>NC_091250.1:88403883-89028883 GCF_042477335.2 Ovis canadensis | reverse complement strand
AAATAATTTATTATAGTCTTATGATGCTCATATTTGTTAACTAGGTAAAGAGGCAAAATTTTGCTGCCAAAAGAACATATATTATAGCTAAGGTAGTTATTCTATTTGTTATAATGCTGAAAAATGTTTTTAATTAAGTGATATCAATATAAGTGCAAACAGAATTCTTTGGGGCCATTTCCCCTTATAAAGAGGTTCTAAATATTAAATGAAGGAAAATGCAAACTACTTTAGTTTGTCCATCTTAAAGATGAAAGTTGTATGACCTTGTATCAAGGGAATGGAGGGTAGATTAATTAGCTAATTAGGTCTTTGTTGTATCCAGTGCTTTGGAAGGCAAAGTGTGCCTGAGGCCCTGGCTCAAGCCAACCATTTTATCTGAAACACCAAGACATTTAAGTCAGCACAAGGGACTGTCACCAGATCAGGGCAAACAAATGAATAAACCATAATTAAAGATGTGGTTTAGTGCCTGGAGAAGCAGGGGAACTTGCTCCTTGCTGGTGTTGTGGCCTCATCAAGTCACTTGATGCCTATGAGACTCAGTTTCCTAATGAGGAAAATGAGAGGAGTTGACCTTCAAGGCGTTCTTCAGCACTAAAATTTTATGGCACGCAATATCTAATACCTAAGCATGCATGCTAAGTCGCTTCAGTCATGTCTGACTCTGTGCAACCCTATGGACTGTAGCCTGCCAGGCTCCTCTGTCTGTGGGATTCTCCAAACAAGAGTACTAAAGTAGGTTGCCATTTCCTTCTCCAGGTGATCTTTCTGACCCAGAGACTGAACCCACATCTCTTACATCTCTGCATTGGCAGGCAGGTTCTTTACCACTAGCACCACCTGGGGAGCCCCTTATTTAATACCTAAGAGAAGCAAACAAATCACTCTCCTCATGGAAGAAAGGTGCCAGCTTGTAGAGAATGGTACCATATTGTGTGCCATACTATGTGAGGTGAAGGTCAAGTGTTCAGAAGTCCTCCCACCATTGAGCTGCCGTCTACTTGCAGACAGCAAGAGACCTCGGGAGCCCAGGAAAATCCATAGAGGCTGAGAACCTAGTGGCAAATTGCCTAGATCTCCAGCAAGGTAGATCTCAAAGTAGTACCTCCTCATCAATTTCTTCTTGACCTCTGTGACTCTGTTTCCAATCTTTCTGCAGATAACTGAGTTGCCCCTTTGGTTTATAACACTCACAATGTCTCCTGTTCTTCACTCACACAAATGATGTGTTATGATACTTTCATTCTTCCTCTTGTTCATTCATTCATTCACTGGTCTAGGACTTTTTGAGCACCTGTCTTCACCAGGTCTTGATCTCCTTTGACTAGAATGCTGTGTATGTGAAAGCAGCATGTGGGTCTGCGGGGCCAGCAGCATCTTTTCCGGAGTTCAGTTCAGTTCAGTTGCTCACTCGTGTCCGACTCTGCGACCCCATGAATCGCAGCACGCCAGGCCTCCCTGTCCATCACCAACTCCCGGAGTTCACTCAAACTCATGTCCATCGAGTCAGTGATGCCATCCAGCCATCTCATCCTCTGTCGTCCCCTTCTCCTCCTGCCCCCAATCCCTCCCAGCATCAGTCTTTTCCAATGAGTCAACTCTTTGCATGAGGTAGCCAAAGTACTGGAGTTTCAGCTTTAACATCATTCCTTCCAAAGAACACCCAGGACTGATCTCCTTTAGGATGGACTAGCTGGATCTCCTTGCAGTCCATGGGACTCTCAAGAGTCTTCTCCAACACCACAGTTCAAAAGCATCAATTCTTCGGCACTCAGCTTTCTTCAGTTCAAAACCCAGCTCTCTCACTTACTGTGTTACCTTGAACAAATGCTTCAACTTCCTTGTGCCTCAGTGCTCTCATTTGTTCTTGTTTGTGATTAATACTGGGAACTACCTCACAAAATTTTGTGGGGGGCGAAAGAAGTCAATCTGTGTTTAGTGCCTCAAAAAGCACTTGAAAAGATCTGATAAGCACTCAATACAGATTAGTTCTTATTATCTCCACACTATCTGCATCCGTTTGAGATCAGCAGCCCTCTGGCTGAGGTGCTGATGACATTTGAAACAGTGCCTTTTATTTAAAACATGATATTTCATGGCTGTGGAGTTGTTTGTCCACTTCAAAGGGCCACTGGGGATGGATTTGAGGAGCATTTGTCACTGACAAGGATTAGTGAAGCAAGCAGAATTGCTGCCTCAGAGAGCTCAGGGCAGTGATAGCCACTTTGTCCATGCCTGAGCAGTAGCAAAAAGATGGCAACAGCCCCAAAAATGAACCAGACAAGAAAGTCTTGCCAGGCAAAAAGCCAGGAGGACCTGAGAATTTGCTCTAGTCACCCTTTTTGGAAGGCACAGAAGTTGGTGTTGCATATTTATCGTGATGGAAGCATTTGCCATGCCAGGACATACCAGGAATGTGGTAGTGATAGTGATAGTAATAAGTATTGTAGTAGCAATAGTAGAATCTGAAATAATAGTGATACTAGTAAGGGTATTCAATGGTAATAGAAATAAAAGTAACTGTGATAGTGGTAGTACCAGTAGCAGTGGTGTAGTAATCGTAGTGGTGGTAGCAGCAGTGGGGTATTGTTATCATAACAGTGGTGATAACATGGTGGGATTAATAGCAGCCAGAGTAACAGCTGCAGAGTAACAGCTACACTTTTACAGCACTTTTCAAAGCGCTTTACATTTATTAAGTCAATTCACAACTACCCTATGAAGTAGGGATTATTACAAGTGTCCATTTTACAATGGTCCCTACAACATTTTCAATTATTTCAGTCTAACTGATACCAAACTTGATTATGCTAGTTCCAACAATATCTCAGTAAGGCTATGATCCTTTTATCTCAATGCCTCCAGATCTCATTCACTGAAACCTCCTCCCCACTTAAGTAAACTGAAGCCCCAGGACCTCTGAGCCCTGGTAGCTGCTTCTGCTTGGAAAGATATTCATTATGCAATGTGAAATTACTTGCTTGCCTTCAGTAGAGGCATCTCTTGCCCCAAAAAAAAAAAAATAGAGTGGGAAAGGCAGTACCCTCTGATGATGGGTACTTTATAAAGCAGTTGGTTAGAGTGCCAGAAGGACAAGAAGGGAGGAGTCCCTCACCTCCCTCCTGGGGAAGCAGAGTCATCACACCTCCTCAATGTCAGAGAGCCCTGTCCTCGACTTTCTGTCACGCATGTCTTCACATCTGACTTGTTCTTTCCCTTCAATGAATTAAGAAGTCTCTAGAAAAGTTATTGCAAGTAGTGCTTAAGAGTCTCATATACTGGTGTGCAAATACCAGCTCCCTCACCAGCTGAATGGCTCTCCCAGACTCAGTTTCCTCCTCTGTAAAATGAGAGTAATTATTATCCCATAGAGCTGTTGTAAGAAATGAGACAGAAGGCACGTTAGGAGGCTGACCCAGCACTCAGCCCATATTAAGCCTAGTAACCATCACCCATTACTGTTACTGTGGTTACTGCCATGATTCTTTTCCTTTAAACCACTAAATGCACTATTGTTACGAATAAATATCCAAGTAATTCTCCCCTTCTGCCAAATCTTATTTAACTGTGCCACCCAAATAATTCAGAAAATAAAATTTTAGGTTTGTGGTATCAGGGAATCATCCAGACCTCCACTTCTCAACTCAAGAGAGCTTCTGTGGTGGCTCAAATGGTAAAGAATCTGCTTGCAGTACAGGAGACCAGGGTTCAATCCCTGGGTCCAAAGACCCCCTGGAGAAGGAATGGCAACCCACCCCAGTATTCTTGCCTAGAGAATCACGTGGACAGAGGAGGCTAGTGGGCCGCAGTCCATGGGGTCACAAAGAGTCGGACACGACTGAGCGACTAACAGTTTCAGTTTCCGCTCCTCAAGCCTGCTGTATTAGTCCCCTATTGCTGCTATAACAAATGAACAAAAATTAATGACTTAGAACAATTCAAAGTTATTACCTTACAGTTCTGGAAATCAGAAGATTAAAATGGGTGGTCAGGAGGCTCTAGAAGAAAATGTTTCTTAATCTAGAAAAATGGTATAGATGACCTAATTTGCAAATCAGAAATAGAGACACAGACATAGAAAACAAATAAATAGGTAACAAGGAGGGAAAGGTGGGGTGGGAGAAATTGGGAGATTGGGATTGGCACATATATACTTTTGACATCGTATATAAAATAGATAACTAATGAGAACATACTGTATAGCTCAGGGAGCTATGCTAAATGTACTGTGGTGACTTGAATGGGAAGGAAATCCAAAAGGGAGAGAATATATGTGTATATATATAATGGCTGATTCATTTTGCTATACAGTAGAAAGTAACACAATGTTGTAAAACTATACTCCAATCAAAATTAATTTTAAAGGAAAATATGTTTCTTGCCCTTTTCAGTGTCTAGAGGCTGCCCACCATCCTTGGCTCACAGCCTCACAACACTCTGCGACCACAGTCACATGCAGCTTTTTTGAATCCCCTACCTTCCTCTTTCCCTTACAAAGACCTGTGTGATTCCACTGGGCCCACCTCAGATAAATCAAGAGAATTGCCCCAACTTAAAATCCTTGCCTTAATCACCCCTGCAAGACCCACTCTGCCTTATAAGTTAGCATTTTCATAGGTTCCAGGAGTTAGGATGGGGCTACCTTTGAGGGCCCATTATTCTACATACCACGGAGGACTAAGCATGGAAGACACCGAGTTGTCTCTGCAGAGTTCCCCACTCCTTAGTCAATGTTTACACATTCGGGTCTGATCCCCAATATGTTACCTAACTTCTCTGAGGGTCAGTTTCCATGCATGTCAAAGAGGAATGCCCATTCTGTACGTTCCCAGGTTATCTGGGGAATAACAAATGTAGTTGGGTTGTAACATGTTTAGCAAGTTTCAGATTAAAAAATGCTGCATAAAATGAACAAATCACAATTTAACTGCCTCACAAGTCAATTAATAGACTCAAACTGCTTTGAGATCCTTGGATAAAAGGCATTCTCTGACACCAAGTATATGTTGGTGTTTGCCTTTGTCCTCACTTGCAGCCATATATCAAAAGCACACTTTCGTTCATTTCTTCTCTTTGAGATAAACGATCTAATTTTCTACCCCTGTGGTTTTCCTGAATGTCTCCCTCCCCCAGAGCCTTCCAGTGGGAGCAAGGTAGCTCATTTTCTTTGCCGGGTGTTCTGTGGGTGGATGGATGTGGCCTCTTTGACTAGTCTCTTTCTCTCCCTCTGTTCTTTCGCCTCCTCTGACTTGGTTTTCTGCTGGGTAGTTGTGACTTTGCCACCTCTCTTTTGAGCCTCATCAAGGGCTGCCCTGCCCTGATACATAAGTTTCTTTCTAGTTTCACAGTCTCCTGGGGGAAATGGAGTCCATGTGGGTTGTTCACCTGCTGAGTTAAGAGTCTGCCCTCATACACATGCCATATTTTTTTATTCTAGTTACAGGGATCATGCAGCGATTGTACTTCCATGGACTCCCATATGAAAATGGAAAAGAAGCCACTGTGTGTCCCTCAGCATCCCTTATGCATTGCCTTTGCTGTCTGCAGGTGGGCATAGATATACACCTCATATACCCAGGAAAGAAGGTACAGATGACTCCACCTTTGAAGTCAACCTGCCCCAGAAACCAAGACCTGCAGAGAAGCAAACTTCCATTTACTTTAAAAAAAAAAAAAAAGTTGCATCACATTTTTTAACACATCTAAAAAGACACAACTGCATTTAGAATAATGTGATGTTCCCCTTTATCTCCTTCCCAGGAAAAATAGTTATGTGGATGTATCAGTCACCATTTAGATAGTTCAGACAGAGGAAATTTAATACAAAAAAATGACAACAGTAATAAAAACTCTGGCTAAGGGGAAAGTGGCATTACCTAGAGATTGGCAATTGCAGAAAGTAGCCATTACTCCCATAGTTGGAGGAGAGAGGAGTGAGGAGTGAATGCGATGTCACCCAGAGTCCATCAGCACACATTCCCTGCTGAGGCTGCACCCAATGGCTGAGCCATTACCTTAGTTATGTATTGCTATTGTGTAAAAACTTACCTCAAAATGTGATGGCTTGAAACAATACACATTTACTATCTCACAGTTTCTGTGGGTCAGGAATCTAACATGGTTTAGCTGAGTCCTTTCTCTACTCCAGGGTTTCTTTAGAAAACTGTCAAGGTGTCAGGTTATACTCATCTGAAGTCTCAAATGAAGAAGGATACACTTTCAGGCGATCTTCCCAGGTGGCTCAGTGGTAAAGAATCCACCTGCCAAGCAGGAGACATGCATTCGATCCCTGGGTCAGGGAGATTCCCCTGGGGAAGGAAATGGCAACCCACTCCAATATTCTTGCCTGGAAAATCCCATGGACAGAGGAGCCTGGCAGGCTACAGTCCATAGGGTCCCAAAAGAGTCAGACACTACTTAGTGACTAAACAACAACAACACTTTCAGCCTCATGTGGATCAGCAGGATTCAGTTCCTCATAGGCTGATGGACCTCAGTTTCTTGCTGGCCATTGGTCAGAACCTCAGTTCCTCGCCATGTGGGTCTCATAAACAGGGTGGCCTGCTTCATAAAAGCATGAAAGCTGAGGGACTTCCCTGGTGGTCCAATGGTTAAGAATCAGTGCTTCCACTGCGAAGGGCATGGGCTCTATTCCTGGTCATCAGGAAACTAAAATCCCATATGCCATGCAGTGTGGAAAAAAAAAAAATCATTCAAGCTGAGAAGACAACAGAGCAACAGAGAGAGACTTCTAGGAAGACAGTAGTCAAAATCTTTTGCAGCAAATCACAGAAGTGGTATCCCTCAACACTTCAATACTGGTCAGCAGCAAGTGACTTTAGGGGAGAAGATTACACAAGGCCATGAATACTGAAGCAAGAGGCCACTTTGGAGGATCTTGATCCTGGCAGCTTAGTAAGGAACCCAGGAGCCGAAGCTCCTACTGATGGTGCTAGAATCACCCCAATGCTATGGGAGCTCCAGTCACCCACGGCACCACCCACTGCTACCACCATCACAGTCAAATGGTCTTCCATTCCTACGACTTTCCAATCTCCCACACATGCTCAGATTGACAAACCCTACCTAGAGCCACCTACCAACGGAGTCTAGAAGAGTTTTCAGCAGCTTGCAATTCAGAGGAGAGGAAATAAGGACAGAAAAAGGACAAACAACAGACAACAGCCAGCATAATAGGAAAAGTTGTTTCCAGTCGTGTCCTGCCTCTCTACCTTCCCCTGGTCATCAAAGCTTAGCTCTCCTATGTTCCCTGTCTTTCTCTGCTCAGAACTCTCACTTTTGCCAAGTACAATTGGGTAAGAGCAGTAAGTTTTTAAGGTGATTCAGTTCAACAAAGTCGATTACCAAGATGCTATGTTTCAAGCACGCTACGGGCTAAGAGATGCAAAGACAAAAAAGAAATAGTCCCTGCCCTTGAAGAGTATGCAGCTATGCCAGGGACACAGATGTCTATAAAACAAAGTGATAAGTGCTACACTACCGGCACATTCTGACAGATTGATTGACAAACCATTCAGATCTGTCCGATTGGCTGCAGGTTATCTGCACTCTTGGTTCTTGCCGGAGGAAAAAATGCAACCTTGAACTCTCAGTCATAAAATCCTTATCAAGTACACTTACGATAAATAATTTATGGAAGTTTACCTAAAAGACAAACAGCTTATCTATTACTTTAGATAGCCTAAAATTTACTATTTATGTACATAGAAGCATAATTCAGTTTGAAGAAAAATCTATGAAGAACTAAAACATGAGCCACAGTCTTGTTTTCATACCTCAATGAAGCAGCTTTTACTTAATTGTGCTTTGACGTCTCATCATCTGTCAAGATTGAGCAACATTTTAAAATTGCTGACTGGAGTTAAATTCACAACCAGTGTAGGCAGGTTAAAATTGTCCTCCTCTACATCACACTGCACTCATTTTCTTAGGACCTCATGGAGAAGTTCTCAGATCTCAGATTCAGGAAGCGCTTTCTCAGAACAGCTCATTTGTTTTTGCCTTACAGACACAGAAAAATTCTGTAATTCATTGTGTTTCCATTTTTGCTTTAGCTGCCAGGAGCTGAGGTCCAATTCTGCAGCCCTCTTGAACAATTGTACCAGAGTGGGTGGCAGGCATTTATTTTGCTGTTCTTGTTTCCCCTTGACCCCAAGTTCTCCTTTATCCTTTTGTAGGCATGTTGCCAATCTATCTCAAATTCTCTACAGACCGAGTTTTGTATTAATTACAAATGAACTGTACAGGTATATGTAAGGTGCTGTTTCTACTTAGGAAGAATGATCAAGAAAATCAGAGGAAGAAGTGATACTTGATCTAAGCCTTGGAAAATTATTCCAGGCAAAGAGACTAATATGAGCAAAGAACTTAGAGGCATAAAGATGCACATAGGTTTATAAGACCAGATATAGAAGAAGGGAGGGAATAATACTTACATGTTTCTTTTTCCTAGGAATGTATTATCCCTCCCAGTGAGAAGCACACTTAGCCTATTGAAATGCATCTTTAAACTCATGAGTCCTTAAGGAGTGACTCTACTGAGAGTAGTTTCTATCAAGAGAAAAAAAAATGTATTTTTTTAATCAAGTAAGCATTTTTTACTTATTTATTCAAATTACAAGGACTTCCCAAACTGTCCAGAGATTGTCTAACCTAGACACTGCCACAGCCTCTCCCTGAGTGGGCATAGTGATGGTAAAACCAGAAAGCCCATCCTCCGAAGTCCAGGTCACAGCTTTCAGCTCCTGCAAAGTCATCTCCCACCCCACCTTAGCCTGTAGTAAGGGCAAAAAGAGCTCCAGAAAATCTCTTTGGAGGGCAGAAGATTTTAGACATGCAGGGTAAGGGGCTGCTATGTTGTTCGCTATCCAGAAAACTTGAAAGAAATTTTCCCCTTGCTAGTCCTCATTTCCTCCTTTCAATTCAGATGTCTGAGACCCTATGTTTTTAGCTGATCTCATTATTGTATAATAACACTGCCTATCTTGACAACCTGTGATATTCATTGATTTTCCCAATCTATAAACCATCTACATACATCACCATAGACTCCCAGTAGCTAGAGATGACTTTAAAAATGAGTCATTCACCATGCTTCAGGCAGGAAATTAAGGCTTGTAATGTTGAGATATGAAGAATTTTAATACCTTTCATTACTTTGATTTCTTTTTTTCTGGTAAACACTACAATTATTTAGGCAGCTAAAAATGTCATGTTAAAATGTCAGTAAATACAGTAACAAATCTAACTGTTAAGTGAGTCCCCCACTAAGGCATCGGGCAAACAGCAATTTGCAGGAATCACACATAAAAAACAGGGGGCTATTTGAGGATTTGGGGCGATTTCCAGTCTGAAAAGTAACCTATTTAAGAAGAAAGAACCATCTCCAGGAAGGCATTAATAGGGCAATGGTTTTTTGTTAGTTAAGTAAATTTCAAGGTTTTAAGTATTGCTTTTTAGAAGTACCAAAGAAGGAAAATGGGGTTAAGTCTAATTGTGGTTTTACCATTAGCTTTAATGGAGAGATTTACACCAGCCTGGGAGTCAAAATGAGGGAAAGTGTCATGTGGGGACCACACAGGGTATTCAAAAGGAAATATGTCTGTTATGCCCAAGAGAGTCTGGTGCTGGCTAAACGAGCATCCCTCTGAATGCAAGCAAAGCCCTGGCCTGGAAAAGCATTGACAGCAAAAAAGGAAACGAATGCCTTCCATGCACAAGCAAGAAATAACAAGAGCCTCTGCCATGAGACTTCTAGCTCTGAGGTGCTCACATACACATCATTCTCATTACTCCCACCTCACCTAGCCCAGACTGCCCCTCCCACCACGCCTTTATCCCACCACCTCCAACCATCACCTGTGCCCACGACATTGAACTAAGTACTCAGTAACTATCTCCAGATGGTCTTAAGACTTTGTTTTCCCTTATAGATTTATGTGTTCAGATTAGGTCTTTCTAGGTTATATCCTCTGAGATTCGTGCAATTTTCACCGGGCAACTAGCTGTGTATAACCATTGTCTTGACTTTCCCCAGGTAACTTAGACTGAGAACGTAGATACTTAGAACATTTATTCTTTTCAAACCTACCTAAAAGGCTAAATTTCTTAACACATGAAAAACTTTCATAGTTCATAAAAAAAATTCCCAACAGTTTTTAGAAAAGCAAATATATGAAGAGACATTCAACTGAAAAAGAAATGCAAGAATCTTTAAAACATGAGAGGGTGTTCAACTCTCTCATAATCAAAGAAAAACAAGTTAGAATAATGAAACACTGTTTTTTTGCCTGGTAGAAAACACTGGGATTTTTTTGCCTGTTTTTTAACCTGGTAGAAAAAGATTAGAAATTTTATTTTATATATATATCCCAGGGATGGGGGAGCCTGGTGGGCTGCTGTCTATGGGGTCACACAGAGTTGGACATGACTGAAGTGACTTAGCAGCAGCATATATATATATACATATACATATGTATATGTATAGTAAGGCAGAGAGGAAATCAGAAGTTTCATGAACTATTGATAGAAATATACTTGTTATAATCCCATTGTAGGGCAATTAGGTATAATAACTACTGAATTTCAAATCTATATATATTTGACACTTTACTTTCACATTTAATAATTTCTCTAAAAATGCTATATTACATGAAAGTAAAAATTGGTTGCTAGGACACTTAGTGGAATATCATCATAATAACAAAAACAGAAGCTGCCAGGCTCCTCTGTCCACAGAATTCTTCAGACAAGAACATGGAGTGGACAGCAGTTCCCTCCTCCAGATGATCTTCCCAGTCGAGGAATCAAACCTGCATTGCAGGCAGATTCTTTACCATCTGAGCCACAAGGGAAGCCCCAGCAAAAACAGCATCCACCGCAAATGACACCCATCCAAGATTCTACCCAGTTATTAAAAGGAATGAAGTAGATCTCTTCCAAGAGACATCCAATGTAGGGTGTTATGTGAAAAAGCTTGACAATGTCACAAACAACACCCTGTTATTTGTCCCCAGTACAAAGTTAGACCACCTCCAACTTTGTCATGTATGGATGTGAGAGTTGGACTATAAAGAAAGCTGAGCGCTGAAGAATTGATGCTTTTGAACTGTGATGTTGGGAGAAGACTCTTGAGAGTCTCTTGGACTGCAAGGAGATCCAACCAGTCCATCTTAAAGGAGATCAGTCCTGGATGTTCATTGGTAGGACTGATGCTAAAGCTGAAACTCCAATACTTTGGCCACCTGATGTGAAGAGCTGACTCATTTGAAAAGACCCTGATGTTGGGAAAGATTGAGGGCAGGAGGAGAAGGGGACAACAGAAGATGAGATGGTTGGATGACATCACCGACTCAATGGACATGGGTTTGAGTGAACTCTGGGAGTTGGTGATGGACAAGGAGGCCTGGCATGCTGCAGCTCATGGGGTTGCAAAGAGTTGGACACAACTGAGCGAATGAACTGAACTCTGGGCTCAGAACTCTTTGATGCAGTTGAAGAATCCCACCTCCAGGCAGCATGTCAAGGCAGTAAAGGTAATATCTGGATATTTGATAAAGATTAAAGAGCAAGTAAAACTCCTCAGGATAGTATCTATCTCTTGGTGTCCTCAAATTTCCATCTTACTGTGCTGAAAATATACCAAAGTCTAATTTTTCTCAGAGAGAAGAGACTGCCTAAATTTGGCAGGCCCTACAACAGTGTCTTATTTCCATAATAAAAAATTAAGATAAGCTTCAATGAAATTAAATTAAATATAGAAATCTTTCTAACTAATGTGTTAGTATAGATAAACAACAAAACACTAATTAGGAATAGTTTTCCAATATCTTTTAAGTAAAGATAGTTTAAAGCAACTGTCTTTCACAAAACTTCAATCCTTTCCTCTCATTGCATAGTAAAAATTTTTCCCTTGCTTTAAGAAAAAGCTTGAACTTTCCTTTACTAAAATTCAAATAGCTCGTCCATAGTCCCCTGGGTACTAGCTTAGGGAAGCAGCTCTCGGAGTTCACTGATTTGTTGCTAGCAAATTGGAAGGTTAAAGGTGTGACTTCCCTGTGTTGCTAGTTGGTTACTGGTCTCAATGGGGTCTCTTCAAATGGGAGAATTGCTTCCTGCTAATCTCAGGCAGCTGCACTGCATCCACATCCATTTTCTCACTGATCTTAAACAGAAAGAATACAGAGAAAGATTATGTTTCATTCTTCCACTGCGTCTACATAAAACCCAACTGCGGTCCCTTTCTGATCAGCAAGATGTTACCTTGGCAACTACTTTGTACAGCTCTTACTCCTCCCTCCTTTGAAGCTCATCATTTGTGTAAAAGTTGCTTTGCCTCCTAATGACTAAGACAAGACATTAGCCAGCCTGACTGGTTCCCTGGTTCTTCCAGATAAATGTTATAAAATTGGCAGCCCAGGGGCCAAATTCAATACTTGGGCATGTTTGACCAAACAAAAACTTTGGTTTTGTTTGTAATTTTTCTTTTAATGTAAGCCAAGATGTACAAACCAGAAGATTTGACATGAAAATCCAAATTTCCAATTCTCTTTAAAATATTTAGGCTTGAAAACCCTGGGCCCACATTCTCAATGATCAGCTGTAGCTGAGTAGTTTACTTCACTCTCCTCAGCTCACTTCCCTTGATTAGACCACCTAGTAGGCATTTGGGTTGTGACCCCTGTTCTAGGATATATGCTCTTTAAACAATGAAAATATATAGAACTGAACAAAAGTTATTTTAAAGCAAAGATGTTTCTCCTCAAAATTCAGTGAAATTTCAAACTCACCTAATGTCTTCCCAACTGCACAAGTTTTTATAAATTTATTCTTAACTTTCAGTCACCATTCCTAACTAAAGCCAGCAATTAAAAACTGAGGTAATAACTCATATCTAATGATCAGCTAGGGTGGCAGTGAAGTCAGTAAAGAAGGCAGTGGTCCTCAAACTGCAGCATATATTAGAACCACCTGGAAATTTTGATAAGCACAGATTTCTAGATTTGAGTTTCTGGTTCAGCAGATCTAGAATGGTGTGTGAGAATATGCATTTCTAACAAGTCCCAGTGATGCAGATATTCCTGATCTGGTGACCATACTTTGAGCATCACCAAGTTTCATGGATCAAATATATCTGTAAATGTAATAGCGGGCAAACACAATAAAAGTTTATTTCTCTTTCACAAAACAATCCAAAGCAAATTTTCTTTCATTCAGTGTTCAAGGACCCAAGTTACTTTAACCTTTTACATCTCTGCTGACCATTAGGACCATCTATATAGATAGAAAGGGGAAAGATATCCAGAAACCAAAACACTTTCTAAAAGCTTTGGCATAGAAGTGTTACATATCCCTTCCACTCACATCTCATTGGTGAAAACTAATCACATGGTCATATCTAGATGCATAAGATGCTGAGAAATATGGTCCCTGACAGGACACTCACTTCCTAATTCCACAAACTAGAAAGGAGACCACGTTTTGTTGTGGACATCTCCACTGCAGCAGCCATAAATATGGCTTGCTCTTCCTCTGCTAACTTCCTTCCCCATTACCAGAAGGCTCTTCTCCCTTCCTGTTGTCCAGCCAAACCTCAACATCCTTGTGGTTATATTTCACGTCCACCAGAATTCCGAATAAAAAAAATTCCAGTATTTTATCTTGGTAAGTAGATAAAGTAACTTTCTTCCAAAGAGCTTATTGTTTCTTTGAAGATATTTATTATCATCATTATAACTTTAAACAACAATGTTCATTCTTTTCCAGTTAATCAAAGGAAAATATAAGCTGTTTGCATTTTGAATGTTTTTGATTAAAGACTTGAGTCAAGTATCACATCAAATTATCTTTCCAAATAAACAAAGGAAAAATGCCATGAAACGTGCCTAAAATAATTAATAATGCAACATTATAACCTACCTACATTCCTTGTGGTGAATTAATTTTTCTGAAGTCATCACTGACTCCTAGGAGCTGGAGTGAGTTATAGAGGTGATCTGTGAGCTTCTAAAATCAATTAAAACTAAATAAAAATAAAACTGTGAAAATAAAATCAGGAGAGGCTCCTTTACTGTTGCAAGTAGCACAAAACTGAGCACAGACTTAAGCAAAAACAGAATTTATTGTTTCACTTAAGATGAAAAGTCCAGAGGCATACTAAGCTTCAGTCATGGTTGAAAGCTGAGCTCAAGCTATACCCTCAGGACTGTTTCTCTCCATCTCTCAGCTTCCTGACGAAGTGGAATGGCAGCAATGGTTGTAACTCTTACACCCGCTTAGGTATCCAGCAGAGAAGATCAAGAGTTCTTCAATGAGGAAAACATCACTGCTGCTCATTGGATCCGATTGGGCCATATGTTCACCTTAAAACTTATTATAGCCAGGGGGAACTAATTGTGGGCCTCATGTATGGAATCAGTTTCATGTAATCCAAATTATGAGTTGGAGAAAGTGGTTCTAAATAGGGGAATTAGGGTATAGATGTTGTAGGGATTGGAGAAGTCTCAATGCTCCACACTTGGAACTAATTGAAGGATCCAGGAGCTAGGTAGAGAGCTACAAAAATGTCACCTTTATAATACGTCTTCATATCTGTTAACCAAGTTGGCTTGCTAACTCCTGAATTAGATGGACCTGCCACATCATAGACATTCATTCTCCCACTGGGGACTGCTCTTGTCAGATTTATGGCATGGAGCAGCAGAGAACACTCTCTGCAAATTGTAGGTGATAAAGAAAAATTACAGAAAAGGGGGCTGAGTTTAATGTGCCTGGTCACTGCACCAAAACTCATCCATCGAGTAAGTCACTCTTCCTTCCTTGCAGCAAAGGGAGACGGTGGGCACAGGGCTTAAAGAAGCTTGGATTATTGCTCCGAAGAAGCTCCTACACACAACAATGGAGGAATGAGGAGTAAATGTCTCCTCCCAATATTTAACAAGAGTGAATGAATGGTAATAGCAAAAAGAGATGTCCACTACCAAAAAAAAAAAGACTTATTCTTAAAAACACAGAGTGAAATATATACACCAGGATGGTTAGATCCCTAAACCCTTTTAGTTATAAAAGAATATTAATCCCACCTGCTATGGAAGCACCATAATACCCTTTAGATACTGTTCTTCACAATTGTTGTTACCTCTTATCTGATTTGGTGTTTATCTATAGATGAAAGATCCGTCTAGTCAAGGCTATGGTTTTCCAGTGGTCATGTATGGATGTGAGAGTTGGACTGTGAAGAAAGCTGAGCACTGAAGAACTGATGCTTTTGAACTATGGTATTGGAGAAGACTCTTGAGAGTCCCTTGGACTACAAGGAGATCCAACTAGTCCATTCTAAAGGAGATCAGTCCTGGGTGTTCATTGGAAGGACTGATGCTAAAGCTGAAACCCCAATACTTTGGCCACCTCATACGAAGGGTTAACTCATTGGAAAAGACTCTGATGCTGGGAGGGATTGAGGGCAGGAGGAGGGACGACAGAGGATGAGATGGCTGGGTGGCATCACCAACTTGATGGACATAAGTCTGAATGAACTCTGGGAGTTGGTGATGGACAGGGAGGCCTGGCATGCTGCAATTCATGGGGTCACAAAGAGTCAGACACAACTGAGCGACTGAACTGAACTGAACTGATAGATGAAAGACAGTCAAGTATAAAACGTGGACTTTATGTTGATGCCCTGGGACAAAGCAGGAATAAGCAACCAGAAAAATATGATTGAAAACTTGAGAAACTGATTCAAACAAGATCAAGATGAGATTCATATTAATCTGGATGTGACTCTAGAATATAAGATCCAAGAAAAACAGGCTCCTTGTCTGACCTGCTCACCACTGTATGTTTTCCCAGTGTCTAGAATGGGGTTTCTGGCAGACAGCAGGTGCTCAATACACACTTGTGGATTGGGTGAACTGGCAAAGAGGATGATCTCAGGGGTGACTATGTTTTGAATACGAGGAAAACAGAATCTTGTTTGGGGTTATAGTGGCCATGAAAAAGCAGTATCAGTTTGGATCTAAGACTGTATATAACTAAAAGGATCCTACTACAATGTAAGCTAAGAATTTCTGAGTTGAACTAGAACAGTGCAAGAATTATAGGAACCAAAAAATATCTGAAATAAAATGACAGAGGTCTTAGAAATAATCCTAATATATTACTTCTGACAATGGCTGCACATCTGAATCACCTGGGGAACTCTAAAACTTCCAATACCCAGATCTAAGCATCCATAATTTTCAATATTTCTCAGATGAATCTGACATGGGGTCAGGGCTGAGGACTACTGGTCTGTCACTATCCCATCATCTTACAGAAGAGGGTGAGCTTGAAAGGTAAAAGATTCAGAATGTACCTTGATAGCCAAAGTTTAGATATACTTTAAAATCATAAATAGGAAATAAACAGTTCTTAATGTCAATCCTTGTCAATTTCTAAAATGAATAGGTCTGAATCTCTCAAAATATTACCAGAACCAACTATTTTTGTATGTAGAAAAGGACCATCATTCCAGCCCAGTTCTTGTCCTAGAAGCCATGGGGAGGCATTGACAAGTTTTTCAAGAGCGCATGTCATGATGAAAAGGTGGTTTCCAGAGACAGACCTGGCTAGGGTGGAAGGATGGATTTAAAGGAACAGATATAAAGACCACGAAGTCATGCAGTTATCCAGGAATGCGCGAGCCCTTGGTCATCTAACATGAGATGGAGATTGTGAACATGAGCAATACCATGAAAAGCTATCAACAGGGCTACAGGACTGATGGCCTAGGAAAACACAGGGTGAAAGTGTTAGTTGCTCATTAGTGTCTGACTCTGAAACAACCCCATGAACTATATTGCCCACCAGGCTCCTCTGTCCATGGAATTCTCCAGGGAAGAATACTGGCGTGGGTAACCATTCCCTCCTCCAAGAGATCTTCCCCACCCAGGGATCACACCCATGTCACCTGCATTGCAGGCAGATCCTCTACCATCTGAGCCACCAGGGAAGCCCAAATACAGGGTGAGCCGGAGCCCAAAGCAACTACAGGTCCAAGACATTGACTTAGTCCAGCTTTGCATCCTAAACAGCTGCCTGACCAGTAACCACCAAGAGCCCCTTTGAAGGAGGGGAAAGAAGGGAATAAGGGAAGAGAGTACAAAGCCCTGGTGGGGCCCAAATCTACTTCATTTTGTCTGCCCAAGGTGCCATGCAGTTTTGTGAACAGAAACAAGGAGAGAGCAGGGACAATCATGGTTATCTCAAGAGAAGCCACTTCCTGGTCACTTGTGTCCAGAACACTGGGGGCCCTCAGAGAGAGGGGTTTGGTGGACCTTGACCTGACTTATCACCATGTTTTAAAAATTAAGCACGCTAGCTGAGTTAACCTAACCACCTCAGACAAGACTCCCTCAAAAGTATTTTGCAAACCATCACCCAACCAGTGAAAATCTTGTTTTCAGAATTTCTCTTATGGGATCTGACTGTCCCTTCCACCCCTGAGGGGCTGTGAAGTGCGCCGCCTGTATTTACAGACGTGCCTACCTAGCACCTTCCTTTTACAGAGGCAGAAATCACTCCAAAAGGAAATGATGCCTTTGTGGAGGAACTTGTGCTAAGCGTTCGTTCCTACAGCACAGGAAGGGTGGGGGTCCAAGCAGTTAGCCCCAAGCCGGCGCTGGTAGGGCTGGGTCCTGAGAGGAAGCGATGCAATTCCCAGCAGCCCCTCCCCTCCCCACCCCCGCCCCAGAGGTTACCAGGGCCCCCTTAAAGCCTCCGGTAATGGGGCTTTCGGAACTTCCCCTGAGGAGAGCCTGCCAACGGCTAATAGACACCACTGTCGGCAAGGTTTTTATGCTGCTCAGCTTACTTTTTCCTTTCCGCAGTTTCAGCTTGTTGCTCCTAATTACCTCCCCTTGGACCGCCCGGCTGGCGTAGCGGATCAGAGCCTGGCCTGCCTCAGCACCTCTCCGCCGAAAGGTTCTTCCTTCAGAACGGCCCACTTAAAATGCAACCCCTCGCAACCGCGCTCCAACTCAGGGACAGGTCTCAGGAGTTGGCCGGCTTTCCTGTGACCCTCTGCCTTGCTTGGGGCATCCTAGTGGTTAAACCCCGGAGCCCCGGCAGGCGAGAATACACCATCATCTCCTCCCTCCTCCTCTGCCCACCTGGGCTTCCTCACCTTGTCGGTTTCTACAGCAGCTAAGGCACGGCTGATGGGGGCAGAGCTCTCCTACCTCCACCCAGGAGCCCCAGCATGAAGTATTCTCTCTTCTACAAGAAAGGTGTGAGGGCTGTGCCCTGCAATGAACACCGACTTGACGTATACAGTCAGCATTACAACCCCAGGCTGCAAACCAGGGGGGTTCTCATTCAATTCCCTCACTCCTCCTGTGCCTTTTAACTAACTTTGAAATTCCTCACCCCGCTGCAGGTGCTTCCACGCTGTTTCCAAGAAGTAGAGCTCGACATAGATTTATTTGGTAACCATTGCAGGAATTTCAAAGAATGAGAACCAGAGGAAGAAGCCAGACCTGAGGTAATTAAGATGATTTGTTTCACATGATTCAGGTGAGCACAAAGGGACTCCTGAACACAGAGAATAGAAGATCAAAGAGATGACGATCTGAAGGTGGGAGCCCAGCCCCCACTGCCAAACGAAAACCCCTCTCCGTGTTTTTAGCTTCTGCCAGAGATCACACAGGAAGATCATTTTTAAAAAAAAACTCTTTTTGTTGCAATGGTGAATGGAATTGTTTCCTTAATTTCTTTTTCTACTTTCTCATTATTCGTGTATAGGAATGCAAGGGATTTCTGTGTGTTGATTTTATATCCTGCAACTTTACTATATTCATCGATGAGCTCTAGTAATTTTCTGGTGGAGTCTTTAGGGTTTTCCATGTAGAGGATCATGTCATCTGCAAACAGTGAGAGTTTTACTTCTTCTTTTCCAATTTGGATTCCTTTTATTTCTTTTTCTGCTCTGATTGCTGTGGCCAAAACTTCCAGAACTATGTTGAATAGTAGCGGTGAAAGTGGACACCCTTGTCTTGTTCCTGACTTTAGGGGAAATGCTTTCAATTTTTCACCATTGAGGATAATGTTTGCTGTGGGTTTGTCATAGATAGCTTTTATTATGTTGAGGTATGTTCCTTCTATTCCTGCTTTCTGGAGAGTTTTTATCATAAATGGATGTTGAATTTTGTCAAAGGCCTTCTCTGCATCTATTGAGATAATCATATGGTTTTTATTTTTCAATTTGTTAATGTGGTGAATTACATTGATTGATTTGCGGATATTGAAGAATCCTTGCATCCCTGGGATAAAGCCCACTTGGTCATGGTGTATGATCTTTTTAATGTGTTGTTGGATTCTGATTGCTAGAATTTTGTTGAGGATTTTTGCATCTATGTTCATCAGAGATATTGGCCTGTAGTTTTCTTTTTTTGTGACATCTTTGTCAGGTTTTGGTATTAGGGTGATGGTGGCCTCATAGAATGAGTTTGGAAGTTTACCTTCCTCTGCAATTTTCTGGAAGAGTTTGAGGAGGATAGGTGTTAGCTCTTCTCGAAATTTTTGGTAGAATTCAGCTGTGAAGCCATCTGGACCTGGGCTTTTGTTTGCTGGAAGATTTCTGATTACAGTATCAATTTCCGTGCTTGTGATGGGTCTGTTAAGATTTTCTATTTCTTCCTGGTTCAGTTTTGGAAAATTGTACTTTTCTAAGAATTTGTCCATTTCTTCCATGTTGTCCATTATATTGGCATACAACTGCTGATAGTAGTCTCTTATGATCCTTTGTATTTCTGTGTTGTCTGTTGTGATCTCTCCATTTTCATTTCTAATTTTATTGATTTGATTTTTCTCTCTTTGCTTCTTGATGAGTCTGGCTAATGGTTTGTCAATTTTATTTATCCTTTCAAAGAACCAGCTTTTGGCTTTGTTGATTTTTGCTATGGTCTCTTTAGTTTCTTTTGCATTTATTTCTGCCCTAATTTTTAAGATTTCTTTCCTTCTACTAACTCTGGGGTTCTCCAACTCTTCCTTTTCTAGTTGCTTTAGTTGTAGAGTTAGGTTGTTTATTTGACTTTTTTCTTGCTTCTTGAGGTATGCCTGTATTGCTATGAACTTTCCTCTTAGCACTGCTTTTATAGTGTCCCACAGGTTTTGGGTTGTTGTGTTTTCATTTTCATTAGTTTCTATGCATATTTTGATTTCTTTTTTGATTTCTTCTGTGATTTGTTGGTTATTCAGAAGTGTGTTGTTCAACCTCCATATGTTGGAATTTTTAATAGTTTTTCTCCTGTAATTGAGATCTAATCTTAATGCATTATGGTCAGAAAAGATGCTTGGAATGATTTCGATTTTTTTGAATTTATCAAGTTTAGATTTATGGCCCAGGATGTGGTCTATCCTGGAGAAGGTTCCATGAGCACTTGAAAAAAGGTGAAATTCGTTGTTTTGGGGTGAAATGTCCTATAGATATCAATTAGGTCTAACTGATCTAATGTATCATTTAAAGTTTGCGTTTCTTTGTTAATTTTCTGTTTAGTTGATCTGTCCATAGGTGTGAGTGGGGTATTAAAGTCTCCCACTATTACTGTGTTATTGTTGATTTCCCCTTTCATACTTGTTAGCATTTGTCTTACATATTGTGGTGCTCCTATATTGGGTGCATATATATTTATAATTGTTATATCTTCTTCTTGGATTGTTCCTTTGATCATTATGTAGTGGCCTTCTTTGTCTCTTTTCACAGCCTTTGTTTTAAAGTCTATTTTATCGGATATGAGTATTGCCACTCCAAAAAGAATAAAATACTTAGGAATATATCTACCTAAAGAAACTAAAGACCTATATATAGAAAACTATAAAACACTGATGAAAGAAATCAAAGAGGACACTAATAGATGGAGAAATATACCATGTTCATGGATTGGAAGAATCAATATAGTGAAAATGAGTATACTACCCAAAGCAATTTACAAATTCAATGCAATCCCTATCAAGCTACCAGCCACATTTTTCACAGAACTAGAACAAATCATTTCAAGATTTGTATGGAAATACAAAAAACCTCGAATAGCCAAAGCAATCTTGAGAAAGAAGAATGGAACTGGAGGAATCAACTTGCCTGACTTCAGGCTCTACTACAAAGCCACAGTCATCAAGACAGTATGGTACTGGCACAAAGACAGACATATAGATCAATGGAACAAAATAGAAAGCCCAGAGATAAATCCACACACATATGGACACCTTATCTTTGACAAAGGAGGCAAGAATATACAATGGAGTAAAGACAATCTCTTTAACAAGTGGTGCTGGGAAAACTGGTCAACCACTTGTAAAAGAATGAAACTAGATCACTTTCTAACACCGCACACAAAAATTAACTCAAGATGGATTAAAGATCTAAATGTAAGATCAGAAACTATAAAACTCCTAGAGGAGAACATAGGCAAAACACTCTCAGACATAAATCACAGCAGGATCCTCTATGATCCACCTCCCAGAATCCTGGAAATAAAAGCAAAAATAAACAAATGGGATCTAATTAAAATTAAAAGCTTCTGCACAACAAAGGAAAATATAAGCAAGGTGAAAAGACAGCCTTCTGAATGGGAGAAAATAATAGCTAATGAAGCAACTGACAAACAACTAATCTCAAAAATATACAAGCAACTTCTGCAGCTCAACTCCAGAAAAATAAACGACCCTATCAAAAAATGGGCCAAAGAACTAAATAGACATTTCTCCAAAGAAGACACACGGATGGCTAACAAACACATGAAAAGATGCTCAACATCACTCATTATTAGAGAAATGCAAATCAAAACCACAATGAGGTACCACTTCACACCAGTCAGAATGGCTGCGATCCAAAAATCTGCAAGCAATAAATGCTGGAGAGGGTGTGGAGAAAAGGGAACCCTCCTACACTGTTGGTGGGAATGCAAACTAGTACAGCCACTATGGAGAACAGTGTGGAGATTCCTTAAAAAATTGCAAATAGAACTACCTTATGACCCAGCAATCCCACTTCTGGGCATACACACCGAGGAAACCAGAATTGAAAGAGACACATGTACCCCAATGTTCATCGCAGCACTGTTTATAATAGCCAGGACATGGAAACAACCTAGATGTCCATCAGCAGATGAATGGATAAGAAAGCTGTGGTACATATACACAATGGAGTATTACTCAGCGGTTAAAAAGAATTCATTTGAATCAGTTCTGATGAGATGGATGAAACTGGAGCCGATTATACAGAGTGAAGTAAGCCAGAAAGAAAAACACCAATACAGTATACTAACACATATATATGGAATTTAGGAAGATGGCAATGACGACCCTGTATGCAAGACAGGGAAAGAGACACAGATGTGTATAACGGACTTTTGGACTCAGAGGGAGAGGGAGAGGGTGGGATGATTTGGGAGAATGACATTCTAACATGTATACTATCATGTGAATTGAATAGCCAGTCTATGTCTGACGCAGGATGCAGCATGCTTGGGGCTGGTGCATGGGGATGACCCAGAAAGATGTTATGGGGAGGGAGGTGGGAGGGGGGTTCATGTTTGGGAATGCATGTAAGAATTAAAGATTTTAAAATGTAAAAAATAAAAAACTAAAAAAAAAAATAAAATAAAAAAAAAAAAAAAGAAAGTGAAAAAAAAAAAAAAAAGAAATGAGAGGGCTAAGGCTGTGTATGAGGCATACGGTCAGGTGTTTTGTATCAAGTATTTTAATAACGCTTATTATTATATAGTCAGTGTTTCCTGACACAGTATGCCTTCTACACTCAACATGAGTTTTCTTTTAATCATTTTTTCTTTGTGCTTGCAGTAGTTTCCAGTTTTATTTTTAAAAATGAAAAGTTACTTTTCTGTAGAAAGAAATCAGTAGAAGAATGTGGCCAGAAAGCAGGAAAAGCAAGGAGTCTTTTCTTATTCTATCAAAAGGCAATGTCTTGGGGCAGATTCATGTCAATGTATGGCAAAACCAACACGGTATTGTAAAGTAAAATAAAAATAAATAACTTTTAAAAAAGTAATTTCCCTAAAAAAATAAACAAATAAAAATGTGGACTTTCAAAAAAATAAAAATAAAAATAAAAAATAAAAAAAAACTCTTGCTTTCAGTAGTTGGCTTCCAGAAGAAAAAATTCAAATGTATGTGCCATATTTACAAGGTCACAGATCTCCCAACCTAAGATCATTTATCTGTGGAAAGTAGGCCACTATTCAAGCCCCAGGAATCCCACGGCAAGAATGAATGTTCTTTGAAAGCACCAAGCCTTCGCAGGCTTGTTGACGGCTCTGGAAAATCCTCTCCAGTGCTGGGATCTCCTTCCCGTGGCACCCAGCCAGCCATGGGAAGTGAAGAGGGGGGTCAAGCAGGAGAGGAGCAGGGCCCACAGGGGTGCATGTGAGCTCTTAAAAAAAATTAATTGAGGCATGTGGAATATTCAGTCCTCTCCGAGGCATGAGGGATCTAGTTCCCCAACCAAGGATTGAACCTGGGCCCCTCTGCACTGGGAGTGCAGAGTCCTTAACCACCTTTTAAACACACAGCATGGTATTTGGCCACGTCTTTCTCCTTTGCCACAATATTAATCATCAAGAATAAAACATCATGTTCTTTTCCAACACTTGGATATACCTCAGACCTTCTGATCTTTTGCCATAAGAAATAGATTCCTCTATCTTTCCAGTTAACTAGCCTGATGGCCTCCAGCTGACCTGAAGCAGCCCCACCTCTCCTCCTAGCTCATATTTTGCCCAGAGTCCCTCACAGCCCCTGGGAAGCTAGGCTTGTTTGGATCTCCTTAACACAAAGACATAGAATTGGAACCCCAGGCTCTGGCAAAATGAAAACAGAAGCCTTTTTCATCTTTGTGATTGTTTCTCATCTCTTTTCCATCAGGTGACTTCAAGATTCCTTCCACTCCTGAAATAAAAATTCTTACCTCCTGTAGATATGACTTTAAATGGGTGATACAGAGTGTTATACAGGGTGAATACTAAGCTTAGTATTTAGTACCCCATGAGTACCATTCTGATAATTGATTTTAAAATGGAGAAACTAAAGACAGGGAGGTTAAACACTTGCACCCAGTCACAGAATTAGCGAGTGGGGGATAAGGGTTTTCCACTGCCTCTGTGAATAAGTACCTGAATTCCTTCAATACCTTAAGACTGCAATTATCAGAAGCTTCTGAGCTATGATGGAGACTCAACTGACTGAGCAGTGGGACACCCAGGAGGTAGTGTTTTCCAATGAGTTTCTGACAGAATTGATTGAAATTGAATGAGTGTTCCTTTGCCTGGGAGGCTTCCTGGTGCTTTGAATAGGGCTTTTTCACAGGAGGCTGCTGCCTGCTTGCTCCAGGCCCCCAGGGACCTGCACACCATTGGTCAAACACTGTTGGAGGTATTGACCAGGCTTGTGGAAATAAACAAATCCACTTGTTCAGCAGAACCCCACCCGTAATGCACTGTCTTATGCCCTTGTTCTATGCGGAAGGTCCTTAACATTCCTTCTCAGTTCAACCATCTCAGAACTATAAGAGTCCCCAGTCATTCTGCCCTAATCCAGAAAAGCCCTACAGAGCCCACACTGATGTCTCAGCTCCAAGGGGCAGGGATGTCTTGGAACTTTCTTCCCTGAGCTAGACTTAAACAGAGTTGTTCCCTGTGATAGAAGAAGATGGCACAGACAATACAGTCATTTCTGTGCTGTACGAGTGCTTCTCAGGCTTCTACAAACACACAAATCACCAGGCAGCTTGTTAAAATGCGGATCCTCTTGCAGCAGGTCTGGGGGCCTGTTGTTGAGTCGTTAAGTCGTGTCTGACTCTTTGCAACCTCATGGACTCTAGACCTCCAGGCTCCTCTGTCCATGGGAGGCAATAATACTGGAGTGGGTTGCCATTTCCTTCTCCGGAGGATCTTCCCAACCCGGGGATCGAACCTGAGTCTCCTGAATTAGCAGGCAGATTCTTTACCACTGAGCCACCAGGGAAGCCCCTGAGGGCCTGAGGGGGTGCCCTGCCAAGGTCCCGAACCTATGAGTGACCAGAATTATTTATGCTTATCTCTCCTCCAGTGTGAAGCCCTCAATGCTGCATTTTGACAAAAAAAGTTCAGTGGAGACAAGAGAAGGAGAGATTTCCTCGGATGCAAAGACTGTTGCACACGTCAGTCTCCTTGAATGAGCCCTTCAGATGATCAGAAGAGGAAATTCCTCACTGTCTGCTGGACTGGGGCAGAGTTCCAAAGAATAGCAAGGAGAGACAAGAAAGCCTTCCTCAGTGATCAACGCAAAGAAATAGAGGAAAACAATAGGATGGGAAAGACTAGAGATCTCTTCAGGAAAATTAGAGATACCAAGAGAACATTTCATGCAAAGATGGGGCTCGATAAAGGACAGAAATGGTATGGACCTAACAAAAGCAGAAGACATTAAGAAGAGGTGGCAAGAATACACAGAAGAACTGTACAAAAAAGATCTTCACAACCCAGATAATCACAATGGTGTGATCACTCATCTAGAGCCAGACATCCTGGAATGTGACGCCAAGTGAGCCTTAGGAAGCATCACTACAAACAAAGCTAGTGGAGGTGATGGAATTCCAGTTGAGCTATTTCAAATCCTGAAAGATGATGCTGTGAACATGCTGCACTCAATATGCCAGCAAATTTGGAAAACTCAGCAGTGGCCACAGGACTGGAAAAGTCAGTTTTCATTCCAATCCCAAAGAAAGGCAATCCCAAAGAATGCTCAAACTACCACACAATTGCACTCATCTCACACACTAGTAAAGTAATGCTCAAAATTCTCCAAGCCAGGCTTCATCAATGCATGAACCGTGAACTTCCAGATGTTCAAGCTGGTTTTAGAAAAGGCAGAGGAACCAGAGATCAAATTGCCAACATCCACTGGATCATAGAAAAAGCAAGAGAGTTCCAGAAAAACATCTATTTCTGCTTTATTGACTATGCCAAAGCCTTTGACTGTGTGGATCACAATAAACTGTGTAAATTTGCCTCAAGACAGTGAAATTCCTCACCATCTGCAAACCAAGGCCTGAGTGATGATCAGGGTCCAGCCCACTCCCCACAGCAGGCCCGCATATGAGGCCGCAACTGGAAGAAAAATGAAATCTGCCTTGTAACCCCACCTGTATGCAATCCCTTTGGTGGCCAGGCTAATTCGATTGTGTATCCTAGGGATTAAAAGGAGAGTCAGATGTTTCCTTCAGAACTGGAACAGTAATACTGGGGCTTCCCAGGTGGCACTAGTGGTAAAGAACTCACCTGCCAATGCAGGAGATGTAAGAGACTTTGGCTCGATCCCTGGGTTGGGAATATCCCCTGGAGGAGGGCATGGTAACCCATTCCAGTACTCTTGTCTGGAGAATCCCATGGACAGAGGAGTCTGGCAGATTATGGTCCCTGTGGTTGCAAAGAGTTAGATACGACTGAAGTGACTTAGCACACATGCAGTAATAATGAATCAACACCCTGAAACCAGCTTGGTGGGACCTCAGAAACTAGCTACACAAGGACTTCCTGGTGGTTCAGTGGCTAAAACTGCATGCTCCCAAAGCATGGGGCCCAGGTTTGATCCCTGGTCCAGAAACTAGATCCCACATGCTACAACAAAGAGTTCACATAGTCACAACTAAAAACCTCACATGCTACAATTACATAAGTCCCAACACAGCCAAATAAATAAATACTATTTTAGAAAGAAAAGGAATTAGCTTAGAGACATCCAAGAGAAAGATAAAGCTTGAGGAGTAAGAGCTGCATCTTTAAGTCTCAGCTGCAGTTCTTACATGCAGATTTCCCTCCCCATTGCCAAATACAGAAAATCTAGGTTTGATCATTAAGGAAGAAAGAATATTAAAAACAGAGACATTATTTTTCCAACAAAGGTCCACTTAGTCAAATTATGGTTTTTCTAATAGTCGTGTGTGAATGTGAGAGTTGGATTGTAAAGAAAGCTGAGCAGCAAAGAATTTATGCTTTTGAACTGTGGTGTTGGAGGAGACTCTTGAGAGTCTTCTCTCAAGAAGGAGATCAAACTGCAAGGAGATCAAACCAGTCAATCCTAAAGGAAATCAGTCCTGAATATTCATTGGAAGGACTGATGCTGAAGCTGAAACTCCAATATTTTGGCCACCTGATGTGAAGAACTGACTCCTTGGAAAAGACCCTGATGCTGGGAAAGATTGAAGGCAGGAGGAAAAGGGGATGACAGAGAATGAGATGGTTGGATGGCATCACCAACTCAATGGATATGAGTTTGAGCAAGCTCTGGGAGTTGGTGATGGACAGGGAAGCCTGGTGTGCTGCAGTCCATGAGATTGAAAAGAGTCAGGCACAACTTAGCCATTGAAATAAACAGAAGAGATAATAAGGAGCATGAAGCTTTGAAAAATAATATAAGTCTCAAAAACTCTGTTCTTCAGTGCTGCTGGTAGACATAAGATATGCCGGTATTGTGCCTAGACAAGGATGACACAATTCAAGAACAGGTGACTGAGAGTCAACTCAAGAAGCCTGATGTACCACCCCTAGTGGAGAATAAGAGTAGCACTCATGGTCCCTGCTTCTGATTAGCTAAGGGACTTGACCATTGGGATTCCTTGGAAGGTCATTTCTCTAAAAAGGAATCAACCCAAGCTCTGATCTTCCCTAATAACAGAACTACTTGATGCACATTTTGCAACTAAATAATGCTATTGTTTATTAAATAATTCTGGTTCCAAAGAGAAAGAGGCCATGGCCAGATCAGCCTTGAGCAAGCATCCCAGGGTCCAGGCAGACTTTGAAGGAATAAGCATATTGAGACATTACTTGAAGCTCAGAAACAATAGGTGCCTGTGCCCTCTAAGTGGCTCATGTGTTACCAATCTGACAAGTCTCATTGATTTAAATGGCTGGAGCACTGCTTGGATTTTAATCTCCTTCACCCTTATACGAAGGAGGTCGCTGTTTAAACGCTTTTACTTAATAATGTAAACACCTGTCACATGCCAGGGCAAAGCTATTAAGGAAAAGGATTATTTAAAGCAACGCTCCTGAATACCACATTGCTATTATTGTCTTATCCTCCATTGCCAGGGTCTGAGCAGGGCTTCTTAAGCTAGGAGGCAATAGCCGAGTCACCTAGTGCTCTGTCCCCAGAAAGGTCTGCAGAGGTTCCTCTAAATGCACACGGAAGAGGCATCTGCTCACATATTGTCATGTAAAGGACCCCCAATATCCGACTTGCCAAGACTCAGCAAAGTCGTGTCTACCGAAGTCTCTTGTTAAAATGGAAAACTCTTTCCATAAGGAGTACCCGGCCACTATCCTGAAGCCATCAATACAAAGCACACAAACTAAACTCTTCACAGGTATCATCTCTTTGATACCTGCGACAACCCTAAGATTTAGTGCGATCATTATCTCCACAATCTGATGTACAGAATGGTTAAGTAACTTCCTCAAGGACACACAGAATTTAGCAGGAATACGATCAAAATCTAAGGCTGACTTCACAATGTGCTCTATTAGTTTACTTCATAAACTGGTAAGAGGAAAGCCTAGAGGAATGGTACAGAAGAGGGTCAAGGAGAAAGAGCTACAACCTGGAGGACTACTGGGGTGGAAGGCCTGAGGATGTACTCCAAGTCCTGGACTGCGTACTTCTGAACAGAACACAGTATTGGCATCAGGAGGCCAAGAGTTAAGAGCAGAAGAGCAAAGGACCCGTAAGACATTCAAGAAGATGCCAGAGCACTATCTAGAGCCTAGCTCAGAGGGAGGGCTCCCCCTGCTTCCTACTCCCACTTGTTCCTTTACCCACACTGCCTCATCCAGGTAGCACACCTGAGGCCTCAGCATAAGCCCCTCCTCTCCATACCTGCCTACATCTTCTGCAAGCTCTTCATAGATGCTGGTCTTAGCAAAAGCCCGGTCAGCCTGTGCCCTGCTTGGTGGTCAGTCCACTCAAGGCAGCTGTTCTCTTGCTCTCTGTTCAGTCCCTGCTTGACTAGTGCCTGCTTTATCTACACTCTACTTGCATGCCTGACCTTCCTATGAACCTGCACCAGGTCCCAGCTATTGATTGCTCTTATCAAAGGTGTGGGGAGGGGCGTTCCCTTCTGCTGGTTCTCCTGGTAACCAAATGAGCCAACCAGATGTTAGTTCCTCCTGTAACTGGCAACCTCCCGGTCCCCCTGAGAGTGAAGACTGCTGCCCTCTCCTGCCCACCGTCTGCCTCACATGGTGGGGTGTCACTCCAGGACCTTGCTTCAAACATATAAGCTTCCCCATACATTAGGTCATTCATGTTTCTGTCACCGACCCTGGGCTCCTTCTTCAGTCTCGAAGCTGGACGAGTACAGGACTTGTAGGCTTGCAGGTTGCAGCCCACCATCTGCCAACAGTACCCAAAGCCCTGATATCATCTATCTAACTGTAGACTAGACACACTGGCCCTGGGGAGGAGGGCACACTCATGGGACAGCACAGGCCCCAGCAATCACACGACTTCATCCAAGCTACAGATCAGACATTGGTCTCCTTCATAAACTCATTTTGGCAACAAACGCCAATCTGGCTTAGTCTCAGCAATTGAATTCAGCAGTGCTTTGGAGAAGAAAAAAAAAAAAAAACCTTTAATCACTACAGAACAAGAAGAGAGAAAATGATTCATTCATTCATTCAATAAATATTTATGGAGCATCTTTCTGGTAGAACCTACCTAGTAAACAATCCGCCTGCAATGCAGGAGACTCTGGTTCGGTTACTGGGTCGGGAAGATCCTCTGGAGAAGGGAATGGCTACCCACTCCAGTATTGTGGCCTGGAGAATTCCATGGACTGTATAGTCCATGGGGTCTCAAAGAGTCAGGCACGACTAAGTGACTTTCACCATAAAGCAGGCACTGCCCTTAGTACTGTGGGCAAAACAGAGAATAGAGGCATCATTGTCCCTCCCCACCTAGAATTTTCAGTCATATGGGGACAGAAAGGAAATCCGTAAAGAGGGAAAATAAAATGTTATGTTTGGAAAGAAAGTAATCTTGTTTCTCCAAGAGTGGTGCCCAAACCAGCAGCAGCAGCATCACCCAAGAATTTGTTAAAACACAGCTCCTCACACCCCTCCCCAGACCTGCTGAATCAAACACTTTGGCATGAGCCCCAGCAATCTGTGTTTTTAACAAGCTTGCCAGGGGACTCTGATTTGTGCTTAAAGGTTTAAGAACCACCTGGTTGGAAAGTAAGGTGGGGAGGAGAGCATCTTTAGAAAAGATGATCAGGAGAGGCCTTTCTGACATTCAAAGAGAGACTGGAGAAATGAAGAGAAACATGCCATGCAAAAGCCAAGAGACAAGAAAATTCCAGGCACAGGGAACAGCAGATGCAAAGTCCCTGAAGCAGGAGAGAATTCACTATAGCCAAAGAACAGAAAGGAGAAAAGTATGACCAGAGCATAATTATTGAAGGGAAGCTAGGGAGAACAGGGGCTTGATTGATCAAGGAATCAGAGACCTCAGTAAGGAGCAGAAATTATAAACTACTTAAATGTTCTAAAGAAAGAAATATGCTCCTGTGAGAGCATGTAACACATGAATCTGACTTCAATTAAGGTCAAGGAGGAATTCCCAGAGGTAATGATGTTTGAGACAAGATATCAACAGTAAGACCCTGATGCTGGGAAAGATTGAAGGCAAAAGGAGAAGAGGGTGGCAGAAAATGAAATGGTTAGATAGCATCACTGACTATGCTATGTCAGTGATTCATGTCAATGGACATGAATTTTAGCAAACTCCAGGAGGTAGTGGAGGACAGGGAAACCTGGCATGCTGCAGTCCATGGGGCTGCAAAGAGTCACACACGACTTAGCAACTGAACAACAATCTCAACAATAAGTACAATAACAAAGGAGTCGAGGGAATCATCATCAATCTGAGACAGGAGCAAGCATGACAGTCAGGAAAAATGATGATGAAAGACTTGAAGCTAGGCAAAAAATGATTACTGGATATTCTGTCTACCATATCCTTCCTGGTTATCCATGCCTTTTATTATTGTTAGCCTGTTTTTACAACCATTGCAAATTGTATAAAACTTATAGTAATGTCCATAGAAATGCAAACTAATTTTGTCCAATGGAATGCAATTAATTGTTGCTCCGTGAATATGGCTAGTTTTATATCTATTAAAAATTTCATTTCAGCATCTTGTGATGTCTCTGTGTGTTCGTACTGAGATCTTTTTTGAGCCAGTAGTGACATCTTACTGGTTCTCTAATCGTTGAGTGAAAAAGTCTTTGACATATGCTTATTATATGTTTGTATGAGTTACGATTTTACCTTTTTAAGAAATTACTTTTAACAATTATATTGTTGTTGTTGTTTTCAGCCACTAAGTTGTGTCCAACTCTTTGCGACTCCATGAATAGCAGCACACCAGGCTTCCCTACCCTTCACTATATCTCAGAGCTTGCTCAAACTCATATCCATTGAGTTGGTGATGTCATGCAACCATCTCATTCTCTGTCATCCCCTTTTCCTCCTTTCCTCAATCTTCTCCAGCCTCAAGGTCTTTTCCAGTGAGTCAGCTCTTTGCATCAGTTAGCCGAAGTCGTGGAGCTTAAACTTCATCATCAGTCCTTCCAATGAATAAATATTTGGAGTTTATTTCTTTTAGGATTGACAGATTTGATCTCCTTGCTGTCCAAGGGACTCTCAAGAGTCTTCTCCAGCACTAGTTCAAAACTACCATTTCTTTGGTGCTCAGACTTCTTTACAGTCCAGCTCTCACATCCATACATGACTACTGGAAAAACCATAGCCTTGACCATACAGACCTTTGTCAACAAGGAAATGCAAAAAGCTAGCGTGGTAGTGGGTTACCAGCTAACAAGATATGCAGTTAAGTTTGAATTCAGATAAGCAAGAATGTTTTTGTTTAAATATATCCCAAATATCACATGGAACATATTCCCAGTTTAAAAAAAAAATCAATGTTTATTAAAAATTCAAACTTAACTGGCCATCTGTATTTCATTTGCTAAATCCTACAGTCCTTGAGTGGGAAGCTGGGAAGCTGACCGTGCTGCCCTCTCAGCCCCTACCTGCTCCCAGGGTCAGGAATAGAAAGCAGCACCTTTCTCTGTCTTTGACTTCTGCTCAGATGCATCAGTGCACCTTCTCACCAAATTTCAGAGCAAAATGTTACTTAGTGCTTTACAAAAATAGCTTAAATCGTCTCCCTCATATAGGAGCAGGTGCAGAGGGCTTTCCCCAGTGATACTGCTTCCAGGCTCGGACTTGTTGAGTTCCAGTGGTGGTGGTGGTGGTGGTGGTGAAGTCGCTCAGTCATGTCCAACTCTTTGCGACCCCGTGGACTGTAACTTACTAGGCTTCTCCGTCCATGGGATTCTAGTACTCTTGGAAAAGTTGCTGTCTTACTTTCCACCAACCTATAAAAGCCTTCCTTTCTACCCTACAAGAGTGTGTAAGATGCCGTATACTCTAGGGACAAAAGAGAAAAGAAGGGCTAGTTCCATGGAATCACACTGTAGGATTTGATAATGTTTCAGATCATTGTATGAGTCTGAGTCTCAGATCTCATACACCCTAGCCCCCATCCAAAATTGCTCACCTCTTTCCCAGTGAGGCCTCCCAGCTTCAGGCTGAAGCTCTTCCATATTCAAGCCATCTATTAAAATGCAAATATCCCTGCTTGAAAACATCCTAACATCCGCTAATATTTTAGCAGAAATGGACTGACAGGACATGTTACACAAGCCAAGCACTTGATGGAAGGCAGAACAGCAGCTTGGAAAGGGGTGCTGGGGGCCAGGAAGGAGGGAGACCCCAAGGGAGGAGAAAGCTATTCCAAATATGCAGGAAACCCAGAGTCACATTTTAGACCTCAGGCCAATCTTGCAGGCAAAGCCGCTAATATAAAATCCAGGAAAAGTCATTTTCTATTTGAGGCCAAAAGCTCTTGTTATTTTATCTGCCTTTCCCTACAATGTGATATAGGATACCCCCAAAAGGAATATTTTCATGGTAATATATTTTTGACTCAGGGGGCATCCCCACAGGCTTGCAATAGAAAACACCTGCAAAATGGATAAACCCCCTGCCACAGGCAGTTCCCATCACCAGCAGGACTCTGATCACATCCTCCTGAGCCCCGTTAGGTCTCAGAGGAATTATTATCACTTTCCAAACACAGAGGACAATGAACCGGCCTGGCTTTTCCTGGAATGTAGGAGTGGGGGCCTGGCAGACAGATTCTCTCCAGATTGAATAAATGCTGGGGGTCTGGGGGGGAGGTTCACAGTTCCCAGGAAGCATCCGTCCCTTTTTAAGCAATGGCTGTGCACACCGACTTTGGCTCCCAACCTCTGTGATATTTCTCCCTTATAAATTGGACAGCACAGTATACAGTCAAGGAGGCATTACAAGCCCTCTCAAACTAGATTTTTTTTTTCCCCAGGGACTTAATTTCTTAAAGTGTTGGAGCCTTCGTTCTCTTGGAAAGTAGGACAGTCTCTCTTTGAGCCTGCCAGACAAAAAACAAAACTAAACAAAACAAAAAAAGCAAAGTCTCGGAAAGGATCACTGGCAGGCAGGCTTCCTTCGGAGCACCTGGAGGCCCCTCCCTCCCAAGCTGAGGCTGCGAGATCTCTCTAATGAGAACAGATGGCTCTCGTCGGGAGATGGGCTCCATGTTCTGTGTCTCCCGTGTCCTCTTTCTGAAACGAGATTTTGGCAGATCTTTTTTTTTTTTTTTTTAACAGAGAATTGGAGCCCGTTGTTTAAGTGGTAACCTAGATGAGTGCCAGGGAAGTGGGATGTTAATACACACTAATACGTTTGCAGCTAACTTTGGAAAGTTCAAAACACTTCCTAATGGAAAAGGCGAAGTCTTCAAAAGGCCTCGCTTCTGGGATGGAGGCAAAGGGTGCCATGAGCACCCGGAAGGAGGTGATTATTGTAGATATTGGCAGAGGGGAAGCGGCACCCTTGTCAGCCCCGACTCTGACTTCAGCTAGCTATTGCCACCCCAGGACTGGGGCATGGGACAATCCCAGGGCAGAAATTCCACACAGGGGTCAGGAAGGTCATTCCAGGTTGCAAAGGCCAGGCTGAACCTGATGACTTCCGTTGACTCCACTCCCACCCCACCCCTCCAGGTGGGCAGGAATCAGCTGCCTGAGCATGGTCGCTGTTTCCCATCCTTTGCTGCTGCTGCTGCTGCTAAGTCACGTCAGTCGTGTCCGACTCTGTGTGACTCCATAGACTGCAGCCCACCAGGCGCCCCCGTCCCTGGGATTGTCCAGGCAAGAACACTGGAGTGGGTTGCCCTTTCCTTCTCCAGTGCATGAAAGTGAAACATGAAAGTGAAGTCACTCAGTCGTGTCCGACTCTTAGCGACCCCATGGACTGTATCCCACCAGGATTTTCCAGGCAAGAGTACTGGAGTAGGGTGCCATTGCCTTCTCCGTCTCATCCTCTAGGGCTGGGCAACTGAGTCTGCGGTGAGCTCAGAGACACCCCTTTCCCAGAGGTATCCACAGAAGGAAGGCAAAGAGAGAGTTAGGTTTCAACAGCAGGAAACTCCTGAATTTTAAACTCTGCTTTTCACAAAATTTCTTTCATTGCTGTCACCCTCGCCAAATTTAAATTACCTCTATTTTCAGGTCTCAGGAACGCATCAAGAGAGAAAGGAGAGATTTTCAGGGTGAGAAACGAGAAATGGTGAGGGGAAGAGGGTAGCCTGTGGAGCAGGCTGAAAGAAGAAAATCGTTTCTGGAGTTAGCTGCCATTGAGGTGTGTGAAAAGGAAAGGGTAACAGCACCAGGTGAGTGGACGGAAAAGGGGAAAGGCGGTAAGTTTGAGCCGTGAGCTTTGATCAGGTCAGAGGTCCAAATCAAGTTCTAGGAAGAAATTTTTCAGTAATGGTCTTTATTTTCTTTAGCGATTCTTTCAAAAGATATGCCTTTGGCTATGCCAGGTCTTAGTTGCGGCACAGGGGATCTTTTTAGTTCTTGCATGTGAACTCTTAGCAGAGTCATACGGAATCTAATTCCCTCAGGATCGAACCCAGGCCCCCTGCATTAGGAGTGCAGAATCTTCCCTCAACGGTGTCTTTAAATACTAACATGAATGTAGACACTATACAATGTTTACTGTGCCTGTGAACCATGTTTGCAAAAGACAGGGATTCAACACTGAGAATTCTAGGGTTTTTTATCTTTTAAAAAATAATAATAAAAGCAAAAAACAAGAGTCGTCAGAGAAATGATAGTCAATCAGTGAGGCCTTGCCACCTCCCCAGAGTACATCCTCAACAAAGGCTGGAATCCCTGTGCCCTTTACTGTTCTTGTATCAGCTGAGAGTGTGTAAGCGTGTGCATTTCTCAATAATTTTTCAAGGTGAAAAGACAGCCTTCTGAATGGGAGAAAATAATAGCAAATGAAGCAACTGACAAACAACTAATCTCAAAAATATACAAGCAACTTCTGCAGCTCAATTCCAGAAAAATAAATGACCCAATCAAAAAATGGGCCAAAGAACTAAATAGACATTTCTCCAAAGAAGACATACGGATGGCTAACAAACACATGAAAAGATGCGCAACATCACTCATTATTAGAGAAATGCAAATCAAAACCACAATGAGGTACCACTTCACACCAGTCAGAATGGCTGCGATCCAAAAATCTGCAAGCAATAAATGCTGGAGAGGGTGTGGAGAAAAGGGAACCCTCCTACACTGTTGGTGGGAATGCAAACTAGTACAGCCACTATGGAGAACAGTGTGGAGATTCCTTAAAAAATTGCAAATAGAACTACCTTATGATCCAGCAATCCCACTGCTGGGCATACACACCGAGGAAACCAGAATTGAAAGAGACACATGTACCCCAATGTTCATCGCAGCACTGTTTATAATAGCCAGGACATGGAAACAACCTAGATGTCCATCAGCAGATGAATGGATAAGCAAGCTGTGATACATATACACAATGGAGTATTACTCAGCCGTAAAAAAGAATTCATTTGAATCAGTTCTGATGAGATGGATGAAACTGGAGCCAATTATACAGAGTGAAGTAAGCCAGAAAGAAAAACACCAATACAGTATACTAACACATATATATGGAATTTAGGAAGATGGCAATGACGACCCTGTATGCAAGACAGGAAAAAAGACACAGATGTGTATAATGGACTTTTGGACTCAGAGGGAGAGGGAGAGGGTGGGATGATTTGGGAGAATGGCATTCTAACATGTATACTATCATGTAAGAATTGAATCGCCAGTCTATGTCTGACGCAGGATACAGCATGCTTGGGGCTGGTGCATGGGGATGACCCAGAGAGATGGTATGGGGAGGGAGGTGGGAGGGGGGTTCATGTTTGGGAAAGCATGTAAGAATTAAAGATATTAAAATTTAAAAAATAAAAAACTAAAAAAATTTTTTAAAAAAGGCTGTGTTTGTGCGTGTGGACATATACTTACTTTTAAACATGGTCAAACATAAATAAACTTACTGTTAACAATGGCTGTCTCTGGATGAAAGTTATGGGTGATCTTTAATTTCCTTTACATTTTTCGAAGTGACTATACAATTGTATGTTTTCTAATCAAAGGAAAAGAAGATAGAATGTAATTTTATTTTATATTTGTACAGGAAGTCTTCTCCACTAATCATTTCTTTGTAAAGGGACCCCAAAATGTCCATTCATACCTACTCCCAAGCCTCAGATCTATGTTATTGATAGAACTCGGGTCCCACCCGCATTATTATTATCATCAATCCCATTGTCCTTCAAAATTTTTCTTTCCAAGGACTCTTAGAATATCTATGGTATATTCATAGGGTGGAATCATGTCTTAGTCATTTCCATACAGCCAGTGAATCACAAGCATAGTGCCCAACATAAAGTAACTACTCAATCAGTGTTCATAAATTAGATAAATCACCAACCTTTTATTCCCCAAGTCAGATTATCACATTTATTCCTTAGTCCATGTTACATTTAATTGTTGTTCTTATTGTTTAGTCATCAAGTCATGTCCGACTCTGTGCAATCCCACGGATTGTAGCCCTCCAGACTCTTGTCCATGGGATTTTCCAGGCAAGAATACTGGAATGCCATTCCCCCAAATCATCCGACCATCTCCCTCTCCCACAGAGTCCAAAAGACTGTTCTATACATCTGTGTCTCTTTTGCTGTCATATAAGAAACGAATCGCCAGTCCAGGTTCAATACAGGATGCTTGGGGCTGGTGCACTGGTATGACCCGGAGGGATAGTACGGGGAGGCAGGTGGGAGGGGGGTTCAGGATGGGGAACACGTGTACGCCCGTGGCAGATTCATGTTGATGTGTGGCAGAACTAATACAATATTGTAAAGTAATTAGCCTCCAATTAAAATAAATAAATTTAAATCAAAAAAGAAAATGAATACTGGAATGGGTTGCCATCTCCTTCTCCAGGGAATCTTCCTGACCCAGGGATCAACCCCACGTCTCCTGCTTGGCTGGCAAATTCTTTCCCACTGAGCTACCTGGGGAAGCCCATTGTATTAATTAGATCAGGAGAAATGCACAGCAGCCATGCACAGCACTGTCTTGTTCCTCTTCTGATGTTTCCAGGAGTGCACTTGGCACCTACATCCTATGAATCATCACATCCACACTGCCATATTCATTCCCCCCATGTCACTCAGCAAAGACATGAAGGCCAAAAAAAAAGTCCCAGGTCACCAAGCCCTTGATGAAGCTAGGCAGACTCAAGAGGAAAACCGCATGTCTGGTCTCTTGACCACCTGGGCCATCTCAGTCTCAGCTTAACAATGGGTATAGGGGATCTGATCAGGGCTCTTGGCCAGGGTCACCTGCCCCCTGGGCATCCACTTAACATAAAGTGGCAATTCAGAATCCCTATCAGAATCACCAGGAAGCCATCCAGTCCACTGTATATTCACAAAGCGCCAGGACATGGGAAGATAAAGAGGACAGCTTGCTGCCATGTAGCTCTTCCAGCCGCTGGCCATGTGAAGGACAAGATGATGGCATGATGCCAAATAGCTGCTACTGGGTGAGCTGATGTGAAAGAACCAAGAAAAACATGATCAGGCAAAGCCCACCAGCTTATATCACTGTTGGAAACACCCATACCTTTTGACTCATTAACACTATTCCAAGAAATTTATTCTACAGAAATACTTCATGTGTACGAAAGCGTTTGTAAAAACATATTGATCACAACATTTTCTTTAGCAAAACAAAAAAAAAGAGATCACAATTTTAATGTCAAGTAATAGGAAACTAGACATAATATGAAATATTATCAAGGAATAAAGAGACCAGCTAACCCTCATGTAGCACTCATACAATATATATGCCAGGATCTAAGTATGTTACATTGTTAGCTCATTTAATCCTCCAAGTATTCTATGAGGAAGGTTACTGTTACTAACCTCACTTTACAGGCAAAGAAACAGTAGCACGGAGCAGTTAAGTCTCCCTGGAACCAGCAGTTAAGTTCCCATCATCACTCAGCTAAAATGTGATGGATCCAGGATTGATTCAGGAGGGAAATGGTATGGATCTAAAGTCCACACTATTAACAACACATCATATAATAACAAAATGTGAACAGGATCCAAAGTCAGCTCCATGGCCGGTCAAATAGACAACCACCAGCAAGAATGAGTCCGATTATAATGTCCCAGGATAGAAAGATAAATGCAACATGTCTTTCATTTAAGTGAAAAAAAGAGAATTGCAGAACAATCTACACATTCCCACCGTCACTTTTTAGAAATCTAGACAAAAATAAATGCATGGACAAAACACCTGAAGATTCTCACCAGATTTCCAAAAGTGCTTACCTCTGGGAAAAAGGACTAAGGGAATGTGAGGAGGCCAGGGAGACTGTCACAATCTATCTTAGACCCTCGCATGGTATTTGAATTTTGTGAGCATGTTTTCCTTTGGTAATTTTGAAAGGAGAAGAAAATTAATAAATAAACAAGAGTTGCTCAGGGAGAGCCTGTCCAGTAAACTGCCTGTGCGAGGAAGGTGGGTTTAGATCTGCCCTCCAGTACAGGGGCTTCTTCCACAAAACGGCAGAGTCACAAGGGCACAACCTAAGTCTGTGGGTCCCGAGCAGAAGTGCTGTTGGTCGGGCATGCCATGGGTCATGGATCTGATTTCAGATCCGGTTTGCCCAGCAGCTGCGTGGTGTATAGGATGGCATGCTTTAGTGGGAGGAGCGCGGGGTTTAGGATCACAGGGCCTGGGCTGGAATCCAGCTCAGCTCTGTGGGCCTTGGTGCATCTTGTGTAAACTGTGTACAATAATATCCAGTTCACAGTGTTGCTCTGAGGTTACATGGGAAGCTGTGCTGGTGTCAGCCTCAGGGTCTATGATTTCCTAGGCAGGCCATTGCTGTCGTGAAAGATGACTAAATGGGTCACAGAACTGGAACCCTACCTCCTGACCCCTAACTCAGTGTTCTTTGCATTAAGCCCCATTGTCCTGTTTGTCCAGGTCCTTGCTTGGATAGGAGGCACAGTGTGACATGGTCAGCCCAGACTTGGAGCCATGTTCAAGATGCCCTTGAATTTGTGTTCTTTGAGCCTCTAACTTGTGTTTACATTGAAGATTTTCTTGAAAGGAGTTATATCATGGAAACACAATTCCCAGGCTGAGGACTACGTTTTAGAAACCTTATAGATTAATAGTGAGCCCTACCAGGGCACCTCATGACCAAGCCTTTTTGGTTGTCCTACTATGCCATGAGGCATATCCTGACCGATCTGTCTCAGTTTCCTTGTCTGCAAACAGGAGAATAAATAGTCTCTGCCTCCTTTCTAACATGGAGAAGGAAATGGCAACCCACTCCAGTGTTCTTGCCTGGAGGATTCCATGGACAGGGGAGCTTGGTGGACTGTGGTCCATGGGGTTGCAGAGAGTCAGACACAACTGAGCAACTGAGCACCTTTCTAACAAGGTTGTTGAGAGGCTCAGATGACATGATGGAGATTAACATCTATGGCAGAGACTGCCAGCTGCCCACCACTATCCATTCCCATCTGTTTCCTCGGCAATAATACCCCAAGTTCCAGCTAAACACACACTGCCCACTCAGAGACTACAGTTTCCAGGCTTCACTTCAGCTAGGGGGTGGCCAAGCAACCAACTGCTGGCCAAGGCAACTTGAATAGATATTTCAGAGCACACCTTTAAAAAGGAGCCATTTGCCCTTTCTCCTCTCCTTTCTGCACATTGGAAGTTAGATGTGATGGTGGTGGGTCTAGAGGATTTACCCTGGAGGATAATGGATGAACAAAACAGAAGATGTACAACCTCGTGAAGCAGAACTGCCTACCACCCCTGGCCCACCTACCAGCTCATATTTCCATGGGAGAAAGAAATAATCCTCTTATACTATTAAACCCACTGTTATTTTATTCTCTGATATAGCAGCTGAGCCAGTATCTTAATTATTGCAACATCCTTTGAATACATAAGCCGTTATGCCAAGACTTGATATTGTTCTTATTGTTAATTACATCTGCTATCTTGATTTGACAACCAGAGTTGTCACAAAGCAGGCACCTCCTTACTCACAGGACTACAATTTCTGCCTCTGCAGTTCTCGAAGGCTGCACAACGAGACATTCAGATGTCTTGCATTCACATGTGAGAGTTGCCCCTAGCACCCCTCTGGCGCAGTTCCTTCTGTTTCTATGCCAAGCCCCCAGTAACTTTCTTTCTTAAAAAATGAATTTTCAGTTGAGCGCTTGCAAGGCTGGCAAATACCAGGTCACAGCCCCTGTAATAACTAGCCTCACATGTGTTGTTTTTCCCAACCTGACTTGGAGCAAGCAGAAATCATCACTTTACTTCTAAATAGCCATCAACCAAGCAGTTGGAAAGGTTACTCATGGGTTGGGTTTGGGGTTTTGTTGTTTTTTTATTTTTTTGTTTTGTTTAATGCACAGAGCGATATACCCTGCCATGTCTGCCTCAGGGAAAGAATGCAGGGGAAATAACTAAAAGGCAACTTCATCCAGGATGTTCACGTCTCCCATCTCACTTCTCATCATACCATCTTGCATTCTATGACCAGCCATCTGGAAATACATGTAATTTCCAAACTGACGTGCTATTCTGCACCTTGAGACTTGTACTGTTTACCATCCCCTCAAGTTCAGTTCAATTCAGTTCAGTTGCTCAGTCGCATCTGACTGCAGCACACCAGGCTTCCTAGTCCATCACCAACCCCTGGAGCTTACTCAAACTCAAGTCCATCGAGTCAGTGATGCCATCCAACCATCTCATCCTCTGTCATCCCCTTCTCTCACCTTCAATCTTTCCCAGCATCAGGGTCTTTTCAAATGAGTCAGTTCTTCACATCAGGTGGCCAAAGTATTGGAGTTTCAGCTTCCACATCAGTCCTTCCAATGAATATTCAGGGCTGATTTCCTTTAGGATGGACTGGTTGGATCTCCTTGCAGTCCAAGGGACTCTCAAAAGTCTTCTCCAACACCACAGTTCAAAAGCATCAATTCTTTGGCACTTAGCTTTCTTTAGAGTCCATCTCTCATATCCACACATGACTACTGGAAAAACCATAGCTAGATGGACCTTTCGGAGAAGGCAATGGCACCCCACTCCAATACTCTTGCCTGGAAAATCCCATGGATGGAGGAGCCTGGTGGGCTGCAGTACATGGGGTCACTACGAGTCTGACACTACTGAGCGACTTCACTTTCACTTTTCACTTTCATGCATTGGAGAAGGAAATGGCAACCCACTCCAGTGTTCTTGCCTGGAGAATCCCAGGGATGGCAGAGCCTGATGGGCTGCCATCTATGGGGTCGCACAGAGTTGGACACGACTGAAGCGACTTAGCAGCAGCAGCAGCAGCAGATAGACCTTTGTTGGCAAAGTAATGTCTCATCTTTTTAATATGCTGTCTAGGTTGGTCATAACTTTTCTTCCAAGGAACAAGTGTCTTTTAATTTCATGGCCGCAGTCACCATCTGCAGTGATTTTGGAGCCCCCAAAAATAAAGTCTGCCACTGTTTCCCCATCTATTTGCCATGAAGTGATGGGACCAGATGTCATGATCTTAGTTTTCTGAACGTTGAGTTTTAAGCCAACTTTCTCACTCTCCTCTTTCACTTTCATCAAGAGGCTCTTTAGTTCTTCTTCGCTTTCTGCCATAAGTGTGGTGTCATCTGCACATCTGAGGTTACTAATATTTCTCCTGGCAATCTCAATTCCATCTTGTGCTTCATCCAGTCCAGCATTTTTCATGATGTACTCTGCATAGAAGTTAAATAAGCAGGGTGACAATATATAGCCTTGAGGTACTCCTTTCCCTATTTGGAACCAGTCTGTTGTTCCATGCCCAGTTCTAACTGTTGCTTCTTAACCTGTACACAGATTTCTCAGGAGGCAGTTCAGGTGGTCTAGTATTCCCATCCCCTCAAACTGACCTGCTTCATCCTATTCATCCTCTGGTCTCAGTTTGAACTTCCAACAAGCCTTTTCCAAACCTCCAAGACTAGGTCAAGGCAGCCAGTTTCACTGATTGCTCTGTATTAGAATCGCCTCCTTACTTGTATCTCCACCTAGACTATAAGCATCTGTAAGGCAGGGATCATGTCCTATCCACCTGTGTCCAGTGTCAGCTCTGGCACAAAGTAGACACTCAACAGACAGTGGCAGAATGAAGGAAGGCATCGTGCCCTCCACAAAGTTCTTAATAGTTCTTGCTCCAAACACAGAGACAGCAGGCCCTGGTAAACAATAATGTGACACACGGATAGGACTGTACTATGTCTCCTAAAACGCCCACACAGGTTGAATTGCAGGTACCCAGGGAAGTCTGGCTCAAGGCCGGAAGCTTTGGAAACAAACCTTGCCCTACTGGATACAGTGTTCAGGATCAGGAAAACTTTCCCAGCCAGACTGAAAGATTCTGGGTCCACATTTGCCTGTTAGCATAGTTTAAAAGGAATTTCTCCCTTAACACAAAGGGTATCCCACCTATACTCCAGCAGTAGTGGAATACCAAGGCAGTGGGCCTGTTAGAGATTTACTCTGGCATGTGTAAGCAGCACGCCATGGTTCTTGCTGACTGTGCTGCAACTAGTTGCCGGATGGTTAAGCATTGTTAACAAGAGATGTTTCAGTGGGTGGTGGGTTTGCAAATGTGCTACTTTAATGGCTATTCATATTAGCTCTGTGTTAAAAGGTCCCAGGTTATGTCTCCATCTAGTCTGGTGTTTATTTAGTGCTCAGCGTTAGAATGAGTAATAAGCCCCTTAGCTTTGTGACTGATTGTTCTTTAAACACCAGACTCATTGGCAACTCTGCCCTTGAGTTCCTGCTAAGCAGAGAAGATTCCCAGGGAGTAACTCCTCAGCCCCACGGGAGTTTGTGAAATGTGAAATTGGAGGTCGATGGCAGCGTAAACAAATCTGAAAATAGCTCTTGTGAAAAATCTTTTGCTCTGCAGTGTAGAACCCATTTCTGCTAAAACTGGTTTTGGCCCTCCATGGGCCCCGGACCCCTGCCCCTGAGACTAGCAGGAGGTGGAAGAGATGTGGTGTTAGCACCTGCAGCTGACTTAGAGACACCAAATTTGGATACAAGTAATTTGTCACGGGATTTTTTTTTAAATCTTGGGGTTTATTTTCCTACGCCTCTGAGAGGACAGAAATAGATAAGACACTGTGACCTTTATTAATGGAGAAAACAAAGCATAGAAAAATCAACAGCCTGGTCCACGTGGGAGGTGCTGCCTCCCACATGTAAGTCAGTAACAACACTTAGGGTTGAGCCTAGGTTGGAGCCTAGAACATGAATGACCACTTGCCCATGGGCCTGACACCGTGCCCAGCACATGACGTGTGAAGGTGAAGGTGAAGGTGAAAGTTTTAATCACTCGGCCGACTTAGCGACCCCATGGAGTATAGCCCACCAGGCTCCTCTTTCCATGGAATTCTCCAGGCAAGAATACTGGAGTAGATAACCATTCTCTTCTCCCAGGAACCTTCCCAACCCAGGGATCGAACTTGGGTCTCTTGCATTGCAGGCAGATTCTTTGCCATCTGAGCCACCAGGGACAAGCCATGTGACGTGTAAACATATAATAAATATTTATGGAGTCAATGAATGAACGAAATCAACTAAACTAACATCTCTCAAATTTGAGCAATATGAGGGACTTCTTTTGCAGAAATAATAGTCGCTTGACCCCAGAGATTGTCTACAAAACCCTAATTTAAATAACATAGCTCATTCTTATTTGAACATGTCTCTCAGCAAATCATTGTAAAAAAATATAATTTCAATCCTTATAACTGATAAAAATATTTTTATTATTGAAAGAGAAACAATGTTTTAAAGTTCTCATAGAATTCACGTACCTTAGATAATGCCAGTAAATCTTATTTTGAGAGAGACTGGAATAGACTGTGAGCCCTTGACAGAGGGCAAGTCTGAGTGCTGTCCGGCAAGAATCCTCAGCGCCTTGACCTGGCAGCCTTTCTCCCACTATTTGAGAGGGATGATGATGAAATGACTTTGGTCACCCTCCCACCCTAACAAGGAAGGACAGCTCAAGAGGCCAGCCAGGGAATGGTGAGCGCCACCAGAGAGTTCTGGAGAATGATGGTTGGATGCATTGCAGCTCAGCAGAGCTCCAGCCCAACGAGGGCTCAGAGAAGGTGTCCCAGGGGAAGCGGAATGCGACCTGGGCCTGGGGACATGAAGACAACTTGGTGTCATACAGAGGAAGGAGGATGGCTCTAGACATGAAGAAAGAGGTGTCTTTTCCTTTCCTGCTTCCTCTAAAATTGGAGTTGCTACCAAAGACAGGCCCTAAGGACATGTATCAGAGGTCTGTCCAAATCTCAAAGAACTGGATGGGTTTTAATAATGCTCAGCCAGGCAGGACACACTAGAAAGATCATTAAAATTTTAAAGAGATTCTCTTCCTCAATGAAAACACATCCCAGAGAGCTGGAAGAAAATTATTCCTTCCTACCACTCTTCGTCTCATTTCTCCCCACTTCTTAGTATGAAAATTAGCTTAGGCCACCCAGATCTTGTTCTCAAAATATGAAGGGTGTCTTCTAAGAGGCTCTGAAATTTGCCTGTCTATCTTCTCAAACATGTCTTAACCCACCGTCCTACCACACGCCTGCCTGGTGGGGTCCTTGAGGTGTCTATTTCATGTTTATTTCCTTATCCTACTACTGAATCACAACATGCTGGCTTAAAGAATATTGTTTGCCCAAATAAATGCCCAGAGTTCTCCTATTGCCCTAGCATTTATCCAGCATCAAATTTTATTCCTAGCAAAGGAGCTGATCAATCCATCAGTTCTAACACCACTTAGTATGTTGTCCTGCCCAGTGGCATTTGAAATCCCATGTAGGTAGAATTTTTTTGTATGTTCACAAACAGATCTGGGAAGGAGTTCAAGGCTAAAGCAGTGATTTTTTTTTTTTTTTTTTTTTTTGGTTTCTAAGCAAAGAGGTATATCTTTTTTAAGGCTGGCTTTGAAGCCACCTCTTATCAAAAAGATAAAGTGAGATTTTGGCATACCTAGAGGAGGATAGTAAAGTTTGTCCTGTGATAACAGATATGAGCTACAAAGAGCTACCTCAAAAAAAGAGAAAGAAACTACAATCTACATCCTAGCTACACTTATTAAGATGAGATTTAACCAAAGACTAAAAGTCTTAAATGGTAGATAATAAGGTCAAGTCAAGTTACTATTTTCAGCTCAGAACAGATGACAAGACAGGAGGACATAAATGGAAATTAAAAGAAAAGGGATTCAGAATGGATCAGAAGGTTACCAAAAATAATCAATGGCTGAAATGACTTTCTGGATTCATTCACTTGTGCTGAAAATATTGGGTCATTGAAAAAGTAATGAGATGATATTCTTGGGAAATGGAATAGTTAAAATGAATGAGTCCAGATGGGCCCAATGACTTTAATCATCCTGAAGAGAAACACTTGCTGGGACACTCTCTCGCAAACCAAGCTGAAATTTCACTCTAGAAAGATAACTGTGTAGAAGAGAACAGGACTTCACTTTCCACATTCCATGGGTATCTACAGCTTCTTCAAAGTTATAACAGTGTTTAGTATCAAGGCATCTTTATGCGTAGTGCCTCCCACCAAATCTTAACAAGAGAAACAGACAAGACAGACACTAAGATATGGAGCCTTGGAGTTTGATCTCAGCCAGGCTTCCATCCTAAATTGAAATCTCCAAGTTCATACCTGTTACATATCTTCCAATGCATGATTCCAGGAACAGGACAAATCAGGGGGAGTCTAATGTGCTACTGTATCAGTCTCTTTTTTTTTTTTTAAGTTTTTCTACTATAGGCAGTTCTGTTAGACAGCTGGAATTGTTTCTGATGACTCTGGCCTCCCTAGTTTCCCCTTGGGATCTAGTATATCATTTGGAGCTACACCACATGTGTCTACATGGTTACCCAGCAAACATTTAAAGGCAGAGCAAACTAAGCTTTCTCTTTTCCAAGCTAAATATCCCCATTTCCTTCATACGACATGTTTTCTAGACTCTGCCTTCCTGGCCACCATCCTTGCAAAAACTCCAAATGTTCAGTCATGCACCCACATATTCTAGAGCAGAGTGTCTCAGATTGAACATGTGTCCCCAGATGAAGCTGAGAGTGTGTCAACTACCTCCTTTGATCTAGAAAGACCTATTATATTAATACAGCCAAACATTAGTAGTAACTACCATTCATTGTAGCCTATCACATGTCATATACTGGGCTAGCCTCTATGTATATAATTCTTTTCTAATCAGAATTACAGCCAGTTTTAATATTCCTGTTTTAAGGATGAAAAAAAAATTGAAACTCAGACAGCAAGTAACTTACTCAGGTTCACAGAACTAGAAAATAATTAAGCAATGACTCAAATCCAGCTCTGTTTGACTCCAAGGCTGTCAGTCTCTCTGTCACTGCCTAATATTTTCTTAATGACTACCTCCCTGTTTTTTCATTAGAACTTCTGGTCAACTACAATCTCCAGATGTCTTTGACCTTCACCTGTTTTAAGGATTTGCACCCAGCAGGAAGTAAGTTACTTTGTAAGCTACTGGCATTCATTGCAAGACATGCTAGGAAGAGGAAGCTGGGCCCAGCCTGGGAGGGCTGCAGGGCTGTGTGGCCTCAGTACAGGCCATCAACCATCCAAACTCTAACTCATACATAGCCAACACAGCCTATTTCCACAGGTCTCAGAAAGACCTGTGGGGAGACCAGAGCAGAGACACAGCTTCAGAGGTATAAAATAGTAACTATGAGAATGTCGAGCCAACTCAAGGTTCCACACAGAAATCTACCTCCAGCAGAGCCTTAGTGAAAGTCACTCAGTCATGTCCGACTCTTTGTGATCCTCTGGGCTATACTGTAGCTCACCAGGTACAGGAGACTGTACAGGCTCCTCTGACAGGCTCCTCTGTCCATGGGATCCTCCAGGCAAGGATACTGGAGTGGGTTGCCATGCCCTCCTCCAGGGGATCTTCCCAACCCATGGATCTAGGGAGAACCTAGGTCTCCCACGTTGCAGGTAGATTCTTTACTATCTGAGCCACCAGAGGTGCCCAAGAATACTGGAGTGGGTAACCAATCACTTCTCCAGGGGATCTTCCCAACCCAGGAATGGAACTGGGGTCTCCTACATTGCAGGCAGATTCTTTACCAACTGAGCTGCCAGGAGGCCAACAGAGACTTAGAGAACAGTGTAAAAGCCACAAGGAGGATAAAGCAGGGCTTTGTCCATCTGGCTCAGGCCCCATGGTCTAAAAACGGATGAACAATAAGAAACCTCTAAGATCTAAACAAAAAGAGGTTAGGCCCAAGCTTGTAAAGCCTGACCTCTTGGGCAGTAAAGGGTTAACCCAGAAGGCTTGGGAGCCCAAACTCTGCACTTTGCAAAGGAAGGCAGGGCCTTGAGCGGCTCTGGGTGATAGCCTGTCATCTATTGGAACATCCTACCTGAGAAGACTATCTTGTATACCAGAGGCAGAGGGCCAAGACAGATAATTTATGCTACTGCGATATCTGGGAAATGCTTATTTTGGTTCATCTGGGCCAGACTCTATCATTTTGACCTCTGGAGAGGCCAGAGACTGCGTAGCTAAGGCCAATCACTACATGCCTACAGGACTGATCCCTCATGCAAACACTACATGCTGTGTGCCCTTCTTAGCTGCTCAGTCATGTCCAACTCTTTGAAACCCACCCACTGTAGCCTATCAGGCTCCTCTGTCCATGGGGATCCTCCAGGCAAGAATACTGGAATGGGTCGCCATGCCCTCCTCCAGGGGATCTTCCCAACGCAGGGATCAAACCCAGGTCTCCCACACTGCAGGCGGATTATTTACCATCTGAGCCACCAGGGAACCCCCAAACCCTACATACCGAGATTCAATTTGGCAACCCTTCATGTGTGCCAGCAGGCATCATTGCTCGGGGAATTATGTAACTCCACCGGGGTGGGGCCACCTGGAAGCTCATGCCTGGTTTCTCCTGGACTCCACTCCATATCCCCTTTGCCAGTTTTAATCTGCATCCTTTCACTATAGTAAACCACAACTGTGAAAGCAGAAAGCAGTTTTCTTAGGTCTGTGAGTACTTCTAACAAATTGTCAAGCCAGAGAGTAACCTTATGGACCTCACACAGACATCCCAATGGCAGACTTTGTGAGGGGGTGGCTGTGATCAGCAGCCTTGTTGGAAGGCTTAGAACTCAGACGTAGACCCCAACACAAAGACTAATTCTAAACCTACCTCTTGGCGACCATATGGAACACTTATGTAACAGTCCCAGTGGCCTCTCACTGGTAGCTGGGGAGAGGCATGTCTGCCTACAGAAAATAGGGTTGTAACTTGCCATAAATGGGGTGGATCCAGGACAGGGGCAAAAATTCACACAGATATCCCCATCTGGTCTTCTTCTATGTGACTGGTTTTTTAAATAAGTTTGTTAGCAGGATCTATGGTTCTAATTGTGCAAGCGATACATATTCATAGTTGAAAATCTGGAAAACATAGCAAAATATACTAAAAAAAAAAAAAATAGCCCACTGGAATCCCGCATCCCAGAGGTAAGCATGGCTAATACTGTGGTACAGTTTTTTCCAGTCAATTTCTTTTTCATGAATATGCAGCAGTGTCCCTGATGAGACAGAATCTTTAAAAAATTTTTCGTTAGCAAGAAAATCTGCAAGTTAAAAGTTGCCAGCCACTTCCATGTCTAACAAGTCATCTGGGGACACATTTTTGTTCTGGAAACCATCACACAGGCAGTTTCTTTCAGTTTTGCGGATGTAAAGCAGAGACCTACCAACCAGAAGCAAGAATGCCAGTCACAGGCAATGCTTTCCTTAACAAAGGCTGTCCATCATGTGCCCCATTACAGAGGCCAGATGCCACTGGGGAATCAGCCAATTTGAGAGAGCCCAGAAGCTTCGTAGGAGGAAAGGAATCATGACCCCCAACAACTTCTCCTGAGGTTCACTTGTTTTCAAATGTCTCTGATGAGTTCAACAGGTCTCACGCAAGAGCCTGGACTAGTGAATTCTCGGTGTGGAGGGGAGGTGATTTCACACAGCACGAGGCCAACGCGGAAGGCCTCTACTGCAGCAGTTCCTGAGGCACCAAGGGCAAGTCTGGGGAAAATGTGTGCAAGAGTAAACTAGGAAACTGAAACACTGGGAGCCCAGGCCATTGTGCACACAGAACAAGGAGGAGACACACCCTCCTCCCAGAACCATGAGAACCGCGCCCTGACCAGTGGTGACAGCAGGGCCCAAGGCGGTGGTGGCCAGCTGCTTCCGCCAGACCCCAGTGCTGGGAGCAGCAAACGCAGGCCGTGGGGGGCCAGTCAGAGTCTCCCAGGTTGTCTGCACAAGGCTAGTGGGAGCATCACTGATGCTTAATGAATGGAATAGAGGAGCCATCAACGTCTCACAGGATGGGGATCACTGGGAAAGAGAAAGGAATTTTCATGTGCAGTGAGACTGGGCCTCTCCTTAGCTCACTGGACACATGCAACCGCATGTATATCCCAAGCTGACCACGCAGAAAATCCAACCTACAGACAAACACAGATGCACATAATGTGTAACAAAATAAGATCAAACTGCATAATGTAGACTTTTTTCCCCACTTACCATTATACACTGAAAATTTGCAGAAGACATTAAGCATATTTTAAAATGTAATATTAATAGGCAATAATATAATGCAGCGGAGAAGGCAATGGCTCCCCACTCCAGTCCTCTTGCCTGGAAAATCCCATGGACAGAGGAGCGTAGCATTTACCATGTGAGGCAGTGTTAGTAAGCCTATATTTCACCATGAGGTAGTATTAGTAACCCTATATTCTAAACGGAAAGCTTCCCTGGTGGCTCAGATGGTAAAGAATTTGCCTGCAACTCAGGAGACCTGGATTTGATTGCTGGGTTGGGAAGATCCCCTGTAGAAGGGAATGGCAACCTGCTCTAGTATTCTTGCCTGGAGAATTCTATGGACAGAGGAGCCTGGCAAGCTACAATCCATGGGGTCACAAAGAGTCGGACATAAATGAGCGACTCACACACATACACACACAAACACACATTCTAGAAAGAGGCATACAGAGATAATGTAACTTGTTAATAACGGGTAGTAAATGGAGAAGTGGGGATTTGGACCCAGTTTTGAATACACAGGATATTTGATCATTTTCCAATAGTTGGATATTTCATTTTCCCTATTTTTTCACTTAATATTTTTACAAATATGGAGACGTAACTATCCTTGACCATAAACATCCCTGAACATAAATCTTTGAAAATCAAAGATTTTAAATGTTGATCAATCAACTTAAATGTTGATTTACCCTGTGTTATATTTAGGTGTATGTGTGATCTCTGAAGGAATCCGAGCTCCTTGGGTTAAGGACCATGACTTAATCACCTCTGTGTCCCCAGAAACTCAGTTCCTGACATAAAATAAGTATTTAACAAATGCTTCATATCACTTCGTCTTTGGATATTATTCTGCAAGTCTTGTGACCCTTTCAAACACATTACTTTTGGAGCATAGCTGACCAACTCCAAACTAAGATCCAGTGATATGTGAGATGCAGGGAGTCTCAGTAACAAAGGCGGTAGCTTCCGGTAGGGGGGGCGGGGCTTGAGTCTCTCCGCTTCCACTCGGCTTCTGTCAGTCCCCCGGAGATGCCCACTCAGTGCTGCTGGTCCTCTCTGCAGCCTGTCTTTTCTTTCTTTGCTTTTACCACCCTCCACTTCATGAAATAGCTGTAATTCTGAACTGGCTCAGAGTGAAGAGGCCACTGAAAGGATACAGGAAAACCTTCAAGAACCAAGGGCAGAGAGCACCGCTGGGTTTCTTGAGCAACTGGAAATGAAGATATTCTGGAACATTCCCCTCTTTCTTCCTCCCTTGATTCAGCTGGCTGCCTCTGTTCACTCATCTTTCACATACCCCTGCCCCAACTTAGGTGACTTTTCAGCTCAGCTCTCCATCTTCTGACTGCTGCTGCTGCTGCTGCTAAGTCGCTTCAGTCGTGTCTGACTCTGTGCGACCCCGTAGACGGCAGCCCACCAGGATCCCCCGTCCCTGGGATTCTCCAGGCAAGAACACTGGAGTGGGTTGCCATTTCCTTCTCCAATGCAAGAAAGTGGAAAGTGAAAATTGAAAGTGAAGTCGCTCAGTCGTGTCAGACTCGTAGTGACCCCATGGACTGCAGCCCACCAGGCTCCTCCATCCATGGGATTTTCCAGGCAAAAGTAGTGGAGTGGGGTGCCATTGCTTTCTCCATCTCCTGACTAGACCAACCTTTTCAGTATTCCAGTCCCAAAGTCACAAGAGAAGACTCGGATCATCCCACTGCCACCCCAGTTCTATAGCTTCGGGTCAGGCATCCTGCCCAGCTCCAGACATCCAGGGCTGGGATGGAGACTAGGGTCACGTGGCCAGATGTGCTTCCCACATCACAGGGGTGAAGGAGGTGGCAGAGCAAGGAGTGGTTAGATTCAGTCACTGCATCTCCAGTTAAGCACTGGGTAAGGACATTCTCCAATCTTGGATAAGCCTTGAAAGAGAAACCCCAGCTGTTTGGGTGAAGTGTTGTCAGCTCAAAGCATTGCTAAACAAGATACAAAGGCTGCCCACCACCCTCAGTGTAACAGCTCAAAGACTACTTGCTAAACATAGTTTCCAAGCAGCCCCTGTTGGCCCTGCAAAATGAAGAAATGGATCCATAGCTCAGAAGGGGAATTTGAGCGGCAGATAAAAACATGACCGTCATCAGGATTAGTGATCAGCAAATGCTTGTGGTTGTTGAGAAGGTGATGGTGGGTTTGGGCTCCAGTCACCTAATCAGGTTCTCAGGGAAGGTGGGGAGAGTGAAAGTAAAAGTCGCTCAGTCGTGTCCGACTCTTTGGGACCCCATGGACTATACTGCGGTCCATGGAATTCTCCAGGCCAGAATACTGGAGTGGGTAGCCTTTCCCTTCTCCAGGGGATCTTCCCAACCCAGGGATCGAACCCAGGTCTCCCACATTGCAGGCGGATTCTTTACCAGCTGAGCCGCCAGGGAAGTTGAGAAGGTGCCAAAGATAGAATTCCGGGACCAGGGACATTTAAAGGGTTGGCAAAGCAAAGCAAATTTCTGAGAATAGAGAAAGGAACTGCCAGAACCGTGGAAGTGAGAGAGAACTTGGAGGCAAGGAGAAGGTGCCAAATCTAGGGAGATGCAAAAATTAAGGATGAGCTTCTGAGAAGTGGAGGGGAGTGGGTGGAAGAGTGGTGAGGGGGCCTGAGGAAGTTGGCCAACCTAAAGCCTGGTGGTAGGGGGAAGGTGTCTTGAGAGACGCAGGTAGACAGCAGGGAGGAGCTTAGCATCACAAGATTCCCTCCTTCCCTCCTACCTGAGGTTTACTCGAAGATGTTTAAAAGGTGATAGGATTCGGCACGATTGAGAAGCAAGTTGGGCGGGGCGGGGGGCAGGGGGGATGGGTGGAAAGAGATTTCTGAGGATAAGGAACCCAGAGCACCCCTGAAGGAGCCCACAGAGCGGGGAAGAGGAAATGGCAGCCGTCCCCGGCAGCTGAGGGTCCCAAGGTCAAGCCGAGGACGCGGGCGGCACGGGACCAGCCGGCCTCTGTCCCGGCCGGGCTCCTGCGCAGCACGTGACGTCGGTGCCCTCTAGCGGCGGTAGTCGGAATCGTAGGGCAAGCGGAGTCCCTGCCCGCGAGAGAAGCTGGACCCGTGCGGCTGGGGACACGGGGGTCGCCAAGGATAAAGTTCACGGCACAAAAGGAGTTGGGGAGGAAAGCATTTCGATAGGGTACGTTTATCCGCCTTTCCTGCACTTCTTTGTGTGTGTTAGGGGGCGGAGGAGGGGTAACGATCTGGGCCAATTAGTGAGCCAAAGCAACGGTTGTGCCTGAAGCCACAAAAACACCTGAGTGAAACCCATGCTGTTGATTCAGATCTATTGTGGCCCGCCAGGAACCGACCAACTGTAGATGGTGCGGCACGGCGGACATCCGGGAGTCTGGAGGAGCTGTTACCTGCGCCTCGCAGCCAAGCACTGAGAAGTCGGGGACGGGGAAAGTGGGGCCGGTGCAGAGGAGAGGGGCCATCGGCTGCACAATGCTGCCATCTACCGGGCAAGTCTGGGAATGCTCGGCCAGCCCGCGGCCGGAGGGCAGGAAGGGCCACGCGGGCGGGGGTGGGGGGGGCCCGCAGTTCAATGCCAAGGTAGCCGCGTCTGGCTCTACAGTCGCACCAGGATCCTCTTAGGGAGTGGTTTTCAAGCTCAGCAACACTAAAACTCACCCGCTCACAAAGCATCTCGGGAAAATATGCAGGTGTTTTATGTTAGAGGGTCATAGGTTTTGCATTTCTCATCTTTCGGTTCAGTCGCTCAGTCGTGTCTGACTCTTTGCGACCCCATGAACCACAGCACGCCAGGACTCCCTGTCCATCACCAACTCCCAGAGTCCACCCAAACCCATGTACATCGTGTCGGTGATGCCATCCAACCATCTCATCCTCTGTCGTCCCCTTCTCCTGCCCTCAATCTTTCCCAGCATCAGGGTCTTTTCAAATGAGTCAGCTCTTCACATCAGGTGGCCAGAGTATTGGAGTGTCAGCTTTAACATCAATTCTTCCAATGAACACTCAGGACTGATCTCCTTTAGGATGGACTGGTTGGGTCTCCTTGCAGTCCAAGGGACTCTCAAGAGTCTTCTCCAACACCACAGTTCAAAAGCATCAATTCTTCTGCGCTCAGCTTTCTTTATAATCCATCTTTCACATCCATACATGACCACTGGAAAAACCATAGCCAAAACCATAGATGGACCTTTGTTGATGAAGTAATGTCTCTGCTTTTTAATATGCTGGCTGGTCATAACTTTCCTTCCAAGTGGTAAGTGTCTTTTAATTTCATGACTGCAATCACCATCTGCAGTGATTTTGGAGCCCAGAAAAATAAAGTCAGCCACTGTTTCCACTGTTTCCCCATTTATTTGCCATGAAGTGATGGGACCGGATGCCGTGATCTTCGTTCTCTGAATGTTGAGCTTTAAGCCAACTTTTTCACTCTCCTCTTTCACTTTCATCAAGAGGCGCTTTAGTTCCTCTTCACTTTCTGCCATAAGGGTGGTGTCATCTGCATACCTGAGGTTATTGCTATTTTTCCTGGCAATCTTGATTTCAGCTTGTGCTTCCTCCAGCCCAGCATTTCTCATGATGTACTCTGCATATAAGTTAAATAAGCAAGGTGACAATATACAGCCTTGACGTACTCCTTTTCCTACTTGGAACCAGTCTGTTGTTCCATGTCCAGTTCTAACCGTAGCTTCCTCACCGCATACAGATTTCTCAAGAGGCAGGTGAGGTGGTCTGGTATTCCCATCTCTTTCAGAATTTTCCACAGTTTATTGTGATCCACACAGTCAAAGGCTTTGGCATAGTCAATAAAGCAGAAATAGATGTTTTTCTGGAACTCTTGCTTTTTCGATGATCCACTGGATGTTGGCAATTTGATCTCTGGTTCCTCTGCCTTTTCTAAAACCAGCTTGAACATCTGGAAATTCACAGTTCACGTATTGCTGAAGCCTGGCTTAGAGAATTTTGAGCATTACTTTACTAGTGTGTGAGATGAGTGCAATTGTGTGGTAGTTTGAGCATTCTTTGGCATTGCCTTTCTTTGGGATTGGAATGAAAACTGACCTTTTCCAGTCCTGTGGCCACTGCTGAGTTTTCCAATTTTGCTGGCATATTGAGTGCAGCACATTCACAGCATCATCTTTCAGGATTTGAAATAGCTCCACTGGAATCTTATCACCTTCACTAGCTTTGTTCGTAGTGATGCTTCCTAAAGTGAAAAGTGAAAGTGAAGTCACTCAGTCATGTCTGACTCTTTGTGACCCCGTGGACTGTAGCCTACCAAGCTCCTCTGTCCATGGATTCTCCAGACAAGAGTACTAGAGTGGGTTGCCATTTCCTTCTCCAGGGGATCTTCCTTGATTTCACATTCCAGGATGTCTGGCTCTAGGTGAATGATCACACCATCGTGATTATCTGGGTCATGAAGATCTTTTGTGTACAGTTCTTCTGTATATTCTTGCCACCTCTTCTTAATATCTTCTGCTTTTGTTAGGTCCATACCATTTCTGTCCTTTACTGAGCCCATCTTTGCATGAAAATGTTCCCTCGGTATCTCTAATTTTCTTGAAGAGATCTCTAGTCTTTCCCATTCTATTGTTTTCCTCTATTTCTTTGCACTGAATACTGAGGAAGACTTTCTTATCTCTCCTTGCTATTCTTTGGAACTCTGCTTTAAACATCGACAAAGAGGCTTCTAGGAACAGAAGCGCTCCCATTGGCCAAATGAGATAAAATCTCCAAAAAGTGTATGAAACAAAAGACAGATGCGTCTCTGGGTCTGGAATGGCGTAAGTGACAGTCTTAAGGGCCAAGATCATTCTCACTCAGCCTTACAAATCTGTGAAGTGCACAGAAAGAGGGTTGGGGGATTAAGTCTGTTACTTCTCTGGGTTCAGCCACTTCATCTGTAACATGGCAGTAAAGTTGGTCTCGCAGGAATGCCTGGAGGATCAGATATGCTGATCCTTCGGAAGAGCGTGGAAAGTATAAAACAGGTCCTCACTAGGTGCGAAAAACAAAAATTCTTATTCCAAATCAAATATGACTGAGCAAGGTGTCCCACATTCAGCAGTTGCTAGGAAGGAGGAGAGAGATTGAGTATCTCTATTCCATTTTCCCAGATATTGTTTTCAATAAAATCTGGCTTTCCTAAATGGTTCTCAGATACCATCCCTAGGGATTTTGAAAGGAAAAATTAAATTGCCTAAATAGAAAGCTTGTCTTTGTTCCTGAAGAGATCGCGATGAGGTCATTTGGTTTTTGGAGTTGTACTTGTTAAGTCCAAATGTGTGTCAGTCTTATTTTTCATAGCTAAACAGAACAAACGCCTGGTATTTTTTTTTGCAGTGAGAATGATTTTCTCCATACTGCATAAGAGAAAACTGAGCTTCACAGAGGTTAATTTGCCCAAGGTCATGAAGCAAGTAAGCAATGGATGTAAAACTCACAGTGGGGGAAGAAAGAATCAATAAACTTTGAACAAAGTTGGCCATGGGCATAGGCAGGATAAGGGCCCATCCATAACATCTTTTTGAATGCAATATGATGACTTCCCTGACTTAAAAAAGCACTTTCTATGCCTGCTTACAGAGAAAATGTTACCATTAGACAGTAATTCCTCAGGTTTAAGACATTTTTGTTCCCTTTTTTAAAAAGCAAATTCTCCTGAGAATGGTAATGACTTTAAGCTTCTTTAGTCATTTTACCTAAGTAAGAAAAAGTTTATTATATTCATCCCCAGAGAGCAGCTTTTGATAAAGACTTGGATGGAAACCATGTAGAGTCTAAATGCTTGCAGGGAATAAAAAAGAAAAGGGGTATAGAAAGGGAGGCAGGTTGCCCAAAATTGTCTATTTCACTGTTTTACCTAGAGTTTTGGCTTTGTTGATAGGATATGTTTTTGACGCCAAAATATCACATACTGAAAAAGATCAGAGTTGAAGGGCTCACATTTCCTGACTTCAAAACTTATTTGCAAGCTACAGTAATCACGGCATAAGTTTATTATGGGCAAAAGGATTGACATATAGATTAATGGAATAAAACTGGAGTCAAAAATAAACCTTAACACTATGGTCAACTGATTTTTGACCAAGATAAAAACAGATAAATTGGACTTAAAATTTGAAACTTGTACTTCAAAGGACACTGTCAAGAAAGTGAAAAGATACCTTATAAAATGGGATAAAGTATTTGCAAATAAATATCTGATAAGGAAATTGTATCTAGAATATATAAAGAACTCATATACATCAATAATTTAGAAGATTACCCGATGTTAAAATGGGCAAAGAATTTGACTAGACGTTTCTCCAAAGAAGATATAAAAATGGCCAGTAATCATATGCAAAGGTCATCAGTGTCATTAGCCATCAGAGAACCCATCTCACCCCCAGCCAGATGTGTGTGAAGAAGCCTGTGGATGATTCCAGCCCCCAGCCATCCAAGTCTTCCCACTCAGACATGGTGGAGCTACTCCTGCATGTGTTGTCCAAACGCCTAACCCACAGGATCCATGCACAGTGTGCAGAACAGTTCTAACCTAAGTGCTCAGGCTCTGACCCCCTGCCAACCTGATTTACTGAGACAAAGGGGCAAGAGAACATAGGAACCTCCCCATGAAAAGTATTCACCATGGCAACAGAAACCACTAATTGGACATCTGTTGTATGCTAGACTGGTGCTAGGTGCTTTCCATACTTTATCGTTGATCCTCCTGGGAACCCACCTAGTACACAGTATGAGCCCATCCTACAGACAAGAAAGCTGAGGTCTGGCAACTCTGAATGACTTGCCCAGGGTCACGCAGACAGTAGACAGCTAGGACTGACATCCACGTTAATCTGACCACACTGCATCCAAACCCCACATGCTGACATCCACAGTGTGATACCCACCCCTGACCCACTCCCAGGCTCTCCACCAGGAATGCAAGACATTTCTAAAACTGCAAATGTGGTATTGAGTTATATAAAGAAGGATGACATTTTTTGTTTCACTGTCAAAACTTCATAAAACATACATGATGCCAAGTGGCAGAAGTGTTCAAGGTGTTCATTTTCACTCATTCATCTTATCAACAGAAATTTAAATAATAAAAAGGAAATGAGGGGAACAGAAAAACAGAGCAGACCTCCCCTGCCTGGGGTAGAGAGTGGTGAAGGCACAGGAAGAGCCTGTTCACTCTGGCCCAGACTTAAGGTAGAGACTTGGCTGCTCATGTCCTGCCCTGTGGACACAAGGAGGTGGCCAGACTGGGGGAGATGACCCAGTGGACCAGGATGCTCTGGGGAAAGGCCAGAGCCTAGGGTAACCCTGAAGATGGTGGAATAGACTATGTCCCTAGATATTTCCATATCAGCTCACCACATGCCACATCCCTAAGCAGTTATATAATTATCTAGTATGTACATTGTTTAGTGTCTGGATTCATCAGGATTCTCCAGAGAGAGATAAAGAGATTTATTACAGAGAGTTGGCACATATGACTATGGAAGCTAAAAAAGGGGTCTCAAGATTTGCAGCCAGCAAGCTGAAAACCCAAGAGAGCAAACAGTATAAATTCCAGTACAAGCCCAAAGACAGGAACAGACTGCTGTCCATCTCAAGGGGTCGCTGCTGAAATTCCTTCTCACTCAGCCCGTTTGTCCTATTCAGACCTTCCATTGATTGGATGAGGCCCACTCACATTGATGGTGGCAACCTGCTTTACTCAGTCTATAGATTCGAATGTTAATCACATCCCCAAACACCCAGAATAATGTTAGACTAAACATCTGGGCAGCCCATAGACCAGGTCTTTTGACACATAACACTAACCATCATAATGTCCATTGCCCCGCCACTATAAGCTCCCAGAGACAATTTCTTCTGACCCCAGAGACAATTTTTTCTTGTTCCAGAACCTGGCATAATAGTTCATTAATAAGAAGATGTTACATACATATCTGTTGAGTGAATAATCCCAGGAGACTTCTTCATTGACATTAAACTGCCACGACCTCTGTGAACACCTGATTATAACCATGTGCATGTGTGTGTGTGTGTGTGTGCATGTTCAGTTGTGTCCAACTTTTTGCCATCCCATGGACTGTAGCCCACCAGGCTCCTCTGTCCATGGGATTCTCCAGGCAAGAATACTGGAATGGGTTGCTATGCCCTCCTCCAGGGGATCTTCCTGACCCACGGATCAAACCCATGTCTCCTGCATTGGTAGGTGGATTCTTTTCCACTGAGCCACCTGGGAAGCCCCAGCCATGCACACCTGAGTATAAAGTAACACCATGCTGTGGACTGCCTCCTAAATTTCAAGGTCCAAAGCAGATGATGAACTCAGTAACCACCAGTAACAGTGATATCAAATGAAGATGTAGAAGCTAAAGATAGAGTAAAGGCATTCAGGGATGTGGGTGAATCTAGAGTAATCCAGTAAGAATGTAATGTGGATGTATGGTTAGGTCCCTTCACTGTTCACCTGAAACTGTCACAACATTGTTTGTTAATTGGCTATACCCCAGTACAAAAGAATAAGTTTAAAAAATTTTAAAAAGAAATGTAATGTGAACCACTTGGGTATTCTAAATTTTCAAGCAGCCACAATTTTAAAAAGAAGAACCAAGTGAAATTAATTGTAATATTTCATATTGTTATAAATGCAAAGTATAGTTTTAAATATAATTATTGCACTCAGTTTATCTAAAATATCATTTTGGCATATAATCCATCTAGAAATCGTGAAGGAGGTAGTTTTCCTTCTTCTTTGATACTAAGTCTTTAAAACTGACACAGCATGTCTCAATTAGGATGAGCCACATTTCAAGGGCTCAGTGTCCACATGTGCTGGCAGCCGGCAAGTGCAGAGCACGGCGGATGTCTGACCACTTACATGTGGGGATGACAGCATCCTCTGAAGCCCTGGGTATTTAGTCAGCCTGACTTGAGTCTCCAGGGGGTTAGATGTCCATGTCCCCACATCTTCTCTGATTGGAGGAAAATCAGAAGCAGAATCAGCACAGACCTAAAGGCTGCAGAGCCACATGGGGCCAAAACTCAGGACCTGCCCCACGGCTCATGATCAGTGAGACCTGGGGTGAGTGCCTCAACCTCTCGAGGTGCCCATGTCCTCGCAAATGACGTGGAGCATCACTGCAAGAATCAAGTTTCAACAACCCAAACCTCATACTTCTCTTCCTGCACAAGGCATGGCAGGATTCCAGGCTAACCTCCCCAAACATGGAACTAAATGGGGGTTCCTGCTATTGGCTTCTTCCACTGAATGTCTAAAAAAGAAAAAAAAAATAAGCAGCAATGTGGATGCACCATGAGGACATTATGCCAGACACAGAAAGACAAGTGGTGCATGTTTCCACTTACATGAGATATCCAACACAGGTTCACAAACTCAAAGCCTGGAATGATAGGGACAGATGCAGAGTTATCAACCAACTGGCATAACGTTTCAGTTAAATAAGATGAGTAAGCTCTAGAGGGGCTTCCCGAGTGGCGCTAGTGGTAAAGAACTTGCCTGCCAATGCAGGAGACCTAAGAGAAGGGGGTTCAGTCCCTGGGTTGGGAAGATCCCCTGGAGGAGGGATCACAACCCACTCCAGTATTCTTGCCTGGAGAATCCCATGGACAGAGGAGCCTGGCAGGCTATGGTCCATAAGGTCACAAAGAGCTGGACACAACTGAGCGACTTAGCATGCATGCACACAAGCTCTAGAGACTTGCTGTACAACATTGCGCCTCTAATCAACAATAATCTATGCATTTCAGATTTGTTAAGGGGATGGATCTCATGTTAAGCATTTTTACCAAAGTAAAAATGTTTTAAAAAAGAATGGCCAAGAACTTGATATGGTTTTTGAAAGGGACTTCCCACTTCCCTAGGACTCCCCTAGTCCCCTTCATGGGACTCCTGAAGGAAGCTAGTGCACGAGAGGCCCCCACTGGGTGGATTTCATGGTTGCCCTCTATGGAGGAAGCTGGTGGTCTCTTCCAGCCCCTTACATGGGCTTCTAGCCCAGATGAAGGAGATTCCATGTAGAGCACGTCAATCACCAGAAGACAGAGTCAGTGGCCCTCTCTGTCATGCGGCCAAGTGGTGCACATGCGCTCCCTCTCTGCCAACTTTAGAATGATCCAGAGGCTCAGAGAGAAGCGGGCCAGGACACCCATAAACACGGGTGTCTCCAGGGAGTGATGCCCAAATCAGAGGAAGACCGGCACCAATCCAGCTGGGGGCCCTCCCAGCTGTTTCCCACCCTCTGCTCGTAATCAGGCTTCCTATTGCCCACACATTTTCAAATTTCCGCCAAGAGCAGCTTCTGCATCCCAAAGGCATTAGAAATCTCCCGTCTTCTCCTAGTCTCTATATTGTACATTGGCTTCCCAGCCAGCACCCTTGACATTCACCTCCTCCCAAATGTTATCACAACCATTCCCATTCGTGATCCATCAGCCTCTCTATCTCTTGGAGAGGCAACAGAGGGGAAAGAAACCAGCCCAAATGGCTCTTTTGGCGGCCCACAGTGTTCTTGGAAATCTGTTAGCAAGGCATGCAAGCCTCCTCCCTATTGTTAGTACCAGCTGGCGGGCCATGGGCCCACAGTGCATTCACCAGCATCTGTGTTGTTCTATTCAGCAGAATAGAGCTGGCTGGTTTTCCTCTCTACCAAAGTAAAAGAGGAGTCATGAGTAACTGGCAAATTATCTGAATGAGATTAAAAAAACAAAATGTTAAACTTCCTGCTTACATAGAACTGTGCAGACAACAGCTGAGGCACACACTTCAGGGGATCTGTGGGCTCTCAGGCCTGTGGGGGTGAATGGGAGTTCCACAAGGAGCTGAGGTGGAAGGTGGAAGAGAAGCAGATGGATGGAGGATGGAAAGAAGATGGGAAAAAAGCGAAAAAAAGAGGATGGTTCCAGTGGCCAGAGGAGCCATTTTGTTGGGTGCCTACCTGGTAGATGTGAAAATAAGCGCCCCCAACCCAGCCTTAAGGGAGGGCCTGCCTGCTCTGCTCCAGGATTGTGACCAGCAAACAACTCCAGACGTTAGCTCAGGGCTTGCCTCTGATGAAGGAGCGGCCTCGCCCCAGGGTGCGCCTTTCTCAAGGCAGCCTCGTCAGGTGGCTGAGTGAGGCAGGGATGGAGCGAGCTAGCCATCTCAGCCCCTCATGGGGCCACTCTGATGGGCAGGAGTCACTCCGGGTCTTTGGGGGGCCTGCCCTCCAGCCCAGCTCTCCTTCTGCCCAGGCTTGCCTCCTCCCCTTGCCACTCACAAGAGAGGACCCCTAGAGAGGTCATGTACCCCAATCTCCATCTCAGCATCTGCTTCTGAAAAACTCAGTCTGCAGTTGTCTAGATTTGATAATGCCTCCTCTTGATTTGCACTATTGTGTGAAAGAGGGTGATAGAGTAGATAGATAGAGATAGATAGCGAAAATAGATCATTTCCCTGTTACAAGTGAGGACAGCAAGGCTCTAGGAGGTTTGGTAAGTTGCCCACAGGTCACATGCTGGCAGAATTGAGGTTGAACTCACCCGATTCAGCACCAGTATATGCTACCGCCAGGGGCTTGCAGATGAAAAGAGCCTCCAGATTAATTCCGATGACCTACAGCGCACCAGAGGGCTTCCCAGGTGGCTTAACACACAATTAAGCCCACCAGGGCTTCCCAGGCGCTAGTGGTAAAGAACCTGCCTGCCAATGCAGGAGGGCTTAAGAGACTCAGGTTCGATCCCTGGGTGGGGAAGATCTCCTGGAGGTGGGCATGACAACCCACTTCCGTATTCTTGCCTGGAGAATCCCATGGACAGAGGCGCCTAGTGGGCCACAGTCCACAGGGTCGCAAGGAGTCAGACAGGACTGAAGCAACTTAGCTCACACACACGCACAGTGCACCAGAAAGTCTGGGAAGGCGTGAGTCCCTTTAAAGGAAGAGCAGAGGTGGAGACAAATTTCAGACTCACCATTGGGAGAGATTTCAGGGTTTCTTAGATGGTCCCCTGTTCCCAAAATACTCCTCCCACCTGGCCAACTGCTAACTACAGTCCCTAAATTGGAGAGGAAAAATTCATACATAATCCTGAGAAGAGTACTGAATTTACATAAATGTATTTGTATGGCTAGGTCTGCAGGCCCCCAGGCACCCCTTTCTGTGCACCTGTCATTTTCTGCCTTGCCTCCTATTCCTATCCTGTCCTCAAGAGAAGTGAGCTGATAAATGAACTCCTTCAGAATGACATGCAAACATGTGTACATTTTGCAGGATAACTCAGGGAGCGGTGAGTGCCTAATCCAAGCACAGGGACTCTAGGTTGGGAAGATATTTTAAAGCAAGAGGATCATGAGTTTTGCTTTCACTTAACAGGTTTGCGTTTGCAAGTCCAACACCCCTACAGCTGTTTATTTCTTCCTTCTGATGTTGCCCATAATTGAGATAAGGTAGATAATGGTCCTTTAGTAATTGTCTGGTGGTAAAAATCGCTCTTCTTTACCTGGGCCTGGTTAACATAGATATTTTCTAAAAGCCAAAATAGAATTCTTCATTAAGCTGCATCATGAAGTACTGCTGCTGCTGCTGCTGCTGCTAAGTCGCTTCAGTTGTGTCCGACTCTGTGCAACCCCATAGACAGCAGCCCATCAAGCTTCCCCCTCCCTGGGATTCTCCAGGCATTAAGTACTACTAGTCTCTAAAACATAACACGCAATTAAGGGGAGATTTTTTCATAAAAATAAATAAAATCATTTGAAATCTAATTTTATTAGTCCTTTCAGTAATTCTTAATCTAAGCATATCTTCCCTTGGGCTGGATGACTGTCACCCTGACTCTCTCACCCTAAACCCTGTGACAATGTACTAACAGACATCTGAGTTGCATCACCCTTGATGCTGGCAAGTCTCTGAATCCAGTGAAGGCATCCAGAATATGCCACCCTCTGAATATGCCAACATAAGGATTGTTTTGAGCTAAAGGCAGTTGAGAGTCATTAGATGCAGAAAGAGTTTTCTGCCTTCCTCTTACCCACTTACAAGCAGAGCACACATTTCCCTTCGTGAAAATATTTCCCTTCCCATCCCATACCAGGAAGGGAAGAGCATTCTCATCACACTGAGAAGAGTTTGCAGAAACAGACCTTACTAAATAACCTGGGTCTTCCAGTAGTTCCCCTGGTATGTTTCCTGGTCTCTTCCCCATGATTTGCATCCCTTGAAGCCCAAACCCAATTTCCTTTGTTAAAATGGCATATAAACTCCCTAGTCTCACTATGTCTTTGAGTTTCACTTCTTTTCTCTGAACTTGTGCGCAAATAAAATATTCATAAGATTGTACTATTCTCTCCTGCCATTTGGTCTTTTGTTAGTTTAATTTGCATACTCCAGATACTGAACTTAAGAGGGTAGGGGAAAGTCTTTCCTCCCCAACACCAGCTACAACCTTTTATTCCAAGCCAGAGAGGCTTTTGATTACTATTGACTTTCCCTATCATGAGGCTCAAGATTCATTTTACTGAACAGTGCAAACTCCTTGTTCTCTGCTCTGAAGGCAAACATTTTCTGGATAACCTGGCTACTGAAAGGGCAAATTTGCAAACCCCCTGGGACTATACTTCTCCAGGAGAGGAAACCTTGGAGACACATGAAGAAAGGACAAGCCTAAAAGTCAAAAGATTTGGGTTCTTTGCTAACTCTGCTCTATGACCTTGGCACTAACCAACCTGGGGCTCAATTTCCTTACAGAGGGGTTGCAGGAAAGGGGGAAGACGGAGTTGATTCTAACCCCAGTTCTTCTGCTTACTCTCAGAGTCACCTTGAGCCAGTCCCTCACCTCTCCAAGTTTTAAACTAAGAGAAAGGGAAGGTGCCTAGAGCAGTGCTTCCCAAGGTCTAGTCCTCCACACCAACATGACTGGGAATTTATTAGGAAGGCAGACACATGGGCCATGTGTCAGAACTACTAAATGGCCAGAACCATTAAATCCGAGTCTCTAGGATGCAGCCCAGAAATCTATTCTAACAGAATTTCCAGATGATTCTCCCGCAAATATGAAAACCACTGGCCTAAATAATCAGGTCTCTTCCAGATTACAAACCTCAAACTCGAGTCAGACAGAGAAAGACAAATATTATATGATATCACTTACATGTGAAATCTAGAAAATACAAGTGAGAGAATATAACAAAAGAGAAAGCATACTCACAGAAATAAAGAACAAACTAGGGGCAACCAGTGTGAGGAGGAAAGATGTATTATACAACATGGGGAATATAACCAATATTTTGTAATAATTGTAAATGGAAAGTAACCTTTAAAAACTGTATAAAAATTTAAAAATTTTAAAGTGTTTAAATAATCTGAGGGAGGATAAATACCTCAAATTCTTTTTGCTCCAACCTTAGGGTATCTCTTTCTCTCAAAACGAAACAAAACAAATGAAAAAATGAACACCTGCTCCAAAGTTCTCTCCTCTATGCAGATGACTAACTTCAAGGGACTTAAAATAAAATTTGCTTTTATTCATTTCCATAGCAACCTTAACAAAACCATTATGATGCTTTTGTTCTTTAATACATCTGCTCCTTTCTTTTACAGAAACTTGTGTTCCTTTTCCAGTTATAAAGCCAATCTTATCTAAGGATAGCTCTTAAAAACATTTCAGTAGTACATAATTACAGTCCCAGCCAGCAGTGCAAAGAATGTCATTTAAATCATACCACTGCATTGATCCTCTATGCCAGCTCTTCTGAAAGCCAGCTCTCAGGATGGAACACCCTCTATAAACTTCTAAATCCAGATGGGAGAGTCTGTCTCTGTAAGTAGGACTGCATACACCTTTATTGATTTCACAGTCCACCTATTGGCCCCACTTCCAGAAATAGCTGCCAACTCTAATTGGTGAGCCATCTTGTCCCACCCTCAGATCATGATGTTCTGGTAAGCTGAGTACACATCCAGCTCCAGGTTTGGCCAGTAAAAGCCTTCATGACCCTGGGCACTCTCCCTGATTCAGAGATGGGCACGTGACCCATTAAAGCCGAAGAGACATTGACTAAAACTTCAGGGATAGAAAAGTGTGATATTCCTCACTAGACTAGAAGCTGAAATGATGAAGCTGTTTTAATTCCATGAAGGGAAACTTGCCTGAGGAAGTAGAGCTGAGAGGCCAGGAGAGAGAAACTGATGTCAGATGACATCATTTTTGAGCCTATATCGAACCATGCCCAAAACCAGATTTCCTCTCGACCTTTGGTACAAGGTCCATTAAATTTTCTTTCTCCAGTTTGGATTGACTTTTCTATCACATGACACCAAAACTATCTTAATGGGTAACAGAGCATATATCATTACAGCTTTTGTTAGGCAACTTGTCAATATCTATTTTTAAAAAATTTTTCTGTGCAATAACTCTTATTCTAGCAAGTCTAATTCCAAAAATATCAGAAATGCTCTCACAAGTATGAGAATGTGTATATGTATGATCCTGAAGTCCGCTGAAGCATTGTCACAGCCAAGAGTTGGAAACAGCCTGCTGTCCTTCAATAGAAACCTGCTTTAACTGAACTGCTGATGTTAATGAAGACTAAAACAAGCCTGATGATAGGGTCAAGGACTCATCTTAAATGAAGTGTGCCACACCCATCTCCTGAGAGACACGAATTCTGAAGCCCACAGAGGTAGAGCGACTTGGCTAGCGTCACTCAAGCTGAAGCATCGATGCTTCACTGAGCACCGAAGAACTGATGTTCTCAAACTGTGGTGCTGGAGAAGACTCTTGAGAGTCCCTTGGACAGCAAGGAGACCAAACCGGTCAATCATAAAGGAAATCAACCCTGAGTATTCATTGGAAGGACTGATGCTGAAGCGCCAATATTTTGGCCACTTATGCAAAGAGCCGATTCATTGGAAAAAACCCTGAGGCTGGGAAAGACTGAAGGCAGGAGGAGGAGGGGGCGACAGAGGATGAGATGGTTGGATGGCATCATTGACTCAATGGACATGAGTCTGAGCGAACTCCAGAAGATAGTGAAGGACAGGGAGGCCTGGCGTGCTGCAGTCCATGCGGTTACAAAGAGTCGGACACAACTGAGTGACTGAACAACAAACTGTCACTTGAGCTAACCTCAAAGAGCCAGGACAAGACCCTTTATCTTCTGGCAGCCATTAGTCCTCTGTGTCACACTGGGTCTGAAATTCTAACCATGCTGGTCATTGTTAGACAATGGCTGGTGTTTGGCTTTTCACTGTAAAATCAATACCCTCAAATGCAAAAGTTAAATCAACATTACACTCAGTATCAGCGATAACAAATTAAGCTGCTTCAAGCTAGCAAAAATAGCTTGTTCCCTAAGGGCAACTTTTCTTTCCTTCTCTTCCCCTTCACTTCTCCCAAAACTCATATTGATGCTGGACACCCCAATAGAAATGGCAGTTCAGAAAACTGCAGCAGCTCAATGCCAATCCAAGCAAAGCCCTATTCTCAGTCACAGTAATAAAAGCAGTTGAGAATGTTGAGCATTCGAGTCACAAAAGATATGATTTCTGCCTGAGATTGTCCGATAACAGAAATGAATGATGGTTCTTTGCCTGAAAATACCTATTGATTGTTGGCTGTAATTTTCACCATGGATAATGCGCAAGTCACCATCCTTCAAATGTGTGTGACTTGAAGTTGCTGTTGCCTGTTGCTCGCAGGATGATTTGCAGCAAGAGACAAGACAAGGCAGGAGAAATTTCTACATCCAGGTCAGGCTGGATGCTCTGCAGCCAATTTTCCATCCTGGATTGTTTGACCTTCCCTTGGAAGGTCCCGATTTATCACAGGCAAAGGGCAGATTGATTGTCTGCATTTGACCAAGATAAAGGCGTCCTCATATTCTTTAAACTTTTGTAGAACTGAGTTCCTCAGAAGTCACTCCATATTCCAGGCCCAGCCACCATTTACCAACTTAAATCTCTGATGTCCTGACCTACCGCAGGTTTTACACAGTATCTGCTTGACTGAGAACGGGACCAAATGGAAGACAGCATATATACCAGATGTCATCACCTCCCCCTTCCCCGGGCCAGACCAAACTTCATCCTTGCTGCTCAAATGCACCAATCATTTTTATCACTTTCTGATGAATTAAGAATTACTGGCTAATTTAGCTACCAGAATAATTGTAAATGCTGCAGAAGGTAGTTAGGCCAACAGCAGATGAGAATGGTCTGTCTGCCTGAGCATCAGCCCCATTCTGTTCACAATCCTAGGACATCTGAGTCCAGTGAGCTCAGGGATTTTAAGAATGAAGTTTCTCACAGGATAGAGTTCAAGGGCTCCTAATGTTTACCCTTAAAACCCTTCCCCAGGAGCCTATTGGACCTAAAACTTTACCATTAAAAATGTGTTTCATTACACTTCAGTCAAACTGGGTTTCCTCGATGGCCCCTATGAAATTCTAGTACCACGGGGAGGGCTAAATATCACCTTAGCAGAGATGTCCTCTAAATAGGCACTGGGCACAAGGCTTTATGAGAATATGAAACATCCCAAGTGGGGACAGACCTGAGAACAGGAAGAGAGTCTCAGAAAAGAAATGCAGGAAGACACTGCAGATACCTACCTTCCAGGGTCAGTGCAGGTAAAACACCAATCCAGTTCATAAAGAAAATCCATCCCAGTGAGAGGTTCTGTGGACAGAAGTAAAACGCCACAGGACATTGCTGGAGCCTCACTAAGCCTGCAAAGAGGTTCTTCATGCCTTCCCAGTCTTGTAGCTCATTTCATGGGGTGCTTCCAGGTACCTAATGAAGGAGACAGGACCGGGGGCAGACAGACTTGAAGTATGGAGGACAGGAAGAGGAGAAACATACATGACAGTCAATATCTTCCAGTGTCGGTGAAAACATTTTTAATGCTTTATATGGTCAGCAAGACAAATCAGTTGACGTCACTTTCTTTTTTTTAACGTGTAAAATACTGCTGTTAGAGCAGCACACACACACACAAAAAAAATCCCTTTAGATATATCAATGCTTTATCATTGTTGTCAGCTCTTACTTTGTCTAACTAATGACTTAATCATCTTTCTCTTTCCCCCAAGTAAGAGCAGAGTCAGTTCCCCCAACTCAACTGAGACTTAGATGAAGCGAGTATTCAAGGCCTCTTTATCATCTCTTTTCAGCAAGGTCTCTATGACAGAAACTACTCTGCACTAAATGGGTCCAATAATTGCCCCCAAGCTTCCAGATTCACTGTTTCTTTTATTTTATAGATCGTGAAGTAAAGTCGCTCAGTCATGTCCAACTCTTTGCGACCCCATGGACACCAGGCTCCTCCGTCCATGGGATTTTCTAGGCAAGAGTACTGGAGTGGGTTGCCATTTCCTTCTCCAGGGAACTTTATAGATAGAGGTGGTGCCAAATGTGCAGGCACTTCCATCGTACCTGCTTCATATGTATCTATTTTATTCCTCCAGTTTCTATTACTAATCAGTTCTGCAGCCTCACATTTCCTCAGTTTAGCACAGCAAAACTCTAGAGCCCGGCCTTCTCAGAAAAGGAGGGAGGGAGAGGGGAAACCTGTGATTACTGACACATGATATTTTTGGTGTCACCAATTCTATCATATCTGTTTTTTTCTAAAATTTTTTAATAAACATATTTCTTTTTTCTGATAAATCACAGAGTGTCTTTAAGATGTACTTTAAGACAGTGGTGCCCAAATTTTAGAATTTTACAACCAAGTACAATTTTAATGAAAATCCTGAGAACTAAAACAGGGTTAATAATTTTATATTTAGCCTCCCAAAAGATTTATTTAATCAGCTATCCTCACTATTTCATAAAAGGAAGAATTTTTTAACAACTATACAAGTAGGATAGATATCCCATGATGAAAAAAATGGTTTGTATTATTAATTAATTTGGCTTTGCAAAAACTCACTGCCTGGTGATTCATGTTTTCTCTCACCACGTGCCATGTAGTATGGACTTTGTTGGGGTCCAGGGCTGCTCTGAGTACTGGGGTTTGGGGACAAGCAGCTAAGAAATGGTGGAAAGTACAAGAATGGAGTTGGTGCAGACTAAAGAGTATAGAGAAAGAGAAGAAGATTAGGAACCATCAGACAATGACCAAACAGAGCAGCCTCAGGGCAGGAGGAGAAAGTTGGCTGTGGGTCTTCCGGCTCCCACTTCAACCAGAGAGAACTTACTCTCATTCTACACATATGAGGATTCCACCTAGTCAGGCTACTCGAGGACAATGGGCTCTCTGGTCTGGTGAATGGTTCATGCCAGTTCTTTAAATATTGAGTGAAAGTATATAGTCAGAGTAAAAAGAAATGAACTGACTTCTGTTGATAAAAATTATATATGTTCAGAACAACACATGATCCCATATACTTATCATTAACATACTTCGACTTATTTGCAGTTGTCTTTCCTTTCACTGATTTCCCATTATTTCTAATTGCTAAAGTATTGTGCCCTCAGACTCAGCCCTTCAGACTCACTGGGATAAAAGCAGCTTATGTGGCTTTTTCAGTGAGCTTTTATCCTGTTTTGTTTTGTCATTCTGTTAACAAAACGTTCTATTTTTCTGAAATGTTTGTTTCTTATTTAGGATGCAAATCTGGATGTAGCCAAGTCAGTCATATTTTAGGAGACGTTCAAGGGCTTAAAATTCATGAGATAAAATAAAGCATTTGTCCTAAGTAAGCAAGACTCAGCGACATGTCGTTGGGTTTCAGAATTTTGGCCAGTTGCTGGCTGGCCAGCCAGGCTTGGTGGGGGCAGAGTGAATTTCATGTGTGCTGAGGTCACAAAAACAAAATTGGCCATCACCATCCAAAAGTGTTTTTGTGCTTTTGTTTTTGTTTCCACATGAAGGCCTCCACTTCACTAGGATTAGGAACAATGAACATTTTGAAGCTTCTGAAGATAACAGCAAGTGGAAACCTGAGTTTAAAAGTACCCTATTTCTGATTTATTCCAGAATCCATTATAGTTGCCTCCCTAGGAAGTAGCTCAGCTGACCTGCTCCCTAATCCAGCTCTATAAAATTCACATGAATAAAGGGTTTGACTTTTAAGTAAAGTTTAACAACCACAAAAGCATCGGCGTGCACATCAGAGTACACCAGAGGGAGACAGAACGTGGCTGTAAAATGAAGAGTATTTTAAAGTCTCACAGAGTTATTGACTACCAACCTCTGTGTCTCTGATGAGAACCTCATCCAGCCCAAGCTGATAGCAATTGCTTTCCCTCTGAGGTCAGCTTTGATTACTGCCAGGTGTGGAAGGGAAAGAGGCAATGAAGGGGAGAAGACACCAGGCGATGGCTGACAGTGTATCCTCTCTCTTCCCCAGGGAAGTGAAGAGAAATGAGACTCTTTTGCCTACCTCCACCTTCCCCCCCTGTTTCCAGCCAAAGTAGCCCCTGTGGAAAATATATGCAGAAGCAGCAGTTTCTTCCCTTCCCTCGAAAATCTGCACCCATTGTTTGTGCTGATGCAGACATTTCATTTGATGTGCAGAGACGACCCCACCCAGAGGTAAGAATCAAGCCCATATTCCTCTCCAACATCCTGAGGAGCAGCCTGGCTCCATCGCCCCCAACTCCCCAGTGGCAGCATAGCCCCGTGGACGAAAGATCTAGGTGGGTAGGGCCTGGCACTCACTGGAGCTGCCCTCTGAAGCTCATCCAGTAATCCACTCCACTGGACACAGGAGGTATGGAGATAATGACTATTTCCTGAATATCGTGCTGTTTAAACAGCCCCACTGCAGTGTTTCGAGAAATTCAGGATGTTTTTGCATCCCAGGTGCTGTTGGAGCTGCCCAGCTAAGCTAAACACAGCACACAGGCATTGAGAACAGGTGGTGGCTGGCCAGATTGCTGGCAGTCAGGATGGCGGTGGTTGTTTTTCTTGTTCCAGCAGTTGGCAGAGGAAGGCGTGCTTCAGTACAATCAGTAGCTTTCCACTCTCAAAAAGGAATGTTTTCCCATGAAGACACGCTCTACACTGCTCAAAAGCCCTTTCAGAGACAGAGCGAAGTCCAAAACTGCAGACTGTCATCCAGAATCTTCCCCCATTTATCCCTGTTCTTAGTTGAAGCATTTTGGCTTGCAGAATGGGAGGCCCAGTCTAGCTAGCTCAAAAGAGGGTGTGTGTATATGTGTGTGTGTGTGTGTGTGTGTGTGTGTGTGTGTGTGTACTAGTTTCCTGCTTGTGGCCATGGGCCCTCTGCCCACTTGCTTCTGTCACCTTTTGGAAAGGCCTTCCTTGACCTCCGCATATGGTGATATCTATCTCACCCAATTATACTCCATCAGATGACCCTGTTTTATCATTCCATTTCCTTTATCACTGCAATGTATCAAATGTTTGTGTCCCCTCCCCCTCACACAACTTGCATGTTGAAACTGAATCCCCACTGTTATGTTATTTAGGGTGCGGCCTTTGGTAACTGGACCATGAGGGTGGAGCCCTCAAAAATGGGATTAGTGCCCTTAGAACACAAGGCCAAAGAGATACATGGCCCTCTTTTCACCGTGTGAGGGTATAGCTAAAAGAGAGCTGTCTGCAAATCAAGAAGCAGGCCCGCACCGGAACCTGACCGCTCTGGCACTCTAATCTCAGACTCCCAGCCTCTGGAACTGAGAGAAACAAGGTTCTGTAGTTTCTAAACCACTCAGTCTATGGTACTCAGTTATGGCAGCCCAAACTGACTAGGACAATGACCACTGACATTTTCTTATTTGTCTGGCTGTTTCCCCACTTTAACATAAGCTTGATGAGGACAGGACTTTCTCATGTGCATTGCTGTAGCCTTAGGCCCTAAAACAGCATAAGGGGGTAGCACTCTGTAAACTCATGGTCTTTCATACCCAGAGCCCTCTGCTGTGAAATCTCTGTGATTATTGGTTCAAATTCCCAAGAGAGATCATCTGTTTGGTGCTCTAGCCAACCAATAGACTTGTGCCTTTAATTTTGACATCTGCCCTTGGTCCAATCAGCCAGGTAATGGAGGAGGGGTCAGAGACCACCCTTCCCAAAAGAATGGGAGGTGCTGGGTCTCTAGAGGGATCTCTGGATGGAGGAGATACTGAAACCTGTCTCAGAGGGGGCTGGACACTTTGCAGTTACCTCGTACTACACACATATGTACACAAATGTGTGTGCAACCCACTCTCCATCTCATTCACATGGGCCAAGTACCATGCAGACACCTGGCTCAAACTACACACTCAAAAATTTTGGGACTTACTCCAGGCTTCTTTCTAAGAGAAAGATAAGAATCAGGTAATAAAATGCCACACAAAGACCCCAAAGTTGGTAACCCCAAGACTCACAGTAAGCTAGAGAGGAAATGTGACATCCATGCCAGGTGCAAGAGGATGCACCATGAGTGTGTTCTTGGAGAGGGCACAGATTCCTAAGAGGCTACTGGAGATTGCTGCAGCAGCTCATAGGACATGGACAGAGGCAGTGAGCTACTGCTGCTGTCTAGTCACTCACTAAGTTGTGGCCAGCTCTTTACAAACCCAAACTGTAGCCCACCAGGCTCCTCTGTCCATGAGATTTCCCAGGCAAGAATACTGGACTGGGTTGTCGTGCCCTCCTCCAAGGGATCTTCAAGGGTGACATAGATTAATTGTGCATTTAACAACCAGGATAAGCCCAGCCTTTACCCAAATGCAGTTGTCACTAGACCACTCCCCTGAGACCAGTGATGAATGTCACCTTGAGTACTTTTGAAAGCTACCCAAGTCTAGACCCCAATCTAGAGATTGTGACTTAACTGCTCTGAGGTAAGGCATGGTCATGGAGAAGCACTAGCCTGAATCCGTGTCAAAACACCTGTCATAAGAGAAAGACAAGCATGAATTCCAGCTCCACCATTTACCAGCTTTGCCATCTTTGGCAAGTCACTTAAAATCTCTAAGCCTCCATATGGGTGAGATGGTGCTAATCGTTCCTGTCTCGTATGATTATTGTAAGGATTAAAGAAAACACGTTCAAAATTCCTAGAGCATAATGGACCCTTCATGAAACGGTGAGTATAAGTATTATTAATGCCTCCCCCAATCTGTTGCAGATTGATATTTAACACTGTATGGTTTAAACATGTAAGGCAATGTTACCTACATGACAAAATATTAGTGTCTTAAAGGCAGTTTTGTTTCTGTGTAGCCCACCTCAGCCCAGGCATGTGGGAAAACTGTTTGTCAGGCTAGATGCACACTTTTCTGAAAGTTAACATCATCCAGAATCTGCCTTTTCATTGAGGTGATATGCCCTTAATAAATAACATTTGTGTCAGCAACTCCAGACCAGGGCACAGCTATTCTGCCACAAAGCAACTGACGTAGGTGTCAGTGACTGCTCTTGAATGAGAGTGCTGTGCCCACAGAAAGCACCAGGCAGCACTATGGGAATGCACCGTGAGCGTGGGCCGGGCGCCTATTGCATTTAACAGGCACATTTGTATATGAGGGGAAATCCACTGCCATGAATCAAAGGTAAGGAGAAATATCCTTCTTGTTTTTTCACCAGCAAAATAACAATATTCAGTTCCCAGGTTCCATTCAAGAAATGCTTCCTGGCTTCGTCACTGGGCTTGATCCTCTTCCCACCTCAAACTGGCACTAAATATAAAACACAACGCATGAACTGAGACTCGCAAATTCCAGCCTGACTTTGGACAACTCTGTGTGTGAAATAGATATGTTGTCATTATAGTCTGAACCATCAGAGAGAATATTTTAATCGGAATAATTATTTGTGGACTTCATTTAGACTTGTGGAAATGATGAGCCTGAACTCCCAATTTATTTTTTTTCACTTATTTATTTATTGCTTACACAGTGAGGCTTGTTTGTAGCATCTTAGTTCCCCAACCAGGGATTGAACTTTGGCAGTGAAAGCACAGAGTCCTAACCACTGGACCACAAGGAAATTCCCTAGACTCCCACTTTCTCTTTTTTTAATTATGAAGATATGATAACAAGAGACTTGGAAAATATAGAACAAGGTTACATATAGTTCCATTATATAGGCCAATTCTTTTTTAAGTAGATAAATTAAGATTTTTAGCTGGAGTTTCACTATCAAACTCTCAAAAGTTAGTAGAATATACAGAGAAGTAGGAGATAGTGGGCTTCTCAGGTGGCAATAGTGGTAAAGAACCCACCTGCCAATGCAGGAGACATAAGAGATGCAGTTTCAGTCTTTGGGTTGGAAAGATCCCCTGGAAGAGGGCATGGCAACCCACTCCAGCATTCTTGCCTGGAGAATCCCATGGACAGAGGAGCCTGGCAGGCTACAGTCTATAGAGTCGCAAAGAGTCGGACATGGCTGAAGAGCCTGAGCAAGCACACACGCAGAAGGATATAGTAGATTTGAAAAGCGCTATGAACCACTTCAACATAATTAAGATTTACACAGTTTTTACACAACTGCTGCTGCTAAGTCACGTCAGTCATGTCCGACTCTGTGCGACCCCATAGATGGCAGCCCACCAGGCTCCTGTCCCTGGGATTCTCCAGGCAAGAACACTGGAGTGGGTTGCCATTTCCTTCTCCAATGCCGGAAAGTGAAACGTGAAATTGAAGTCGCTCCGTCATGTCCGACTCTTCACAACCCCGTGGACTGCAGCCTACCAGGCTCCTCCATCCATGGGATTTTCCAGGCAAGAGTACTGGAGTAGTATACAAATTCTATTCAAGTTCCTAGACTGTAAACTAGGAGACACTTACATCCAGGGATATAAGACGAGGTGCAAAAATTTGATGGTCTAAAAGTGTCGTAGATGCCCATTTTAAAATGCAAGATGTGTGAGGAAATTCCAATGTGAGACTCAATCGATTAAGTTAAGACAAACTATTGCAAAAGGCAAGCAAAAGCAAAAATCTATGATAACAAAAATTAGGACCCCAATCAGACCCTAACCCATCAACTGAACATTTGATTTTTCTCAGCTGTGGACGTTAGCCAGTGCTTGGTTATTGTCACCGATAGTAGACTCAGCAAACTACAGCCCATGGGTCAAACCCCGGACTCACCACCTGTTTCCGTAAATAAGATTTTGTTGGAACACAGCCACATTCATTTGTTTACCTGTCATGTCTGGCTGCGTTCATGCTACAACAACAGATCTGTATAGTTTCAAGATTATACTGCCCACAAAGTTGAAAATATTTCCTATGGGCATGCATGCTAAGTTGCTTCAGTCATGTCTGACTCTTTGCTACCCTATGGACTGTAGCCTGCCACGCTGCTCTGTCCATCGGGATGCTCTAGGCATGAATACTAAAGTGGGTTACCATGCCCTCCTCCAAGGAATCATCCTGCCTCCGGGATCAAACCTGCATCTCTTACCTCTCCTGTTCTAGCTGGTGGGTTCTTTATCACTAGTGCCACCTGGGAAGCCCTATTTCCTATGCAGCCCTTAACCAAAAAGTTTACCAAGCCTGCTCTTCACAAGCGTAGCATAATGTCATTTCCCCACCCAAAATACTTAGGTTAGACATGATATCTTAAGTAAAAATATATTAAAATATGTGCTTGAAGATTTATGCTTTATATGGAGTACATCAAATAGCAATAATATATTTATTTGTTACATATTAGCTGAGAAAAATTACTAAGTAAAACTACCTTATACCACTAAGTACTTTTATATAGGTAGGAGTTATGGTAAGAGTAAAGATTTCATTTCAGTCTTTATTAGTAATTACTAAGTGGTTAATTATTTTCACCTATCAAGGCAACTTGGAAAAGAAATATAGTTCATATTATTTCTGTCTTAGTTTTTCCACAGATTAAATGTAAGGAAATGGAACTGGTATGTTTAATTCAACTCAGCACTTTCTAACAAGGATGAAATAGTGTCAATTATATGCACTGCAGTTGTTTTAAAGCAAACTGAAACATAAAATATACTCAATTTAATTAAAGCATAAAAATAAAATGAGGTATCAATAGTAAAAGAGTAAGAACAGCAGTATTGGTATGGTAATCTTATTTATGCCTCTGGATTTACGGCATCCAAAACTGTGTGGGTTTTAAACAGTCATTAATGGGAATCTGGCTAAAACAGAGCAACAAAGAAGGGAGGAAAGCAATTTAAATAAGCGACATTTTTCTTTTTTGCATTTAGCCATCTTCTAAAGAAGGGGCTATTAAAATTTTAAATCAGTTTTTAATCAAAGTTTAGTGGTACAATATCTAATTGAAAACAACACCAGATGTTCTTGATCAAAACATCTTTCATAATGGCTAAATCAAGGTCTGAGAAGTTATTTAATGCGATAATGATCAGTCTGTGAATACAGCTGCGATTTCTTTTTTCCCTCTAACACTAAAAACACACAGGTTTGAAGGCTAGCTCTGGTTCTGTTGACTGCTATCTGCTTCTCATGGCTCTTCCTGTGTGGTCCAAACCAAGATGGGCACTTGGAACATCAAACCTCAAAGTCCAAAACCAACAGATGAGTGCCCGGAATCAGTGCCCTGGGAGACTGGCACCCTCTTTGAACCAATGGAAAAATTCCACTGATAAGACAGAGCACAAGCAACAAACCGCAAAGTTCACAGGCACATAAAAGGAATAAAGGGAAACCACAGAAGCTTGGCTTCAGGGAAGAGTTAATTTGACAAAACAACACTTGATTACTGTTATAGGCACAATTCTAAACTGACCATCGAAGATTTCCCACCTAAATCTCCAGGACTGTAAATAGGATAAGATATCATGTCCCTGATTATATTATCTGGCAAGAGATTTTACAGATATAATTTAATTATTTCCAAACAATTGGCTTTGAGTTAATCAAAAGGAGACTGTTCGGATGAGCCTAGTGCAACCACATGAGCCCTTTAAGGGCAGAGAGTATGCTGTGATTGGTGGCAGAAGAGGAAGACAGAGAGATTTGAAGCACTAGAGGGATTTGACAAGTAATGGCTTTGAAGATGGAAAAAGCCACAGGCAAGGACCAGAAAGCTGACCACCCAACAACCAGCAAGAAAGTGGGGATTTTAGTCCTACAACCACAGGAACTAGATTCTGCCACAACCTGAATGATCTTGGATTCTTGCCCCTAACTCTCCAGACAAGAACCCAAACCAACCCACACTCATTTCAGCCTAGGCAGAGAACCCAATTAATCACACAAGCTGCTAAACTTGTGTTAATTTGTTAGGCAACAGCAGAAAGCTAATACAACCACCACCCCCTCCATTATTCAGGACAGATTGACAGGACATATTCAAAGTATCTACTGGCTTTTCTTATCAAGGTTCTGCTTCATCTAATTCCTAAGACACCATCCCCCCAACACTCACTATAAAATTAACAATGTTTCCTCTCTCTGGGAGAGAAGATGGAACTGAGAATCTATGAATATTAAGAAAGTTGATCTCAGATATGCCATCACCTTTTCCAAAAAGGCAAACAGTGCAACAGGTGGAACGTGTGATGCTTCTCTGATTCCTGGGAGACACCTGTCCCCAAAGTTGTGTCAGTTTACTGTTCGATGCTGCTACTACAGAGCAGAGGTGGACTTATCTATGAAGGGGCTTCCAGTGATGTAATTAAATTCAAATTGGATATTGACACTAATCATCACTTCTGCCACGTAGGAGATAATAAAAAGGTACAAAAACAGCCCCGCCCCAACCCCTTTGAATCAGCCTCTGTTTGTGAGCAGAACTCTCTGTGTCCACGGTGCCCTTAAAAGTGAAAGACGAGCTATTTAGACTTGTGAGGAAAAAAGGTATCTCACCAGTAGGGGGCTGAAATCGGTGTGGGGAATATTCAAATGTCATTTCCTACTCTTTGAGAATTAAAGAGCAATAGGAAAGCCCTTTGATACCTTGGAACCTTGGCCTTTTTGTTTCTTTTAAAAGAATGAGGAAGCAGGATCCACGAACTTCAGTAGGTCCTAAAGCAGCAACCCTGAGACTGACGAACTCCATGGGCACGGAGGAAGCAGTGCTTTTCAAGAAATGCAGACTATTCTCCAGAGGACTTTCCATCAGCAGTGGCTCAGAGATCCAGCCTGTAAGTCTTGCAAGTCAGGCTAAGAAGACCAGCCCTACACAAATAAGTTTTCATCTTGTCCCAGGCACCATTTTATTAGCATTCATGGAAGGTTGTGTTTCTCTGTTGGCTTGTTGTTTTGTTTTGTTTTTTAATGGGGAGGTCCTTGTAAAACTGTTAAAACATTTTCAAACTTAAGTCTCAAACCTCAGGTATCACTAAAATCCTAAATGTGGCTTGCAAAGCCATTTAGCCCTAAGGGCTACCAACAGAGCTATCCACCCACCCTCCTCAGTACCCCAAGTCCCTCCAAAAAACACCAGAGGAGTCAAATGCAGAAGCAAAGAAACAGGAGAATAAAGCTGTGTTCACATAACTCCCTCCAACCTAGTGAGAGGAAAATGTCCAACGTTTTATTCCATCAATTTTGAAAAAAAATCATTGATTTAGCAACCCTTTGAAAACAGCAAGGAATGTACAGGAAATGATTGAAAAATAACATTTATTGGTGGTTAATTAGATCCCAAGTACTATTCTAAGTGTTCTATGGGTATTAGTTCACTTGATGTCCCTACAACCTCGTGAAGTAAGTGCTACTCTTCTCCTCACGTTATAGATGAAAAATCTGAAGCACAGAGAGGTTACGTTCCTTACTCAAGATCATACAGTTAGAAATGACTGGAAACTGGAATAAGAGAAGAAAGGAACCCCCTCAGACACACACACACACAGTCTAAAGAATGTATGGTGACTGAGTTGTCTTTGACAACAGGGAGCTCACCGGTGGAAGGTATATAGAGCAGCCATTCATTCTTGCATTCACTCACACAGGCGCGCATGCTCCTATTGGGCTGACTGCTAGAGCATGCGTAGTAAATCAGTTTTTAAAGCCAGTCATCATCCTTGAGATTGCACAGTCTGTTGGCTGGATACAGGGCAATGACGCTAAGGGGTAGAATATGGTCAGGAGAGGCCACTCCACCAGACCTGAGGGTTAGAGGATGTTCTTCCCACGGAGAGCAATGTCTGAGCTGAGACCCAAGGGAGAGGCAAGGAGGCTCTAGGGGATCAGAGCAGAATGCCTTAACCCTTTGAGAATGGTTTTCACACACCCACCCATTCCCCCCACCCCAAAGCCCTGAATGTCTTAAAAATAGACTCCAAGAGAAAAGAAGATTCTGACAAGCAAATTCCAGTCAGAGTTTATTTTTCCTCCTACCCTCAAAGCCCCGTGGAAAGAGAAAATCCTTGGTGAAGGCAGGATGGTGGATTTGGAAAGCCTGGAAGCTGGGATGTGCTGTGCTTACTGAAAGGAAGGAAGCCCTTGGGGGCAAACCAACTCAGAGGACGTGGGAGGACATAGCCTGAGGTGTATACATGTACATGGAGAATATGATACACATAGATGACAAGTAGTTCAAGTGAGCTCTCAGAAGGAAGGGACTGAATTTGTGGAGTGGACAACACAGAGAGCATGTGGGCAGGCGGGCATCAGACAGGCCTGCCAACAAACCATGGGAGTTTATACATGGCTGGGGTTCAGAAAGACCACTCCCTGAAGGGAAACAGGCAAAGGAGGCAGACAGAGAAAGCAGGATCATGGGAAGGAGATGAACGTTCAGTTTCTCCAGGGAACAACATAAAGCAGAAATAGCACATGAGAAGTCTAGAGAAGATGGTATGTCCAAGAAACCAGAAGCCTTTCGGTTTGGCAAATCAGGGGGGTCAAAGGAGAAGGGTGGAGGGATGCAACTGAAGGACAGGTTTTAAGTTCCTTATAAATAAAATTTCCACCAAGAAATTCCCTGGTGGTTCAGTGGTTGGGACTCCACAATTCCACACTACAGGGGTTAAGGGTTCAATCTTTACTGGGGAAAGAAAGAAAGAAAATTGTAGGAAGTATTGCATTTTTTCTATCAACTGGGGGTGTTAAATCAACAGTATTTATTTGAGAATAAAACCTCAACTAACCAGAGCTGCCTCAAGAGAACCCAGGTAAAGAATTTATATGTTCTAAATGGTTGATGCAGCTATACCTGCTGCTGCTGCTGCTAAGTCGCTTCAGTTGTGTCCGACTGTGCGACCCCAAAGACGGCAGCCCACCAGGCTCCCCCATCCCTGGGATTCTCCAGGCAAGAACACTGGAGTGGGTTGCCATTTCCTTCTCCAATGCATGAAAGTGAAAAGTGAAAGTGAAGGTGCTCAGTCGTGTCCGACTCTTAGTGACCCCACGGACTGCAGCCTACCAGGCTCCTCCGCCCATGGGATTTTCCTGGCAAGAGTACTGGAGTGGGTTGCCATTGCCCTCTCCGGAGAAGAGCTCTAAATAAGTCCCCAAAGATCTCTTCTTGCAAATGCTAGTGCATTAGAATCACATTAAGAATATGACCCAGGGGGGCTTTCCTGGTGGTTCACTGGTAAAGAATCTACCTACCAATGAAGGAGAAACAGGTTCCATCCCTGATCCAGCAAGATTCCACATGTCGAAGAGCAACTAAACCTCTGCGCCTCTCCACAACTACTTCCCTAAGCTTGTGCTCTAGAGACTGGTAGCTGCAACTACTGAACCCACGTGCCACAAACACTGAAACCCAAGAGCCCCAGACCCTGTGCTCTGCAACAAGAGAAGCCATCACAGTGAGAAGCCCACACAGCCACGAAGACCCAGCAAAGCCATAATTTTTAAAAAAGAATGTAACCCAAAGAGATTTAGCAAGATGGTTTCTGAGAGGCACATGAAGGTGTCACTTTCCCACAGTAAGTCAATTTCCTGGGTTCTGGAATGGCCATCACCTCACTGCCATGGCCAAAGAAGTGGAAGGTTTTCCCACACCTACGTCATTGCCACTACAAAGCCCCTCCTGCCACTCACTGCACACCTACCAGGACAACTCAGCAGCTCTACTTCCCACCCCTGCGGCGGGCCCCCCCTTGCTAGAGCTCCCTGCTTTGTGCTAACCTGCCAGGTGCATTCCTGAGACCTGGGACCACACACAGGGACTACCCTGAGGACCAAGGAGTTCCTTTCTCTTAAAGTCATATCCTCTCTCCCCTCTCTTGACTATCTCATCCCCAAATTACTTTTTCTGTGGTAAGATCACTGGGAAACCTCCCCCACCGCTGAAAGCTTTGACTTTCAAGCTGACCCACCAATGTATCTCATGGGCTTTCAAGATAGTTTCTGGCACAAACTTTCCACCTTTGAACCTTGGAGAAAGCTTTAAAATGTTACTTCTCAAGAAGGCATCAGGAATATACTCAAATGACCTGAGATAATTCCACTCAACAGGAATAACAAAGGAGAAGGTCTTACACTTTTCCAGGATTCCCTCTGCTCTGGCCCATCACCATGTCTCTTAAAAAGTAAGCATTTATATGAAACTATGAGGAGGTACTAATGAGGGAAGTGGCTAGGCATGAAGGGATTTGAATCTGAAATTTGATAGTTATGGAGTTTGAAGATACTGGAATTAGCTTGTTATTTCTCTAAGAGGCAGACATCCCAGCGAGGAAGCTCCATGGCAGGAATATAATAAAGCAACAATCATGTCCTTTGGGTAATCACCTTTTCAAAAAGTCAATCTTTAGCATCACTGAAAGGAATGTTGCTATTCTAATCCCTTAACAAGCTTAGGAAAAAACCAGCATCAGTGAAAGAAAATGTGTTACTCAACTTCTTAACATTGTAGCGGATGATCTGTTCAGAAGGGAAGGGATCCAGGCACTCAGGATAAACACCCTCACAAATTTTCAAAGACACCCATGTAACCCCTTCATGAGCACAGTTGTACTCACAGTGAAGTTTGTGACTGAACCCCTATCCCCTGAAAATGACTTTTCCCTCCTGGTTTCACGTTCTGCCACACCACTTACCTTGAGGAGCCATTTTTTATTTGTCATTCTCCTACTTTGCCAAGGTGAATTATGGAATCAGGCAACCGGAAGATTAATGTGAGGGCACCGCATCATTTACCAGCAAATGATCATATCATTTCCCCCACAACAAAAAAGAATGGAGCCTAATTACGGAATAACCCAAAGAGGTTTCTTCCTACTTGTTGTCACCAAAAGCAATGCTCTCTAATTTATTTTATACAGGAATGTAAATGTAAAAGTCTACGTCAATTCAAAGTTAAGGTGCAAAATAATGAATTTTAAGCCGGGAAATGAAACTCCTAGAGGTTTCAGATCCTCGCGTGATATATCTACTACAGTAAGCCGGTAAATAAAGCTCCAGAACTTAAACCTACATTTTCTTTGCAACTCTGTATATTTGGAAGTTGGCTTATTATTCAGTGACTTTCTTAAATCTTGAAAGGCTGTCAAATAACAGAGCAGAATACAAACAAGAGCATCTTCCTCGATGATCTTTTAGAGTTCTCGGTTATCTCTGTGCCCCTGATGACCTACGATCAGGGCTAACAGCACACCAGCGTCAGCTAGCTTTCAATGACCTCCAGAGAAGTCCTCTAAGTCCTCTCTCTAATATTGAATTTTATAGGCTATTATCGCCTTTTCAATTATATCATTAGCTATTTCCCTGCATAGCGATAGGTCTTTTAAGAGGTCAGATATAGAAAGCTGATAAGAAATCAGTTTCTGTCCTTTATTAAACAATAAGATTTTATCATCGAGAGACTTCACATTCAGAGAAGACAAACTTTAAGGGCTGACTCTTAGTCAGGGCCCTGAAGCATCCCTAGAGCAATGTGATATAATTATCAGAGAACTTCTCTTGCTTCCCTTTCTAGAAGTGTCCAAAAAGGACAGACCTGCTTTTGTAAAGAATTAGCATGGCCAGGAACTTCCCTGAGAATCTGCTTTGCAATGCAGGGGATGCAGGTTCAATCCCTAGTTGGGAAACTAAGACCCCTGCATGCCTTGGTGCAACTAAGCCCGTGCACTACAACTGCTGGGCCCATGCCCCGCAACTAGAGAGTCCGTGCACTTCAAGGAAAGACTCCATGTGCCACAACTAGGACTCAATATGACCAAATTAACTAATTAATATAAAAAGAATCAGCATGTCCAAAATCAGGGACCTCGAGAGAGTCCTCCAAATTCTGTCTCTAGTACTGAATTTTATAGGCTATTCAGTACAGTTCAGTCACTCAGTCGTGTCCGACTCTTTGTGACCCCATGGATTGCAGCATGCCAGGCTTCTGGTCCATCATCAGCTCCTGGAGTTTACTCAAACTCATGTTCATTGAATTGGTGATGCCATCCAACCATCTCATTCTCTGTCGTCCCTTTTTCCTCCCGCTTTCAATCTTTCCCAGCATCAAGGTCTTTTCCAATAAGTCAGTTCTTTGCATCAGATGGCCAAATTATTGGAGCTGCAGCTTCGTATAGGCTATTAACACCTATAAATGGCTATCTCCTTCCCCCAACACAAACCTGCCTCCACAGCAGCTATTATCTCATCTTCCATGCAAGAAATGTCAAGGTTTCTCTTGAGTTGCTTCCCAGTCAGATGCTTCCTGGGACCTGATAGATTCTACCTCTTAAAGACCCCTCAACCATCCCTTCGTCTCTACTTAGGAGGACCATATGCTCCTGGTGTCCAGGACGATCTTGATTTATGCCTGTTGTCCAGTGTAATCATGAACAGTGCCCCCCCTCATGCTTACAAATGTGTCCAGGAAGGATAAGAAATGATATGGTCCATTCCCTGCAGTCCCACGGCCACAACTTGCTCCAAGCTCTCATTGATTTCTGCCTGGATGGCAGTAGTAGTTGGCAGTAGTGGGTGGTTGAGGCTGTCCAACTGATCTTCCCTTTCATCCATTTACTTTCCAAGCTTTTTAATTGAGTGCCAATTCTGAACCAGACAGTGTTGGCACCAGTGCAAACTTCCCTGTAAGGCTTTGCACACTGCACAAGGGTGCCCAGCCCAGGAAACAAGTGAGGCTAAAGTTCAGCCTTCCCTCCACCTGCCAGGCCATGCACCTTGGTGGAGCTTGGTCCTCTTCTCAGGAGAAAGATGTTCCTTGTTCTTGGTGCCAGCTGCTTGCCAATCTGTACCCTCAGTCCTGCAGCTGCTCATTTGGGGTGCTGTTTCCTAATTCCCAGGAAGCCACTGCATAGGCTTCAGGGAGCCTCTGCACTGTGGACACTACACTCCTTCAAGTCCATCTCCATTTGAATCCATTTCCCTCCTCGGTATTGATCTTCCTACATTGCAAACCCGGTCTTGCCTCTTCCCTGCATCCTTCAGCAACTCACTCTCAGCTAGAAGTCACAATTCAAAGTCCTGGGCATGATCTGCAAAGTCCTAGGTCATCTAACATCTCCCCTCTTTCCAGACTCATTTCCCCCCATTTCTCCCAATACACACCTTCCTTCAGCGGTGCTGGACATTTTCTGGTTGCTGGAATGTGCAAATGGTTTCCACTGCCTTCATTCCTTTTTATGTACTGTTTATCTGGGCTAGGATGGTCACCTATATCCCATCTCATCATCTGAAAATCTTACTGATGATGATGAAGGAGGAGGAAGGAGAGGGGAAAAAGTGAGATGATGATAAAGATGATTGATAATTACTATAACAGACTGTTGAAAAGAACAACTTTTCTCTTGCCTGAAAATGCCACTAGGATCCATAACCCAAAACAATATGTCCCCACATTCTGAAAAAGGGCCACCAAGAACTGGAGCAGACTATTCCTTGAATTTTTCCTAAATAGCCCTACCTCAATCAACCCCAGCAGCACACTAACCTCCACTCTACACAAGCAGGTTGGAGGGTAAAAGCCTACTGGAGGATACAAGGGGCTTCTCCTCCTCTTCCATGCCTCTTACCCCACACACACACCCAAAGAAGCCAAGTAAGGAGAGTGGGAAGCCAATGTATTTGTGATGATTGTAATACAGGGAGACAAGCATTCCATTTTCCAATTAGACATTTGGTGAGAAGGATGGGCACAGAGAAACACAGCAGGGTAGGCTGCATGGCATCATGGGTTTTCTACAAATGCCACTGAAGTTTGCTGGCCAGAGAAGTCTCAAAGATGCCCCACCAAGAAGGATGCTTGCCAGGTACGAGGACCCATCAGTGAAGGGTATTAGAGTGTACTATGGATTGGGGCTAAAGTTCAACTGATTAAGAATCTGCCTGCAATGCAGAAAACCCTGGTTCAATTCCTGGGTCAGGAAGTTCCCCTGGAGAAGGGGTAGGCTACCCATTTCAGTATTCTTGGGCTTATCTGGTGGCTCAGATGGTAAAGAATCTGCCTGCAATGCTGAAGACCTGGGTTCGATCCCTGAGTTGGGAAGATGCTTCGAGGGAGAGCATGTCAACCCTCTCCAGTATCCTTGCCTGGAGAAACTCCATTGACAGAGGATCCTGGTGGGCTACTGTCTATGGGGTCACAAAGAGTCAGACACAACTGAGCCACTAAGCATACATGGATTGCAGTGGAGAAATTTTTGCTGAAGTTGGATAGAAGAGAAGGGGCTAAAAGGAGATAGCTTATGTGTCATTGCCTTTCATCCAAAGACCACCAGGAAAATACCTGTAGTCAAGTAAGGTGGGTTTATTACTCATCATAGCAAAAAAGAATAGACTCCATACAGAACTGCTGGGAGTCCCAGTAAGAGGGAGTTAGAAAAAAAAAAAACTATTATGGGATTTGGTGTTGGTTGGGAAAGGTTCAAAGAAGCCGGAGCTTGCCCTAGATAGAAATAATTCAGTGACTGAGTATCTCAATACATCATATCTATAAGGAGGGAAGACGAGCAATATAAAGCTATAATTGGTAAAGTAAAAATCTTGTTCAGTGAAGAGATGAAGGTTCTTAGTATTTTATGAGTGGCAACTTATCTGAAGTGGGGAAGATCTTACCTTTATGACTCTCAGAGGAAACCAACCCTGCTGGCACCTTGATCTTGGACTGCTAGCCTCCAAAACTGTGAAAAAAAAAATCAGCCTCTGTGGTACAAACCACCCAGTCTGTGGCACTGTATTATGGTAGCCATAGCAAACTAACACAGGCCTGTAACAAGTAAAGAGACTGAAATAATAACCAAACACTTCCAATGAAGAAAAAGCCCAGGTCCAGATGGCTTCATTGAATTTTCAGTTCAGTTGCTCAGTCGTGTCCGACTCTTTGCGACCCCATGGACACCAGGCCAGCACGCTAGGCCTCTCTGTCCATCACCAACTCCCGGAGTTTACTCAAACTCATGTCCATTGAGTTGGTGATGCCATCCAACCATCTCATCCTCTGTCATCCCCTTCTTCCATTTTCAATCTTTCCCAGCATCAGTGTCTTTTCAAATGGAGTCAGCTGTGGCCAAAGTATTGGAGTTTCAGCTTCAGCATCAGTCCTTCCAATGACCATTCAGGACTGATTTCCTTTAGGACAGAATGGTTGGATCTCCTTGCAGTCCAAGGGACTCTCAAGAGTTTTCTCCAACACCACAGTTCAAAAGCATCAATTTTTTGGCACTCAGCTTTCTTCACAGTCCAACTCTCACATCCATACATGACCACTGGAAAAACCATAGCCTTGACTAGATGGACCTTTGTTGACAAAGTAATATCTCTGCTTTTTAATATGCTGTCTAGGTTGGTCATAACTTTCCTGCCAAGGAGTATGTTTCTTTCTATTTCATGGCTGCAGTCACCATCTGCAGTGATTTTGGAGCCCAGAAAAATAAAGTCAGCCACTGTTTCCACTGTTTCCCCATCTATTTGCCATGAAGTGATGGGACCAGATTCCATGATCTTCGTTTTTTGAATGTTGAGCTTTAAGCCAACTTTTTCACTCTCCTCTTTCACTTTCATCAGGAGGCTTTTTGTTCCTCTTCACTTTCTGTCATAAGGGTGGTGTCATCTGCATATCTGAGGTGATTGATATTTCTCCTGGCAATCTTGATTCCAGCTTGTGTTTTTTCCAGTCTAGCGTTTCTCATGATGTACTCTGCATAGAAGTTAAATAAGCAGGGTGACAATATACAGCCTTGACATACTCCTTTTCCTATTTGGAACCAGTCTGTTGTTCCATGTCCAGTTCTAACTGTTGATTCCTGACCTGCATACAGATTTCTCAAGAGGCAGGTGAGGTGGTCTAGTATTCCCATCTCTTTCAGAATTTTCCACAGTTTATTGTGATCCACACAGTCAAAGGCTTTGGCATAGTTGGTAAAGCAGAAATAGATGTTTTTCTGGAACTCTCACTTTTTCCATGATCCAGCAGATGTTGGCAATTTGATCTCTGGTTCCTCTGCCTTTTCTAAAACCAGTTTGAACATCTGGAATTTCACAGTTCACATATTGCTGAAGCCTGGCTTGGAGAATTTTGAGCACTACTTTACTAGCATGTGAGATGAGTGCAATTGTGCTTTAGTTTGAGCATTCTTTGGCATTGCCTTTCTTTGGGAAGTCTTTCATTGAATTTTACTGACCATTTAAAGAAGAATTGTACCAATTCTTCACAAACTTCCAAAAAAAGCAGAAGATAAAGAAATACTTTCTGATTCATCCTACAAAAACCACTATTATCCTGATATCAAAACCAAAGACATCACACAAAAAGAAAATTATAATCCAATATCTCCTATGAAAACAGATGCAAAAATCCTCAGCAAAATATTAGCAAATCCCATCTAGAAACATTTTAAAAAGGGGGCTATATATCATGGCCAAGTGAAATTTATTCCAGGAAGGCAATTTTGGTTCAACATTCAAAAATCAATTAATGTAATATATTATATCATAGAATAAAATACATCTTTATTGATCATTTCAATAGATGCAAAAAAGGCATTTGACAAAATGCAATACCCCTTCATGATAAAAGCACTCCACATATTGAAAATAGAAGGCAATTTCCTCAATGTAACAAGAACATCTATGAAAACCCCACAGCTAACATCTTACTTAATGGCAAAAGACTGAAAGCTTTCCCTCTGAGATCAGGAACTAGAAAAGGATACCTACTCTCACCACTTCTATTATATAATATTATATATTATATACATAATGTAATGCTAGAGGTTCTAACCAGGGCATTTAAGCAGGAAAAAGAGATACAGGGCATCCAGATAAAACAAGAAGAAGGAAAATTCTTCTATTTGCAGAGAACATATCTCATCTACATATCTAGGCTTTCTGTCTCACCAGAACTGAAGCTGAATGAGAAACAGTATCTCCCTTCTTGGAAGGCAGAAGTTGTCAAGCTTCCTTGTAAAGACTCCCCGTTCCTGCCTTTTCCCCTCCTTCTGAATAACCACATCGCTCTGTTTTCAAGTCCTCCAGATGGGTGTCATGACACAGAGCCGAGGCACCCCCTTCAGTGATAGAAACCCCGCTTGCTCTTCCACTTGCTGGGCAATGAGGTCCCCCCACCGAAGAGACACTACAGTGCCATGCGTTTGCGTTCTTACTGCTGACTCCACTCAGGGTGTGGAAAACCCTATGAGGTACAGCCCTTAGTGGTGCAGCTTCTGTCAGTTCCTGTCCCCACTCCCCAAACCCTCCCTACACAAAACTTTATACAGTCTGAGGGCAGACGAATCTGGTCACTGAGCCCACCCTGCCCAGAACCAACTTGATAATCGATCACCTTATTGGCTGTCTTCTCTCCTGCTCACCTCCTCCTGCCTCTGCCCCTCCCCTTAGTTGATGCATCCTGGCAGAAAGTGAAGAGGAACTAAAAAGCCTCTTGATGAAAATGAAAGTGGAGAGTGAAAAAGTTGGCCTAAAGCTCAACATTCAGAAAACGAAGATCATGGCATCCGGTCCCATTACTTCATGGGAAATAGATGGGGAAACAGTGGAAACAGTGTCAGACTCTATTTTGGGGGGCTCCAAAATCACTGCAGATGGTGACTGCAGTCATGAAATTAAAAGATGCTTACTCCTTGGAAGAAAAGTTATGACCAATCTAGACAGTATATTCAAAAGCAGAGACATTACTTTGCCAACTAAGGTCCGTCTAGTCAAGGCTATGGTTTTTCCTGTGGTCTTGTATGGATGTGAGAGTTGGACTGTGAAGAAGGCTGAGCGCAGAAGAATTGATGCTTTTGAACTGTGATGTTGGAGAAAACTCTTGAGAGTCCCTTGGACTGCAAGGAGATCCAACCAGTCCATTCTGAAGGAGATCAGCCCTGGGATTTCTTTGGAAGGAATGATGCTAAAGCTGAAACTCCAGTACTTTAGCCACCTCATGTGAAGAGTTGACTCATTAGAAAAGACTCTGATGCTGGGAGGGATTGGGAGCAGGAGGAGAAGGGGACGACAGAGGATGAGATGGTTGGATGGCATCACTGACTCGATGGATGTGAGTCTGAGTGAACTCCAGGAGTTGGTGATGGACAGGGAGGCCTGGCATGCTGCAATTCATGGGATCACAAAGAGTTGGACATGACTAAGCGACAGAACTGAACTGACCTGACCTCAGGTAAACGACTTACACAGGAATCCTTGTCTCAGGTTCTGGAGATCTGAAAACTACAATAGTCACAGCGGGTCATGGAGTCAATTTAGTGGACCTTGACCAGGGAATTCATAAAATTGAAATAGAGTAGGCAGTATCAGAGTGCCCTGTCTGCATTTGGTTCAATTTGGGACAGTAGGTTGTGTAAACTCTATAACTGGGTAAGAACACTTACGAACAATCTGCTCTAAAGACTTTTCATTGTTTTATAAACAATTTTCTTGTCAACATAGACCTTTGAAAGAAAAAAGTGCCACTTTTCTAGAATATGCTAAGGAGAAGCCAGAGAATAAGTGCTAAGTTTTCCTGATAGGAGGGCCCTTGATATTTTATTCTCTGAATTTTGTGACTAATTTTCAAAAAAAAAAATGTACAATAATTATCCTAGGAAGACTCTGGTGAGAGTGACATCTAGAGACTGCTGGTGGTATGGTGAACCGCACACTTTGAGTGAGTAATCCTAACCCTTGGATTTATGCTAAGAAAAAAGAATTCAAAGAATGCAAATGCAATGTGTAGAATGACACAAACGGCAGTGCTTTCAGTTTCATAAACATGGAAACAACTTAAAAGTCTGCTTAATAAGAGGGATTTATGGAACCGTTTGTCTCGGAAAAAAGCTTTGAAGTTGAGTTTCCAGAGCACTTTTCAGGAAGACTGAGGGGGAGTCGTCAGTCGTTTATATAAAAATAAAAACCTCAACAGAATGACTGGTGAAAATTGGGGCGCTCTAGCGGCCTCAGTGGCCGCACACACACACCCCAAGTCGTGCTCAGGCCTCCAGAGGGGTTTGATGGCTGTCCAGCACCACATATTATAAACTGAGGACACAACCAGCTCTCGCATGGGCTCCAGTACTCACAGATAAAACTTGACATGAGAAAGCACAGAGGGAGCAGGCAGTTATGAGGGTCCAGAAAGAGGAGCGGTTGGAAACGATTTGTCCTTTAAGGTTGGTACCCAAGACCACACCGGGCCTGTGGCCAACCGAGACACAAAATCTCCAAGTGGGGTTTGGAAAACGAATTGTTCTTAAAAGAGCTTCGCAAACCGCAGAACGATCAATACTCAGGTCCCCCAGACCCACGAGAATATAATGGATTACACAGGAGACCATCTCAAAGTTGTTATGAAGTATAAATACTCGGACTACGAGAGCCGAGGAACAAGGGTGTGAGGGAGCTGTTTTCACTGAGGGCGATTCCCCAAGGATGGGGTGCACGCAGCCCTGGGGAGCAGGGGGCCGAGCAGGACCCGGCGGGGTGCGCTCGGAGCTAAAACTCAAAGCCAAGGGGCGTGAGGCCGAGCATCCCCGGGCCCGCGCCGCCCCGCCCGGCCCCGCCAGCAGGGGCGCGCTCGAGCCCCGCGGTTCCGGGCGGGGCGGCGCGGGCCAGGCGGCCCCGCTCTCGCCGCCCCGGGGTGTGGTTCCCGCGGCCGGGTTTAAAACGCTGGCCCGCGGGGCCCGGCTCACTCGCGCTCCCGCCGCCGCCACCGCGCCCCGCCATGGAGCGGCCGCCGCTGCCCGCCCTGCTCCTCGGCGCCGCCGGGCTGCTGCTCCTGCTCCTGCCCCTCTCCTCTTCCTCCTCTTCGGACGCCTGCGGCCCCTGCGAGCCGGCCGCCTGCCCGCCCCTGCCCCCGCGGGGCTGCCAGCTGGGCGAGACCCGCGACGCGTGCGGCTGCTGCCCGGTGTGCGCCCGCGGCGAGGGCGAGCCATGCGGGGGCGGCGGCGCCGGCAGGGGGCACTGCGCGCCGGGCATGGAGTGCGTGAAGAGCCGCAAGAGGCGGAAGGGTAAAGCCGGGGCAGCAGCAGGCGGCCCGGTTGTGAGCGGCGTGTGTGTGTGCAAGAGCCGCTACCCCGTGTGCGGCAGCGACGGCGTCACCTACTCCAGCGGCTGCCAGCTGCGCGCCGCCAGCCTCAGGGCCGAGAGCCGCGGGGAGAAGGCCATCACCCAGGTCAGCAAGGGCACCTGCGAGCAAGGTGGGCACCGGCGCTTTCCCCTTGGATCCCGCCCCGCCCCGCTGAGAGAGCCGGGCGCCCCCTCCCGGCGCAGAGCCGGCAGGATGTCTGCGGCCTGCGCGCCAGGCTGGTTCCCGCGGCTCCTCCAGTGGGCATCCCAGGAGACAAGAGTGGGGGAGTTGGAGGTCGTGGGATGCCGGGAGGGAGGGATGGGCGACGCCTCCTCGTCTCTCTCTCTCTCTCTCTCTTTTTTTTTTTTTTTTTTGGTGATTTTATTTTGAGAGTTCGGTGAGTGTGCCAAGAAAGTGAGGACTCGTGGAGAGAACAAATTATAGAAAAGATTTCCCGATACCATAGACTCTCCCGTCCCCAGAGCCCACCCAGCTCATACTAACAACTGGCAAATCGATTCACGAAAGCTGCCCCCACTCTTTGGGGAACCCAGAAATACATTTTCGCCTCTTTCTTTCTTGGCTTGAGTGTCTAGATAGAGATGAAGGCAAGAGATAGGGAAAAGGAGTTTGACAGTCAAATACAGAATAAGGACTTTCAGAGAGAAGTTGTCTCGTGTTTGATGGACTAGATTGTAAGAATTTTAAAAATTAGATTTCATGGTTTCTTAATGTTAAGGGAAATAAATAATTCACTTACTGGACTTTACAGATTCTCAAACAGTAATTTAAACTAGCTAGTTATTTGCGGGGAGAAAAAAAATACCTCTTTAAAGATGTCATATATATTGTGAACTTATGACCATTTTGTTTTTCTTTCTTCTTCCTTCTTTTCTTTCTTTATTCTTCTTCTTCTTCTTCTTCTTCTTCTTTTTTTTTTTTTTTTTTTTTGAATAATTTGTCCCCAGGATGCACTTTTCAGCAGAAATGCCTTTGAGGTTATGTTTGGTCGTTTATTTTATTCCAGACAAGTCCAAGCTTGCCATAAATGAAAGGGGAAAATAAAGAGAGTCTGGACTTGCAAAATAAAACGAGGGGGCTTTTTAATTCTCAAGTCTGAAATAACATTTTCCATAGAAAGCAGTTTCAGGGGAAAGTTAGAAATCCAACTTTGGCAGCCCCATTCCTGGTCCCAGCCAAGGCAGAGAAAGGGAGAGAGGAGGCAGTTCTCCTGAAATGACAGAAGCAGTTGCTCCTTTAACACAGCTCAGGCTTTCTCCAAGCTCCCCAACCAATTCTTTTGTTAGAGTTTTTCCCAGAAGTCCAAATGGCAAATAGGTCATCTGTCACTGATTGAAAGCTTTAAATAGTGTAACCAACTTACCATTAACTATTTATATTATCATCACCTTAAACTTAGAAAAACCGCAATGCAAAGTAATCCACATGCTCTTCCAACAGAAACAGTCATTTGTTCCTTTGGATCTAACTTATCAGTCATACCATGAAAAAAGAAATGTGCATAGTTGAAGGATTCATTCCAAATATTGACATTTTTCTTACACATTCCAAGGGGAATTTTTCCCCACAGTCTCCAAATCAATGGAATTTGCCTTATCAGAGCAGAAGGTTAGCTTGGAGATTATTTAAGCATTATGGTCACTTCTAGCCTGTAGCTAGTTTTATTCATCTTCTCTCGTTGCTATTTACATCTCTAAACACTCACACAGTGCAGTTATAAAATATTGAGACTGATAGTCATGGAGAAGTAGGCATGTAAGCTCATTGTCATGTAAACCAAGATCCTCAGCATCTCTCCAGACTGCAAACGTCATGAGGATACAGACCTAGTTTTCCTTTATGTTTGGGAAAATGTTAAAGAGAAATAGCTTCTGAAACTGGAAACTTTGTCATAAATTAGTCCCCCCCCCCCCACCCAATCTAAATTTAGAGTTAAGGAGTCTGGTGCCTGAGACCATTTTATAGAAAAAAGCCAGGGAGAGCAGAAAAGAATGTGAGGTCCACCAGAGTACGTTTCCACAGCAAAGATAAATGAGACTAAAGCCAGATCTAATTTATTTCTCCTGATTCCTGAATGTGTTTTGACACATCACAGAGGCAAACCCATCAAAGTGCCTTTAACCTCTGTGCCATTTAGTACTGAGACTTTGCAAAGAATAGAAATGCATTTCTAGGTTCTTCCAGTCTAGAAAGGGTTCTTCTTCTACCCTCAGAAGAAACTCCAGTTATGCATCCTCAAGTATTGAGATGGAGAGGGCATCACTGTTTGTCTCACTTAACCTGCATTTACTGAGACCGTGTGGCAGGTGTCAGCACTCTTGCTAGATGCTGTACAGTTGAAGATGCACAAAAGAAGTCTGGTCTTGCTGATTAACAAAGTGTCCATGAGTTACAAACCTGTCATCCAGAGCACTTTCCCTGGAGCCCTGGAGAACCCTGATCTAAAAGGTAGTGACCTAGTAATCTCACCTAAGACTGTCATCATGAATTTAGTGCCATTAGATCTTATTGAGGTCCCTGAAGTCATGAGTAACTAGAAAAGATTTGAAAATTCAGTATAATTAAAAGTTAATAGAGGGACTTTCCTAGTGGTCCAGTGGCTAAGACTCTGTGCTCCCAATGCAGAGGGTCTGGGTTCGATCCCTGGTCAGGGAACTAGATCCCAGTTCAGTTCAGTTCAGTCGCTCAGTCGTGTCTGACTCTTTGTGACCCCATGAACTGTAGCACACCAGGCCTCGCTGAACATCACCAACTCCCGGAGTCTACCCAAACCCATATCCATTGAGTCGGTGATGCCATCCAACCATCTCATCCTCTGTCATCCCCTTCTCTTCCTGCCCTCAATCTTTCCGAGCATCAGGGTCTTATCAAATGAGTCAGCTCTTTGCATCAGGTGGCCAAAGTATTGGAGTTTCAGCTTCAACATCAGTCCTACGAATGCACACCCAGGACTGATCTCCTTTAGGATGGACTGGTTGCTGCAAATAAAAGTCCACATGCCACAACCAAGACTTGTCACAGCCAAACAAATAAATAAAAATAAAATTATTTTTAAAAGTTAATAGAGATGCCAAGATGTGTAATAAAATCTCACAGGGAAGAACACCATGCCTCTTTATTCCGGGTCTTGGTTACTCCTTTTGTGCATAATCCTTTATATCTGAGTTACTTGGCAATCTCTTGGTCCTTGTGTCTCATTCCCTCTTCTCCCTCAGAATTAATTTTTTACTTGTAGAATGAGAATTCATTCTTAAAAGACTTTCTTGCTAGTACCTTTGTTGTTTGCTATTATTCCGTCGTTGAGTCATGTTTCCAACTCTTTGTGACCCCATGGACTTTGGCACACTAGACTCCACTGTCCTTCACCATCTCCTGGAGTTTGCTCAGATTCATGTCCCTTAAGTCAGTGATGCCATCCAACCATCTCATTCTCTGCTGCCTCCTTCTCCTTTTGCCTTCAATCTTTTCCAGCATCAGGGTCTTTTTCCCATGAGTCAGCTCTTCAAATCAGATGACCAAAGTACTAGAGCTTCAGCTTCACCATCAGTCCTTCCAGTGAATATTCAGGATTGATTTCCTTTAGGATTGATTGATTTGATCTCTTTGCTGTCTAAGAGACTCTCAGGAGTCTTCTCCAGCACTACAATTTGAAAGCATCAATTCTTTGGCACACAGCCTTCTTTATGGTCCAACTCTCACATCTGTACATGACTACTGGAAAAACCATAGTTTTGACTATACAGACCTTCGTTGACAAAGTGATGTCTCTGCTTTTATATGCACTCTCTATGTTTGTCATAGCTTTCCTTCTAAGGAGTAAGTGTCTTTTAGTTTCATGGCCGGCAGTCACCTTCTGCAGTGATTTTGGAGCCCTAGAAAATAAAATCTGTCACTGCTTCCACTTTTTCCCCATCTATTTGCCATGAAGTGATAGGATTAAATGCCATGATCTTATGCCATGAATTTTATGAATGTTGAGTTTCAAGGCACCTTTTTACTCTCATCTTTCAACCTCATCAAAAGGCCGTTTGGTTCCTCTTCACTTTATGCCATTAGGGTAGTATCATCTACATAACTGAGGCTGTTGATATTTCTCCCAGCAATCTAGATTGCAGTTTGTGATTCATCCAGCCCAGCACTTCCGATGATGTATTTTGCATATAGGCTTCCCTGGTGGCGCAGACGGTAAAGAATCTGCCTGTAATGCAGGAGAACCAGGTTTTATTCTTGGGTTGGGAAGATCCCCTGGAGAAGGGAATGGCAACCCACTCCAGTGTTTTTGGCTGAGAATTCCATGGATGGAGAAACCTGGTGGGCTACAGATCACGGGATCGCAAAGAGTCAGACATAACTGAGCAACTACAAATAAATAAATAATACTTTACGTATAAGTTAAATAAGCAGGGTGACAATATACAGCCTTGTCATACTCCTTTCCCAATTTGAAGTTGTTCCGTTTTTCCATGCCCAGTTCTAACTCTGTTACTTTTTGACCTGTATACAGTTTTCTCAGGAGACAGGTAAGGTGGTCTGGTACACCCATCTCCAAGAATTTTCCAGTTTGTTGAGATCCACACAGTCAAAGGCTTTAGCATAGTTAATGAAACAGAAGTAGATGTTCTTCTCTTGCTTTCTCCATGATCCAACAAGTGTTGGCAATTTGATCTCTGGTTCCTCTGCTTTTTCTAAACCCAGCTTGTACATCTGGAATTTCTCAGTTCACGTACTATTGAAGCCTAGCTTGAAGGATTTTGAGCACAACATTGCTAGCATGTGAAATAAGCAAATGGCTCAGACAGTAAAGAATCTGCCTGCAATGCAGGAGACTACTGTTCAATCCCTGGGTCAAGAAGATCCACTGGAGAAGGGAATGGCTTCCCACTCCAATATTCTTGCCTAGAGAATTCCATGGACAGAGGAGCCGTGGCAGACTATAGTCCGTGTGGTCGCAGAGTCAGACTATACTGAGTGACTAACACTTTCACTTGAACATTCTTTGGCATTGCCCGTCTTTGGGATTGGAATGAAAACTGACCTTTATACTCCTGTGGCCATTGCTGAGTTTTCTAAATTTGCTGACATATTGAGTACAGCACTTAAAAGCATCATCCTGAAGGATTTTGAATAGCTCAGCTAGTACCTCTAGGACCAAGTTAAAACTACCTAGCACTTCACAATGACTCTCTTATTTTGATTTTGGCCTTTTCTGTCCAACCACCTTTATGGTCCAGCCACAGTAATCGTTTGCTCTTAGCTGTTGTTTGCAGTGACACCTTCACTTATCTTTCCACTCTTGAAACTCTTAGCTTTCAAGGATCAGCTGGTATCACTGTCTTTATGAAAACCCTTATCTCTTCCTTCCCCTCCCCACCCCTCATAATTATGTTCTTATCCTTCTTCAGCTCTCTGTAGGCTTCCAGGCATCTTTTTTTTTTTTTTTAATGTTCTGAGTCTGTTTATACACTCCTTGGGGGGTGGAGAGTGTTACTTTATTTTTTAGGGGGGTAACCCCACTCCAGTACTCTTGCCTGGAAAATCCCATGGATGGAGGAGCCTGGTAGGCTGCAGTCCATGGGGTCACGAAGAGTAGGGCACGACTGAGCAACTTCGCTTTCCCTTTTCACTTTCATGCGTTGGAGAAGGAAATGGCAACCCACTCCAGTGTTCTTGCCTGGAGAATCCCAGGGACGGGGGAGCCTGGTGGGCTGCCGTCTACGGGGTCGCACAGAGTCGGACACGACTGAAGCGACGCAGCAGCAGCAGCAACATTGGTTTATAACATTAGATACATTTCAAGTAGACAGCATTATATTTCTACTTCTATATACCCAACAGGGTGCTCACCACCAAAATTTTTGTTTCCATCTGTCTCCATACAGTTGAGTCCCTTTACTCATTTTGCTGTCTACCCCACCCCACCCACTCTGTTCCTCACTGCTCTGTTCTCTATAGCTACATGTTTGTTTTTGTTTGGCTTGGTTTGTTCATTTATTTTGGGTCTTGGGTTTTTTTTTTTTAATTACACATAGAAGTGAAATCATACAGTATTTGTCTTTTTCCTTCTGACTTATTTCACTTAGCACTGTACCCTCAAGATCCATTCCATGTTGTCACCAATGATAAGATTTAATCTTTTTATGGCTGAGTAATATTCCATTGTACATATGTGTGTGTGTGTGTGTGTGTGTGTGTGTGTGTACGTACCACATCTTTATCCATTCATGTGTCTCTGGGCACTTAACACTGTTTCCCTATCTTGGCTATTGTACCATTGTAAATAATTCTATGATAAACTTAAGGTGTGTATATCTTTTCAGACTTTGTTGTTCAGTTGTATCTGACTCTGCAATTCCATGGACTGCAGTATTCCAGGCTCCTCTGTTCTCTGCTATCCCCCAGAATTTGCTCAGATTCATGTCCATTGAGTTGGTGATGCTATCTAACCATCTCATCTATCTTTTCAAATTAGTGTTTTTGTATTCTTGGGGTAAGTAGCCAGAGGTGGAATAACTGTATCATATGGTAGTTCTATTATTAATTTTTTGAGGAATATCCATATGGTTTTCCATAGCTTCCAATTTACATTCCCACCAACAGTGTACAAAGGTTCCCTTTTCTGCACATCCTCACCAACACTTGTTATTTCTTGTCTTTTTGATAATAGCCATTCTGACAGGCAAGAGGTGATATTTCATTGAGGTTATGATGTGCATTTCCCTAACAATTAGTGATGCTGAACATCTTTTCATGTGCCTATTGGCCCTCTGTATGTCTTCTTGGGGAAAATACCTATTCAGCTCCTCTGCTTTCTAGCTAGTATTTATTGCACATGTACTGCGTGTATGTGAGCACAGGGCATTCTAGCAGAATAGTTAAGATGCTGAGCTCCAGAACCAGACTCCTTGGTGTAAATCTTAACTCTGCCGCTTACTTAGCTTTGAGCATGATCCTTGACCTCTTTGGGCCTTGGTTCCTCACCTGTAATATAAGAATTATAATCATACCTATTTCATAGAACTGTTGTGAAGATTCAATAAGATGATCCATAGAAAGCACTCAATGAATATCCATTGTTGTCATTTTTCAACTTGAAACAAGCTCTATGAGGGAAGGGGATTTTCACTCCCTGTTCTCTCCTCGAGGGCCTAAATCAGTGCCTGGCATTAGTAAATGCTTTGAATATATGTTGAGTGAATGAATATATGAATTTTTAGGTGCTCTTTCTAGCCTCAGGGTAAGCAGCCTTGAATAAGATAGACAAGATCCCCCTCTCATGGCATCTATCGAAAACTTTAAACACAAAGAAGTAAACAGGTAGCTTCACATAGTATGTACTGTGAAGAATGTACACAAGGGAATAGGATAGAAGCTGGGGGTGGATGAGCAGCTTTAGGTGGGGGTGGGCCACGCCATGCGGAGGGCCCTTGTGAGGATTTCAGCAATGGAGCGAGCTCCTGGGAGAAGAAGGAGCTCTTCTAGTTAGTGTAGCACCTTCCACTGCCTGAAAAGGGCTCTTTGAATGTCTGTCTTCCCCACTAGACTGGGAGCATCCTGAAAGAGGGACTCCATCTTGACAACTGCCCCTCCCCAACAACCACAAGTTGGTTCTCTATGTCACTGAGTCTATTTCTGTTTCATAGATAAGTTTGTGCCCTATTATAGATTTCACATATAAGTGATACCATATGTCTTTTCTCTTTCTCATTTAATGTATATGATAATCTCTAGTTGCATCCATGTTGCTGCAAATGGCATTATTTTGTTCCTTTTTATGGCTAAGTAGTATTCAACTGTATACATGTACCACGTCTTCTTTTGAGGCTTCCTAGGTAGCTCCGTCTCCAGTACCCTTGCCTGGAAAATCCCATGGATGGAGGAGCCTGGTAGGCTCCAGTCCATGGGGTCGCTAAAAGTCGGACACGACTGAGTGACTTCACTTTCACTTTTCACTTTCATGCGTTGGAGAAGGAAATGGCAACCCACTCCAGTGTTCTTGCCTGGAGAATCCCAGGGACAGGGGATCCTGATGGGCTGCCGTCTATGGGGTCGCACAGTCAGACACAACTGCAGCGTCTTAGCAGCAGCAGCAGCAGCAGCAGGTAGCTCAGTGGTAAAGAATCCACCTGCCAACACAGGAGAAACTGGTTCAATTGTTGGATTGGGAAGATCCCCTGGAGGAGGAAATGGCAACCCACTCTAGTATTCTTGCCTGGGAAATCCCACGAACTGAGGAGCCCAGCGGGCTGCAGTCCATGGGGTCACAAAGAGTCAGACATGACTGAGTGACTGAGCATGAACTATATCTCCTTTATCCTTCCATATGTCAATGGACTCTTAGGTTTCCTCATGTCTTAGCTATTGTAAACAGTGCAGCAATGAATATTGAGGTGCGCATATCTATTGAATTATGATTTTCTCTAGATGTTTGCCCAAGAGTGGGATTCCTAGATCATATGGTAGCTCTATTTTTCATTTTTTAAGAAATTTCCATAATGTTTTCCATGGTGTCTCTAACAGTTTATATTCCACTAACAGTGTAGGAGGGTTCCCTTTTCTCCACATACTCTCCATCATTTATTGTCTGTAGACTTTTTGATGATGGCCATTCTGACTGGTGTGAGGTAGTACCTCACTGTCATTTTGATTTATATTTCTCTAATAGCCTTGTTGAGCATCACGTGCCTATTTGGCCATCTGTATGTATTCTTTGGAGAAATGTCTGTTTAGGTCTTCTGTTCATTTTTCGATTGAGTCGTTGTTGTTGTTGTTGTTAAGTTGTATGAGCTGTGTGTCTATTTTGGAAATTGAACTCTTGTTAGTTGCAACACTTGTAAATATTTTCTCCCATTCCGTATGTTGCTTTAAGATTCTTTTAGAGGAAAGTGATCCAAAGAACAAGTTAATGTTTCTTCATGGTTTAGGAATTAGTTATTAAATGGAAGGTGCCTAACCTACTGTTCTGCAGTTCTTCAGGAGACAAATTAACAGGCTTAGAATTAAATAGCCACAAGGCGCTTTTAGATTACACACAAGTAAGAACTTGCAGCAAAAGCTGTTGAATACTGTAACGTGCTCTTGTGGGAGTCAGGAGAATTCTGTTTCAAAGATTCTTTTTTATGAAACTGAGAGATAACCTAAGAGAGGAGGGGAAGTGTCTGGGAGATGATGTTATAAGGTTATAAAAGGTCTTTTAAGACGTTTTACAGTCTAGACGTATGAGATGGAGTGATTGAGCTGGGAAGACATTTATATAATGCCTTTAAATATGCTCTCCCATCTTTCTCTAGAGCTTGCCCTCTGGGTTTGTCATAGATTTGCCTCCTAGAAGAAACTGCCTTATAAGGCTCTCTTTTGTGTAGTTTAGTGACAGAACTCCCTTTAGAATCCAAGGCCAGCCAGCCTTCCCTCATTCTAAATTCCTCCCCCACTGGATAAGATTATGGTGCTTCCTTTACTTTAAGCTGCCCCACAAATGATCTCACCTCGTCTGTGTTTTTAACTGTAAGACAAATAACATTTTGTTTTTAGCCAACTGTTTGGGGGAAAAAAAGAGAACCTTGAAATATTGTCAAAAGAACTTTTACGCAAGGGAGCATATGAGTGTAACCTTTTTTTGTAATTTAGATCCAGGAGTGGCACTGTTAGAAAGCTTTGAGATGAAAGAAGACTTTGGAAGAAGATTTAGGAATACGTAAATGAATGAGCCTGGTTATGTTAGGAAATTTTAAAGTTTTCCCAGTGAGTCCTTTACTCTTTATGAGGGGCATAGGAGAAAGGGAAAGACTATAGAAATACCCAAGGGAAACTTTGCCAAGCCTGATCTGTGTGGTTCTTTCAGGCTGATTTAAGTCCACCACCCCACCAGTATCCCATCACCTCCATGAAACCTCTGAGAGAAAGTGAGGAGGTCAGGAAAAAGAAAAAAAGGTTGATATTAGGGAGGGGGATAGTGTTTATTTATGACTTAAAATTAATGTGTAAAATAGTGGAATTTTATTTTGTCCCAAGTTAGATCAATGGCAAATGATCTGATGCCTTTGAAAACACTAACTTGGGCTCCCCTGGTGGGCTAGTGGTTGGGAGTCCACCTGGGGGGACACAGTTTCAATCCCTGGTCCAGATGCCAAGATCCCGCATGCCACGGACAACTAAGCCTGTGTGCCACTACTACTGAAGCCTGCACACCTAGATAGAGCCTGTGCTCTACGACAAGAGAAGTCGCCGCAATGAGAAGTCCTTGCACTGCCACAAAGAGTAGCCCCCACTCACTGCAACTCGAGAAAGCACGCATGCAGCAACAAAGACCCAGTGCAGCCAAAAATAACTTATTAAATAAAGGAACTCAGAATAAATGGACATGGATTCCCAAGGCTCGAGGAATTTCTTCTTATTCTAAATAGTGCTTTTTAAATATTTAACTTGTTGAGTTTGACTTAACCATCCTGCAAAGGAAAGCTGGGTGAGGTTAATCAGAAATAGCTGAAGCCTAGCAAGGACCCTCCCCTCAGTGCCCCCACCAAGCCATGGGTTACAGAGAGAGGAGTCATGCATGAAATTGCCTGGGTCTGAAAGCAGGTCCAGGTTGCAAAGTTTGAAAAGTAAGAAAGGTTCAGACCAGGTAAAACAGACCTAGTAACCCAGGGTTGACAAAGCCCCATTCAGATGCTATGAAGTTACTTACAGAAGGGTGTTGGCAAGGCAGGGAGAGCTGACATGTTCAGAGTAGAGTTTACCACTATGAAAAAGCAACCCCCTCGAAAACCTCAAATAACATTATATATATATATATATATATAAAGATATATATATAAAGATATATATATAAAGATATATATATAAAGATATATATATAAAGATATATATTAACTATATATACTTAAATTAGTATATATAAATTAAGATATATTATTATATGTAAATTGCATAAATGAAGGCACAGTGTATTCTCCCTACTTCACAGAATTATCACAAAGGTCAGATTATAGAATGGACATGAAAGCATTCTGTAATACTGTGCAGCATCAAAAAAATGTAAAGAACCATTATTGACTAATCTGTAAACTCCTTTGGGCCAAAACTCTACAGAGTGCTTTGTAGGGTGTGATAATGATAACTGGTGTTTGTGTAATGCTTTACTGAGGGTTTCTGTGGATGTTTCCTCGGAAACCACACAACAGCCTTGGAAGGTAAGAGGAGCTATTATCCCAGCTTCCAAATAAGGGAACTGAAGGTCAGCTGTCACCCAGCCAGTAACTAGCAGTTCTAGGACATAAATCTAGGTATTCTTCTGCAGCCTTGCCATTCACAGTGTGGTATGTAGACCAGTGGCATCGGCTTTCTGCATGTATTGTCCTGCTCTTCTGTAAACCTGAAATTATTTCAAAATTAACAACTTAAAAGTGATTCACAAAAGTCAAACTCCTGGGTGTGAAAAAGTGTTAGGAAGACCTTAGTGAATTTATCTTACTTCTCTTTTCCTTTTGATGAGTTAACAAAAGGGATATGAGATACATTCTTGTCTAAACTGCTGTGAAAGAGCTTTTTCAATAACATAAAAGAGAAATTCTGTATGATAACAGAGTTGATGTCATGGTTCAACTGGCTTTTTGTGGTAGTGTGGTGCAACTTGTAATAAATATGTTACATTCAGCAAAAGATGGTATGCCTTCTGTGAATGGATGTTTCCAAGGGGACTTTGTACAGGTCCCTGAGTGCCCAGCCTAGAGTTGGCCCTTCCAGGGTCAGATTGGGAATCTAAGAGCAAGCCTCTTCAGTTGCAAGCAGGAGGCTCTTTCTTAACCACTGGACTAGCAGGGAGATTTCTCAACCAAGAGGCTCTTAAAGGTCCAGTATGCTAGGGGCAGCTGGCATGAAGATTCTCCCAAGCAGGACCTCTTGGGAGATACCGTTTGTGTGTGGTATTTGGTCATTGGCCAGGCCTTTCTGGTAACTCTGAGGAGGGTACAGGAGAAGATCCCCAAGAAAACTGCCAACACACTCAAGTGTGGACTTTCATCTGAGGTTTCAGCCCCGAGTGCTGACTGAGGCCTCCTCCTCCAGCACAGAACCATCAATATTCCTGGCTGGGATAATAATATTTACTCCACATCTGAGCAGTAGTTCATCATACATAGGTCCATATACTCTCTTTAGGGAATTTGCATTTTTAGGGACTGGAGTGTATTTTTTGTCAGTCAAGTGACAACTTGCCAAAGAAGAAAAATCCATGTAGGAGTTTGAGGACTCAATTAAGTATAATCCATTGTGACTTCCTGAGAAAGGAAAAAAAAAAAGAGCACTTTAATAGTCTTAACAGGCATAAATGCAGCTGACTCCAATCACCCTGTTCTTTCATGTTGTTTTTCTTGAGGAGGGGATGACTCCAGTTTTTTTGGAATCTTGTCTTTTTCCCTGAGTGAGAGAAGCTCAAAGACATCTCATTTACATCCGGGCAGATTAGCAAGCTGGCGGTCAAGTGGCTGAATTGAGAAAGCTTCAGATCTAACATCTGTTCAGCAATTTTCTGGCCTGACCCCAAGCATGGGAGAAAAATTTTTATCAAGAAGTAGATCTCCTGGCACCTTCAGAAGGTTTTGAAAGAGACCACACAGAAATGAGGCTTTAGGAATCTGTCGAAACAGCCCAAGCCTGAAGGATGCAAAGCCCGCTTCTTCTCCGTGGGAGCTTTCAGAACTTTCTGCTCAGGGAACAGACATCCAAGAGTGAATTTCAATAGCAGCTGTAGCAATTACGCTGCAGCCCTGGCTTCCAAAGAACCCCCCCTCAGGAAGCCGTGGAGCCTGTGATCCTGAATGAAGGGCTTGGGTGGCAGCGCAGCCCTGAGTGAGAGGAGTCGGAGCAAGGGATCCTTGCAGTGAGGCCGCTTATTAGAGATGCTCAGCCCAGCTGGAGAGGCCAGGCCGGGACAGAGATCAAATGTTGCCTGAGTTTTGACAGGTCAGGACTGTGGAGCCGGAGGCCCCTCTCTGCTCAGGTGTGTCTCAGAGGAGGAGGCAGAAGGTGATCCAGCTTAGCTCTTGCTGCACCACTGAGCCTGGGGTTCATGAGAAGATAACTGTCAGGGCCGGGGCAGGCCTGTTCAGGACTCAGTCGTGATGTGGGCAAGTTAGCAGCCGCCTCCTGCAGTCCTGCCCCATCTGAGGCTTCTTTCTTTTCACCTGCTCTGTCTGCTTGGCCTGTCGTTACAGGCTGCTCTTTTTTCCTGTTTGATGGAGTGCAAAGAAAGGGGGTTTTCTTTCTCCACCTCTCAACCCTTTCTTAGATACACAGCCTGGCGAGCAACTTTATAAATGGTGAGCTCTGCTCCATCTTCTCCCTCAACTCCAGCCCCAGACTCATGAGCCATCTCCTGGCTTCTCGCAGAAGACGGTCAATAAGCAAATACTTGACATCCACCCCCAGAGGCAGCCAGCTCAGCCCACGTCATGCAGAAGATGGCTGTCCCTTCTTTTCGTTACACTCCTTTGGGAGGAAGCTTTCTCAATGTTTTAGGAGCCTAATCCATTCCATGCATCAGCCCCAAACCCTGTGACCCATCTCAGGTCCAGTCCAGGGTATGGGAGGGACAAGCACACCCCCTGGTGACCATGGGTTTAACTCAAGGTTGACCCCAGATCTGACCCTTGTCTTCAACTCTTGTGACTGTGCTGGTCGCACAGAAGCCAAAACGTGGCTGATTATTTGTAAGGAAATATAGCAGAGTGGTCAAGAGTGTGGACTTGGGACTCAGACCACCTGAGTCAAAGTCCTCTCTGCCACTTAACTGTGTGACTCTAACCTCCTCGATTCAGTTTTCTTACTTTCAAAACAAATATAATAATAACATTTGCCACTTGGGGTTATTGGGAGCTTAAGTGAGATTCATTAAAAGCCCTGGTACCTGGCATATAGTAAAGTCTCATTAAATACAGCTTCATTTTAATTTTTATTGGTATTAGCATCATAAACCCTGGTATGAGTTAGTTTATAAGTGCCTTGACTGTGACATGTGATGTCTCACTTTAACCAATCCAGACTATCTTCAAGTGAGATCTGAAACCAGTGTTTAGATCTCTGCAAACAAAAAGGCAGGATAATGTTCCTATAAACAAATCCCTGGAAACGTCCATCGAGCTTTTGTCCTTGTTCTTTAAGGATTCCAGGGCCGACAATCACATGGGAACCCCCCAGGATGCTGGCCAGAGGGTTCACTTTGTTTTCACAGCATGGAACATTTCCATGTTCCAGCTCCGGTCACACACAGTATTTTCTAATAACATCTTTTATGCATAGAGCACATTTTGGATTCAGGAGACACTCAAATTCAGTAATTACTGGTCTGTTTCTTCCCTGCACATACAGGAAATGTTGAGCGGTTTTGTTGGTTGGTTCATTTTTTAGAAATGGAGGTACTGTCTCCAAAGAGGAGGGTGAACCAGAATCACAGAGATTGGCAGAGGAAAAGTATGATCAGTATCCATTATGTACATTTTGGGGGTTATATCCTTGACGTTTAGAGACTCATTGGTAGAAATAATAAAATCTTTTGCTTGTGATTCATATATCTCTGCTTTGGCTTTCACATGTAGCCTTGGCAGGAGCTCATTTTGAAAAAATGAACTGTTTAACTATCATTGGGCATGTTTAGCCTCAGGAAGGTACCCACTTAGGTTGGTTCTTTGTAGCCATCTGAAAAGTGATAACATCCACCTCCCAGTATAGAGGGGAGAGCACAAGAAATGAGGGTGTGGAGAAAAGGTTTAAGAAGCTGGATAACTTTGCAGATTCCCCAAGCATTAGTAATTTTGAATAACAAGCTGACAGAACACTGGGACCAATGCCTCTCCATGCACTGGGTACACCGTCACCTTCTACAGTGGTAGTTCTGGACCTCGGCTGGACACCAGATCACCTGGGGAATTTTATAAAATGCTGATGCCTGAGTCCCAATGCCAAGATTCTGGTTTCACTGGTTTTCTTGTTATCTGGGCAGGGAGCCTTTTAAAAGCTCCCCAGATGATTTTAAGGTCCAGGCTAGGTTCAGAACCATTGTCCTAAAAAGACTTACTGTGTCTTTGAGGGAGCATCATTTCCTTGGGATAATTATAATAACAAGAGGCCAATTATGCTCAATTTATCCAGCTTCTAGTGTTTTACAGCAGAGATGACTTTTCAGGCTATCTGATACATGGTAGGAAGCGAAAGCGCTAGAAAAAATGGTCACTGGATACAGCACAAGCAGGCTGATGCTTTGGCGGCTTTTTATGTCCTTGACTATTTCAGTGCCATAATCTGAATCTACAGAATGAAAATATTTCTACATCCATCAGTATTGTTGGTAGTAATGAAAGTTTGAGTACCACAGTGCTTTAGGTATTCACCTAAATCTGTACAATCCAGTCTTTCAATCGTGTCACTAGAACCTAAGTTCCATGAGCTCCGTGCTTTTTATAATCTGTTTTGTTGAATTCTCGGTGGTATTAGACTACAAAGTCACAGTAGGAGACCAGGATCAAGAAGGCGGAATGTCGTCTTGTTTGACCTCAGCTGGGACCTCACAGTTTTTGCCACTCTGTGCAGGTCCAAGGATGATCTTATTTGGAGGGGGAGGGAGGTTATAAATAGATTTTAGCAAGTAGGTGGATTTGCACATACGGCACTCACGAATAATGATGGTCAACACTGTTGGGAAGGGTCATATCAGTGATAAGAGTTAGGGAACTGCCAGGGTTTTTGAAATCAGAGCATACATAGGGGTTATGCCGCCTTTGCTTAGTTCTGGTGCCTAGAGGTGCTTGTTTAACAGATTCTTCTTGGACTCTTGACCCAGGTTAACAAACACACGTGCTGTCCCTGTGTTGACTGCCCCCGTGGCCAGTCTCTAGTTTTGCCCTGCACCCCCTGCAAGCAGGACTCCCATTCCACAGGCACCGATGCGAAGTGCAGATTTTACTAAATCTTCACAGGGTGGCAGGAAGACCCTCCCAATTCTCCCAGCCTTCCCACCAGCTGACCTCCCTCATGCCCTTCCTCCCCTCACGCAGAGCCAGGCTCAGGGTATCATCCCTCACCTCGCCTGCAGCCAGGCCTCTCCCCTCCTGCTTAGCAGTTAAACTCTGCCCTGGCCTAACTGAGCTCACCCATCACTTAGGTCAGGAAACAAAGGTTGCTTGATCTTCACTGTCATCAGAAGTGGAAAATTATAGTGATTTCCCTGTCAGTCATGTCAAGTGTCTGCTTTTTGTAAATGCTGTGCAAAGAGCCATCACAAGGAAATTTGCAGTGAGGAAAAAGATAATGCCCTTTCTCTAAGGAGTGCACAAACCTGTGGTCCAGCTGGTGGTTTGTGAAGTGTGGCAAGGCAGAAGAGGCAGTTAGGCTAAAACAAAAGAGCTCCTTGTAAATCTGGTCAGTAAGAATGCATGGGAGCAAAGATACACACACACATATGTACTCATCTTAACTCTTTATCATTGGAAGTATTTATTTTCTGTGCAATTTGCACTGGAAGGGAAAAGATGAGCAAAGTTACATTCATGTTTGTGGCCTAAGAATACATCATAACTACAGACTTAAGGGCTTGTAAATAATATACTAGGCCTAAAGATATACTATAAAGTTAGTTATTATTTTGCCCAAAGTGACATTCTGGAGAGATGAGTGAATTTTGTTTTCGTCAGCTCAGAACTGAAGAATAGAATATTGATCCAAAAGAATCTTTATTTTTTTAATTTAAATTTATTTATTTTAATTGGAGGCTAATTACTTTACAATATTGTAGTGGTTCTGCCACACATCAACATGAATCTGCCATGGGCATACACGTGTTCCCCATCCTGAACCCCCCTCCCACCTCCCCATACCATCCCTCCAGGTCGTCCCAGAGCACCAACCCCAAGGATCCTGTATCAAAACTGGACTGGCGATTTGTTTCTTATATGATATTATACATGTTTCCATGACATTCCCCCAAATCATCCCACCCTCTCCCTCTCCCACAGAGTCCGAAAGACTGTTCTATACATCTCTGTCTCTTTTGCTATCTCGCATACAGGGTTATCATTACCATCTTTCTAAATTCCATATATATGCATTAGTATACTGTATTGGTGTTTTTCTTTCTGGCTTACTTCACTCTGTATAATAGGCTCCAGTTTCATCTACCTCATTAGAACTGATTCAAATGTATTCTTTAAGATGGTGTTTAAATACTTCGGTAATGCTAAGAAAAAATATGCAATAAATTCACCTTGCCCTGGCAATGTGTAAAAGCTAAGTTTTAAACAAGTGCAATGACCTATTGAGACCAGGAGGATGTATTTTGCAGTTGTTTAGTTTTTTGGACAAACCACAGTGGGTTATAAATTCTAGACATAAATAGCCTTGTTAATTAAATTAATTTCAGCTGTGTGTTCTGGGAATGTTAATTCCCAGAATTAAATTTCATTTTCAATAAAGATCTTTTTTGTTATTTAAGAAAAACATTAAATAAAATTGTAGAATTCATTGAAATCATTAATGTTTTTATTCTACCAAGTTCATATTTTATATTTTATTCTAGTGTTTTTCTAGGCATATGTTATATAACCATTTTGACAATACTTTTTACATCTTGTTTTTATTTATAATTATTTTCCATATGTTTAAAATGTTTTATAAATATTTATGATGTTGCATAAGCATTTGAATGAGCCATAATATATTTGTTTTCCTCTATCAAAAATAAACTTTAAATTCACATCTTTGGATTTATAGATCTTATTTCTTCTGCATTGTTTCTTTAGAATAGATCCCAAATTAGACTTACTTATTCAAAGGTGTGAAGATTCTTTTAAAATGTTGATATATGTTGATATTGATGGATTTGTTTAAAAATTAGTCTCTCCAAAATAATTTAAACACATTTTTTCAAAACAAAAAGCCAAAAGCAAAACATTTCAATATGCCGTTGAAATTACTTTTAAATTATCTTCAGATTTGGATTATACTTGTTACCATCCCTCTCTGATGGCCTAGAGACCATTGAGAGTTGCTCCTTAAGCCCAGTTCCTATTTATGAGATTTGTAATGACTGGCCAAAAACCCAAGGGCCCTAGTTTGCATCCAGGACTTCTAGGCATTGAGAGTAGATCAGATCACTTAGAACTCTGCTTCCATCACTGAACTGGGGTTTATAAAAAGTCCGTGCAGCCCTGCCAGGGTAGCTTAAAAATGTTGCAGTGGCAGCCATCTATGTGAGACGTAAACAGTAAAAAACTGTGAAATTTGGAAGGTTTGTCTTTAGTATTTTTTCACAGAAGAAAAAAATAGCCTTCACAACTCTGACTACATACAGTCAAATACACATATAGTTGATTCTTAGCATCTCTTTAAATACACGTTCTGTGCATAATACTGAGACCATGGTTTGACCCCTGTTTTGTCTCAGGGTGAGATGCACTGTTACTCTCCACCTCTCCGGGAGAGCCTATGGCCTGCTGCACTTCATAAAACTGGAAAAGGACCTACTTACAACATTTTACTACACGTGTCCTTGGAGCTCTCCTTGGGTTCTTAGAGATTGGCAAAGCCTCGTTTCTTTTTTTCTTAAATCCTTTAATCTCCAGTACATTCAGCAACAATAGTCCTCTATAAGGCAGTTATTCCAGCTAAGAGAGTAACTAAACAGTGTAGAAAATATATTTATAAAATGGAGAGGCTGTGTGTAATTGTTCTGGTGGAATTTTTCCCATATTTGACTGGGAGAGAGGAATACTAACAAGACCTTAACTCAACATAGTGCAGTATAGTTTATAAGAATTTTCACATACATGCACACATATGATACCTTTTCAATCCCCACCAGAACCCTGTGGCATGTATATATTAGGCACCCATGATTCAGTTTGAGTGCCCAAGCAGAGCCTAATTAAGTGGGAAGGGTTTCAGGTGAGCTGTTGTGTCGACGGACACACACGTGTACCCACATTTAAAGCCACAGGAAGCTAAAATTGAGTTTCAGAGACAGCTAAACAAAAGAAATATTTCATTCCAGTTCTTAATCTGTGAATTTCAGTTTCCATTCCTAAACTTGTGTCTCCTTTAAACTGCCTGTATTGCTAATATGCTACGGTTCCATAATTTTCAGTTACTCTGATTATTACTAAAGTATGGAAATAAATATACTTGTGCTTGTTTTGTTAAACCATATATGTGTTTTTGAAGAACACTCTCCAGAGATCCTAAAGCTGTTGCTTTAGTAAATAACTGAAATTCAAGGTTTGGCAGTAGCATCTGTCTAATATAGCATGATATAATTGTTCCCCAAGTGCTTGTGACTAACTTGGTTAATTACAGGTGATCCAATTCCCAAAGCAAGCACACTGCCTGGATCCATAAACTTTGCTCAGTGAAGTAACCAACCAATGTGCCATTCAGTGTTCTGAAGAAAATGCAAAATAAGTTAGAAAAGGTAACCAGGTAAATCTCTGCTTTCAGATGTTTTCTGAAAAAATAAAACCAGTATCACTGAAGAGCATAAGAACAAATTAAATTTGTAATGCATTGAATAAAATTGAGTCTCAGAGAGAGATTTCATATTTTTGCCTTGTGTTGCATGCATTCGTGTGCATCTGCTTCATATCTCGGTGGAATGTGACTCACTGAGAGATCCCTAAAAGCAACAGAGTGCATTGTGAGAACGAGAAGATCTTGACCTCTGACACTGCCCAAAAAAGTGGGAAATGGTGCCTCGTGGAAGCGTGACATGTATCTCAGACTGAAGAAATTCTTAGGCAGAGGTGAACACTTGTCAGCGGTTTTCAGAATCAGTCATGTAACTGAGTGTGCATTATATTTCAGTTTGTAAATGCTTTTATGTTATGTGTACCTGATGTGAAAGTGCCATCCTATGCCAATTCCTGCAGTGTTTAAGGAGATGCTTAGAGTTGGGGAAGAGGGGAAGAAGAATGATAACCTGAAAGGGCAACAGCTGGTCCATCAGTAAGGAATGTGTTCGCTGGGAGTAACAGAGAACCTGGCTACCGTGGCTCCCTTAGAAGGGGTTGAGTTGCCTGCGGAACAGAGAGTCCAGGTGTAGACAGCTGTTGGTGTGGGCTTAACAACTCAGCAATAACAGCATGGAGGACCCAGGTTCATTCTTTGTGCTCTGCCATCCTCTGTGTGTGGTTTTTGACTTCATGCTTGATGGTCACAGGGAGGCTACCTCCAATCACTGAGTCCTCATTCAAGGCAGTGCCTGTCATATGTCCCATTTTACCAAATGAGCAAAGTGTTCCCATACACTCTCCTCTCAGCAGATGTCTATTTCATTGACTGAAAGCGGGTCACTTGACTACCTCTAGCAGCAAGAAAGACTGAGGAGGGTGGCGATTAGGGCCTACCTGAAGTGTCTGCATAGCTGGGCAGCAGTTTTTAGTCTTACACTTCAGAAACAGTTGCTGGAGGCACACTTAAGGGATGACTTCACAGAGTCCACAGACCCCATCAGATTTCACTGAACAGTAGTCAATCACCAGTCACTTTTGAGAAGCAGGTCATAAAACAGATCATGACTGGAAAAGAAAAAGAGCTTTCTAGAAAAATGTCATTCCCAAAACTCAGTGGGAAGAGGGAAGAAGTCGTATATGAAAGGTGCCAGAGATCTTCGTAGAGACCATTTTGAAAGAAACGATATCTGACTCATTAAGTCTCTTTAACAGAAATTATGGCTGACAGATTTGTGAGTCTGTGCCTTATTTGCTTTAATATGTGGAACTAACATAACGTTAGTAGGTCAATTAAACTTTAATTTAAAATAATAATAAAATTTGTAAAGAGTGGGTATGAATACATATATTAAGAATAAAAAGGACAGGGTAAAACTTATGATAAATTTTTATTAAATTATTTAAAAAATTTTAAATAAGAAACTAATCTGAGTAGAAAGCAGCCCTGATTATACATTGACTAAATGTGTGATTATATTACTTAACCTCCCAGGCCTGTCCATTTCCTCACTGTGAAGTGACGCTATCAAGGCCTGTATTCAAGGGTTAGAATCAAGGGAAAGAAATGAGGTAATGGATTTGAAAGCTTTTTGTAAAGCCCTATATGAATGCAAGATTGTATTCCCTTTGATCTCACCAATTACTATAACAACAACTCTCAAATATGCCCAATTAACTACCTTGTGTACATCTGTGTCAAATGTCTACTTTTTAATAGGCCACCCCGTGTATACCTTCCCTTCAAATCACTACCAGCAAATAGTGCCTGGGAACTGCTTATTTTATAATATCAGCCTGAACCAAAGGTAATTAGTAAGGAAATCTGCCACAACAAACTCATACACAGCAAAATAAAAGGTACTTCAAAATCAGCACCCATTTGAGCTAGCCTCTCCTCTCCCCGCCCTCCATTAGCTGGGTAATCAAGAGCTGGCAGTGCTCTCCCATCCAGGAGCTTCTGTTGCATATTGACCTGGAAAGGCATTAGTCCAGATAAAGATGGCAACTTTTATGTTAACCATCAATCACTTTAATGAGTACAAGAAAGCATCCTATCACCCTGCCAAAAGGAGCAGGAATTAAGAATGACTCCTTCGGCGGTTAAGTACAGGAGTGTTTTCTTTCTGTCAGGTGCTACCCTGGCATTGTGGGTATGGAACATAGGCTCCAGTCTCCAAGAGTTGGGATTTAATAGCAGGGCGGTGGCAGCAACAGAGTTTGTTGATCTCTCTGAATTCAATCCCCTCAGAAAAACAGCCAGGAGAAGGATGGCTGCCAGGAGCTGGGGGAAAGGAGGAGAAGGGAGTTGTTGAGTGGCTATGGACAGATACAGTTTCCGTCTTGCAAGATGAAAAGAGTTCTGAGGATCTATCGCACAGCAATACGAATGTGCCTAGCCCTATGAACTATATGCTCAAACATTGCTAAGATGCTAAGTTTTATGATGTGTGTTTTACTAGGGCTTCCCTGGTGGCTCACGCGGTATAGTGTCTGCAATGCGGGAGATCCGGGTTCGATCCCTGGGACAGGAAGATCCCCTGGAGAAGGAAATGGCAACCCACTCCTGTACTCTTGCCTGGAAAATTCCATGGACAGAGGAGCCTTGTAAGCTACAGTCCATGGGGTCGCAAAGAGTCGGACATGACTGAGCGAATTCACTTTACTGTTTTTTAAAAGTAAAAATAAAGCCACTAGATAACCAAAATCAAACCCCCCTGGACAACACTTAACCACACAAAAGGTAGCAAGCTAGCCTTGTAAAGTAAGTGGGTTAAAGCAAGCCAGCTCTGCTGGAAGACCTGCATGATGTCGGCAGCTTTGTAGAAGGAAGCAGAGGAAAATAATGAGGTGATGACAGACCTGATAACAAGAAAATTTCAGAATAGCCAATAAGCACTGGCTTCTGGAAAGTGTGATGCAGCCAGTCCATTAGTCGATGAGTGCAAGGGGAACTGTGGACGGCCCTGTGGGGCTGGAGCGGTCTGAGCCCCATGAATTCTCCTCACAACTGACCGGCTAGGTCTCCCTTTCAGGACAAGGTCCTTCACCCAGGAGAAATTTCTGGAAGTAGAAACACAAGTGAGCAGGAAAGAGACAGTAGAGATGAAAGAAAGAACCAGTTGGAGAGTGATTTAGGTCCTTGTGATTGCAAGACAACCCAACAACAACCAGAGAAACGAAGAGGTTTAAATACATTTTCTTGACCAATATATCAAAATGATCTTTGAATTATGGCAGGATATAGAAGGAATAAGGTATGATTTCTATCATTAAGGTTCCTGGACTATAATAAAGTATAGTCAACCACATTCAATCCTGTGACATAATTTTATTGTCTAAGTAGAATTATTCTCAAGAAGCACCCGGGTTGCTTGCGAAGTTATTCTGCTAGGGCTCAACTCAGCACCAATTACATAAAAATTTTAAAAATTTTCCAGTGGAGAGGTGAAAAAGAGCTGGAGAGAGAAATATAACAGGAAATCACAAAAAGCACATTATTTTTTGGTTAATTATTAATTCATTTGGTTATTTCTATATGCTATTAAAGATAGAGTTAACCAAATTAATTAACAATTAATTGCTTGCATGCTCAGTCACTCAGTTGTGTCCAATTCTTTGCAACCCCGTGGACTCTAGCCAACCAGGCTCCTCTGTCCATGGAATTCTCCAGGCAAGAATACTGGAGTGGGTTGCTGTGCACTTCTCCTGGGGATCTTTCCAACCAAGGGATTGAACCCACATCTCCTGCATTGGCAGGCAGATTCTTAACCACTGAACCACCTGGGAAGCCCTCCTTTAGGTTACTTGCTTTCAGTGCTTCTACGTGAAAAAGATGCATCTCCTTGCTTCTGACATTGTTGTCTGTGGTTGAATAGTTTTAAAAACAACATCTACTAATTGAGAAGGGTTCATTTCAAATAATCTGATTTCCATAATTTTGTAATCTCTGGGGTGCTTTGCCTGATGAAGGTCTTATTTATCATCCTTACATTCTCACGGGTCTCAGGGTCTCTATCTGTGTAGCATGTATAAACTTGATGAAGCCTTTCTAGAAACTCTGATGGATCCTCAGTTGGTTTCTGTTTTATCTTCTGAATTTTGTTTAAGCTCTTTTGTCTAGATAACCTGTTGGGTTTTCTCTCAGACCTCCACACCATAAGGTGGTAAGGCCTCTGACTCCTTTTTCTCCTGATGCCATAGTATAAATGCTTCTACATATAGTATCTCATCTCTTTTTCCTACTCTTTTGCCAAACATTTCTAACTGTGAGACCACATAATAGTTGAGTGAGCCATTCAAGGGCCACTGCTCTTAAGCAAAGATATTTTAATAGCACATAAAGTGATAGGGTATATTCCTGTATTAATGGAGAATTTGTATGTGGTAGGAAGTAGGGTAAAGTGTTTGACCCTGAACCCCAAATAGGAAAAAAAAATTTTTTGAACAAAAAATTCAAGCTGGATTAAAGGATTAATTGCAAAAAAAGTAAAAGTAATAAAACTATTCTGATAATTCAGAAATCGTAAAGGAAAGGATTGACAGATCTGGCTACATCAAAGTTTTCAGCTTATGTATTCTTCAGTCATTTTTATTGAGAACCGACTATGTGCTGGGCACTATTTTAGATGCTGAAGGTATAGTGGTGTGCTAAAAAACCAGCTCACTGCTCTCAATGAGCTTGCAGGCTACGTGGCAACCAGTACCACAAATAAATGGGGCTTCTCGGCTGGCTCAGCCATAAAGAATTTGTCTTCAATGCCTGAGATGTGGGATTGATCCCTGGGTCAGAAAGATCTCTTGAAGAAGGAAATGGCAACACACTCCAGTATTCTTGCCTGGGAAACTGCGCAAACAGAGGAGGCTGGCAGGCTGCTGTCCTTGGAGTCACAAAAGTCGAACACAACTTAGCCGCTAAACCACCACGACCATCACCACAAATAAATGGTGGTGAAAAAAACAAAAACAAACCTGAAAGGCATTTGTAGACGGAAAAATTATTTCCAAAATATATGACAAAGAGTAAATATCTGTAATAAACAAGAGTTCATATACAATGATTTTTTTTAAAACCCAAAGATGAATAAGCAAAACTTATAGTGAATTAAAATGAAAACAACTGCCAGTGGCCAATAAACTTGTGAAGAGTTGCCCTGATAAGTTGCTGTACTTCACAAGTAATCCTGAAAATGCAGTTGGAACAACAGTGACGTACAGCGTTTCCCCTTCAACTGGGCCTAATTTTTAAAAATTCCCACCTCCCACTGCTGGTAAATATGTGAGGAAATGAGCACTCTGGTATATTATCACCAAGGACAAGAATCCCTAACAACTTTTTTGAACGTAATCTAAGAATGTCTATGAAAACTAAGCATTCTACACCCTTTAAGCCAGAAAGCACTTTTCTTGGAGCCTATCCCACAGAAACAAAAGGACTAATATGTAAGGATATATGTGTAAGAATATTTCTTGTATCATAGTTTGTATACAGAAAAAAAATGGAAACATCCTGAATGCTCTTAAAGAACTACACCCATGTTATGGAACATTTTGTAGTTATTGAAAAGAATGAAGTTGTTTTGTGTATATTGACCTACTAAATCATCATATGATACACTGATTGTTCACTGACAACAGACAATGTGTCAGCTAAAAAGTATGTGGATGTATGAACTGTTAACATAGGTTACTGTGTTAGTTGCTCAGTCATGTCCGACTCTTTGTGACACCATGGACTGTAGCCCACGAGGCTCCTCTGTCCATGGGATTTCTCAGGCAAGGATACTGGAGTGGATTGCCATTTCCTCCTCCAACAGGTTATTTGGTGTTAGGATTATCATGAGATTAAAGTAGACAATTTATTGCCTCTTTATGTACTGTGTATTGTTTTAATTGTTACAATGAGCATGGACTCCTTTTTTTATCATCTTGAAAAACAATTTATTCCATGATATTTTGGAGAATGGAACTGTAATCAGTGGTGGAAGTTGCCGGAAAGCTGATTTTAGTTCACCTAAGGGAAAACTTTCTAACAACAATGGTGATGCAGCAATGGATTTGAGAACCTTGAGGGAGGGTCTCTGGAAGTGTTTCTGCAGAGAACCATAAACTGGTAAAGAGCAGACTTTTGTATCCAGTTTGAGGGTTGGATTAAATGACTCAAGATTGCTTTCAACCCCAACAGTTTTTGTGTTTTTTTTAATTTTTTTGGTCCATGCTGCACAACATATGGGATATTAGTTCCTCATCAAGGGATTGAACCCATACCCCCAGGAGTGAAAGCTTGGAGTCCTCACCATTGGACCACCAGAGAAGTTCCCCCAACCTCAAAAGTTTTATAATAGCTTAGTATTATATAGTGAGATTTATAATCATTTTTGTTAAAGGTCTTTTTATTGAGATATAATTGACATACAATATTATATTAGTTTCAGGTGTACAACATAATGCTTCAGTGTTTGTATATATTGCAAAATGGCTACCACAAAAAGTCTAGTTAATATCCATCATCACACATAGTCATACTTTTTTCTTGTGATGAGAACTTTCAAGATCTACTCTTTTAGCAACTTTCAAATATAGTATTATCAATGTAGTCACCATGCTGTACATTATTACATCCTTGTGACTTATTTATTTTGTAACTAGAAATTTTTGTCCCCTTCCCCTCACCCGTACCTCTAGTAACCACACTCTGTTCTCTGTATCTATAAGTTCCATTTTTGTTTGTCTTAAATTCTACATACAAGTGAGATCATGATGGTATTTGTCTTTCTCTGTCTGACTTATTTCACCTAGCATAATGCCTTCGAGATCCATCCCTGTTGTTGCAAGGCAAAACTTCCTTTTTATGGCTGAGTATTATTCCTTTGTGGCCTTCTCAGGTGGCACAGTGGTAAACAATCCGCCTGCCAATGCAGGAGACACAAGAAACAAGGGTTCGATCCCTGGGTCAGGAAGAGGAAATGGCAACCCACTCCAGTATTCTTGCCTGGAAAATTCCATGGACAGAGGACTCTGGCAGCTACACTCCAGGGGTTCACAAAGAATTGGACGTGACTGAGCATGCACATGGACAGGATTATTCCGTTGTATATGTACACCACATCTTCTTTGTCCATTCATCCACCAGTGGACTTTAGGTTACTTCCATGTCTTGGCTAGTGTAAAGAATGCTGCAGTGAACATAGGACTGCATATATTTTCAAGTTAGTGTTTTTGCTTCCTTCAGACAAATACCCAGATGTGGAATTGCTGAATCATATGGTGGTTCTATTTTTAATTTTTTGAGGAACCTTTATACCTTTTTCCATAGTGACTGCACCAATTTACATTGCCACTAGCAGTGCACAAGGGTTCCCTTTTCTCCATGTCCTCACCAACACTTGTTATTTCTTCTTTTTTGATAGCAGTCATTCTAATAGGTGTGAGGTGTTATTTCATTGTAGTTTGGGTTTGCATTTCCCTGATGATTAGTGATACTGAGTACCTTTTCATGTATCTGTTGGCCATCTGTATGTCTTCTTTGGAAAAAATGTCTGTTCAGATCATCTGCCTGTTTTTCAATCAGATTTTGTGGGGGGTTTTTGTTGTTGTTAAATATGAATTCTTTATATATTTTGGCTATTAACCCCTTATGAGATAATATGATTTGCAAATATTTTCTCTCATTTGGTAGGTTACCTTTTTATTTTGTTGATCATTTCCTTTGCTATGCAAAAGCTTTTTAATTTGAGGTGGTCTCACTTGTTTTTGTTGTCAGATTTGAAAAATCACTGCCAAAATCAATGTCAAGGAGCTTACCCACTATGTTTTTTCCTAGGAGCTTTATGGTACCAGGTCTTATTTTCAAGTCTTTTATTCATTTTGAGATAATTTGTGTGTGTGTGGTATAATATGGTGGTCCAGATTCATTCTTTTGATGTGGCCCTCCAGTTTTCCCAACATAGCTGTTAAAGAGACTGTTCTTTTCCCATTATAAATTCTTGGCTCTTTTGTCGTAAGTTAATTAACCATAAGTGTTTGGGCTATTTCTGGGCTCTCTGTTCTGTTCCATTGATCTGTGTGTCTGTTTTTATGCCAATACCATGTTCTTTTCATTACTACAGCTTTGTAACATCGTTTGAAGTCAGGACACATGATGCCTCCAGCTTTCTTCTTCTTTCTCAAGACTGCTTTGGCTATTCAGGGTCTTTTGTGCTTCTATTACAAGTTTTAGGCTTTTTTCCTATTTCTATGAAAAATACCATTTTCATAAGGATTACATTGAATCTGTAGATTGCTTTGGATAATATAGACATTTTAAGAATATTAATGCTTCCAACCCATGAACAATAGATACCTTTCTTTTATTTGTATTTCCTTCAGTTCCTTTCATCAGTGTCTTATAGTTTTCAGTGTGTGGATCTTTCCCCTCCTTGGCTAAATATATTCCTAAGAATGTTATTCTTTTCAATGCTGTTGTAAATGGAACTGCTTTTCTTAATTTCTCTTTCTGATAGTTTATTGTTGGTGTATAGAAATGCAACTGATTTTTTAATATTTACTTTGCATTCTATAATTTTACTGAATATTTTTATTAGTTCAAACAGTTTTTTGATAGAGTCTTTAGGTTTTTGCTATGTAACATTATGCCGTCTGCAAAAATGGCAGTGTTACTGCTTCCTTTTTAATTTGGATGCTTTTATTTTTCTTGCCTAATTGCTCTGGATAGGACTACCAATGCTATGTTGAATACAAATGGCAAGAGAGGGTACCTTTGTCTGGTTCATAATCTTTGAGGAAAAGCTTTTATCTTTTCACCATTGAGTATGTTAGCTATGGGCTGATCATATGTGGCCTTCATTATGTTAAGATGTGCTCCATGTATAGCCACTTTGTTGAGAGTCTTTATCATAAATAATGTTGATGAGCATGTACTTTTGTGTTTTGTTAAATACTAACAAAATTTTAAAAAATACTATACTGTTACAGCATTGGTGTTCCCTTTGTAACATGATAAAAGCTGCTAACGTTGTGAAGGTATTTTCTTTCCCTTCCTTTAATTACTGAAAAAACCTAATTAAAGTGTAGACTCATAGATCTAGAATGGTTCTCAAGTGATATTTAAGTTCACCATTAACTATCCACTACCCACTTCTCTGTATCAGCCCAGTCTATGAGATCGCAAACATGACAGCTCCAAACCATCTGTCCTGGAAGAGTCCTCTTGGACAACAGCTTAAGATCCATACTGGTCTAGAGGGCGAAATTCCAGAGTGTCCTTTGCAAATCCATATTGTTCTCAGGAAGGTCTTTCTTACTGTGACTGATGTCCTTTGGACTGAAGCTTATTCCTATTTTCTCAACTCTAAATATTAGAGGCAAAAATCAGAAATTATTCTTGGCCCCCAAAGGACCTCCAAGATAATTGCTTTAAACCTCTCGTTTTAAAGATGGAAAGACTGAGGACAAGTGGGATATGTAACCTGCCTCTGATGAGAACTGGTACCAAAACTCACTTATCATACCTGCCAGACCAGTGCACTTTCTGTTGCCCTAGTCATAACTTTCTCTCACACACACGCCAGCATCACCTAGTTTATTTTACACACAATGCCTGTCAGCTACAGGGTCTGATAGATACATACATACTACTTACAAAACTTCTGAAGCAGAAACTAATTTATCAATATTGAAGAACAAAAAAGGCAAAGCAATTTGCCTTCCTACTCCAAAGCAGGAGTGTTTTGGAGCAAGGATAAAACTCTGAGTTTTCCATTTTGTGCTGATGACCTAGAACCTCCACTGGTTCCAGGCTCTATGCTAGAGCTTTGTTTTAAAATCAGGGTCCCCCAGGATGTTTTTTCATACCTATTCAAAACTGAAACCCTGTCACCATCAGGAAGCTCATGTTCTTTGCTGAGATTCTGCTTGTGTTCGGGCTAAGTGAAAAGCCCTGGTTGGGAATGGATGCTTCCAACACCAAATGGTTTCTGCAGAAAGTCCAAGTATTTCTCCTGGCCTGATAGGAGGTTTACACCACACACTGAGAAGGATGTGACTAACACTGAATGTGACTTCAGAGACTCCGCAAGTCGAGACAACTTCTGATAAACATTTAAACAGAGGTCAAGAATGTTTTCCTTTCTGAGGGGAAACGATGCAGTCTATGGTGTGAGTGGGAGGGAATAGAGGGGAATAAATCCAAACAGCAGTTTCCTCCTTCCATAATTCTTAAGCATTTTAACAGCAGCCATTTTTAATAGCCTACCAGGCTTTTATACTTAGAACCCATAGCTGGGTGCTTGCCAAAAAAAGGAGAGGAACGGGATCTGTGAAGATCAGACAATTCCAGAGTGATTACCAGGAAAGTTTAGAGCTAAGCGAGGCAATTAGCTCAAGTTTCCCTGGTTCCCACCCAGAGGCCAGGAGTGCTCCAAAAGACATCCTCTTAAGGCACAATGTAAGTACCCCAGTTGGGATGCTCACTTCCTAGGCTGACAAAAGGGGGAAGCTCTGTAGAGGAAATTGGCCTTGCCTCTCATAGGAGGAAAGGTGATGTGGACCACATGGCACCTCTCAGCGTCCTCAGCCCACGCAAGGAATTCTGGAAATGCTGGCCCAGGACAAGGAGGAGAGATTGAAGAGCATGGAGCCAGCATAGATGTCCCCTTCATGGGGGGAAAGAAAGCAGCACAGTTTCTGTGACCCAGAGCACTTTCATTGGTAGTGCTGACCTAACAGCTTGAGCACTTTCATGCCCATGGATCATTTGGGTGTGTGTTGGCAGGAGGAGATGTGGGTAAAGATTGATATTCTCTCTCCCTAATACTAAATAAAAAGTAAGAAGAGGAAACGTTACTCAGCAAGCTCCCTCTAAGGGAAGAAGGGAGTTCAGTATTGGAAGAAAAGACATTGATGTTAACTTTGGTGAAAACCTTCACGTCTCTGAAATCAAGGTTCTTTTGAATATGTCAGCTTCGGTTATTTCAGCCATTATGCCTGTGGCCAGGAGCACCAAGAACCAACAGAGGTAGAATGCAATCGTGTCAGTTCCTCTCTGCTGAATTTTAAAGATGTGGAGGAAAGATCTCATCTTGAAGTCATGAGAATTCCCATACTCAGTTTTAGACATTTCTTGGTGTTCTGGCAGAGAGAGAACTTTACTTGAAAAAGTCTTCAGAAAGCACATCCACTTGTTTATTGGCTTGTTCCTTCATGTGAGTCTTCCCTGGTGGCTCAGATGGTAAAGCGTTTGCCTGCAATTCAGGAGACCTGGGTTCAATCCCTGGGTTGGGAAGATCTCCTGGAGAAGAAAACGGCAACCCACTCCAGTACTCTGGCCTGGAAAATCCCACGGACGGAGGAGCCTGGTGGGCTACAGTCCATGGGGTCGCAAAGAGTCGGACACGACTGAGCGACTTCACTTTCACTTTCACTTTCCTTCATGTAGTCATTCATTCATTCAAGTGCCCTCCAAGCCCTGTGGTGGGAGGGTCATGGCAAAGGGCCATTACTCAGAAAACTGGGAATCATGATCAGGATGAAAGTTCTGGAGGTAAACCTACTGTAGACTCCTGGCCCTGGTACTGACTGATAGGCTCTGTGCAAGTTATTTACCTCTCAGAGCCTCTGATTTCTCACCTGAAAATGGGGCTAATGAACATTCTATTCTTGTAAGAGTGTCCTGAAATAATATGGGAAAGCCTGCACCATGCCTGGCATATATTAAGCTCAGTAAATGGTGGTAGAGGCAGTATTAGTGGTGATGGTAAGAATAATAGTAGTTTTTATTATTACTGATTATCATCATTATTAATGAGACCACTAGCACAGGAGTGAGAGAGCAAAGCAGAAGTGATAGGTTTCAGCAGGGGAGAGAATGTCGGACCAGAGACCTTCGGAAAATTTCATAGAAAACGTGACTTGTGGGTTTTCTTTCCCTTGAGCCCTATTATAATTTTCAATCACATCTTAGTGGAGAGATTGGGAAATTCCTTTCCCTTTGCATTCCATTTTCTATTACATTCCTGAAGACTGACGCTTTGGTGCAGAATTCAACTGGAAGACTGCATCCCAGCATTTCCATGGACGTTAGAGTGCTAAGGTAATTATTCTGTCAATTATTTGACTTTTAAAGTGTGCTTACCTTGAAGAACCTCTGCAAAGGAGAACCATGTTAATGTGTAACATGGAGATAAGCAGGGTGCTGCTCCTTTTTTTCTGCTTTTTTCCCTGGCTGTTCAACTGGAAAACTGAAATGGTTCTATTTGCATCTCATAGAGCCTTGTTGAAAGGTTGGGGAGAAAGAGCTTTTACTAATGAAGTACAGCAGAAAGTGAATTTTAGCAATACAAAATGCAAGGGATCACCTACAATTTGTTTTCATTTTAAGAGAAAAAAAGGAAATCACAAGACAATGTAATACCTTGATTGAAAAAGTGACAGGAAGACCACAGAGAGGATACTCTTGTGCTGGCTGAATGAAGTAGCTGTGTACTTCTGTTGTAGATGGAATGAATGGCCCCTACTTGCATGGAGAGCAAGGTCATTTTTCTAAAAGAGAGGGCATTAGCCATCAGTGCTGGAGGAAACACGTGGAATAAGAGGAAACGAACAGCCACAGCCAGAGGCATGGAGTTAGTTGATCCAGGAGGATTGGGTTCCCTGTGGGTGGGGAGCCAGCAGTGCCCCACTGGCAGCTCCCAGGCCAGCAGGGGTGGGGTGGTGGAGCTGGTCCTCTCAAGTCCTGACAGCTTTACTGGGGACTTTTCATTGTTAGAGTAACCTCCTCGTCATCATCTAAGTGCATTTCTGAGATGCCTGACTGTGCTCAGGGCTCTGTTAAGCTCAGGGTTAGCCAGCCCTCCAGGGACCTGGTCTATATCACTAGCAGAGGAACTTGGTAGAGTCAAGGTTTTTTTAACCCTAAACCCAGAAGTGAATGGGAATGCATATTTATATCACTGGTCCATCAAGGGTAAGAGTGTTTTATGGGAAGGGAGGGAGTGAAATTGATGATTAGGAATGAAGCTCTGGGGTGTAAAGCTAGAAGATCTGTGATCGAGACTGAAAGCATGCACTGGATCTTGCACCACTGTTTCATCAGCTACCGCACACAGTTGACTGTATTTTGTTGGTCCATACACTGAGGCAGAGTTTTAGGTTACTTATAAGATAATATGGGATGCTGGCTAGGAACCTACGTTCTAGAACCAAATTGCCTGGTTTTGAATCCTGGCTCTTCCATTTATAAGCCTCGTGGCTTTAGGCAAATCACTTAACTTTTCTGTGCCTCGGTTGTCTGCTCTATAAGATGGGAGACAGCCCCAACCTCACAGAGTGGTCAAGAAGGTTAAATTAGTCACACATCTGAATGCCCATGGTGAGCAGTCAATGAATGGGCCTACATATTGTTGTTAATGCCATTGATGGGGAAGTGAGGGGCATGACTGAGTTGAGAGGGGAAACAGCTAACATGAAATGGGATAATAATAGAACAGGGTGGGTAGATGCTATAAAAGTCATTTGGTCCAGCTTCCTCCTTAACCAGGAAAACAAATCCTATCCCACTTTAAAATAACGATTTTGAAATCATAAATAACAGTGACCATTTATTGAGTGCTCGTGTGCCAGAAAGCAGGGAAGCCCTGTGCTTGTAACAGCAATCCTGTGAGACCTGGGTACTTATTATTACCCCATTTTGTAGGTGAGAAAACTAAGGCTCAAAATGTTAGATAACTTACCCAACATCACCTAGATCTGTCTGAATCCAGAGATTATGTTCATAACACAGAAGTTCTGTTCCCTTTGCTTTCTATTTTCTATGACTTTCTCAAGACTAACGCTTTGGGACAGAATTCAACTGAAGGGATTCATCCCAGCATTTGCATTGGATGTGGAGGGTCAGGGTCATTGTTCTGTCAATTATTTGACTTTTTAAAATAGTCTTTCCTTGGAGAATCTCTGCAAAGGCAGGACTGATTATTGTGTTCTACGTCTAGTCAGGGCTATGGTTTTTCCAGTAGTCATGTATGGATGTGAGAGTTGGACTGTGAAGAAAGCTGAGCGCCGAAGAATTAATGCTTTTGAACTGTGGTGTTGGAGAAGACTCTTGAGAGTCCCTTGGGCTGCAAGGAGATCCAACCAGTCCATTCTGAAGGAGATCAGCCCTGGGATTTCTTTGGAAGGAATGATGCTAAAGCTGAAACTCCAGTCCTTTGGCCACCTCATGCGAAGAGTTGACTCATTGGAAAAGACTCTGATGCTGGGAGGGATTGGGGGCAGGAGGAGAAGGGGATGACAGAGGATGAGATGGCTGGATGGCATCACTGACTCGATGAATGTGAATCTGAGTGAACTCCGGGAGTTGGTGATGGACAGGGAGGCTTGGCATGCTGCGATTCATGGGGTCGCAAAGAGTCGGACACGACTGAGCAACTGAACTGAACTGAACTGAACTGAAGTTCTCTTTGAAGCAGATATTTAATATCCATGAATACATGCCTCCTTTGGTTTTTGCTCCATATAAATCAGGGCACCATATTTTGAAAAATACTTTCATTCTGTTAAACTTGAGTAAATTATTTCCCAGTGCTATGTTAACTGTTTCAAAGAAATGATAGTATCAGATAATAAGAAAGTTTCCTTTGGAATCGGTTCATCATTTGACTGGATTTGATTGCAATTGTGAATAAAATAAAGAATTCATCTCTGGCAACTCAGCCATTGTTCATCCATGCATGAATGCACTTTAAGCAAGTCTGTTTATTCTTAGAGATCTTTAACTGCTGATGAATGCTTTGTTACCTTGACCTTAAATATGTGATGTGTCTTTGATCTTAGTGTTTCCTTTAGGAGTAACTAAAATCAGGATTTCTCATGGTATCCCTTCAGATGTTAGAAGATACTTGACAGGTAGTCCCCCACCCTAGGCATCTCTTCTTTAAGCTAAACACCCACATCATCTTCTGTGTTGGTTTTCAGACCCCACACCAGTCTTTGATGGGTGGCTTCCACTCTTAACCTCTTGAACAAGACCCAGGGCTGCAGGACTGGCCAGAACAGAACAGAACAGAGCAGTACAGAACACACTAGAGCCATAGGGCCACACAATTGCAGACCCAGACACTGACCTCCAGCCTCCCAGACTCATTGATGTCATTCTGGGCTCCATGGTTAAATTATAAAGGCAGGGTGATATGGGGGCTTCCCAGATAGCCCAGTGGCAAAGAATCCACCTGCCAATGCAGGAGACACAGTTCTATTCCTGGGTCAGGAAGATCCCCTGGAGAAGGAAATGGCAACCCACTCCAGTATTCTTGCCTGGAGAATCCCATGGACAGAGGAGCCTGGCGGGGTACAGTCCATAGGGTTGCAAAGAGTCAGACATGACTGAGCATGCATGCAAGTGATAAGCAGGAGCCAACAGAAGGATTTTCCCCAAACACTTTCTGCGTGGTCCATGGTCTACCATGGCCTCTAGGCCTCTAGGCTGAGTGTCATTGCTATTGTTTGTATTTCAAGTGAGAGTTCCTACTATGCTGGTTTAACAAAGAGATCCTTGGTATTCGAGATTTGTTCCTAAATTCTCAGGCACAAGTTCTGAAAATGAAGAGCTATTCCTTCTTTTCATACAAGGGGACATTTGTTGACGTGTTTATCACAGGTCCATGTTACAAATAGACAGGGATGCATGGAAAGGAGATGTTGAAAGGCAAGTACAGAGATCACCAGGAAGCTTCTTTTGATCTCACCCCTATGCTGCTCTGCTTTGTGTCCACCCTTTTTCTCAGATGTGAAATTGTTAAGCTTTATTTTTTCCACTTGTCAAATTCTCTTCAGCTTTCTAACTGCTGTGTTGAATTCTTTTCCTTAAAGGCATTTGATTATTTTCTTAATGTTTTTGCTTCACTGAAGCTTAGTGTGCTTTTTATGGCTTTATAGTTACCTTGCAGAAATCTCATTAGAAAAGCACTTTAATATATTACTTGGCAACGAGACGTCTGACAGTGTTCTAGTTCATTAGTTAGGAAACCTCCCCAAGCTTGGAGGGACGGACATTCCTCTGTGAACTGGGAGGCTCTGATCTCTCCTGCAGGGGCCAGGATTTATTTTAATGCCTTTGAGGGGGAAGGGGAAGAGGTGCACTAAATCTGGCAAAATAAAAATAACACTGATTAAGAAAACAATGAAACATCCTTGAAAACGAATTGCACTTCAGTTAATATTATTCTATGGTACCTCCTGCGTCCTTTGAAGACAGTGCTTCGTTTTTTTAGAAAATGAGTCTCTTTCTGTGGCAAGAGCCTAGTTAAACAGACTCACACCAGATCACAGATTACATCGAAATGATCCTAATGAAGATAGACTTTTCAAAGCAATATTCATTTTACCATGAATAAATGGATTCAAGTCTTATTCGTGGGTTTTTAATTTTCAACTCTGAATTTGCAAACTATCAAATTCCTTCAAAGCTATGGTGTGCAGAGAAAGCTCTGAGTAATAGGATTGCTTTATTTTTTAAAGGAAGATGCCCTTTAGCAAAGCACTAGGCTTTGAAATGTGATCAGTCAAGGGTTCAACGGGCACGGATTTCCCCCACATGACACTGTTTCTTGTCGAGTTCCAACCAGATTTAATACCTCTCATACAAAAACACTACCTCGAGGGCTTCTAGTGCATTCAAAGTAGATAATGCTGTATTGTTTTAACATAGATTATACCAAATGAAGTACAAGTTCCTAAAGCATGGCAATACTTAGGTGCTGGCAACTGTTTTTTTAGGAGCTGTATCTTTTTTCTTTTAATTGAAAGACTTGATGCAAGCAGTCTGAAAAAGTGTTAAAAAAAAAAAGAGGATTCAGTTATTAGAATGGTATATAGAGGGCAGAAAGCAAGTGGTTGTATGAAAGGAGGGCCTCCTTCAATTTCAAGAGATAAAGGGAAAGGAATGGAGTGTCTTGGCGAGAGTGACGTTAAGTCCCTAAAGTCAGGCTGGAGAGGAAACTGGAGCATCCCGAACACTGACAGACATAAATGAAAGAAGCTAGTGGCGCTTTTAGATGTGTCTGATTGACAGGCAGAACCTAGATGCCAGTAATGGCTCACTTTTACCTTTTAATACCTTCCAAGGCAGGTAGAAGAGAGGAATGGAAAGGCAGAGACAATAAAAATGGTTTAGTTTGGGGTTTGAGGTACGTTTTCCAAAGAGGAAAGCAGAGCAGGCCATTTGGACGTCTGCATGCTCAGACCAGGACCTGCTGTGTGAGCCGCTGGCCTGGGCAGGTTCCTTAGTCCCGATCACCCCCTACTCCCATCCCCTAGGCCCACCCCCGCTCTCCTATGTTTCCTCACCTCCATGCATTAGGGTCACAGAGGCTCCCAACAAACTTCAAAGCACTGTGCTGTGGGGCAGGTAAGATAACACACTTTAGAAAGTTCTCCACAAGTGGGCAGTGATGTGACAGACATTGGAAGCAATGGTTATGACTGTGGTGGCGTATCCAGCCTGACGCAAAGCCTTGCCAGTTCCCTTGCAGCTGTGCAAGCTTATAGGGCTGCCCAGGAGGCTCATCCCACTGCCTCTGCAGATCCAGAGACCTGGTAATCCCAGACAGTCTGAGGCTTTCTTTATAGCCACCTCTCTTCCTAAAGGAAGGGTTCACAGTCCTCAGAGAAAAACTCTTCAAGACAAGTTCTCCTGAGTTGAGTCCAACTCTTTGAGACCCCATGTACGTAGCCCACCAGGCTCCTCTGTCCGTGTGATTTCCCAGGCAAGAATACTAGTGTGGGTTGCCATTTCCTTCTCCAGGGGATCGTCCCAGCCCAGGGATCGAACCTGCATCTCTTGAGTCTCCTCCTGCATTCCAGGCAGATTCTTGACCACTGAGCCAACCGGGAAGCACCACATGTTATATAATTCCATTTTTTTAACTAAAGTATAGTTGATTTACAATGTTGTATTAGTTTTAAGTATGCATCACAGTGATTCCCTTATAGGTTATTATAAAATATGTAGTTCCCTGTGCTATTCAGTAGGTTCTTATTGGTTATCTATTTTATATATGGCAATGTATAAATGTATGATTCCATTTGTATGGAATATCCAGAATAGGAAAGTCTGCAGAGACTGAAAGTAGATTTGTGGTTGCCCAGAAATGGTGGGGATAAGGAATAAACTTGGTGTGGAGTTTCTTTTGGGGAGGATGAAAATATTCTAAAATTCTATTGTGATGATGGCTGCATAATTCTAAATACACTGAAAATCACTGAACTATACACTTAAAACAGGTGAATTGAATGGTCCTGGTACCAACCCCCAATGGATACTGAGGGAGGACCATGCGCGTTACAGCAGTGTGGCTCCCTTAGATCTGCTGTGATATTGACTGAGGCCAGCCCTTTCTCCTGGGCTGGGCACCAGGACTATGGGCTGGGAGGATGCCCCAGTGCCTGCTATTGGGGGACTCTGCCCAAGGAGTGACCACCCAGGAAAAACCCTTACCTTGTGTGTGTTGGAACCCACCAGTGTTGGAATCTGGGGATGCTTAATCTAAGCCTGAATGATCAAGAACCAGGGACTGCACCAGATGGAAGGCAAACATCTGCTGGTCAGCACAGATGGAGGAGGGAAATAGACCTGCTGATGTGAGAGGCACAGCAGGCCTCTGGCTGGCCAGTTCTTCTCTTCTTGCCCATGTAGAACTTGCCTGATTTAATGAGACCTGTGTGTACTCAATGGTGGGAGAAGGCAATGGCACCCCACTCCAGTACTCTTGCCTGGAAAATCCCATGGATGGAGGAGCCTGGTAGGCTGCAGTCCATGGGGTTGCTAAGAGTCGGACATGACTGAGCAACTTCACTTTCACTTTTCACTTTCATGCATTGGAGAAGGAAATGGCAACCCACTCCAGTGTTCTTGCCTGGAGAATCCCAGGGACAGGGGAGCCTGGTGGGCTGCCATCTATGGGTTCGCACAGAGTCGGACATGACTGAAGCGACTTAGCAGCAGCAGCAGCAGCAGTGTGTACTCAATGGCAGCTTGGGATATAGCGTTTGACTAGAAGAGACTTTCCAAAGGCTGTAGCGGGAGGAATATTCTTTGTAAACTCTAAGCTAGTGTTTCAGACCCCAGATGTATAGATGGGACCGTCAGCAGGACCTACAGTTGTGTACTGATCGGCATCACTTTTGGCTTAAATATATTTGTGCTGCATCTTGTACCCATTTACACACTTCCTCCAGCCAGGTTTCACTGCCACCATATGCAAACAGACTGAGGGGCTTCATTAACCAGGTAAGCCTGGTGTGTTCAGAGCAGAGGAAATAGAGCGTAGTGTGAAATGAACACATGTAGGGAGAGCCCATATGCAGAAAAATCGCCCTTTTCAGTTAGTAGTTTTATTTCAATAAAATTGTTTTTTCTGGCCACACAGCATGGTTTGAGGGTTTTTACCCCAACTAGGGTTTGAATCCACGCCCTTGGGAGGGAAAGCCCAGAGTTCTAACCACTGGACTGCCAAGGAAGTCCCCTCAATAAATTCTTTAATACGTTATGTTGTACCATTCAACACTGATCTTCAAGATCAATTGCCTTTGTTTTTCAGGAGGAAGTAATCTTAATCTAATAGAAAAATGCACCGAGTCCCTCTCCCCATCCCATGCTCATTGATTATTACTCCTCCCCGCAGTTTGTGAGCTGGCTCAAATGTTCTTAGGCATTCAGAAGAGAAGCATTCTTCTGTAAGCTTTTGGTGGTTCATTTTGCATAGTGTTGAGAACGATTGTGGTCTCATAGAGGTTCAGTACTGCAGTCAGAGATTGAGTGGCTTCCATCATTATAAATGTGGCCTGGGGCGCCCACCTCATTTTAACTAGAGCTTAATGCAGAGGAGTGACTGGGGCCTGACTTCTTCCTCCCATAAACTAGTCATTTTAAATGATTAAAATGGTCTTTCTGTCCCCAAAGGAATCCGTTAAGTGTGATTTTCAGTGGGAAATGCGCTTTTTTCAATTTGTTAGCCATGATGGAAATGCATAGATAAACAGAATCTGTGTGAATATAATAAGCTCATCAGACTTGGGATGAGGGGACAGAACAGAGGAAATAAAGATAGAAAAAACTCTGTCACACATAAAATGAGTGTCTCCTTGCTTTTCATTTTTATTTAAGCCAGCCTCCTCTTTATAAAATTAATTTCTTAATAAGACATTATACAGTGTTCTGAGCATTTTGAAGAGACAGTGTCTTGCTCTGGGAGGACTTTTAGAAGAAAGAAAACTCACCTGAGATTCCCGCAGGAGATCTAAAGAGAACTCCTGGTGCTGAAGCCTTCTGATGGCTGGCCTCCTGTCTGGCTTTTGTTGCGACGAACCATAAACAACCTGAAGAGAGAGAGCCCAGTAACTGGAGTTTCCCCTGTGGCCCAGCCTCTGGGTCCTCCCCAGCTTCTGCTCATTAACCATCTTTTTCCTCTCTTCTAATGAATATTCATGAAAGAACTGAATATTCACTGGAAGGACTGATGCTGCAGCTGAAGCTCCAGTACTTTGGATATCTGATGCAAAGAGGTGACTCACTGGAAAAGACCCTGATGTTGGGAAAGATTGAAGGCAAAAGGATAAGGGGCCAGCAGAGGATAAGATGGTTAGCTGGTGTCACCCAATGGACATGAACTTGAGAAAACTCCAGGAGATAGTAGAGGACAGGGAAGCCTGGTGTGCTGCAGTCCATGTGGTCACAAAGAGTCAGACACAACTGGGCAGCTGAAGAACAATTCTTCTCTTCCACTCCGTCCAGCCTTGCAGATGGCCCAAGAGACTCAGAGAAGCCTTAATGCTTGTACATTAATGTGAGTTTTCCTCCTGGATAGGTCAGTGTGTCTCATAGTAACATTCTGTCCTGAAATAATACAGTAAGTCATCTACATATGAACAAGTTTCACAGTTCCAGAGCACACTTGTAAATCCAATTTGTTCATAAGTCCAACAAAGTTAGCCTAGGTACCCAACTAACACAATGGGCTATATAGCACTGTACTGTAATAGGTTTATAATACTTTTCACACAAATAATACATTAAAAAACAAAAAATAAAGCATTTTTAATCTTAAGGTACAATGCATTGAAAAGTATCATAGTACAGTAAGATAGCCGCCATACAGGGACTTGTTGGCATCTTTGAAAGTTCACAACTTGAAGGTTCGTATGTAGGGGACTTACTGTACAAGGAGAGGATATAACAGTCTCCTTCACCCTGGCTTCTAGGAGCACCCCTCGCAGAAGCCACCCACCCTGAACCCTCTGATATGTCTGAGTAGGAGGCTCACAACACGTCCCTAATCTTGGCCAGAAAGGCCTCCTTAGAGCTCTGGCTTTTCTCTCATGTCCTTCAGATGGATCTTGCACCCCAGAGTGGCAATCGAAAAGCTCCACAGAATCAGCTTTTAATGTTTAAAAGCAAAAGGTAGCAAGCTAAGGAATGACCAAAGAGAAAGCACACTCCAGACATCAGTCAACTTTGAGAGCATTCATAAATGTTCTAAAATTAATGTGTCCCTTTCTCCTTGTTTGTATAACACCCAAAGTTTCCTTTTACTTCCTCCCTACCTTCCACTAACCCCATTCCTGGTTGACCTGGCAACGATAATCAACCCTTTGTGTACTACTTCCTCTCTTTTGATATTTCGTTCCTTTTTATGGAAAATGATATAACAGAATCTCGCTATCTGTATGTTCCTCATTTTTGACCCCTCGATCATGTCTTAATGAATAGAAAGTATTTCAGTCTTCTTATTTTTCTCTTCCATCACTGATGTATTAATAGGCTCCTCTCATCTGGGCATTAGCTCATTGCTTATCTGAGTCTTCACTGTCTTCTGTTTTGCCTTGGTGTCTTGGGCATTGTGTCTACAGGTCTTGGCTCTTGTGAATAATTAGATAGGGAACTGGTGACAGCAATCCTTTAGAATTTAGCATTTCAAACACTCAGATGTTTTTAAAGACCACTTCTTCTGAAACCTCAACATATCTTCAGATCCATGATTTCCAAACTTCTGGGAATTGCAGGATCCCATCCTTATGGGATGTATGGTTTGTATGAGATACCCCTCCTTATCCGCCCTGTGAATCCTGCAGGAAGAAGGGAGAAACATTTCTGTTTTTAATTTAAAAACAAGTAAAACTTTTTTAGGCTTGAGGAGTTTTGGGGAGCATATGACACTCAATGATGTGTTGAAAGAGGCATGGAGTGTTGCAAAAAAGGAATCACTAATAAATAGGTCATTTTAATCTCACTGTTTCCTTTTTTAAAAAATTAAGGGTGAAAACACATAACATAAAATCTACCATCTTAACAGATGAAGTGTACATACAGTATTTTTACATATGTGCACACTGATGTACAGATTTCTACAACTTTTTCATCCTGCAGGAACACTGAACAGCAACTCCCCACTTCCCCTCTCCCTAACCCATGGCGACCACCTTTCTACTTTGTGCTTCTGTGAATTTGACTACTTTAGATCCCTCATGTCAGTGAAATCATGCAGCATTTGTCCTTCTGTGACTGGCTTATTTCACTTAGTGTAGTGTCCTCAAGGTTCATCCATGTTGTAGTATATGGCAGTTTAATCTTTCTCACTGTTTCCTAAAATGGAAATACAAGACTCTTAAGGAAAAGAAGTCCTGTATATTTCCTATGGGCTGTTTAAGGTTACAAATGCTCACAGTTAAGGCTTATTTTTGGAGGATTCTAGGGAGATATTGGAGAAGGCAATAGCAACCCACTCCAGTACTCTTGCCTGGCAAATCCCATGGACGGAGGAGCCTGGCAGGCTGCAGTCCATGGGGTCACTAGGAGTCAGACATGACTGAGCAACTTCACTTTCACTTTTCACTTTCATGCAGTGGAGAAGGCAATGGCAACCCACTCCAGTGTTCTTGCCTGGAGAATCCCAGGGACGGGGGAGCCTTGCAGCCTAAATAAAGCAACTATGAATATCTGTTATACAGTTTGTGTGGGTCAGAAATTTGGGACTAGCTTATCGAGGTGGTCTTTGGCTTGGGGGGGTCTCTCATGCAGTTGCAGTCAAGATGTCAGTGGGTACTACTCATCTGAAGGTTTCAGGCTGGAGGGTCTGTTTCCAGCTTGGCTCACTCACATGACTGTTGTCAGGAGGACTTAGTTCCTCATCACATGGACATCTCTATTGCACTTGTTGGGCATCCTAACAACATGAAGGCTGTCTTCCCCCAGAGCAAATAATCTAAAAAGAAGCAAGAAGGAAGCTGCAGTGCCTTTAATGCCCCAGTCTCAGAATTCACACATTATCTCTTCCATCACATTCTGTTTGTTAGAAGGGAGTCACTAAGTCTAGCTCACATTCAAGGGGAGCAGGATTCGGCTCCACCTAAAAAGGAAGGATTTGATAAGGAAATGGGAAAGTCATGTTGCAGAAGGGATGAACAGGGCCCAGACCAGATGCTCTAGTGATGCCTGGGAGGCAAAGAGAAAGAGCATGTGGACATAACTCTCATCTGTGGCTGGCATGGGGGCCCAGAGGGAGGGAGGGGAGACAGGGGAACAACTGGGCAGGCAACCAGGAAAGTGATAGAGGTGAAAGCACAGGGTGGACGCTCCATGCCAGCCCAGGAGCCTGGCACTCCTGGAAGGGGATCACTTTTCACCAATCTCGCTTTGCTGTTGCTGAACTTGAGCAGTGCTATTAGGCCGTCTTCACTAGAGATGCTTCTTTAGCTCAGCAAGGCACTGGCTCAGAAACCAGACTCCACGTGGGAGGAGGACTGACATCTTGATGCCGTTTGCCTCTGGAGTTGCCGCTTTGAATGCGTCCATCTGTTGGCATTTTCAGAATTCCCTGCCATAGCAGCCCTTTTCTGTTTTCATTATGGAGTTGGATTCCAGGGATAGGCTCTTTGTTTTCTCTAAAGCTTCTTTCTGAAACCCAACTTTTGTTTACTTCCTAAATTGCCTTCCTAACCTCCTTAGACTGAGTCGATTTGTCTTGATGGATGAATCAGAGTCTTGAACTCCTCTTGGCAGAGAACACGGGGAAGATAGTTTTTGCTTATGTGCATGTGTGGGGGAGACTTTTTTTCTTTGTTTTTCTGTCTCAACCACAAGCTGTGGGTGAGCCAGCACCTGGGACCTTGACAAGCCTCCATGCATGCGTGGGCTGAGGTCATCTGGGGAGGTCTACCCAGGACCATTTGTCATGTCCCTGAATCCCTGAGCAGACTGCAGTTTGCCAAATCCAAGGCTCATGGGAATTCGGGGAATTACTTTTCTGGAGCCGGTTTTATCTTGTCCATGTTCCATTCATGCAAATTGGACATCCTCCCACAGCTAAACTGTGTGCTGCCCTTCTGCTTGGGAAATACAGCTGTTCATGCTTAATGCTTTTGCTCAGCGCCTTTCTAATCTCTCAGCTTCACACTGTTTAAACGGCGGCCAGCTGATTGAGAGCAGATAATTTCTTCTGTTTATTAATAAAGTACAAGGAGATGAATTCAAACAGTTCTAGTTCCATTTCTGCCAGCATCCTGGCAATGATGAGTGAGTAGGCAAATGTTTAACCATTGTCTCCCCACCCCCAAGCCTCATCTATAAAGTGAGAATTTGGACAAGATGGATCTTGAGGTCCTCCTACATCTAAGGTCACTAGCTATATGATAATTTAAGAATGAGGAAGTATTCATCAGGTAGGAGTTATTTACCACAAGAGGAGAATCTCAGCACTGTCTCCTGCAACTGTTCTCCTGGAAGGGGCCTATCTGTCAGCTGGAGCTTTTCCTCTGCATGTGAAATCAACAATTCTTCTTTCACATTTGGAAACAGACTTTTAAGTTGACCTTTTGTACTTAAAACCTCATATAAATGTTTTTAACATCTTTAGGGGACTGGGGTTTATGCTTTGCTGGTTGTTTCTTTTAAATCCATCTTTTCCAATATAATATTATTGCTTGTCAACACAGACTTGCACTTTTGTACTTTTAAATAGTTGCCCCCAACTTCACTCTGGTTTCTCCTACTAAAAGTCTGACCAATGACCCTCAATTTTAAAATCTTATAAATTGACTAATAAGGCAGCATTTTCCTAAAGGGTCAGCCTTTATCTTTGGTCTCCTGGATTTTATCTAAATTTTAAATGAGATTACTACTTTTGTAGATATTTTTAACATATGATCCATGTAATGTAAGTGTAAAAATACAGCCTCAGCACCTCTGGCCATCTTATTGCTCTAGTTGAGTAGCTGAGTTAGGAACATAAGCAGGGCCTCCCTAAACACTGGCCTGTTTGTTCCTTTGAACAGCTGAGGACCGATGTTTGAATAGCCATAGTAATCAAAATCTCTGCCCAATGACAATGCCTTTGTATAAATTCTGAAATAAGAGTAGTTATAGCTAGCTCACCCCACAAAATCCACAACAAAGGAAGCCAATCTCTTGGAGTGCTTCCTAAAATCTTCCTAAAACCTTGAATTGGAAGTACAAAATCTGGTGTATATTTAGGTATTGGCATCAGTTCACTCAGCTACTCAGGTTTGTTAATCATCTACTTAGCTCCAGGCACTGGGATACAAAAAAGAACTAGAGAGAAGTTGGCCTGTCCTTACCAGCACTGATCCTACAGTATAGTGGGGTTCACAAACTCAGTTACATCCCTGAGAAGACGCTGTGATGAAGGTACATAGGAGAACCAGAAGATGCTGCAAGGCTGGCACATAATGCCCAGTCGCGTCTGACTCTGCAGCCCCACGGACTGTAGCCCACCAGGCTTCTCTGTCCATGGAATTCTCCAGGCAAGAATATTAGAGTGGATTGCCATTCCCTTCTCCAGAGGAAATCTTCCTGACTCAGGGATTGAACCCATGTCTCCTGCATTGCAGGCAGATTCTTTACCACTTGAGCTACAGGGAAGTCCTTTACAGAAAGTGTTGGGATGAGGGTAAATAGGAGAACCCGGAAGGAGGCCCCTGTTCTAAGTGGGTCTGGGGAGGAGGATAGGAAAAGAAGGGTTAAGGGAGGTTTGTTAAGCGAAAAGATAACTACACTGAGGTCCAAAGGCAAAGATGGGGAAGGATGGGAAAGGGGGAGAATTTTCCAGGAAAAGGAATGAAATGCACAAAGGCTCAGGGCCAGGGAGAGCAGGATAGATTTGAGGAAGACAGAAGTTCATTAGGGGTCGAGCTCAGAGTTCAGGAGGGATGAGGGAAGAAATTAGGCTGAGAGTGTACTCAGGGCCAGATCTTATTTATTCTGGATTTTATACTTTAGATAAATGTATCCCCTTTCTGGCCGTTAAATTTTTTCTCAAGATAAGAATGTAAATCTGAAACATATCCAATCCCAAAGAGGAAATATTTTCACTAATATGGGAATTGCTTCGTTCTGCCCAGGAATGTTTACTAACTGTTAACACTGACTTTTAAATTTTTCATAGGATTGCTGTCTATGTAAGGTGCTTTCTAAGAAGATGGCATCTTCTTAATGATTTGAGAAACAAAACATGAGGCATATTTTCAAATTCTGATGTTCACAATAAACATTCATTGAAACCATTAAAATCTAACAAAAAGTTCTGGAGTTCCCAGATTGCTTTGTTCTAATAAGACATGGGTGGGACTCTAAGCATGTGATCACAGTAGGGTTAATATCTACTCAGGATTCAGTATGTGCTGTGCTAAGTCACTTCAGCCATGTCTGACTCTTGGAACTCCAGGCTCCTCTGTCTGTGGGATTCTCCAGGCAAGAAGACTGGAGTGGGTTGCCATGCCCTGCTCCAGGGGATCATCCCTGACTCAGGGATGGAACCCAAGCCTCCTGCATCTCTTGCGTTGACTGGCAGGTTCTTTACCACTAGCACCACCTAGGAAGCCCCAACATTCAGTATAAGGAGGATAATTCTCACCTATCTGGGGTTGCCAGTCCAAACCGCTTACCCAGAACAACTCGGAAAATACCTGTGAAATAGTTTAGGCCAGAATTTGAATGGTGAGCCATAACCTCTGTTTGTGATTCTCATAATTGTATAATCTTTTCTCCAAAATACATGAATGTTTTTATTCTCTTATTTTTCTTCATGATTTCCTTGGCTTGTTACTGAAAACCTCTGCAATTATGTCTGGTCTCCAGTTCTCAAGATTTCTTTTCCTTCTCCCCAAACTGCATGCTCATGCTGCATGCTCAGTCATGTCCAACTCTTTGTGACCCTGGACTACAGCCCACCAGGCTCCTCTGTCCATGAGATTTCCCAGGCAGGAATACTGAAGTGGGTTGTCATTTCCTTCTCCAGGGGATCTTCCTATCCCAGGGATCAAACCTGTGACTCCTGAGTCTTCTGCATGGGTGGGCAGATTCTTTACCACTGCACCACCTGGAAAGCCCCTATATCCCTCATCTCTAACAGAACAAAGCAAGTTAGAACATTTCACTCATCCTGGGTTATGTAGAGAAGCACCACAGGAGCCTAGGAAAGCTCTGGGTTTGGACTTGCTGCTGCTGCTAAGTCGCTTCAGTCGTGTCCAACTCTGTGCAACCCCATAGACGGCAGCCCACCAGGCTCCCCCGTCCCTGGGATTCTCCAGGCAAGAACACTGGGGAGGGGTACCATTGCCTTCTCCAAGGCATGAAAGTAAAAAGTGAAAGCGAAGTTGCTCAGTCCTGTCCGACTCTTCGCAGCCCCATGGACTGCAGCCTGCCAGGCTCCTCCATCCATGGGATTTTCCAGGCAAGAGTACTGGAGTGGGGTGCCATTGCCTTCTCCGGGGTTTAGACTTAGAAAACACAGATTCATGTTCCAGGCATACCACTTCCAGGCTGTGAACTTAGCACAAAAGAGTTAACCTTACTGAACCTCAGTATCTTTATCTGTAAAATGATTGGCTTAGCTCACAAGACGATGGGGAAAATCAAAATGAAGTAATGGATATAAAAACTCTGTGGGCTGAAAACCCTAATACCAATATAAAGCCACATTCCACCTCTTTGAGCAGGCTGATCCTTTCCTTGGAATTTCCTCACCAACTCCACCCACTAGCTTTAACTTTGAAAGCCCTTTTCCTCTTCCGTGAATTCAGTTCACCATTGGTCAGAATGCTCGTTAAAAAAAAAAGTTTATTTGGCTGTGTCGGGTCTTAGGTGCGTCATATGAGATCTTTCCTTGCAACGCAAGGATTCTCTAGTTGTGGCACGCAGGCTCAGTAGTTGAAGCACGCAGGCTCAGTAGTTGAAGCACGCGGGCTTAGTTGCTCCGAGGCACATGGGATCTTGGTTTGCCAACTAGGGATCGAACCTGCATCCCCGTCTTTGCAAGGTGGATTCTTAACCCCTGGACTACCAGGGAAGTCCCCAGATGCTTTTTATATTTATATCATAGGACTAGTCACACTCCGGAGAAGGCAATGGCACCGCACTCCAGTACTCTTCCCTGGAAAATCCCATGGACGGAGGAGCCTGGTAGGCTGCAGTCCATGGGGTTGCTAAGAGTCGGACATGACTGAGCAGTTTCACTTTCACTTTTCACTTTCATGCGTTGGAGAAGGAAATGGCAACCCACTCCAGTGTACTTGCCTGGAGAATCCCAGGAATGGTGGAGCCTGGTGGGCTGCCGTCTATGGAGTCCCGCAGAGTCGGACACGACTGAAGCGACTTAGCAGCAGTAGCAGCAGTCACACGCCTCCCATATTATAATTGCTTCTGTACTTGTATACTTGTCTATACTTCCTGTTTTGTAAATCCGCATCAGGTGGGAGTCCAGCCCCAACGTCTTTCCATCCCTGGTGTCACCCAGAGCAGCACTTAGTTCGTGGATCCACTCCATGCTTTTACCTGCTTAGTGCCATGCAATGCTGAAATTCGATTTAGTTAGTATCATTGTGAATCTTTCTCAACGTTCGTACGTTTTTCCACAGAGATTTTCCTTCAGTGAGTAAATTCATCTAGGCAGTAGTACAAATTAGTGTTCTCATTACAGGAAATGAATATTAATGATGAGTAGATGACATTTGTCTTTCTTATTAGGGATTAAACCTCTGGGCAGTCCAGTTTTATAGCTGATGACCTATATGTTACAGAAAGATCCATTCTTTAATCATCTGAGCATGTTATGACCTTGAGAAATCTGTCCAGTGCTGACACTGTGGAGTATTTGTGGATTTGTTATTCCTCATTATTGTTGTGTAGGTTAAAATGCTGCTTACTTATTTTTCAAAAAATTATTCAGAACTGTCTGTGAGTCGGATTAAGCTCTCTCAGCTCCAGAGACCATGACCCTCAATTTCCAGAGGCCAAGCTCCCATGGGCGTGTGAGTGGAGGCAGGTTACATGACGTCAAACTTGTCAACTTATCAAGCTGTCATACTTATCAACATCATATTTGTCCCAGGGGTCTTGTCGTATGTTATCTATGAGTCAACTTTGACTTTTCTTCTCTTCAAGTGTCAGTTTAACTGATTTCCAAGCTCAGGGACCATCGTCATTTCCCATGGACTAGACAAGTCTGGACTGCTTTCCAGCTCTTCCCCGTGTTCACAAGCAGAGCAGGCATCAGCTCCTTTACAAACCAGCCTCATCTTTGAAGCCCCCAGCTTCCTAAAGGGGCCACACATTTGCTAAAGATTTCCTGAGAATATACCCAAAGGCAAGGACTAAGGAGGGAAAAAGCACAGCTTCTACATCAATTTCAGGAACCTCAAGAACATTTTCTCCCCCAAGTTTGTCAAGAATGAGTTTCCTACTTTTATGTATGGCTGCTCTGAAGAGGTGCCAAGTCTGAAATCCCAGCTGCTGCTCTGAGGAAATTATTTTTCTTCACTTAAACAAAAGAATAAAATTTCCAAGGCTGGAGCTGATGGCTGCTCTAGAAGGAACACCTGCAGAGGGAAAGGATGTTTCAACCACAGGCCCCATGGGTTTCCTTGCATGGAGTTGCTCCCAGTCCTCGTAAAGATGCCATGTCTTCCCCTTTAAAACCCAGGTTACTACTGAATCCATGAAAGCTCCTTTTTTCCCCCCTACATTATAAAAGGAATTTATAACTCAGGGAAAACAAAACTCATAAAAAGAGAAAGTACCACTAATGATAGAAAAATAATCACTATCTGAAAATAAAATGCCAAAGTAAAGCTGTCTGGTCCTAAAAATACCAGTAAGAGGGCTTCCAGGTGGTGCTAGTGGTAAAGAACCCAACTGCCAGCGCAGAAGACGTAGAATCACAAGTTCAGTCCCTGGGTCAGGAAGATCCCCTGGAGGAGGGCATGGCAACCCATTCCAGTATCCTTGCCTGGAGAATCCCATGGACAGAGGCGCCTGGCAGGCTACAGTCCATGGGGTCACAAGGAGTTGGATACCACTGAAGTACAAGAGCAGCAAAGAGCCTTCTCATACCCCCAGGGACCCTCCTTCTAGGGTAACTACTCACCCATGCAGTGACATAGCTTTCCTTTACCTGGTTTCCATTTTTCATAGCTCACACCCAGTAGGGTGGGCTCCAGGTCAGCCTCCAGCAGATAAGAGCAAGCAAGACTTGCCTCACTAATGAAAATATAAAACCTTTATTCAAATCCCCCAGTTCCTATGGGAGAGGCCCTCATCCCCCGTGATCGGAGGGACATGCCCATTTCGCTGGTTTCCAGAGCTGTTTCCTGACACTTCTGAAGCTCCTTGAGCAATCCAGCCCTTCCCAGCTCAGGTGGTCTACGGCGCCCACATCTAGCACCTTCTGTAATATGAATTTCCCCTCAGCACTCAGAAAGAAGGTCTTGTTATACTGGGAGCACACAGCATGTCCACAAAGCGAGTGCACTGTAGCAGATATCGTCCACGTACTCGAGACACACCTGAGAACTAGCCCACAAAGTGAGAGAAGTGTTCTGCTCCAGTCTGAGCCTGGAGGGCAGTGCTAGAAAAATGCAGAACGTGGGAGGAGTAACGCTGACTCCTACGAGAAAGCTGGGAGGAAATCTGAGAACACTCAGCAAAGCAGAGATAAACGAAGAGTGAGACTTGAGTAAATAACTGTGAGCTTTCAAGTCTGTGGAGCTCACAGAGGAGTACAGACAATAACCAGAGGGCACCAGAGAAGGAGAGAAAAAACCCTGAGAAAGAGAAGGGAGGAGCTGTTAGGCACTGCTGATGAGTGTCTGGGGTTGTCAGCCCAGGAGGCACCTGTAACCACAAGCGCTCTAGAGGCCAGGGCCTGACGGGCACAGACATCACCAAGTTAAAACCCGCCAGGCTCGATTGGCACTGCACACCCAACACTTGCCCTGTGGCTGGGGGTGGGTATGGGGTGGGGTGGCGGGGGGTGCCTCCCTTGTGTTTTTTCTGGTCCTAGGCCCTGGCAAAGCCAAGCTGAGCATGTCTTAGCAGAGAGGTGACCTGACTCTAAATGGGCAAAGGATCCAGATTCAGTGAGCTCTTTAGTGAGACTCACAAATGCGTGCAGAGCCTCAACTCTGGTGTTGCCATTAAGGGCAGGAGAGGGGCAGGGGCGGGGCTGGGGCTATGAGCCAAATGCTTTATTTTTAGGAAAATGGAAAACAGCACAGAAGGAGAACTGCTAAGACTCTGAGAGCAGGCAGCTCCAAGCTCCTGACAAAGGAGGGGAAGTCAGACATGGCCCACCATCCCCCCAGAGAACGGTAATAGTAACGCTAAAGAGCATTGTTATGGGGTCTCTACATGCTTCACCCCTCACCCCAGTTCTGGGGACTGTCCTCTCTTCTCCTTGAGTCTTGGCATCTTCCACTGTCCTCGGCCTCTCCCTAAGAAGACTTGGGAGCGATGTTTCTCCAGATCTCTCCTCCTCTCCTCCCTTCTTACTCTCCACCTTTGTGTCTGCAGCATCTGAGCATCTCCTGCTCTACAGCCATGTTTTTGTTGAGTGGTTTCACCTGGGGAGTGGAAAAACAATCATTCCAGTGCCAGGCCCCACGTTCAGACTGAGAAACTCTGGGAGTACAGCCCAGGCCTGGGCTTGTCCAGTTAAACATTCCCGGAGGAGCCCAGTGAGCGGCCAGGCTTGGCAGGCACGGCAGCATAGGATCCTTCTTACAGGCCGGCTCCCGGGTGGCCGGGGCTTGCCACTTTGGCTGTGTGTCTGGCACATGTTATTCCTGCAGACGCCCCTCTGTGAGATCTCTTCCAGCCTGCGTGAGCTCCAGAGGCTGAACACATCTCCTCTTTCTGATAATTCCTAATCTAAAGGGGGACCCTGCACTGCACTGTCAGTTCCCACAGGCTTCTTCCAGAGCCATCAACCTGCACTGAGGATTTCCCACCATATAAGTCTCCTCCTTGAACAAAGTGGAGTTGAGGGCTTACCTAGTTCTCCAGGAGCTGATGACTTTAGTCTTCTGCGAAATACCCCGGCAGGAAACTTCCTGAAAGCCAGTCTATCCAGTGGACAAGAAACAGCAGGAGTAACCCCATAGTGGTATCCTCCTAGGGCCTCCTGGGAGCTCAGGCCTTCGCCTTCTTCAGCTTTCTAAAGTGTTCTAGGCAGTAGGCTTAGCCAATCCAACCCTCTTTGAAGTCGAAGGCCACCTGACAGTCCCTCATATCCTTCCCTCCAGGGGGAGAGGTTCAGGAACATCTCTTTTTTCGGATCTGCCCAGACTGCAACGCTTGTCAGTCAGCTTAGGGCCTGTGGACAGAGACTAAGTTCTGGGGGCAGGTAGCCTCCAGTTTCTGGAAGACTTCCTCTTGCAGTTCACAGCTTAGTTCAGGAAACACTTCTGATGCTTGACAATGCCAGGCACTGGGAGACAGGGAGGCAAAGATGAAGTATCCTTGGGGAACTCGCTCTCTGGGTTTCTAGAAAGCCCAGATTCAGGTGGCAATAAGTGCCCTCCTGTGGAAACTTCCCCACCCAGTTCTGTGCTGGCAGAATAGGAAAAACTGACCCAAAATTATAATTTGTTGGGTTTAAGGTGAGTCATAGTCCAAATAGGACAGGCCCATGAAATGCAGGGGAAAAATTTCCAAGGTTCCATTAGCATGAACAAGGTACACTTACATAACTTGAGAGTTTCCGCTCATAAAGGTACTCTGTATGAAGTCAGTTCTTCCTTGTGCTCAAACCAAATAAAAATGTAGCGTGCTCATTTAACTCGTGCAGACATCAGTCAGTCCAGTGTCATACAGGCAATCTAGCTATTTCAGCTTCTGTGGGAACTCTCCCGAATACATGAGCTCACCCATAGGCAATGTTGCTGACACAGCCCCAGGCTAGCTCAGCCACCACATGGTTGCCTGAGTGATCTCTTCACCTTACACGTCTGAACTTGGCTTTGAATGTTTCATGGATTTATTTTACCTAATGCAGGACTCGTCCAAGGATAATCTCAGACTTCATGTACCAGAATCACCCGTGCATGGGAAATCTCAGCCTGGAGTCAGACCCTTAGTCGTTATTCTGTTCATTTTGTGTTGCACCCTTCCATGTTAGGGGAAAAGAATAAGAAGACATCATCAAATAAGAGATTGGTTTGCAAGCAACAGATTTTAAGAAGCAACTTTCTGTTTATATTCCATGGTCAGTTCAAACCTGTGATAATTTTGAGACCTTGCAAGATTCAGTCATAGAGAGACATCTGAAATCTATGATGTCTACTACAGATAAAATAGACTAAGAAGATTTTCAGCATCAAAGATTGGAACCAAAATGGTGTGTCTCATTAACCCAGAGGTAACTAGCTGTCAGACAGGAAATGCAATTCTCAGGATCTGTGTTTGCCATCTCTAGGGTTGTATCATACCAGACAGTCTGCACTCGGATGAACTCCCCTGGCAGGGAAGTGGCAGGTTGCTAAGCAGTGTCTTAGCTGTCTACTCCCCTGCTTTACCTGGGATGGTGTGTGGTGAGAATGGGCCAGGTATCAGCAGTGAGCAGATGGAATGCCCTCCAGAGAAGCTGTCCAGGGAAGAGCCAGGAAGGCAGTTTTCCTTCTATACCAGGGAATGCACCCAGCCTTCCAGGGCAAAGTGTAGAGTAGACCATGTTTACCTTAGTACCACTGGTGCCGGTCTGTTTCCTTTCTCTCTGTGGCATTCGTACTTCCTCATTGCCCAGGGTGATGCCTCAGATTCAGCTTCCCTTCATGGTGTCACAGCCCCCTCTTAAAACGTTTAACTCATTCCCTCTTCCCCATATCCAGTCAGTTCCTGGCTAATGTTGGTTCTTCCTGAATAATCTCTCAAGTCTGCCCCTTGCCTCTCTGTTCCCATTAGTTCAGTTCAGTTGCTCAGTCGTGTCCGACTCTTTGCGACCCCATGGGCTTAAGCATGCCAGGCCTCCCTCTCCATCACCAACTCCCGGAGTTTACTCAAACTCATGTCCATTGAGTCAGTGATGCCATCCAACCATCACACCCTATGTCATCCCCTTCTCCTCCTGCCTTCAATCTTTCCCAGCATCAGGGTCTTTTCAAATGAGTCAATTCTTTGCATCAGGTGGCCAAAGTATTGGAGTATCAGCTTCAACATCAGTCCTTCTAATGACCATTCAGGACTGATTTCCTTTGGGTGATTGGATCTCCTTGCAGTCCAAGGGACTCACAAGAGTCTCCTCCAACACCACAGTTCAAAAGCATCAATTCTTCTGCGCTCAGCTTTCTTTATAGTCCAACTCTCACATCTATACTTGACTACTGGAAAAACCATAGCCTTGACTAGACAGACCTTTGTTGGCACAGTAATGTCTCTGCTTTTGACTATGCTATCTAGGTTGGTCATAACTTTTCTTCCAAGGAGTAAGCGTCTTTCTATTTCATGGCTGCAGTCACCATCTGCAGTGATTTTGGAGCCCAGAAAAATAAAGTCTGCCACTGTTTCCACTGTTTCTCCATCTATTTGCCATGAAGTGATAGGTCTGGATGCCATGATCTTCGTTTTCTGAATGTTGAGCTTTAAGCCAACTTTTCACTCCCCTCTTTCACTTTCATCAAGAGGCTTTTTAGCTCCTCTTCACTTTCTGCCATAAGGGTGGTGTCATCTGCATATCTGAGGTTATTGATATTTCTCCCAGCAATCTTGATTCCAGCTTGTGCTTCATCCAGCCCAGCGTTTCTCATGATGTACTCTGCATATAAGTTAAATAAGCAGAGTAACAATATACAGGCTTGATGTACTCCTTTTCCTTTTTGGAACCAGTCTGTTGTTCCATGTCCAGTTGTAAGTGTTGCTTCCTGACCCACATACAGATTTCTCAAGAGGCAGGTCAGGTGGTCTGGTTGTCCCATCTCTTGAAGAATTTTCCACAGTTTATTGTGATCCACACAGTCAAAGGCTTTGGCATAGTCAATAAAGCAGAAGTAGATGTTTTTCTGGAACTCTCTTGCTTTCTCCATGATCCAGCAGATGTTGGCAATCTGATCTCTGGTTCCTCTGCCTTTTCTAAATCCAGCTTGAACATCTGGAAGTTCACAGTTCACGTATTGTTGAAACCTGGCTTGGAGAATTTTGAGCATTCCTTTGCTAGCATGTGAGATGAGTGCAATTATGCAGTAGTTTGAGCATTCTTTGGCATTGCCTTTCTTTGAGATCGGAATGAAAACTGACCTTTTCCAGTCCTGTGGCCACTGCTGAGTTTTCCAAATTTGCTGGCATATTGAGTGCAGCACATTCACAGCATCATCTTTCAGGATTTGAAATAGCTCCACTGGAATTCCATCACCTCCACTAGCTTTGTTCGTAGTGATGCTTTCTAAGGCCCACCTGACTTCACATTCCAGGATGTCTGGCTCTAGGTGAGTGATCACACTGTTGTGATTATCTGGTTCATGAAGATCCTTTTGTACAGTTCTTCTGTGTATTCTTGCCACCTCTTAATATCTTCTGCTTCTGGTAGGTCCATACCATTTCTGTCCTTTATTGAGCCCATCTTTGTGTGAAATGTTCCCTTGTTATCTCTAATTTTCTTGAAGAAATCTCTAGTCTTTCCCATTCTATTGTTTTCCTCTGTTTCTTTGCACTGATCCCTGAGGAAGGCTTTCTTATCTCTCCTTGCTATTCTTTTGAACTCTGCATCCAGATGTTTATATCTTTTCTTTCTTCATTTGCTTTTGGCTTCTCTTCTTTTCACAGCTGTTTGTAAAGACTCCTCAGACAGTCATTTTGCTTTTTTGCATTTCTTTTCCATGGGAATGGTCTTGATCCCTGTCTCCTCTACAGTGTCACAAACCTCCATCCATAGTTCATCAGGCACTCTGTCTATCAGATCTAGTCCCTTAAATCTATTTCTCACTTCCACTGTATAATCATTAGGGATTTGATTTAGGTCATGCCTGAATGGTCTAGTGGTTTTCCCTGCTTTCCTCAATTTAAGTCTGAATTTGGCAAAAAGGAGTTCATGACCTGAGCCACAGTCAGCTCCCAGTCTGGTTTTTGCTGACTGTATAGAGCTTCTCCATCTTTGGCTGCAAAGAATATAATCAGTCTGATTTTGGTGTTGACCATCTGGTGATGTCCATGTGTAGAGTCTTCTCTTGAGTTGTTGGAAGAGGCTGTTTGCTATGGCCAGTGAGTTCTCTTGGCAGAGCTCTGGTAGCCTATTCCCATTACTACCACCTTGATTTATGCTCCTAATCCCTAACCCATCCTAGTCCTGCTATCAAGGCCTCTGAAGTCAACTCCCCAAACGCCACTTGAATCTCATCTCTCTGACATTCAAAGACACACTGGACCCCAGACCCCACCCCCTCTGCCTTCCACTGTGCCCAGCGCCTGATTCTCAGCTCTGCTCCCTTACTCTTCCCCAGCCGGACTGGGATGCTCGCTATGCCATCAGCCAGTTTGTGTTTTCCTGCCTGCACACCTCTGCTCAGGCAGGTCTCTGAAAGTGAAAACCTTTCCTTGAGAGGAGGCTGACTTCTGAACTTCAGGGCCTACTCAAATGCCAGCTCCTTTCCCAGCCACCCCCTGCCCCAGTCATGTGTCCTCTCCATTCTCTGAAGAAGCAATTTATATCAGCTTCAGTCATAAGAATTTGCTTTGAAATTAAAGCAGTAACTAATACTGGGGCTTCCCTGGTGGCTCAGCTGGTAAAGAATCCGCCTGCAATGTGGGAGACCTGGGTTCAATCCCTGGGTTGGGAAGATCCCCTGGAGGAGGGCATGGTGACCCACTCTACTATTCTTGCCTGGAGAATCCCCAGGGACAGAGGAGGCTGACAGGCTACCATCCGTGAGGTCACAAAGAGTCTGATGCTACTGAGCGACTAAACACAGCATGGCAATGCTTACTGACCTAGCACATGCCAGGTCCTGTGCTAATTGCTGTATCTTGTTTGATCTTTCTGATAATCTAATGACTTAGTTATTATCCCATTTCACAGATGAATAAACTGAGAAATGTCAAATAACTTCTTCAGTGTCACGTAACTCAGAAGTGGTAGAGCAGAATTCCTGATTCCAAAGTCCATGCTGCAAGCTCATCACAGTCAATTGCCTCCCTAGCATTTTGATCTGTCTGTATGTGTTGAACGTCCCCCATCTCACCTCAGTACATTGTTATCTGAGGAAGAGAAACCACTTATATACTCTTACCCCAGCAGTGTTTGAGAGAGCCCCGTCACGATAAGGGCTTCCCCAGTGGCTCATCAGTAAAGAATCCGCCTGCCATGCAGGAGACACAGGAGACATGGGTGCCATCCCTGGGTCGAGTAGACCCCTGGAGAAGGAAATGGCTACTTACTCCAGTATTCTTGCTGGGAAATCCCATGGACAGAGGAGCCTGGCAGGCTGGAGTCCATGGGGTTGCAAAGAGTTGGACAAAACTGAGCAACTGAACATGAGCATGAGCATCTTCTAAAATGTAAACAACCAACTGGAGCATCCATAACCAGATGATTTTGCCTTAAGCCCAAACCCTGAAATTACATCTGGGCTGTGCTGCTTACGATACAGCACTTTCTTCCCCTGCCCTTGCTGCCCTTGCCCCCATGAGACTGTGTGCCTGATTCCCCTCCGAGGGTCAGCTACTGCATCACCCCACCTCCGAAAGTTCCTGAAATGACTTGCCTTGGCAGATGGCTCTGCCCTTTAATTAGCCATTCAGATCCTGCTTCCCCTTATTTAATATCAGGAAGTGTCCATGTGTTTCATCCCCTTCCCCCTCTTGGACATAGTGCCTTCCTACTATTCTTTTCCCATTTTGTACTTTTGTTTGGTGCTTTTCCCTTCAATGTGTTATCGGAATCCAATCTGGGGATTTTTGCCAAGTTGTCTGAACATTTTATCTCCATATGTGGTATCTCACTTCGTTTTTAAACCGTCCTTTTTTGGTATGAATACACATACTTTCTGTGAGCTATTTTAGGACCCAGCATCATTAAGAGACAAGATTAGTGTGGTCTGCAAATCTACTATAACTTGGGGAAGTCTTTATGCTTGACTCTCTTAGCCACATTTATCCATATTCAGTGAGAGTTATAATGTCAATGATATAACCCTGCATATCGTAGAAGTCCTGTTTTGATGTGAGGGTGACTGATGATCTTTCCCCACAGGAGATCTACCCTTCTCATTGGGACTTGCTTGGCTAACATAGATTTAAATTATTGTGCATCCCTCATCATATGCAAATTCATTGGTGAATGGAGAATAGCCAAGAAGGAAGAGGAAGTCAAGTGGAAGATTAAAGAAAATCACAATGAATAATCTTCTAGCTGATAAATAGGAAGGGACTATAGCACCACTTTGGTTAGGTACCTTGCAATGTGTACACTGGTGTATTTTCAAGATAATGGCTATCTTCTTAGTTCCATGTAACTAGTCATGTTCTGAGTTTTCTGCTGCCCTTTTCCCACAATATACAGTCTTATCTGTCCCTCGTACCAATGAACAGGAAGTATATCTGATTCCAGAGTTTCTGGCTCAGTTATGATTCTATAAGGAGACTGGCGTTTCTCAATTAGCCCTGCAGGGGAAAGCATTAGACAACAATGATGACTAAGCTGCGTGGCACTAATTCTGAGTCCAACAAGATTTCAGAGAATTAGGAGGGAACTGGAGCTGTTAAAAAAAAATTTCAAAAGGGAGATGAAATTTCAGCCTTAGAGCTCCAAATAAAGAATAAGATATAGATAATAGATGAGAGGAAGGAGGACATTCCCAGCAGGCAAGTGCATCAGCATAAGCAAAGGTTCTAGAAGTAGCAATAAGCGTGTAATGAGAGAGTGGGCATGAATGGTAGGAGGAGAGAATGAGTTTTGGTGAGAATAAGAAAGAAGGGTGAATTTGTAGAATAAACATCAGAGAGATGATGGAAGAAATGAAGACAGCAGTGAAGAGGAAAATGTGGTTGAATAGTATATCAACAAAATGGGACAAAAATTGACTATTAGGAAGAATTTGACTTTTGACCATTTCCCAGGTTCAATGGAGTACATATATTTAGCTCCAAAACATGACCTCTCCTAACATCTTCTATGTGGCTTTTTCAGGTTAATAAATTAGTTATCTTGGTAACCATGGATACTTTTATAATTAAAGCTCTATTTTTCTTGATCTCTGGGAGAATAAACTTTGTTATAAGTCATGTACATTGCATTTAGGTGGATGAGGTGGTGCACTAGACTGCTTTGTGAGATATGAGAGCTCCCAGAACCAGGCAGTAGAACCTCAAAACTTCATGGACGTTAAAGATGCCATATGAATGTGCTCTAGGGCACGTTCATGATGGGTACATTCACTTCCAACCCCAAAGAAAACTCTCAGACCTGCCCCAGTTTCTTCTGTACAAATGAGTTAAGTGGCTTGTCTAAGGTCGCCTAGCTATAAGCGGTAGACAAGCATCCAGGGCCAAGTGTTCTCTCCCCAAAAGAGCTCTGGGGGTTTTGTTTGTTATTTTAATGATAACATGGTGAGGGCATCTCAGGTCATGTCTAGGGAGTGTTTTGTGTTCTGTAAGAGACTAGGAAATTGTTCACATATTTCTTTTATAGTATTCCCATGCTTTTTATAGGACAACAAATTTTAACTCTCTCCTCTCTATTACAGCTTTGTATAAGATTGGCTTAAATGAATTGCTTGTCAAGTTCAAAGTTAATCCTATTTCAGGATCTTTTCCTCATGACATTTGTGTGTTTTGTGGGAACTGGGAACTGGCCTTCTTTACGGAGAAGGCAATGGCACCCCACTCCAGTATTCTTGCCTGGAAACTCCCATGGATGGAGGAGCCTGGAAGGCTGCAGTCCATGGGGTCGCTGAGGGTCGGACACGACTGAGCAACTTCACTTTCACTTTTCACTTTCATGCATTGGAGAAGGAAATGGCAACCCACTCCAGTGTTCTTGCCTGGAGAATCCCAGGGACAGGGGAGCCTGGTGGGCTGCTGTCTCTGGGGTCGCACAGAGTCGGACACGATTGAAGTGACTTAGCAGCAGCAGCAGCCCTTCTTTAACTCTTCAGAATCAAATTGGAATATTCCAAATTTAAATCTGTCAACAGTTCTTGCTTTTCTGTGTCTTTAGTGGTTTCTCAGAACATTGCTATTTATAGCAGCAAGTAAGCTGTAGCCTGTCTGTCATTTGTCTAGAACTTAATTAAAAGTCTCTACGTGGATATTTCCCTGGAAGCCCAGTGGTTAAGACTCTAAGCTTCCAGTGCACAGGGTGTGGGTTCAATCCCTAGTCGGGGAACGAAGATCACACATATCACATGGCACAGCCAAAAAACAAGTGTCTGAGGGAGAGGACACAGACTTAGGTGGACATTCCCTGGGAGGATCTGACTCTTTCCAGGTACTTTTAAGGTGACACTGACTCATTAAATTGAATTTTACTTTTCTTCCAAACTTAGAACTTTCTTCTTCCTTACAACTTTAAGATCTGGATCTCTCTGTACTTCATTTTCTCTTTCTTCTCCTTCTCCTCTGCCTCCTCCCTTCCTCCCTTCTTTTTCTTCCTCTTTCCCCTCAAGGAATGATTAAAAGGAAGAGACCACCTAAGCTTACCAGGCAAGAATTATAAAACATAAGGGAGCAATATAATAAATTTAGAGAGCTGAGAAAGATCACATGACATGGAATAAGAACTAATTGAGTTGAGAAAGGTAAGAAAGAAACATGGAATACCCTGGCTGGAGGCACTCATCTGAAACAGAAAAGTAGGGAGAGTTGGAAGTGAGGAAAGTCTTGGGATGGATTTTTCCCTACTCCAGCCACCAGGCATCACTGCTACAGCTTGGTTGCTGCCCAGAGTTGTCCACGGTGGGGAAGGGGAGGAGAGAGGCAGTGGGCAGTTATTCTGTACAGGATGTCTGCTAGACATATGTTTGAGTAGTTTGAAGTCTTTACTGGAACAAAGACAAAGATAAATAAATAATCGAACCTGAACCTATCCGGGTGTTTGTCCCTACAGTGTTTAAATAGTCTGTGACTCGTTTAAAATGGAATCCAAACACCAAGCATGATTTAGATGGCAATTTTATTACCCTTGGCTTGGCCTTGAGGACTGATTTTGAGCTTTCTGCCTGAAAATAAGCTCAGAATGAACTAGAAGTTCCTTTATCCTTAAAAACAGAAATAATTCTAGATCTGCTTTGGCCTTCCTGGGAAAAAAAAAAAGGCAACATGGAAAGAGTTAGAAGTTATTTGGCAAAAAGTCATGTTGTCAGCTGCTCTCGTGAGGTAGGACAGAACCTTCAGGAAATGAACTGGCATGGTGCACGTGCAATTCGAGCTAATTCAGGCAGTGAAACTGCTTGTCAATGGAATATGTGGGATGGTGGTTCTTTAAAGTGGGGGAGGGGTGCAGGGTTGGACCTGCCACCACATCAGCCCCAAATGTTTTCACCGTCTTTCACTTCCATACAAATTATGTCCACTTGGTATCTCTGTGGGTCAACATTTATTCAGGAACATTTGAAATAGCAAGGGTTTCCATAAATGTTGTGCAGGGAACTGGTCCTAATGGTTTCTCCTTTGCCTCTCCACCCCATCAACTCAACAGGAGTCAGTGAGTAATACAGATTTTCATGGTATAGAATTCTTGTGGAATTCTAGGCATGGCCTGGTAGCAGAATTGACAAATTCTGGTCTGAATATTCACTCAGCCCATTCACCTGAGGCTGGATATATATTCAAAGAGTTGGGAGAGAGAGGGGGTGGGAACTCACAGCATGATTTGTCCTCATCTGAATGCTCTGGGAATGGCTCTTATTCCAAGTATTTCTGGGTAGGGCTTCCCTTGTGGCTCAACTGGTAAAGAATCTGCCAGCAATGCGGGAGACCTGGGTTTGATCCCTGGGTTGGGAAGATACCCTGGAGAAGGAAAAGCTACCCTTTCCAGTATTCTGGCCTAGAGAATTCCGTGGACTATGTAGTCTATGGGATCACCAAGAGCTGGACATAACTGAGCAACTTTCACTTTAGGATGTTGTTAAAGAATTTTTTGCTCCTCCTGAAATGTTCTGCCTCTTGGAATAAGGACAGAATTAAAGGGAGATGGGTATAATGGATCTAGCCTTCATTCAGTGCTTTAGTTTTAATACAGTGAAACAGTGAAGACAGTGAAATTGCTCAGTCACGTCCGACTCTTTGCAAACCCATGGGCTGTAGCCTACCAGGATTCTCCGATCATGGGATTTTCCAGGCAAGAATACTGGAGTGGGTTGCCATTTCCTTCTGTCATACCATGGTTGTTGGTACAAGGATAAATGCAATGGAACTGAGTAGAGAGTCCAGAAATAGACTCATATATATAAGCAATGGATTTACTTCAAAGGCACCACTTACAGTAGGAAAAGGATAGTCTTTTCAACAAATGATGCCAAAGCAGTTGGTTGTCTTCTGGGGAGGGGTGATGAACTTTGACCTCTACTTCCTAACATCAGTTCAGTTCAATTCAGTCGCTCAGTCATGTCCGACTCTTTGTGACCCCATGAACCGCAGCACGCCAGGCCTCCCTGTCCATCACCAACTCCTGGAGTTCACCCAAACCCATGTCCATCGGGTCAGTGATGCCATCGAACCATCTCATCCTCTGTCAACCACTTCTCCTCCTGCCCTCAATCTTTCCCAGCATCAGGGTCTTTTCAAATGAGTCAGCTCTTCTCATCAGGTGGCCAAAGTATTGGAGTTTCAGCTTCAACATCAGTCCTTCCAGTGAACATCCAGGACTGATCTCCTATAGGACAGACTGGTTGGATCTCCTTGCAGTCCAAGGGACTCACAAGAGTCTTCTCCACCACCACAGTTCAAAAGCATCAACTCTTTGGCTCTCAGCTTTCTTTATAGCCCAACTCTTACATCCATACATGACCACTGGAAAAACCATAGCCTTGACTAGACGGACCTTTGTTGGCAAAATAATGTCTCTGCTTTTTAATATGCTATCTAGATTGGTCATAACTTTCCTTCCAAGGAGTAAGCGTCTTTTAATTTCATGGCTGCAGTCACCATCTGCAGTGATTTTGGAGCCCAGAAAAATAAAGTCAGCCACTGTTTCCACTGTTTCCCCATTTATTTGCCATGAAGTGATGGGACCAGATGTCATGATCTTAGTTTTCTGAATGTTGAGCTTTAAGCCAACTTTTTCACTCTCCTCTTTCACTTTCATCAAAAGGTTCTTTAGTTCTTCTTCACTTTCTGCCATAAGGGTGGTGTCATCTGCATATCTGAGATTATTGCTGTTTCTCCCAGCAGTCTTGATTCCAGCTTGTGCTTCCTGCAGCCCAGCATTTCTCATGATGTACTCTGCATAGAATTTAAATAAGTAGGGTGACAATATACAGCCTTGACGTACTCCTTTTCCTATTTGGAACCAGTCTGTTGTTCCATGTCCAGTTCTAACTGTTGCTTCCTGACCTGCATACAGGTTTCTCAAGAGGCAGGTCAGGTGGTCTGGTACACAACAATTAATTAAAGATGGACCAAAACCTAAATATGAAAGGTAAACCTATGGAGCTTATAGAAGAAAACAGGAGATCTTTATGGGCTTGGTCTGGGCCAAAAACAAAAAATGTAACAGAACACAAAAAGCATCAATCATAATAGAAATACTTGATACGTTGGACTATATTAAAACTAAGGAGATCTTAGTTTTAAAATTAGGCTGTTAGAGAATCCATAGCATATCTTCAAGACATGTGACAGAAAATCAGTCTAGAGTTCTTCCATGTGGGCTCCAGAAACTGCCTTGGCTAAGACCAATGACCCTGCTCCTTGCTCCATCTATAGAGAAATGGCTGCAGGTTGAAATAAGTGGCTTGTTGCAAGGCTGAGGCACTCGAATCTCACAGGAATCTTACTTTCCTCATGTGGTTTTGCTGCGTGAGAGGCAGCTTTGTTCCCGGGCCCCTCCAATCTCTGAACACTGGTGCATTCTTCTCAGAGCACTCCCTTGAGATCCCCTGAGCTTTGAGGTTGTCCCGCCAAGTCTGTGTGGGAAGGAGGACAGAGCCTCACGGGGCCCTCAGGCTTGAGCCAGATCCGCTGTGTGGTGTCCAAGTTCTTTGGGTCCCAGGGCCCTAGAGGGAGCCCAAAATGCAGTGAGAAGCCTTGTGTTGGTGAGGACAGACGAGGAAGCATTGGAAACAGGGCCAGCAGTACACACAAACGCAGCCCCGCTGTGCTCACTGTGTCCACGATTGCCACAGAAAAGACCAAGACCCCTGGCCAAGAGACATGCTTCCTTTCAGATCCAGGCTTTAGAGGGAAGGAAGCAAGAAATATATTTAGAGCTTTCAAAACTATGTTTTGCCTATTCTTACAAAGGGAAAAAATAAAACTACCCTGAGGGATTTTGTAAAAATCAGCTTTCAGTACTTGAGATGAGTGGGAAAACTCTTACATGCTGTTGTCATTTCCTTTCTGTTTCAAGAAATTAATTGTGGGCTGGAAATAGCCTGTTGCAAGAGGGGAGACTTCGTGCCCTTTGGATGCTGATTATGCCAGAAAACTTTCCAGGCCCCAAGGGAAGGTTGTCCCTTTCCCAGGACTCTGATGCAAGATGTCCCTGCAGTTAGATACTTTATTCAGCTCCAAGACCCAAAGTAGTGGAGAGCTGAAATTCAGAGGAAATAATTAACTCATTCTTTGAAGAAATGGCCTCAAGCTTTGACTTTGGGCCATGTTTGGTTCTGGAAGTGTACTGTACTGTCATCCCGGGATTCCAGGCTCCTTCCCTCTGACATGGACTCTCTCAGGCGCCTGGGGCTGTGCCCTGTGAATTAACAGTGGAGCGCATTTGCAAAAATCTGAGACTTTTTTTTCTTCCATTACCCAAAGAGTAAAGATTGGTTGTTGCCCCCCCTTCTCCAAACAGAAATACTAGTACATAAAAAAGAAAAACATTAAATATTTTGGGAGTTCACTATATTAATTGGAAAGTTGCACATGAGCAAAACAGCTGGTAAATTAAAACTCACTTAAGCATGAATCACAGAAGAAAATTTTGTAAGCAATAAATTTTTCTTCCTAATTGTTTTCTGACTGTCAAGATGTATGCATCACCGAAGTATAGCTTAAAATCCTGCTGGTGGCTGGGGGAAGCTAGTCTGGTCTTTGAAAGTAACTTCAGATAACGAAAGGAGGGGACAGTCTCCCAAACAGAATCAAATATTTAGTTCTAGTAATACTTACAGATTTCTGGCATGTTGACAAATGTTAAAGACTGTTTAAAAACACGGTTTGGCTTTGTGCCCCCTCCCATAGGTCCTTCCATCGTGACGCCCCCCAAGGACATCTGGAATGTCACTGGTGCCCAGGTGTATTTGAGCTGCGAGGTCATCGGAATCCCCACCCCTGTCCTCATCTGGAACAAGGTCAGTGGCAGCGACTTCAGGAAGACACCCTAGACTGACCAATGAGTAGTTACCCTGCAGAGGAGAGTAATGGCCTAAAATCCTCAGCCAGTCAGGGCTTTCCCACAGTCTTCCGGACACCGGTCCTGTGTCTTAGCAAACGACTTCACTGACCTCTAGAATAATCCCTGTTGTGCTCTTGTTAGCAGTCCCCAAGCACCAAGCCTTAGGGGCTGGCAGCACTGTGATGCTGGGCACACATCCCCTGCTCTGAGTGCATGTGTGTGTATCTCAGTATAACACAGTGGTTGAGATTGTGAGTTCCTTAAACGGGCTGGCTGAGTTCTCTCTAAGTCAGGGTTTCTTGGCATCAGCACTGTTGGCATTTTGAGCCAGATGGTTCTTTGTTGCAGGGGCTGCCCTGTGCACTATAAGTAGTTTTGCAGCGTCCCTGGCTTCTACCTGCTAGATGCCAGGAGCTGGTGTGCATTCTCACATGTGCGCACACACACACACACACACACACACTCCACTGTAACAGTTAAAAATGCCTCTAGACATTATCAAATGTTCCCTGGGGAGGAGGTCACCCTAGACCTCAATTTTTCCACTGTGTGATGAATGTAGCTTGGAATTCTTGTAAAGATTACATAGGAAGTCGCCCTGCTAAATCACTGGCGCTCAGGCGATGTTAGCTACTCTTCCTGAAAATATTTCCCTTTGAAGAGCGTTATCTTGTATATGAGTGTTGCCTTCGCATATGAAAGACAACAAATTTCTTGCATGCCTGTAGAAGGGAAGAGAAAAGATTGGCCAAATCACTTGATACTGTAACACTTCACAGTCATAATGTACATTACTTTACATTAGTGCTCTTATACTTTTTGACTTGTTTAAACCTCACAGCAGTCTGTGGAGTATATATCATCAAGCTCATGCTAACAAAAGAGAAATCTTGTTTCAGTTGAGAGGCATAGCCAGAAGCACCTTTTCAGCTGGTTTGCTTCTCCAGCAAGCTCTGAGATGGGTGATGTCTGCCCCGATTATTTGATTTGCTTGGTGTCTGAACAGAGGAGCAACTTCTGGAACTCCAGGAGTGATTGTGGCTCCCATAGTCAGAACTCTTTTCTGTTGCAAGTTGTAGAAACTCGCTTCACACTAGTTCAGGGAACAACAACGACAAAAACTGGGGTGGAGGAGAGGAATGATTCTAGCCCCAAGGGCATCTGAGTCCAGGTGCCCAGTGGGGTCAGAACTCCAACTCTTGGCTGCCGGGGTCCAGCCCCGGTAGGTCCAGGGAATTCAAAGCGGGGACGGAGTTGGCATCTTAGGAAAGAATTATTTAATTAGAGATATAAAGAGAGATTAGGAAAGGATAGTGTAGTAGGAAATTTAGTGGAGAAAAGAGACTGATGTTCCTTGCTTTACACGGAAAGCTAATAAAGTCTCAAGACAAGAAACTTGCACCGTCTACAGTAGGCCACAGGCGCCCCCTTGAATAGTGGAGGGTGCCCCACCTTGGGCTCCCTCTCGTGTGGGTCTTAGAAGCCCGGGCAAATAAGTAGACACGGAGAGCCTCCGCTTTCCAAGGGATCAGCCTGAAAAAGAGAGGGAGGGAGAGGAAGAAAGAGAGAGAGAGTTGACACGGAGGAGGCCAAGCTTGTGCAAAAACCCCATAACTTTATTTTTAAAAGGTGTTTATATGCCCTAAGTTTTACATAATGGAAGATAGAGTCATGCAGGGGCAGCAGTCCTGACTCTTTCTGTATATTTGTATACAAAAGGTCTCAAGTGATTTACATTATCTGGCCAAGAGGCCTGTTAACACTTTATGGCTCTCTTCCTTAATGAATGTTAATCTCATTTCCCCTGAAGTGTTTTTCTTTAATCTGCATCACCCTCAAAGCACTAAAGTTACATCCCTATAGAACAAAGGTGCAGTGGGTTATAACAAAGAAGGTACTTAACTCAAAGATCTATGTTGCTACTTTTTTTTTCTATATACCAACTATATCAACAAATAAAGATACGAAAACTTGGCAGCAAGTATTGGCTCAACAAATGAAACCCTTAATCAGTCCTATTCTAATGATTTGACTCCTCGGAGCAGCTGTAAGAGTCCTGTAGGCAGGCTAGAAAGCCATCAGAGGGGTTTTTGGATTGAAACACTCTTATTATGCCCAGGAGACTTATTATCTAAAAGCTCTAAATTAACTTTTTCCAGAAAAAGGTGGTGGGGGGACAGCCCCCTGTTAATGTCAGAAAAGTAGGTGAAAAGCACAATGCAGTAAGAGGCAGACTCTGGTTTTGGGGCAGATGCATGAGAAAATTCAGCGAGGCTCCCTTAAGGCCCGACTCGCCTTTGCCTGTTGGACCCCTTAACCTCATGACCTTTGCCACGGGCGGGACCCCTCGTGCTGGTTCCCGGCACTTGACTTTTTGTTCTCAGTGTAGGGGATCTCATTTTCTCCTTGTGCCTCAAAAAGATTCCTCCGTGCTGTAGGCGATAATTGTCACCAGCAACTCCAAAGACCTCAGAGGAAAGAGGGTATCCCCGTGCTACTTTTTAAAATTCCCACTGAAGGACTCTGACCCAGGTTGGGTCACCTGCTAACCTCTGGCTCCCCCGTGTGGCCAGAGGGGTGTGGAGCCGTCATGGAGCCTTGTCATCGGAGCAGAACAAGGGTAACTCCAGAACCTGCCTGGGGTTGGGGTAGGCAGAGGTGACAGAAGCTGTACTACAGCTGCCCTTTACAGCTGAAATTTCTTTAAACGGAGGGATGAAATTTTTACCTCAGTAAACTACTTTTTTAAAGGGAAGGCAGGAGCAGTGAAGAGCATAAACTCAACTGATGGATATATTCCTCTTGGCCTTCTGTGAAAGCTGCTGGTGCTCCTCATTGCTTATTTGGAGGTTTCTGGTTTGTCCCAGGGGGTGAAGAGGTAAGGAACAACTTTTTCAAAGAACTCCCATAAAAAGCTCTGTGCAGCTGTCTAAGGATCACACAGTGAGAAGCCAGGGTGACCCAGGTGTCATGAAAGATCTCGACAAGACCCAACATCATGACAGGTCTTGGTGGAGAGTAGTTTAGTCCTTTGTCTACCCACCCTTGCAGCTAACATACCCACACACAGGGAGCAAATTAGCCTCAGGAATCTTTTCCTTTAAACTTTGAGATCCTCTGGGATTGATCCCTTGGATCCCTTGAGGGCTTGTCAACTGGAGGAATTCTAGGGGAGGGTAGGAATGGATGGAGTGGGAGCGAGGAAAAAGAAACAGAAAAAAAATTTTTTTTTCTATAGACTTTCCAAAACAAACAAAACCCTACTTCTAGGTTCTGCTGATTTTCTTCTATCTTCATAATGTAATTTGCACATGCATGACCTAAAGCAGTGTTATTCAGACTATAGACCATGACCCATCAGTGAGTCCTGAATTTAATGTAGAGATCACAACCAGTATTTTCTTAAAGACTAAAAAGTAGAACAGAAAATACCTTAGGTAAAGGCACATTTAGTAAAGGTATTTCTTACTTATTTATGTTTGGTTACAGTCTTTGTTGCTGCACAGAGGCTTTCTCCAGTTGCAGTGAGTCAGGGGTTACTCTGTTGAGATGCACAGGCTTGAGGCAGCTTCTCTTGTTGGGGAGCACAGGTTCTAGGTGCACAGGCTTCAGTAGTCACAGCACGCAGGCTCAGTACTTGTGGCACATGGACTGCAGTTGCTCTGAGGCATATGGGATCTTCCTGGATCAGGGATCCAACCCATGTCCCCTGCACTGGCAGGTGGATTCCTATCCACTGTACCACCAGGGAAGTAAAGGTATTTCATGAAACTTTTCTTCTGTATATTCCAGATAGCAATGCAAAACGTGTTTCTTACTATGGGCCATGTCAGAGCACTTTGAAAGTCACTGACCTAAAGAACTAAACAGGCCATTTGTTTTCTCCTCCGCTCCCCTTGTAACCAGCCTGTTAAGAAATGCAGATTTATATTTAAGATCACCTGTCAAATCTGATTTAAGCATGGAACTGCTTTTTGGACATAAATGAATCTTAGAATCTTCCCTTGTTAAACTGAGGTTCCAAGAAGGTAGCGTGTCTTTCTTGTTCAAAGACTCTTAGCAGCAGCAGAACTGACAGGATGACTCTTCTCTCTGAGACTCTTCTGGCTACAGCGACAGTTCCATGGCAGGCCCAGCCTGGTGAGTGGCCTGTGGTATTCTGACCAGCACTTATCGTGTGACCTTAACAAGTCCCATACACACATATATATGTATACATATTTTTTTTAAACAAAACTCCTGGGATTGGCATATATACTACTATGTATAAAATGGGCTTCCCTGGTGGCTCAGACAGTAAATAATCCACCTGCAGTGCAGGAGATCTGGGTTCGATCCCTGGGTGGGAAAGATCCCCTGGAGGAGGGCATGGCAACCCACTCCAGTATTCTTTCCTGGAGAATCCCCATGGACAGAGGAGCCTGGCAGGCTACAGTCCATGGGGTTGCAAAGAGTTGCACACAGCTGAGTGACTAAGCACAGCACAGTGTGTATGAAATAGATAACTATGTATATAATTCCCACTGTATAGCACAGGGAATTCTACTCAGTACTCTGTGGTGACCTAAATAGGAAGGAGATATTAAAAAGAGGGAGTATATGTATACATATAGCTAATTCACTTTGCTGTACAGTGAAAAATAACAACATCGTAAAGCAACTATTGTTGTTCAGTGGCTAAGTTGTGTTCGACTCTGCAACCCCATGGACTACCGCACGCCAGGTTTCCCTGTCCTCCACTATCTCCTGGAGTTTGCTCTATAGTGAGCAGCTATACTCCAATAAAAACTTTTTTATTAAAAAAGCCCCAGCCTACAAAGATTATAAGAGCCATATTTTGAAATGGGGAAATGAACTGAAAAAGCTGTATTTACCTTAACTCTTGTAAGTCAGAGGGACGCTTACAGGGAAGGTGAGAGACCAGAATTCTTTCCAAACATTTAGATGTTTTCAAGATTAAGAGGCTTTCTATTCTTTTCCTGCCTGAACATCTTTTCAGATTAGGGCTCATGACCTCTAAGAATATTCCTTTTTCAGTTTAAAAAAAAAGAGTGATTGTTAAAGGAAAAACTATCCAAAGATGTGCATAATGTCCTCCCACCTCCTTCCACTCCTTGAAATAACCAATATGAACTTTGCATCTTTCTATACCCCTATTCATGCCCATATGTATACAAACATATTCCCAGAGTATGGGTTGAAATGGGAATAAAGTTTGCAATCACTCTGAAATTTTTTTTTTTTCAAGAAATATTTCATGGGCATCCCTCCAGGCCTGCTTCTCAAGGACTACATAATATTCCAACTGTGGGTGTTCCATAATTATTAAACACAATTTCTGTGTTTCCAACTTTTCATCACCTTAAATATCACCTTAAATATTTGAGTATACATATCCCACATGCAACTGACGTTTTTCTCTATAGGATAGATTCCCCCAAAGATACATGATTAGGTCAAAAGATTTAGTCTTAATAGACATTGTCAGAACATTTTCTTTTAAAAAAAATTTACCACCTGATTTTAATAATTATGAAAATGTTAAACCTGTTGGAGGCACTGTACCTTTTGAGAGAACTGCTTAGTACCCTCAGTACAACAAACATTATTTCTTATCTGCAATGTCTTATGCATTCTGCTAGTCTCATTGGTTCCTGTCTTCAAGGAATTCTGTCTGGTTTCTTTTCTTTTTAATTGAAGTATAGTTGATTTACAATGTTGTGTTAATTTCTGCTATACAGCAAAGTGATTCAGTTATAGATATATATTCTTTTTTTTTTACATTCTTTTCCATTACGGTTTATCATAGGGTACTGAATATTATTATCTGTGCTATACAGTAGGACCTTGTTGTTTATCCATTCAGTATGCATTAATAGCTTACATCTGCTCATCCCAACTTCCCACTCCAGACCTCCACAAACCCCTTCCCCTCTTTACAACCGCAAGTCTGTTCTCTATGTCTGTCAGCCTGTTTCTGTTTTATATTAATAGATAGGTTCATTTGTGCCATATTCAGTTCAGTTCAGTCACTCAGTCGTGTCCGACTCTTTGCGACCCCATGAATCGCAGCACGCCAGGCCTCCCTGTCCATCACCATCTCCTGAAGTTCAGTCAGACTCACGTCCATCAAGTCAGTGATGCCATCCAGCCATCTCATCCTCTGTCATCCCCTTCTCCTCCTGCCCCCAATCCCTCCCAGCATCAGAGTCTTTTCCAATGAGTCAACTCTTCGCATGAGGTGACCAAAGTACTGGAGTTTCAGCTTTAGCATCATTCCTTCCAAAGGAATGCCAGGGCTGATCTCCTTCAGAAAGGACTGGTTGGATCTCCTTGCAGTCCAAGGGACTCTCAAGAGTCTTCTCCAACACCACAGTTCAAAAGCATCAATTCTTCGGCGCTCAGCTTTCTTCACAGTCCAACTCTCACATCCATACATGACCACAGGAAAAACCATAGCCTTGACTAGACGGACCTTAGTCAGCAAAGTTATGTCTCTGCTTTTGAATATACTATCTAGATTGGTCATAACTTTTCTTCCAAGGAGTAAGCATCTTTTAATTTCATGGCTGCAGTCACCATCTGCAGTGATTTTGGAGCCCAGAAAAATAAAGTCTGACACTGTTTCCACTGTTTCCCCATCTATTTCCCATGAAGTGATGGGACCGGATGCCATGATCTTCATTTTCTGAATGTTGAGCTTTCAGCCAACTTTTTCACTCTCCTCTTTCACTTTCATCAAGAGGCTTTTTAGCTCCTCTTCACTTTCTGCCATGAGGGTGGTATCATCTGCATATCTGAGGTTATTGATATTTCTCCCAGCAGTCTTGATTCCAGCTTGTGTTTCTTCCAGTCCAGTGTTTCTCATGATGTACTCTGCATATAAGTTAAATAGGCAGGGTGACAATATACAGCCTTGATGTACTCCTTTCCCTATTGGGAACCAGTCTGTTTTTCCATGTCCAGTTCTAACTGTTGCTTCCTGACCTGCATACAGATTTCTCAAGAGGCAGGTCAGGTGGTCTGGTATTCCCATCTCTTTCAGAATTTTCCACAGTTCATTGTGATCCATACAGTCAAAGGCTTTGGCATAGTCAATAAAGCAGAAATAGATGTTTTTCTGGAACTCTCTTGCTTTTTCCATGATCCAGCAGATGTTGGCAATTTGATCTCTGGTTCCTCTGCCTTTTCTAAATCCAGCTTGAACATCAGGGAGTTCACAGTTCACGTATTGCTGAAGTCTGGCTTGGAGAATTTTGAGCATTACTTTACTAGCATGTGAGATGAGTGCAATTATGCAGTAGTTTGAGCATTCTTTGGCATTGCCTTTCTTTGGAATTGGAATGAAAACGGACCTTTTCCAATCCTGTGGCCACTGCTGAGTTTTCCAAATTTGCTGGCATATTGAATGCAGCACTTTCACAGCATCATCTTTCAGGATTTGAAACAGCTCAACTGGAATTCCATCACCTCCACTAGCTTTGTTCGTAGTGATGCTTTTTAAGGCCCACTTGACTTCACATCCCAAGATGTCTGGCTCTAGATGAGTGATCACATCATCATGATTATCTGGGTCATGAAGATCTTTTTTGTACAGTTCTTCCGTGTATTCCTGCCATATTGGATTCCACATATGAATGATACCATATGGTGTTTCTCTTTCTGATTTACTTCACTTTGTATGATAATCTCTAGATCCATCCATGTTACTGCAGATGGCATTATTTTGTTCTTTTTATGGCTGAGTAGTATTCCACTGTATACAAGTCCACATCTTCTTTATCCATTCATCTGTCAATGGATATTTAATTGTTTCCATGTCTTGGATATTGTAAATAATGCTATGAACATGGGGTGCATGTACGTTTTTGGATTACAGTTTTGTTTGGATATATATCCAGGAGTGGGATTGCTGAATCATAAATTAACATTCTAGTTTTCTGAGGAAACTGCATACTATTTTCCATAGTGGCTGCACCAACTAATTCTCACCAACAATGTAGGAGTGTTCCCTTTCCTCCACATCCTCTGCAGCATTTGTTATTTGTAGAGTTTTTAATGATGGCCACTCTGACTGGTGTGAGGGGATACCTACCATTGTAGTTTTGATTTGCATTTCTCTAATAATTAGTAATGTTGAGTATCTTTTCATGTGCCTATTACCATTTGTATTTCTTTGGAGAAATGTCTGTTTAGGTCTTACCACTTTTTGATTGAATTGGGGGTTTTGTTGTTGTTGTTAAGTTGTATGAGCTGTTTGTATGTATTTTATTTTTGTGTATGGGGAGAGGGTATATTCTAAATTCATTGATTTACGTGAGGCTATCCAACTTTCCCAATACCACTTGTTGAGGAGACTGTTTTTCACATTGTGTATTTTTGCCTCCTTTGCCAAATATTAACCAACCACAGGTGTGTGGGTTTATTTCTGTGCTATCTGTTCCATTGATCCATGTGTTTTTGTGTCAATACCATGCTGTTTTGATTACTGTAGCTTTATAGTGTTATCTGAAGCCTTGGAGGCTTATGCCTCCTGCTTTGTTTTGTCTTCAAGACTGCTTTGACAATTCTGGGTCTTTTATGGTTCCATATAAATTTGAGGATTGCTTGTTCCAGTTCTGTGAAAAATAGGTAATTTTTCTGTGTCATGGGTAATTTGATAGGGATTCCATTCAATCTGTAGATTGCTTTGGGTAGTATGGCCATTTTAACATTAATTTCTCCAGTCCAAGAACATGAGTGAGTGAGTGAGTGAAAGTTGTTCAGTCACGTCCGACTCTTTTCCACCTCATGGACTATACAGCCCACTAGGCTCCTCTGTCCATGGAGTTCTCCAGGCAAGAATACTGGAGTGGGTAACCATTCCCTTCTCCAGGGGATCTTTCCATGCCTTTGAATCATCTTCAGTTTCTTTATTGTTTTACAGTTCTCAGAATATGTCTTTCAAATCCTTGCCCAGGTTAATTTCTAAGTGTTTTATTTTGGGGGATGCAATTTTGAAATTTTTTTTACATTCCCTTTCAGTATTTCATTGTTAATGTCAAGAAATGTAACTGATTTCTGTATGTTATTCTTGTATCCTGAGGAATTCATTTATCAGTGCTAGTAGTTTTATGGAATTGTTAGGGTTTTCTATATACAGAATCATGCCATCTGAATATAATGACAATTTTACCTCTTGGATTATCTTTTCTTTTTCTTGTCTGATTGCTGTGGTGTCAGATTACTTTCTAAATCCATTGTAGCAGTTCACCCTCCCCCTCAGCAATGTATGGGTATCATTTCCCTGCATACTCACCAGCACTGAATATTACCCCTTTTTAGATTTTGTTAATGATGAGTAGAAGTATCATTTCACTATTGCTTTTATTTCATTGACTACATTGAAAATATTTTCATATTTAGATTTTCTTTTTATATGAATTATGTTTGTAGCCTTTACTCTTTTTTCCATGGGGTCGATTCTTATTATCATTTTGTGCTTTTTTTGCACATTCGGGATAATGACCCTTTGTCATGTATTATAGATTTTTTTCCTAGACAACCATTTTGTCTTTTGTTTACAGTAGCTGTGGAGCTGAAAATTGTGATAGTTATAGATTCTATTTCATCATAAAGTTCTGAAACGTCACCAGAAAGGCACAGCAAATATGTTCTAAGCTGCATAAAAGATCCCTGAAAGTCAGTGAATGCTTGAACATCAACCTGTAGGAATCAGACTAATGCATCATTCTGCAGTCATTGGCACTTTTTTCTTAGTTATTGCTTGTTGCAACTAAAATACAACTGGAGAGGGCTGAGATGACTTCCCTGGGTCTCCCTCTCCTCTGGTTCTCCTCCTAGTTGAGTCTGTGGTGAGCAGTGACTTCTAGGCAGTTTTTTCTGCTGTACAAACCTCCAGTCCAGGCACATATGTAGAACTTTTGTCAGCCCAGCCTGCATCTTTTTCTCAAACTAAAAATGTATTTATCAACAAGTTCCCCTTACGTAAGTAATGCGGTAAAGGAGTTTGCTGTATAAAAATTTTCCATGTAAAAATTCTTTGTACTTCTTTCTGTATGTTTTCTACATGGTATAAAACATTTACAATGTTAATTAAATATGAGTTTGAATATGGGTATTCATTTTCCAGTCAAGTACTTAAAAGTTTCTTGGTACAAAGTGAGTCATTAATTGGCAGAGAACGCTATTTACTGAGAGCTACATGAGCTGAGGAGAAACAGCTCAGTTGCCAAGATTCACTATTTGTGCAGTAGTATTTTTCTGCTTTGGTCACACACAAAATCCTCAAAGAATTCTGAATATCAAGACCAGAGACATATTACTTTAACCACTGAATCAAATTAATACTTAAAACCATTATTTAAAACCATTTTTAAGTAACTGCTTCAAAATCTGCACTAGTATAAACCATTTCTGCCAGCTACCTGGGGAAGGGAAGGGAAAAAGAGGCCTATTGAATTTATCTGCCTTTATAAAATTCATTTGAGAAAAATACTAAGATACCTAATTTTCTCTAATAGTGGCAAAATGGGGACTCTCAGGGGAAAAAAAGCGAACAGGTGAAAACCAGCCGCTCCAGATCGGTAACGTCTAGGGTCTTTTTTTAAAAAGAGTAGGAGTTAGCCTAGATTCCACATTTTGCAGAGTGCAATCCGTTGTCATGAAGCAGAAAAAATAAAAGGGTGGTTTTGATGCTGAGACAACAGCTTAGTAACTGTGTGGTGGCAGTGGGCTCACAAGTAAGAGAAGCAACTCTGATGTAAAGTGTCAAAAAAAATTAGATAGTATGGTCTAACTCAAGATTTGCTTAATTATAAGAGGAAAGGAAAACTACCTATTTGAGAATATAAATCCATCTTTCTAATTACAAAGGTTAATAGCAATAAACATCAACCTAACTCTTAAAGATGGCCAGGGATGGAAATAAACATTGCTTCGTGTGTTCTTTGAAATATATTTTTAAACCTATCGTTATCACAAGCCTTAAAATATTTATACTGTCTCAACAATTCTGCTTCTAGAAATTTATGCTAAATGTATATATATGGAGAGGTTAGGGGCAAATTTTATTGTTTTGTGAATCTTTATATAATATTTTCCAAAGTTTATATAATGAACACATATTAATAGTTTGCCTTTTTAAATGAGGGGAGGAAAGTAGAAGTATTCACTAGTGGCCTCAAGCCAAGGAAACTGAGTTTTTTCTTCATCTTTCTAAATCTCATGACAGGCACAGGGATACGTACCAAGTCTTGTTTTAAGAGAACAATTATAGCTTGTACTTGACAGGCATTTTTGCTCTCAGGCCTTTTAGTAAATCACTTGATGAACAAACCCTTAGCCCTCTGAACAAAGTAATGGTATTGGCTTTGGACTTGTTATTTTCTATTGATGAGGCTGTTAGAGGAAGAGCTCCAGGAGTTGGGCTCTTACACAAGGTCCCAAGTATCAAACCTAAGATGGTGACAGTTTGTCAAAATGGCATTAAGGCAAACAAGGCCCAACACTGACAAGCAGAATTTACAAGGGTATGAGTGAATGATGGTAGCCAGTGGCAAGAAAGTATGAGTTTATATTCCCCAAGCATGCAAAAAAATACATTAATTTTAAATATACAAGCTTAGAGAAAGGAATAAAAGAGAATGTATACTTTATGTAAGTATTTAGGAGAGAGTAATATGGAAACTGCTAGGCTTAATCCAGTTAGAAATTCTGATGTATACCCTGTGCAATTCTAGAAATACTGGTCACTTCCAAGTTGATGATTCAGTGCAGAGAACTCAGACTGTTCCCCCGCCTCCCTGCTTTTTTTGCAGGTAAAAAGGGGTCACTATGGAGTTCAAAGAACAGAACTCTTGCCTGGTGACCGAGACAACCTGGCCATTCAGACCCGGGGTGGTCCAGAAAAGCATGAAGTTACTGGCTGGGTGCTGGTGAGTACCAAGAGCTGACAAATATTTCACTCTTAGAATTCAACACAGCAAACCTGGTGAAGGCGCCTAATGTGCTGCCAGGCTCAGAGTATTTGCATGCTCTTCCACATCTCTTTAGAACAGTCTTACCACAGAGCGGCTGTTTCTTCCAGAGGAAACATTAAAAAAAAAAAAAAAAGCAGCTGGAATTTATTAGGATGTTTTGGAAACATCCTAATATAAATGAGAAATAAATGAGAACCAATTAATAATAAATGAGAACCAATTTTTGCCCCCTAGGAGTTCAAAGCAAAAGGGAACTAAATGACCCAAGCATTATTTTAATCAGTTATTATTTTACTTGACCTTTGATAACCATGGACATGCAAGGCTAGTGTCCCTAGTTCTTAGATCACATACCCTACACCAAGGTCTCCCTCAAACAAGGATATGTGCACCTATCCTGTTTTTAACCTATGCAGTGTGATCTAAAGTTGTCCATGGCTTTTTCTCATAGTAGGATCCTCCTGGCAGAGCATTTGATAGCTACATAATTACTCCTAGCACAGGGCTAGTACTATTTCTAGCAGTATCTTTGCCATGAACCCTCTTGGTCATGTTAGGAAACTTATGAAATGACTTAATTGAGGCCACTGGAAAAAGATGACCACCACAGAGAAACTGTAGATCTTTTTTTCTTTCACAGGTATCTCCTCTTAGTAAGGAAGATGCTGGAGAATATGAGTGCCATGCATCCAATTCCCAAGGACAGGCTTCAGCATCAGCAAAAATTACAGTGGTTGATGCCTTACATGAAATACCAGTGAAAAAAGGTAGGTAATAAATCTCATAAGCATTTAAAAATGACTAGTGTTTTTGTTTGGGCTTCCCTATGGCTCAGGCAGTAAAAAATCTGCCTGCAATGTGGGAGACCTGGGTTTGATCTCTGGGTTGGGAAGATCCCCTGGAGAAGGGAATGGCAACCCATTCCAGTATTCTTGCCTGGAGAACCTCATGGACAGAGGAGCCTGGCGGGCTACAGTCCATGTGGTCGCAAAAGAGTCAGATACAACTGAGCGGCTAACATTTGTTTACTTAGTGCTTCTGTTTAATAAAGCACAGAACCAAGTATAAAAGTATCAGACAGCTCTTAATGAAATTCTGTTGATGTTAGGAATCCACAAGGGAATGGCATTAAGTATGTAATCAAAATTTAGAGTGCATGGCTCCAAAAGAACATTCAGTGGTTGATGGAATGTTATTATTATGACTTAGATGCTTTCACTCTATCTTACATGTAAGAGTCAAAACTCAGACCTGATTAGAATGGTTTATATTTCCCATAACTTTCTATCTATCTTCACTGCATTTTCCTTGATGTTGTGACTATTATATTAAATTCCCATTTAAAAGGAAATGATTTGTAGACAATTCTGGTCCTTCACTTTGAGCTTTTATAAGAAAAAACCTGAAAGAGTATATTGGCAGGTATTCAATTCTGTTCTGCCTCTATCCACTTCACTGTCAAAACCTTCCTCTTAAGCACCCATCCTGGTGGTATGAGAGTCATGCTACTTTCCATTTATATAGTTCTGTTAGACTGATGTCTGAACTGGTTTTTTCTTAAGTTAAAAATAAAAACAAAATTTATTGTGAGCATTTGTAAAAACCATTCTATTGTGTGGACCACTCAGCTGTGGTATGAAAGGAAGAAATATGAAGTAAAGATGTGTTTGGTCAGATTCTTTTCAGCCAAGATGTGTAAAGCCAAATGATGGAACAAAGAGCAGTAGCTCAGAGGCATGAGTTTGCGCCTCAGCTCTGCCACTGATTATTCCACTTTCAATTCTGAATAAGAACTAGAATACTTTCAATTCTGAATAAGAACTGGAAGACAAAGGAAAGTTCCTTAGTCTCTCTCTAGCTTATCTTGCTCATCTATGAAGTGTGCTTCTCCCACTTCTATAATAAGGTCCCTCTCTTGATGGACCAGTACAACAAAATCACCTTCCACATCTAAAAATCATATATAGGTAGTTCAAATTCAAAGAGCACTCCCACTGCCCACCATATCAATTTATCCTCAAACATTCTTTATCCCCACATTTTAACATCTTCATTTATTTGGAAACACTACACTACCTCAAAATTAGAAAATAAAACCATATCCATACGTGTAACTAATTTTTATCTTTTTTTTTTTAAACAGGTGAAGGTGCTGAGCTGTAAACCTGCAGAATATATTAGTCTGCATAGCTAAAAGTAGTCATGGGTAACTACAGCCTCCTGTTCTTGCCTAGTAACCAGTTTCTTTTCATCCAGTCCACTAACACTTTAGCTATATTCACTGATTTTACACAGTGAAATACGAAATTAAGATAACACACCAAGACTATCTACAAAAATTTATTGTCTATTTACAGAAGAAAAGCATGCATATCATTAAACAAAACAAATAAAATGTGTTTTCTCACATCGCAGTACATTTTTGTTTAAAAAAAATATTTTTTTAAGCTGTATCACAGAAACAAGACACAAAGATTTTTTAAAAGAGCTAAACACTCATCATTCGAGGTGCAATACTCATGGACATGAGTTCCTGAAACAACAGTTTGCACGCATAAGGCATTCGAACCAAAGAGATCTGGGGAAGGAGAAAAAAGAGGTAATTAGCAAAGCTGTACTGAAGCAACCCCACTTCCCTACCCCAGAAAAAGCCACAGACTTGGTACTAGAGGCACTGAACAGCTGAGAGGGCTGCTGGCACTCATCCTATCACCTTGGCCTACGGTGGCTCCTTCTCCTAACAGGCTTTGGTATTTTACCCTTTCTGTCAGACCTGATTTATATTCACCCTTCTCAATGAAAAGGTTTAAAAAAAAAACACTCATTGTTTAAAATTCCTTGTACAAGACCTTATTATTTCCAAAACATGAACAGCTTAGGGAAATTACCATGCTAAAACTTAAATTAGTTTTTAGAAAAACAGAATTGATATCTTTTTCTTCATTTAAAACCAGGAATCTTATAGAAAAATGCTACCAAAATTGTGAAAACACCAATGTGTTCACCACACTCAATCTGCCTGGATGATGAGGCAAATACGGTTATATCCTGAATAGATAATAACTGCTAGGAATGTCTGTACATACCTGGGTTTTATTTCGGCAGCCCCTGCATTCATATGTATGGGTCCTGGTGTTCGCAATTGCCATTATTCCACAAAGATTGCAAACGTGAACCTGATACGGATCTGACGCCTCAAACAACCTCTCCCTTAGAAACTGGGCTGCTCCATGCGCGATCTGACAGTCTCGTTCCATCTCTCCAAAACGCAAGCCACCATCACTATTATGGGAAGAAACAACAGGCTATTTTGTACTGATTTTCTATTATCAATACCACTTTGACTAATGGCAAGTATAAAAAGTAGCATTAGTAAAGAATGAGAACTAGACTCCAATTTTTCTACTTTTGTATTCTGTCAGCATGGTTAGGAGGCTAAGAAGGCTACCAACTATTTGATGTGCACTAGAAGGTCCCCAAACAGAGTTCACACATTAGTTTCTTAAATATAGTAAATACACTTTTTCAAATAAAACACAATGACGTACAGAATAAAATCTTGTAACATTACCATTTAACTTATTTGAATTCATCTGTATGCTAAAAATTTAATAATAAAAGTTAATCTAAATAAAGTAGCTTCTCCATGAATGAGACTCCCAAGCAATCAAACCTGAAACAATAAATGCACATTGGCACAACTAATGGAAAGAAGAGGTGAAATCAGTCACAGGTTTCCCCAGCTTAGTAAGTGAAATGAAATGCATTGTTCTGATGGCCAGGCAAGTAGATGGTGATGGCTTCCTTAATATTCTTCTATATAAAAGATAAAGAATGGTTTCATGGGAGTACATACACACACACACACACACACACACACACATATATATATTAATAAAATACATATGATTAAAGAGCTTCTAATGATACTACCAAAAGCAAAACACTTGGTCAGCTTTAGAGGATTCTAAGTAACTGACTCATCATTTTGAAAACTGGTAAATAAAAGGAAAGAATTGAGCATTTATCATGTCTTTTACTATATGAAAACTATGTCACCAGGTAACCAGATGATGAAACAAAATTTCTCTCTATGAAAGTATTCCAGCTAATAAATGAAGGAATGATAAAATTAGAATCTCATCAGTCTGCAATCCCTATTAAAGGTTTTAGGTACTGAACATTAACAGCTACTAAAGTCACAAAAGAAAAACAACCAGATATGGAAAGTATACAATTTTGAATACTGCCTTTTAAGTATTACTATTAAAGAACACAAACCCTTCACCTCATCAAGGCTCTAAATCCAATTAGCTATTTACAAGAAATAGGCACACACAGCCCAGGAATGCAATCAACAAAAATCCAGACTGTGAGAGGGAATTCCCTGGCAGTCCAGTGGTTAGGACTCGGCGCTTTCATTGCTGGCACCCAGGTTCAACCTCTGGTTGGAGAACTAAGATCCCACAATTCAAAAAATCCAGTCTGTGAGAAACCCTCCACAACAAACAATCCAACAAATAAAGTGCAAGAAAAAAAAGTTAAAGGGTAACCGACAGATTAAGAAAAAAAACTTGAGACATATCAATCAGCTACAAACCATGAGCCTTATTTGTATCCTAAATGAAACCAACAAATGTTTTTTAAAAACTATGCAACTGTCAAGAAAATCTAAACACTAGATATTTAATATTAAGGAGGTACTGTGATTGCTTTTATAACTTTCCTATTTTCTAAAGCAGGAGTTCTGAGAGTGTGGTCTGTGGACTCTTAAGGGTGAAAACAGTTTTTATAATAAAACTAATGACACATTTGCTTCTTTCACTGTATTGACATTTGCACTGACAATTGCCAAAGTAATTGAATAAACTGCTGGCACCTGAATACATCAGGTGGGTAGAACCATACTTTACTAGCAGTCATATTCTCCAGTGTATCTGAAGGGTGAGAAAACCAGTTTTATATAAAGTATGTCATTAATGAAGCAATTAAAAATGATTAGTTTTATTTAACTTTGACTCCTGAGTACATAGTTTTTAACAGTCTGATAAAGAGTTCTCATAAGGTACTTTAGTTGTATATTAAAGATGGTGGTCTTGAAATAAAGTGCTTGCACAATTTTGAAGTAGTCACATTTATCATGAAATATCTTTTATACCTGAAAAAACAGCTGACACCAATCATGTTAATTTGCCAACAATAGCACCAACTATGTTAATTCAGCCTTAAGATATTTGGCAGACATTTTTTTCACTCAAGGAAAACAATTTTAAAGATTTGTTGTAAATCATTAAAAATTAGTGTTTCAATCAAAGAGGAGAATTTTAGAAAAAGAAAACCTCTATCCAACACTCTGAGCTTGATAACCTCCCAATACTTAAAAACTTTCTGATGACATGGTGGTGATATTCACAAATGTGAAATTTGTTTTTTGATATAATGAAATGTGTCAACATGTAAAAATCTACACAACTCAATGAAAATATTTTTCAAATAACCAATTATGAGACTATGAAACTACATAAGTATAAAAGATACACTCAAAGTATAAGACAAGCCAATGGATTTCAACATAAAAGATTCATTTAAGTAGTTCCAAATTCTACATCACAACTAACCTTTAGAAAGGACAACTTGTCACTCTAGTGCAGCATCAAAAAAAAAATCCAGTCACCTGAAAGTTACTATAATATTCTTCCCTTTCAACCATAAATCTGTGTGAGGTCACATAGTTAATTATAAAAAATAAAATCCTGCAATGGATTAAATGCAGAAGCAAACACAAGAATCAAGAATCTAGCTATCTTCTCACAAACCAGTTCATTAAGAAGATTTGCAAAAAGATAAACCAATGTCACTTTATCACTAAATTTATCTGGAAAATACTTTTCACTTAAAATGTTATTTATGTTAATGTATAATGAATTTGTTACTGTTATTTTTTAAACCAAGTAATAAATATTTTAAACCTTTCTCGGTTTTAATTTCTAACATGATAAATATCAAAAGATACCAACTCCCTTTTAGGATCCTGGAATCAAGAAATATTAGAACCATTCTTTTATATAAGATCAATGATGCAGCTCTCTTACCGAGATCTACCCTCCATCGGCTGTCTATTAAGAATCTGAATAGGTCCCCGAGCACGAGAATGAATCTTATCATCCACCATGTGCTTCAAACGCTGGTAGTAAGTGGGGCCAATAAAAATCTGTGATGTGATTTTTCGACCAGTGAATCCATTGTATAAGACCTGAAACAAGCAGATTTTTAAATACAGACTTAAAAATTACTAAACAAGTTCAAAGTATATATGGACATATACTATACAATTCCATTTCTAAACAAATCAAAACAGACTAAAATAATCTATGCTGTAAAAGGAGTAATTACCTTGGGGTGGGGGTATGTAGGTAGTGACTGGAAGGAGACACAAGAGAGCATCAGGGATAAAAGGATTCTGATAATTTTCTTTTCAAGAGCTGGGTGCCAGTCACACCTGTGTTCACTTGGTGAAAATTTATCAACCTGAACATTTATGGTTTATGTATATATTTGAAGTATGTAGTATACTTCAATGAAAGATTTATTTTTTTAAGAATGAAATAACACACGTGCAAAAAAAGAATATACTTAACAAATTACCAATGTAAAAGCAAACATACCTCATTTCCTCTGAGATGGTAGCCATAATCAGATAGAAGATTAGAAATCTTCTGCACATTAACAGCATCATTGAATGGAGTGGCATCACCAATTTCACCCTTGTTAGCTGATACCTTTAAAAAGAAAAGTAATGTTTAAAAGGTTGCTTCCTAAGGAAAACACCAATACAGTATACTAACACATATGTATGGAATTTAGGAAGATGGCAATGACGACCCTGTATGCAAGACAGGAAAAAAGACACAGATGTGTATAACGGACTTTTGGACTCAGAGGGAGAGGGAGAGGGTGGGATGATTTGGGAGAATGGGAATTCTAACATGTATACTATCCTGTAAGAATTGAATCACCAGTCTATGTCTGACGCAGGGTGCAGCATGCTTGGGGCCGGTGCATGGGGATGACCCAGAGAGATGTTGTGGGGAGGGAGGTGGGAGGGGGGTTCATGTTTGGGAACGCATGTAAGAATTAAAGATTTTAAAATTTAAAAAATAAAAAACTAAAAAAAAAAAAAAGGTTGCTTCCGTCTCTCTTTAGAAGTCTATGTTAATACAAATATAGTCAGCTAAAAAAAAAACAACCTTTTTAAGAAAGGGAAGATTTGGGTCATGGAATTGGGGTCACCATGGTAAGGAGCATTCCAACTCACTTCTACTCCTAGCTTCTGGATCTTTGAATATGTCCTGTTAACACTGTCACTAACTCACCTACTTGGGTGCTGCAAGAATTGAATTAAAACTGTGCAAGAATGCAAAAAAAAAAAAAAAAGGGGGGAAGATTTTGAACTTAAGATTACAAATTAACTTAAATATCTGTTATGGAAAGCTGTAACATCATAAGGTTCATTTTATTAGCATCTTACATAAAACAGAACTACCTATTAAGTCTTCAAATAGGAAGCTCTCTGCGAGACCACATACAAAAAGAATGAGACTCTCAAATATTTCCTATGACTCAAGGAAGATGACATTTTAATCCTTACAACCAAGTCATCCATGTGTTAAGCTGTAGCCGCTGCTGCTGCTGCTAAGTCGCTTCAGTCGTGTCCGACTCTCTGCAACCCCATAGATGGCAGCCCACCAGGCTCCTCTGTCCCTGGGATTCTCCAGGCAAGAATACTGGAGTGGGTTGCTATTTCCTTCTCCAGTGCATAAAAGCTGTAGCTACTCTACCTTAATAAGATCCTTAAAAATAGAAAACCTCCACTGAAAGACACATGCATAGCTAATATTACAGCTATAAAACCATTAGGTTCACAATGAACTAACCACCACTTATAGAAAAGAACCAGTCAAAAGAATAACCACATATTCAAAGACTGGATATAGTAAATTTTGCAAGAATTTTTAGTCATAACTTTGCAAATTTTTGCAAACAGACAGACAGACATAAACCAATTTAAAAGCAGGAAAGTAGTGTCACACTGGCTTTTTCCACAGTACCCTGACTAAGAATGAGAGAAATCACCTAACACTTTGGAAGAAACATCAATTTGAGACCTATATCTGTAAAGAAAATCTCTTACCTTCCCTTGAAGACATTCAATCAAGTGACCAATGGTCATACGAGAGGGGATGGCATGGGGATTTATGATGATATCGGGGGTGATACCTTCACAGGTGAAAGGCATATCCTATAAAGGAATTTTTTAAAAGACACTTGAAAAACTTAAATCTCTTAGCTATAGAACTAGAACTGATTCTCTTTCATCTGAACTTTGCTATGTCCTAAACTGTGTTCAACACAGTATGCATGCTAAGTTGCTTCAGTCGTGTCTGACTCTTTACGACTCTATGGACTGTAGCCTGCCAGGCTCCTCTGTCCATGGGATTCTCCAAGCAAGAATACTAAAGTGGGTTGCCATGCCCTCCTCCAGGGGATCTTCCCAACCCAGGGATCGAACCTGCAGTTCTTATGTCTCCTGCACTGGCAGGCAGGTTCTTTACCACTAGCGCCTGGGAAGCCCTCAGCATAGATGTGCACCTACTTGTTCGGCACTACAATTCAAAGTCAAGCCTTTACTGCCTCTAGGCTCTTAAGTTAAAGCAAATTTTAATAAAATGATCAATAAAACTGTGAGTCAGAGGTGATGAAAGATACCTACCTCCTGTCTATACTGAATACCACAAGTACCCTTTTGACCATGTCGACTAGCAAATTTGTCTCCAATCTGTGGAATTCTAACAGAGCGTACCTGAATTCACATAAAAATAAGTTAGTTAGGTCATTCTGGTTTACTTTCTATAAACAACAATATGACAAAGCTATACTTACCCTTATTTTACAAAATTTATATCCTTCTTGGTTGAGAGTTACCATAACCTGATCCACAATGCCAGTCTCACTAGTCCTGAGAAAAGTGCTACAGTCTCTCTTTGTATAGCGTCTATTAGTGCCCTCCAATTCATCTTCATTTTCAGGCAAGGTGACTGTTTTGCCTATAATAACATCATCTCCTGACACACGAACTCCAGGAGCTATCAAACCATCATCATCCAGCTTGTCATAAATAGCATGTCTCATACCTGAGAAGAAAGAGAATTTTCTGAAATGGTAATACCATAAAGAAAAGTATTTAAAATGTCACATACTCCCTCTCTCAAAAAGATTAAAAAGCAAATATATACATCAGTTTTAACCAGAGAGAAGTTCATAGGAATATCTAACACGTTACAGTAACATGCCCTTATTCCAAACATTACAAACGATTCTGAACTTTAAAAAAAGGCATTGGACTGAGTACTGGAAAATCAATTCTCCATTTGCTAAGTGACTTTGGATAAATGTGTTGCCATCTTTTGCTCCCTATATTACATAAGAAAGAGTTATCTATGTCCTCTATACAAAATCTCCCACAGAAAACTTGAAATCTAAACTGTAACCTTAACTCCACTAAAAATCAGTTCACTGCTACACAGAAGCACCCACAGGAAATGTGAGTACAAAAACGTTTTACTTCATGCAATACTATTAGAAGCCAAAACTGTAGCAGATATTCCCCCAGGACATCCCATCCATCCCAAAAGCTGTATATAGCTTATAAATGTCTGTAAAAATAGTAACTAGAAAATAAATCTGAGTTTTTCAAAAGAAACAAAGTTGTAGACATTCTCTCATTATTTACCTGCTAAATATATACATATACTGTGGCCAGACAAACACTATGGTCACATCAGAATGTGAAGAGGGGAGGAAGTTCCCGTGAAAATACATAAACTAAGGGACAGGACACGGTACAAGTGAGAATGAGGCTGGGTGTGTCCCATGCAATTATACGGCCTCTCTACTTTCCTAAATCCTTTCCTCAATGCAGGACCTAGCAGAACAGAAGGACTATAGCAAGCCCACTCCAGGTGTAAAGACTTCTGGCAAATATATCTATTTCCTTAAATAGAAGCTCTAAGAATGACTAGCAAACATACTCCCACACTGCGTAAAGAAGGGTGGGAAGACAAAACCCAGAAAAACTAATTAGGAGTTAACTTTGAATTCCATAATTTCACTGTCAGTATCACTTACCCTGGCAAGTTTCACGTGTAGGCTTCTCAAAAACTTCTTCTTGATCAAACCCTTTTTTAGATTCCTGTTCTTTGTACGATCGATAGAAAACAGACCTAAAAATACATGGTTCTAAAGTGAACTTTATTTTCCTTTAATAATACAACTTAGAACACACCAATAATTTTTACTTAGTTGATATCTGATAATTTTAACCACAGCAATTAAACTATGAATCTAGGACAGGAGTTAACTGTATGAGGGTCAAACTTAAGTCTTAAGAGCTATTACACAGGTCACCCATGTAACATTTGATCCTTAACACAGCTTGAACTGTGAGAACAGGAATACTAAGTCCAACCCTCGACCTAAAATAAGAATCCCTCCCATAACAACCCTCAGAGATGGTCACCCAGGATCTGCCCCAGTATTTCTACTGAGAAATTTATGATATTAAGCTATAATGTCCAACTCTGGTCTGATATCCTCTGACAACTATACAGAAAAAAAATCTATCCTCTCTTCTAAATTCTCAGTTTTTTAACCAATTTTCACATGCCATGGATTTGTGATTAATGTTTGACAATCAAACTGAATAACAGAAAATTAGACTGAAAAAGAAAACATACTATAATTTTAACAGTAGTTATTTAAGGTCCTAAAACTCTTAGGTTTATCTTTACTTCTTCTTTAGATACTTCTATATTATCTAAATGCAAGTATTTTTTTGCTTACAAAAAAAGGTGAAGGGGGGGGCGCTAAAATATTAATACCTGAAAATACTCAGATACAAGAAGAAATGTCTTTAGCTGTTCAGGACCATCAGTCAGGCCTTCCACTTTCTGGAGCAGGACACTGACTTCACCATTTTAACCCCTATACAGGCAACCATACAACAACCTATGTCTGACAGGCATCCACAAGTTTTATGAATGGAGACAGATTACCTATCTTAACAGAAAAATTTCTCTGCTGTCAGATCAAAATTTCTTCTTGCCTGACATTCAAAACCACCAAAAAATTTGGACACACACAAGTCACACCTTTTTTTTTTTCTTTTTGGCTGTACCACGTGATACGTGGGATGTTAGTTCCCCAACCAGGGGAACGATGCCCTCCGCATTGCAGGTACAGAGTCTTAACCACTGGACCACCAGGGAAGTTCCCACAGCTATTTTTAAAAAACTTTTTTAAAAAATTAAAATATTAGTATTTCCACTATATCTGTATTTTGGAATCTGTTATAAATAGCTGACCTGAAAAAGCCTCTGTCTACAGCTGAACGATTCATGATAACAGAGTCTTCTTGATTATATCCAGTGTATGATGCAATGGCTACAATTGAGTTGATACCTGTAGTATATTCAAATAGCAAACATTAAAGCATCACATGAGAAACAAAGAAAAATCACCTCTTTCTTTTAAATCTATCCTATTTAACTACATTTACCACAGATGTTTTCACCATGGTAACTGCCAAAGTCTACTCCTCCTGGAAGAGCAATCTGTGAGAAAACTACTCTGATGGTTAAATGTTTAATATACGCAAATCCTAATAGTAGTCACTCCCACTGTATCCACTTTCTAGTCAGTGATTATATACATGTAACCATATATTTATAAAGTCCCTCCCCCAACCAGTCCCTCATGATTCTCACCACAACCCTGTGCCATAAACAAGGCATTATTATTATTATTTGCATATTAGAAAGATCTAACAAAATAAAACTTATCCATGATCTCAAAGTTAATAAGCAATAGATTCACGTCCCAGCTCTTGTCTGCTGACCTTGAGTTTGACCTGGTACCACTCTATCCCTCTCTTCGCAGCCCTGCTCTGCTCCTAGATCCTCTCCCTATACTACAAAGAAAAGTGGTGTTACCTTTTCTACCTCAATTTTATTTAGTTGCTACCGCCAAAACTATTTTTTTTTTCAAAACTATTTTTGATGAGACCTTAAGACTTAAAGTATCAAGTATTGACAAACAAAACTGATAAACCTTTAGCCACACTCATCAAGAAAAAAAGGGCACAAATCAAAAATCAGATGAAAACAGACAAGCTACAACTGACACCACACAAACATAAGGAGTCAGAAGAGATTACTATGACTATATGCCAATAAAATGAATGGACAAATTCTTAGAAAAAGACTGAACCAGGGAGAACTAGAAAATATGAACAGACAAATCCCAAGTACTAAAATTGAAACTGTGATTTAAAATTTTCCGACAGACAAAAGAGTAGGACCAGATGGCTAAAGAGGCAAACATTCAGAGAAGAATTAAGACCTATCCTCCTGAAACTATTCCAAACAGTTGCAGAGAACAGAACACTCCTAAACTCATTCATTCTATGAGATCACCATGACCCTGATATCAAAACCAGAGAAAGATACCACAAAAAGAGAAAATTACAGGCCAGTATGCCTGATGAACACAGACACAAAAATCCTGAACAAAATACTAGCAAACTAAAGAAAAAACAAAACAAAATAAGAGTTACCACAAAATCCAGCAATTCCACTCCTGGGCATATATCCAGAAAAGATGAAAATGCGAATTCAAAAAAATACATGCACCCCAATGTTCATAACTGCACTATCTATAATAGCTAAGGTATGGAAGCAACGTAAGTGTCCATCAACATGGTCAAGCTGTAAAATGCAGAGAAAGTACATAAAGATGCCGGATCCTCAAGGTAGGGGGGAATCTGAAGATAGATGACAATTTGCAGAAATCCCAGGGTCTTGGGAGATGTGATGTGCTCGCTCCTACTGCTATGGAAGCCAGCAGCAGGATTTACGTGACGTTTGTGATACATGGAATGGGCAAGATTTCCCTTGTACATCCTCACAACATACAGTGCTACCTATGGCCCTCCCTCTCGTCAGGTGACATAGCCTGTAGGTGCTAAATGGTCTTGGCCCTTGTAGGACTTTCCTCCTCTGCTGTGACAACCCCTGACAGCCCACACACGCTATATCTACTACATCCCAGGAAGCAACCCCCTCCATCCTACAACCTTGATCCAAGGTACGCAGGCAAGTCTGAAAGATCAGCTAAATTTAGCTAAAAGTAGTAAACTTCTGAGTTTTATTTCTAATACATTCTTCTTAGCTTAAAAGCCCCAGATCAAAAAACAGTGTAGTGAAGAGGAAAGAGAACAAAAAAGGAAAATGGGGGAAAGACCTATTTCTGGTCTTAAAAAAAGCCAGAGTTTGCATTCTGGGTTTACAAAATAAGTTGTACAACTTGGGGCAGATAACCTTTCTGATCCTGTCTCCACAATTGTAAAACAGAGAGGATACAACCACCACTATTACTAATCAGCTAACATTTATTTCTCCCTTATTAACTGGTAGGCACAAAGCCATGAGTTTTAAGTGGATGTAACCATTTAATCATCACAAAAGCTTTGAGGCAGTTTGTAGGTGAAAAAACATCACAAAGCTTTTATGATGCTTAGAAATAATATGTGTAAAGTACTTTGGATGGTATTTCACAAACTGCTCAAAAAATACCAGTAATTTTTAAAACATTATCTGTTATCTCAAAGACTTATCAACATGTGAAATCTAGGATTACAATTCATCTGTCAGTCAGGCCCTCCCCAACCACTTCAAACCTCAGCTCAGCACTAAGGAAGTTGTAAGTACCCTGACCCGCTTTAAATCAAGGTGAACTTCTGTCACAAGGATCTTTGCTCCCAGAAGATACCATCCAAGGTAACAGTACCCTACAGAAATAGGAATGATACTAATCAAAAGATCACTTAAGATAACCCAATCTGCCCTTTCCCCTTAGAAATCAGAATCTGGTCAATGCAGCTGGCATATTAGGCAGAGACAGAGCTAATTATTTAGCCAGGAGGGTCAGGAGATTGGTTACATCAATAGACGTAGCAAATAACTCAACATACTGGAGACAATGGGAGCCAGGTTTCTCCCTGTCAGAGAATGGAGTTCTAAAACATTACACTAAAAAAAAAATAAAATAAAACAAAACACTACACTGTTGTACTGGGAGATATGGTATAAACTCACGGTTCTTTAGTATATATAGATATAAAAATAGTTAAAAGTGAGAGGAGTATATGCATATATATATTTTCCTAGCACCAGCAGCTGAGAGGACCTAGAAATGATGACATTCTAATACCAAGGACCAAGCCCAGCACCCAGATTTTGGTTTCCACACACTATCCTTCTCTAAAAGAAGAAATGGCCAAGTCCAAGTTTAGGGGAAGAAAGGCACAAGATGAGACAAAAGGTAAGAAAGTGCTTAAAGAATGATGAGAACTTAACGGAGTCATCTTGAAGATGTTCTCGCTGGAAAATCTGGGACAATTTCAGCATCGAAAAGGAAAGAATGATAAAATTAGAAGATTACCATTTGGCAACACTTACACAGTAAACTAATGGCCGAAAGTGAGATAAAAAATGGGATATTTACATCCTCTCAAAGTATCTTCTAACAGAGACTTATTACTTACTTAATAAGATTGCTGGAAGAAATATCAATAACCTCAGATATGCAGATGACACCACCCTTATGGCAGAAAGCAAAAAGGAACTAAAGAGCCTCTTGATGAAAGTGAAAGAGGAGAGTGAAAAAGCTGGCCTAAAACTCAACATTCAGAAAACTAAGATCATGGCATCCAGTCCCATCACTTCATGGCAAATACATGGGGAAACGATGGAAACAGTGACAGACTTTGCTGTTGTTGTTTTTTTTGGCGGCGGGGGGGCACTCCAAAATCACTGCAGGTGGTAACTGCAGCCATGAAATTAAAAGACGCTTGCTCCTTGGAACAAAAGCTATGACCAACCTATACAGCATATTAAAAAGCAGAGACATTACTTCGCCAACAAAGCTATGGTCAAAGCTATGGTTTTTCCAATAGTCATGTATGGATGTGAGAGTTGGACCATAAAGAAAGCTGAGCACTAAAGAACTGATGCTTTTGAACTGTGGTGTTGGAGAAGACTTTTGAGAGTCCCTTAGACTGTGAGGAGATCCAATCAGTCCATCCTAAAGGAAATCAGTCCTGAATATTCATTGGAAGAACTGATGTTGAAGCTGAAACTCCAATACTTTGGCCACCTGATGCGAAGAACTGACTCACTGGAAAAGACCCTGATGCTGGGAAAGATTGAAGACAGGAGGAGAAGGGGACAACAGAGGATGAGATGGTTGGATAGCGTCACCAACTTGACGGACATGAGTTTTAGCAAACTCCAGGGGTTCGTGATAGGGAAGCCTGGCATGCTGCAGTCCATGGTGTCGCAGAGTCGGACATGACTGAGTGACTGAATTGAACTGAGTAAGTATACAATACTTATAATTAATAAAATGTGGAGAAGCCTGACAGTCACTATCTTAATTACATGATAAAAGTTAGAATCACTAACAATGGTACATAGAGACAGCATATGCCTCCTGACACGATGCCCTGAGAATGAAGCACCGCTTCTGTTAGCCCTGCCAAGAATTCATAACCTGAAATATAAACCACAGGAAACAACAGTCAAATTGAAATTGAGAGACAATGTATAAAGTAACTTGCCTGGACTCTTCAAAAATGTGAAGGTCATAAGAGACAAGAAAAGACCAAAGAACTGTTTCAGACTAAAGAGACATGCAGAATCCTGGATTAGACCCTAGACCCATAAAGGACATTATGAGGACAACTGGCAAAATCTGAATTGGGAGACTACTGATTAGATGGGGATCAGTGTTGACCCCTTGATGGTGACAGATGTACTGTGCAGAATGTCTTTGTTTTTAGAAAATATACACTGAAAAATTAAAGAGTGATGGGGCTTCCAGGCCTGCAACTTACTTTCAAATGGTTTAGGAAGAAAAAGAAAGGGAAAGAACGCCGCAAGTGTGGTAAAATGTGAACCCAGAAATCTGGATGAACGGTATACAGTTCTTTTTAACAGTCTTGAAACTTTTCTGCAAGCTTTAAATGATCTCAAAATAAAGTTTTAAAACAGCTAACAAGATTAAGGCATGAAGGAGCAACAAAACTGAAAGGCACATGGTCCCTACCACAGCCATGCCCTTACCACTTCATAGCAGTGCCAAAGGAACATTCTATTTCAAATTCAATCCTTCACCAATATTTCTTTTCTTCTCTAGCAATAAAGAAACTATCATCTAAATGTCAAAGGAAACAGGGGCACTGCAAACACAGACCAGATACCGGCACACTGCAGACAAAGTAACAGATTCTGTTTTTCTAGTTTCTTTTTCTAGACAAGAGTAACCCCTTGTGGAGGACTCTTAAATCATTCTAAGCTGTGAGAATCTATCAAAATGCTAGATCCCATATTACAGTAAATGATTTAAAGCCACTATTTACAAGGTACACTTTACTAAATAATGTTATCCACAGTCAAAGCCAAAATTCTGCTAATAATATGGTAAGACAATTGTGTGGAAGAACCATGCTGTCTCCTTTATATTCAAATCTCTCATACCCTTCAGACTTCTCTGCACTATTTCAAGAAACTGTTGTTCTGAAATCTCTTCCTGGAAATTCCAGGGTTTTCTCCTTATCAGATTCATCTCAAATCTCTTCTCCTGATTTCTTTTCCCCAAGTTCTGGCTGTCTCTGACTTTTTCTATTTTCCCTGAGAAATATCACAGTCATCTATAATTATCATTAACATATCAAAAACTTCACAGCTCTTGATTTGACATTTCTTCTAACTATATTTGCAACTCACTGTTGGAAGATCATTCCTGAGATGTTGTGGCAGCAACTCAAAATCAACATGTCAAAAACTGAACTTGTTATCTTACCTCTAAAACCTCTTCTTCCAACCTAAAAAGAGTGGATGTACGTATAACCAACTCACTGTGCTATACAGCAGAATTTAACACAATACTGTACATCAACTATAATCCAATAAAAATTAATTTTAAAAATAAAACCTCTCTTTCTTCTAACATACTCCCAATGTTATTAATAGTCTCTCTGCTAGATCACCCAAGCCAAGAACACCAACAATATTTCCAATTCCTTTCTTCCCTCTCTTCATAATTTCACATCCAAATAGTAATCACGTCCTATCAAATGTATTCCAATCCCTTATACTTTTTCACTTCTTAGTAAGAACTGTACCAATTCTCACTTAGACCACTGCAAGAACCTCTAAGTTATCTCCCTACTTAATACCATATCTGACTCTATTTTTTAGGTGGTAGCCAGAATGACATTCAAAATAAACTTCCAATTGTATTACTTCCTTGTTCAAAAAGGCTAGACATTTTCATTCTCAAATGTTCATCGCAGCACTGTTTATAATAGCCAGGACATGGAAGCAACCTAGATGTCTATCAGCAGATGAATGGATAAGAAAGCTGTGGTACATATACACAATGGAGTATTACTCAGCCATTAAAAAGAATACATTTAAATCAGTTCTAAAGAGGTGGATGAAACTGGAACTGATTATACAGAGTGAAACAAGCCAGAAAGAAAGACACCAATACAGTGTACTAATGCATATATATGGAATTTAGAAAGATAGTAACGATAACCCTGTATGCGAGATAGCAAAAGAGACACAGATGTATAGAACAGTCTTTTGGACTCTGTGGGAGAGGGAGAGGGTGGTATGATTTGGGAGAATAGCACTGAAACATGTATAATATCATATAAGAAACGGATCGCCAGTCCAGGTTTGATGCAGGGGCAGGATGCTTGGGGCTGGTGCACTGGGATGACCTGGAGGGGGGTTCAGGATTGGGAACACGTGTACACCCATGGCGGATTCATGCTGACATGCGGCAAAACCAATATTGTAAAGTAAAAATAAATAAATAAATAATAATAAATAAATAAAAATAAAATTCAACCCACTGTCTCCATCTCAGGAGATCAAGTCTCATTCCCATGCATTTACACTCTAGCCATACTAAACTGACGTAAGTACTAACAGTTGATTTCACACATCCAGGCCCTGGTTCAAACCAGCTCTCAAATTCAACTACCCTATCAACTTTACTCTAGGTCAAAATGCTACCTCCCCCATGAAATTGGCACTAGACTCCAATAGGAATCAATCATTTCTTTCACTTTGTGCTTGCAAAGGAATCTATATCTCCATCGTAACACTTTCCACACATTTACCTTTTTATTTAATTGTGCTCATATTTTTCTGCCACATTGTAACTTCTACGAGAACAGACACTGTGTCATATGCATTTTATTAATCCTTCAAAGCACCCACAAAAATGCCTTAACCATGGCAGGATCTTACAAAATGTAGAACAAAACTGAACCTACCTGCTGGCAGCTCTCTAAATCGCAGATACTCCATAGAACGTGTAGTCACAAGTGGTTTTTGAGGATAATACAGAACATGGGCCAACGTATCCATACGAACATGAAAGTTGGTGATATAAACCCCCATAGCCTGCTTACCCATAGCAGACTGGTATGTGTTTCTAGGGGACTAAAAGTAGAAATGAAAAGCAGAATCAATGAAAATTTATTTACTTCTAAATAAATACATAGACTATACACAGTACTTCATAAATCAGAAATACAGTTGGTAAAGTTTCTACTTCTTCTGGAATAAGCAATTATGGCTCTTAAGAGTCAAACACAAGAATGAGCATATTAAATGCTGTAATCCATAGCCTTTACACTACAAGGCTTTTCTTTCAGAAGAAACTATAGACTCGTTTGTAATTTTTATTCTACTTCCCCCCAGTTCCTCACAAAGCATAGTTAAAAACTGGTACCAACCTGGTTATGATCAGGAAAAGGAATAATAGAGGCACAAACACCAAGAATCATTGATGGATGAATTTCACAGTGTGTATATGTGGAACAATAAGCTACTTCTTTCTCCTGTAAATCATCTGGGGTCATTGCAAGCATCACTGTTTCTTCTTCAAGAGTATCAATATATTCTACCACCCCACTGGCGACAAGATCCTGCCAACTAAAAAAGAAGAATTCATTTAATTTCCTTACTTCCTCAACTATCTTAGTTAACTAAGCTCCCTACTTAATAAAGAGTATTCCTGTATCTGTATATGCTCATACAGGAAGTCCTAAAATACGTATATTATTGTTAACAGTAGGGGAAAAAAAAGTTACTGAACAATGCACATAAAGTATGGCTCTGTAACTACTATTAGTTTGTTTTTATCTGCTCTCATCTAAAGAACCTACTTGGAGGCTAGAGGGTAAGTATATAAAAACAAAGAATAAGGTCTGGAGGTATATATACCCCAAGTGGTAACAGCACTTACTTTCGAAAAGGAAAGTATGAACTGGAGGCTTTTATATATTTTATTACATCTGTTTTTTGAAATTTTTTATAACAAAACTATATACATTCATATATCACTAATAATAAATTGTAAAAGATCTTCTTTATTAAATTTATTATATTGTTCATATTATATATTACTTCATCACATAGGCTATTTCTTTTTCTTTGGCCACAGCACATGCATGTGGGATTCCAGTTCCCTGACCAGGGATCAAACCTGAGTCCCCTCCAAGCAGTGGAAGCTCAGAATCCTATGTAGGTCACTTTTTATTAGTAGAGACAGTCTACTGTCTACATGTCACATAGACTTTTATTCTTAAATAAGACCATACAAGTCTCTTGAAAGAGTTAAGTCATTCAATTGTATCCAACTGATAACGACCCCTTGGACTGTAGCCTTCCAGGCTCCTCTGTCCATGGAATTTTCCAGGCAAGAATACTGGAGTGGGTAGCCATTCCCTTCTCCAGGGTATCTTTCCAACCCAAGACTGAACCTGGTCTCCTGAATTACAGGTAGATTCTTTACCGTCTGAGCCACCAGGGAAGCCTCAAGTCTCTTACTTAAGAAAAATTAAGAACAACAAATGTAATTGCTTATGAGTACAGAGTTTCTTTTTTTGTTTTGGGTCTAAGAAAATATTCTGGAATTAGACAGTGGCAATGGTTGTACAACCTTGTGACTATACTAAAAACCACTGAATGACACACTTTAAAATGTTTTATGTCATATTAATTATATCTCATTTTTTTTCTAACTGCATGTTCTTACCTGTAATTGTTATATTCTCTCTCTTTCAATTGATCAATGTGTCTCTTCTTCAAAAGCAGCTTTTGTTTTTCCACAATTAGAAGTGGTCTACAAATACGGCCTGCATCTGTATAGATCCGAATCTCCCTCTCTCGAATATCTCTGATCATAGAAACCTGCACATAAGAAGACAAAATAGTCTCATGAACTTATATTTTCTCTGTATCATTAAGGCTGAGATAAAATAACATTAATAAATTATCAGATAAAACTAACAGATCTTAGTTGATCATTGTTCAATATGCTAAAAACCCAGGTATAATTTAAAATTTTATAGAAGATAAATACTTAACCTTGGTAATTACAGAGCTGAACAACATCTGGTAGTAATGTCATGCAAAATAAAATATGAAGAAAATGTACTTTGGATATCAAAACACTAGTATGTGACAATTTCTTATTTTTGTCTCTGATAATTACATATACTTCACTGTGTAACCTTTCAATATCCAGCCCTGTGTCACTACTTCAATCAAGCTTTCCCAGGTGTAAGCCTGACTTCTCATGATAGTCTATCAGCAAATGGTTTAAAATCTAGATGTCTAATACAGCAGTCACTAGCCATAGGTCACTACTAAGCACTTGAAATGTGGCCATCCTAAAAGGAGGTATGCTGTAAGTATAAACTACTTACTGAATTTCAATGATAAAACTTATCACTAATAATTCTCCATGGATTGTATGTTGAAATTATACTATTTTTGATGTATTAAGCTAAATAAAACACATTTATTTTCATCTATTTCTTTTTTTCTTTTCTTTTTTTCTGCCACACAACGTGGCTCATGGGATCTTAGTTCCTCGACCAGGGGCTAAACTCATACCCTCAGCAGTGAAGGCATATAGTCCTACCACTGGACCACCAGGAAATACCCTTTTTTTTTTTAAATGTTTTTAACATGAATACTAGAAAAATTAATTGTCTATGTAACTTACATTGCATTTCTACTGGATAGTGCTAGAAAATATATTCCTGGAAAATATCAAAAATATTTTGGAAAAATTTACAATAAAGAACATAATATTAAAAGCACTACAGAATCTGAAGTGCCAATGTCAAGCAGTAAACAAATAAAAATCTCTATTGAATTTTCTAGATCTAATATATAATCTTAAAAGTCAACTAAGAAATGAATTGCTAATGAGTTGGGAAATGGAAAAATAGACTGCTATTTCTACATAAAAGTACTTTCAAAAGGTGAAATCACAACTGGATACACTTTTATTAAAGAAAAGATTGGGTAGGGAGTTCCCTGTTGGTCTGCGCTTTCACTGCTGGGGCCCAGGTTCAATACCTGGTGGGGGAACTAAGACCCCACAATCCATGTGTCATAGCCATAGGAAAAAAAAAAAAAAAAGACTGGGTTTATTTAAAGAAAAAGTTTGGATTATTCAGTTTTAAAACAACAGTAATTCATTAAAGCTTAATCAAGAAACACTAAGTTCTCCCAAAGTGTAAAGAGTCAAACGCCAAGAAAAAGAAAATGTCCCACATTCTTAGCCCACTTCCTATCCTTAGAAAAAATCTGAGATGAAACCGTGTGTGTGAACAAAAACACTATGAACAGCATTCTCAAATGCTTTCCTTGAATCCTTAGAGAATTCCTAATAGAATATAATAGAATTCCTAATAGAATATAGCTCTTTTGTCTTAACAGAAAGACATAAACTGAGCTGTGTCTCCTCAAAGGCCAAACAGAATCTTGTATTCCAAAGGAAATAGGTGTTCTCAAGAAGACTACTGACAAGAAAGCCTAACAGGTCCAACACAAAGCTGAAGTTAGAAATGGTAAGTTGAGAAACTCTGGTTATCAGAAAACATAAAGGAAAAGAAAAAGTACTAGACTCCTAAAAAATATATACAATTCTCCTACTAAGAGGCTCCTAACAACATTCTCCAAGAGGAGATTAAACAGCCCAGTTCAAAGACACAGGGCCCATTTATAGTTTCAACAAACACTCACTGTCAGACACTACATATCAGGCACCACACTCAAAGCTGAAAATATAAAGTCATATTAAGACACATTCCTTGCCTCTGAGATGTTAACAGTATAAGTGAGAGAAACAGGCACATAAATCAATAGATATTATCTGGTATATGCATTTTTCATAACTTATTCAAGGAAAATATGCTATATAGTCACAGAGATAGGTCTAAATCAGGGGCTCAGTGAAGAGCCCAACAGACCAAATCTGCTCTTACCTGCCATCTACTTTTTAAAAAATAAAGTTATATTGATTTGTGTGCTGTCTATGGCTACTTTTCACTACAACAGCAGAGCGGAATACACAACAGACACTGTAAGGTGAGCAAAGACTGAAATATTTAATATCTGGTCCTTTAAAGAAAATGTTTGCCAACCTCTGATCTAAATCAAACTGGGGGCGGGGGTGGGGGGGGGTATCAGGTAAAGTATCCTGAAGAAGACCAGAGTTAATACTAGAGTTTTGCAGAATTAGTGAGATTTATCTTTAAAAAAGGTAAAAAACACCTTCTCCCTATTACTCGTTTTTGAGGAGGCATGGGTGACAGGGAGCACAATCATTCCAGGTTGAGGGAAAGGGCCCACGGAAAGGTAAAGAGGCATAAACAGCATGAAGAACTTACATTTTATCCTAGAGAACACAGTAAACCTCAGCAGAAACAAACGGCACGGCATTAACAAAATTCTCAATCATAAAAAACACAATGCTGGTTCTTGGGCTTTCTCTTATCTCTGCCTGCTGCCCTCAAGTGAAGCAAGCTGCTCCTAACTTCAAGCTTTGAATACCTCTGGCTCAAAACGCAGAGTCTGCCTGCTAGAGGAAGACTTGGAGCAGCGAAACCTTGATTCTCTGCTTTGCTAGGTAGACAGGTGGCCATCTAAAGTGTGTTAGTTTCTCTCCAAATCAACTTTCACCCAGAAAGACCCAAAGGTGCAGATTTGGGGAAATCAAAAAAAGCCTGAGCCCAGCCCTCAACATATTACACTGAAAGCAAAAGCCATATTTTGGAGAGGAATAAAGTTCATTTGGTATTTTGATGATTAAAGAAAAAACAATCCTATACCCAGAGCACTTCAACATCCACCTAAACATAAAAGAATCTAATAGAGGTATATCACATTTCAAGAACCAATCTCTGGATTCCAACAAAGGAGGTTATCAGAGATGATCATTCCCTTTTTAAAAGCATTGTCAGCTTCACAAAAAGATTCTCAAAGAATACACTTTAAAATGTAATCTGAATTCCAAAATTTATTTTAATAATAAATTACATGTCAAAACTTTAGATGCATATATCTAAGGCATTAAAGTACACAATACTTTATTATTAAATCTAGCTCAAAATATCATCTAGACTTTTGACAACATACTTTAAAATTCAAAGGACACCAGTTCAAGAAAGATATCAATGCAAAGATAGCTTTCATTTAGCCTTATGCCTCATTCAGAAATCCCAGAGATCACGTCCTCTTAAATAATTAAAGATTCTTACTTCAGACACAATGATGTCCATCTGACGCCGCAGCTTCCGTAGTGTGTTCATAAGTTGTTCAGGATCTTTATGTATTCCAACCCAACAGCCATTAACAAAAATCTTGGTTGCACTAAAATAAAAAACCAGAAGTATTTTGTACATAGTAACTCTGTAATAAGCTATAACCGAAAATTAACAATTTTTTTTAATTGCATCTATACACACTCAGCAATAGCTGCAGGAGAAATTTCTTCTAAATTTTCCATACTCCATTCTTCTAAAAATTCCAGAATTGGAGAAGGCTGAGATCCAACTGAAATATAAGCCATCAGGGCTAAATTCTTCACAAGTCCTACAGCATGGCCCTTGGAATAAATAAAGTACATATTACTCATACTGATAACATGCCTTTCAAAATTCTTTTCCACACTTCCCCTCCAATTTGATTTCAGAATATATTACTTCCTAAAAACAAAATTATAATACTTAGTTCTATACTACACTTAGATAATTAAATAAAATTAAAAGTTACTTACAAAAGTAATTATACTCTACATGATAATTCTTGTATTTTTTGTCTTGAACATAAATTCTAATGTATTACCTCTGGGGTCTCAGCAGGACACACCATTCCCCATAATGTATTATGCAATTGTCTAGGTTTTGCTAGTTTGCCATCTCTACCAATGGGAGAATTTAAACGACGCAGGTGAGAAAGAGTAGATGCAAAAGTCAGGCGATTTAATACCTAGAAAACAATAACAAATCTTTATAGAGCTTGGGCATTTCTGTTACACTATCATATTTTTGGCAAATACTAAAATGAGGCAAAGTCGTATTTTCAAATATAATCCACTCAGTTGATGGAAACAACTGTTTCCATCCTTCCTTTCTCCAATCTGCCCTGGATAATTCCGCTCACTCTTGTAACTTAATTGACCCTTACAGCAAGGATAGCAAATATATGACATATAGTTCTAACATGCCACACAAATGTTTTATGGCCTATCTCCAAGCATTTGGATGTTAGTGGGATTTTTTTAAACTTGTTTTGTTCTCCATTGTATCCCAGTACCTACAACAGTACTTAGCAAACATCAGGCACTAAGTGTTAAATGCTACCAACTCTCACTCCTTTGCCAATAGCAAATATCACTAACCCACCCCAGAACTTTTTCCAGGTTGAGGCCTCTGAACCCAACACAGAGATTCAATATTTACAGAACACTAAGGGAGGTAATGGGCTTCCCTGGTGGCTCAGACGGTAAAGCATCCGTCTGCAATGCAGGAGACCCGAGTTCGATCCCTGGGTTGGAAAGATCCCATGGAGAAGGAAATGGCAGCCCACTCCAGTATTCTTGCCTGGAAAATCCCATTGACGGCGGAGCCTGGTAGGCTGCTGTCCGTGGGGTCGCAAAGAGTCGGACACGACTGAGCAACTTCACTTCACTTCAAGCAAGGTGATACTTGTGTAAGTACGGTAATATTTAGAGACATATAAAGCAATCAACACAATCTCAATGTACCTAATAACACATCACCTCTTTCCCCACACCTACAACAATCCATCCTCCTTCCTAAATCTCCTATCATGGTTAATGGTGTCACCCTTCCCTTTATCTCCCAACCTAGAAATCTCATGATATCTTTGTCTCTGACTTCCTCCTTTCATACATCAATAAACACATCCTGTAAACTCTTATTTCCCAACGTCACAGCAAAAAACCAGCTCCTCACCTCTTAACCTGTACTACTATCATTAGTTTGTAAGTCCCTGCAATGTCCTCTCCAATCTACTCTGCTCAGTTACCAGAATTATTAAAAAACAGATATAGGTAAGCTCATATCACTCACCGAATTAAAAAATATTAGACAGTTCCCCACCAGCTAGAGGAGCATGACACTGAGGCTCTTTTCAATGAAGTCCCAGACAACCTTCCCCTACTATAGTCTTCAGAATGCCTGTACTCCATCCACACTGCTGAACATATCTCACCTCCACAACTGCCACAGGATGGAATGCACTCCCCATTCTGCTCTGCTTGGTGAAATTCTACCACTTCTATAGAAGACATCTGACCACCTCCAGGAAGAACTGTTCTCGTCTCTCTGTTCTATGGAGTTTTCCATCATTCAACTAATCACAGAGCTTTCCAAACTTCCTAATATTTCTCAAATCTGACTCTACTCTCTACCTCCATAGAACTGTTCTACTGCAGGCTCTAACCATTTCTCACTGAGCCTGTTGCAACAATCTTTCTGCCACCAACTATGCCCTTCTCAAATCTTTTCTCCACAATGACATTTACTGTGAAGCTACCTAAAAGTTATGACCAACCTAGATAGAATATTCAAAAGCAGAGACATTATCTTTGCCGACTAAGGTCCATCTAGTCAAGGCTATGGTTTTCCCTGTGGTCATGTACGGATGTGAGAGTTGGACTGTGAAGAAAGCTGAGCACCGAAGAATTGATGCTTTTGAACTGTGGTGTTGGAGAAGACTCTTGACAGTCCCTTGGACTGCAAGGAGATCCAACCAGTCCATTCTAAAGGAGATCAGCCCTGGGATTTGTTTGGAAGGAATGATGCTAAAGCTGAAACTCCAGTACTCTGGCCACCTCATGCGAAGAGTTGACTCATTGGAAAAGACTCTGATGCTGGGAGGGATTGGAGGCAGGAGGAGAAGGGGATGACAGAGGATGAGATGGCTGAATGGCATCACTGACTCAATAGACATGAGTTTGAGTGAACTCCGGGAGATGGTGATGGACAGGGAGGCCTGGCGTGCTGCAATTCATGGGGTCGCAAAGAGTCAGACACAACTGAGTGATAGAACTGAACTGAACCTAAAAAGCAAAAATGAATGCCCCTCTACAAGGTGTTCCCAAGCTCCCTTCTCCAACCCCACCTTTCTAACTCTCCCACTTCGATTTGAAAACACTAGAATGATCTAGCTCCTCCCACATACATGTGCCCTTTTCTCCCTCTGTCCCTTTTTTCAGGATATTAAGAAATTTTCTCCAGTTTTCCTATGAGCTATTGGTTCTACCCTCCTCCAAGGCTTGGGCTAATTTCTCCACTACCCTTCAAGACCCAGTTCACACACCACCTCCTAAAGAAAACATTTCTGTTCACACTCTCAGGCAGTGCTATATGCCTTTCTCCAGCATCCCCATAGAGCAAGCATGCATAGCTCTCATTTAATACTCCCTGTACCATGCTGTAATATCTGTTTACATCTGAGTACACACTGTAAGCTACTGAAAATCAGGGATCATGTTTCACTCATTTTTTGCAGATCCAATGTGTGACAGAGCTCTTGGCATATCTTAAAACCCAGGAACTGAACTCAATTGGCAGGATGACATTTATCATAATTCAGCTCAAGGCACAGCGAGATATACAAGGACAAATGTTTCCTCTAATAGATGGTGAGCTCCTTGAAGGCTGGAATCAACCTGTGAACCCAGCATCACAAATATCAACTAGAGTCAACAAATCCTTACTAAACTAAAAGAAACTAGAAATTTAACTGGGTTATGAGCATCCTTCCATAATTCTTAAGATATTTAGACTTCCAGGAATCAGGAGGTTCAAGCTGGTGTCTGAATGCCAAATTAATCAGGTGATACTGGTGTAGGCTTGTTTTTTTTTAAAAAAAAAAAGCAAATGAGGGGGAGATCCTTTCCATAAATCTAAACATATACATGGTAAGTTTTAAGTCTCATATGAAAACTAATTACAAAAAATAAATTTAAAAACCTGGTGAGACATTTTTGTAAAATGTTTCCTCCATTAATTATTCTGAGAGTACCTACTGTAATCATTGTACATAAAACAGGGCAACATACAGAAATCAGTGTTAGAAGTATTACATTACACAAAATAATTTATTCCTTGGCTATCAGTTTCTAATATGGAATTTTTAAGAGAAAAATTTCATGAACATAGACTGTTTCACCTCCTAAGAACCTATGTAAATTTATTAAATATCTTGATGAGAGTCAAAACTTTAAAATCTCTTAGTAATGCTGACAGCTAACTTAAGAAAATTTTCACTTTCGTAATTCAAAAGCCTCCAAGTACTTTTATATCTGACCAAGACACAGAAAAAGGGAAAACAATTTACATTCAATAAATGAAGATTCTATTAGTTTCGTAAAGTTTTCTTACCAAACCTGTAGTCACAGCTGACACCCTTACCTGAGATACTCCAGCTCTGGCTTGATGAGCTTTCTTTTGGTCACCCCAGTTTCCAGTAGCTAAAGAATATTTTAGGCCATCAGATATAATCCTTGTTTTAATTGCCAATTCCAAGTTAAAATCCTTTCCACGATCAATGAACTTCTGGGCATAGATCCGTACTTCTTTAAGCAAATTCTTAAACATTCTGCCAATAAAATGTTTTAAACATGTCAAGGTCTGTAATATGAATTCTAACGAGGACACTGTTGCCCACAAGGAGGTGAAAAGTGGTTGAGATGAGGAGGGGGGTTATTCTTTTTTATATAAAAAGCACAGATGTACATACAGTACAAAAACATACACAAGCAAAGCAGTAAGGGAAAAAATAGTCGAAAGAGGCTCCTTAGTGGGGTGGTACCAAAACAAGGTTGAAAAACACTAACATTCAACACAATAAATCACAGAACATGCACAAAACATTGCTAATATCATTTTTGTGCTAAACCGTCTACATAATTTTTACAAATAAGTTTTTCCAATTATAGAAGTAGTACACATTCATTATAGAAAATATAAAAACATTAAGAATAAAATAAAAATCACATATAACCTTAATTCTGACACAATCACTGCTTCTTCTCTAGCTTTTGTGTTTTTATAAACTGCAAAGCAAAGCTAATAAAAATTCCAGTATCAGCACTCAGAAAGTCAATCAATAATTGGGCTTTCTCAAATGCTTTGCCATGGTAGAGAGGAAGAAAGAAACTGTAAACAAGTGATTAACGTTCCCACAATCTTGAAATTCTAATATGAAACAGAACTAAACTGCACAACTGGCAAAGAATGTAGCAAACTTCACATGCACCCATTATGCATGCCAAGATAGTTTCTTAGCACCTCCATGTGCCATAACCGATCTAAAGTGAAATTTATCTACTTTTAACAGTATCGTTCTATAATTTCTTACCCTCTAAATAAGAATGCAAGTAGTGGTCCAGCAAGGTCCAATCTTTTGTTTCCATAGTGATCTCTGTCATCTAATTCTCTTCTACCCAAAGCTGCCAGCAGCAACCTATGAACCATATACCTTTAAAAAAAGAAAGAGAAAGCACATGGTTTTGGCTTTCCTTTTTTTTAAACATATATTAAAAACATCAATTTTGACATTTTCAGCTTTAAGAAAAACCATCTCAACCACATCTTGGCAAAGAACTTAGAACAAAGAAATCTGACGTACCCCAAGAAATAAGCTTTCTTGGTCTCACAAAAATCACTGACGCCAACATGAGGGAGCATTTCCTTCTGTAATACTTCCTTGGCATATTTAATTCTTTTCTCTTTGGTAACACCAGGCTTTGCCCCTCTTGAACCAATGAAATTTAGTGCAACATTCTGTTCTTGGATGACAAAAGCTTCATCGAGTGATGGTTTAACCTATCCATTCATTAAAATAAAATTATTTTTTAATTCATTATCTTTAAGATAAGGCAACTGTCAATTTATAATATGTTAAATATCCCTATGAACACCTATCTAAATATTCAAATATTTTTAGAAATTCAAGGAAACACAACATCCTAGAACTTAAAAAACACCTTACTGACCTAGGGAACTCTGAAAAAAATGATCAGCATGGACAATCATACTTTCCAGAAAAATACAAATAATTCCATTATAACAGAGCACAGTGGGTTTGAGTATTGTTTTACATTTTAATCAACAATAGCTTAAGAAAAGTTCCTTTCAAATATCTAAAATCAATTTAGAGAAGTTTAACACCCAAACTAAGCTCAAATGAATAAATGTGTCATAATGTTGTCAGCCTTGGTTTAAGAGGTTTATCCTTTCTTTTAACTATCTAAATAATTATCTTTAAGTATTAAGGGGAAAAAAAGCATAACTACTGCCAAAAGCCTAAAGTAAAATCTAAACAGAATCCATTTTGTCATGTAATCATATCAATAAATACTCTAGTAACGAAAATATACTTCACTTTCTAACTTTGTGACCAATGTTTAGACTATATTTTACTTTATTTCTCTGTAGTCTTAAAGACTTTGGATAATTCAGGACAACTTTAAGAATATCAAGTACTCCTTAGACAAGGATGATTGACGAGGAAATGCGTATTTATCTAGACTCAACAAACCTTCCCATAAAAGCAGTAACTTTACAGTGGAGGAACCTAACAGCTGCCACTGTGAAATTAACTTTTCCAATGATGGGACAAAATGACATCACGTGACTCCTGATGTGATGACCTGGGAAGCACACATTATGATCTCTAGATTTGTCCTGCCAAGAAATGGCGTAAATTGAATCTAATCATGAGGAAATATCAGAAAAATCCAAGTTGAAGGATATTCTATAAAATAAATGGCCTACCCGCTCCAAAAACTTCAGTGTTATGAAACAACAGAAAGAGACAGGGGAAGATTAAAAGACATTAAGCAAACATTAAAAACAACATGTAACAGATGATTGACTGGATTTTGAACCAGGAAAAAAAATGCCATTAAGGACATTATCAATATCTTTGGCAAAAACTTGAGTAAGAGCTCCAGGTTAACAGTATATACAACACCAAAATACCAATTTTAAAAACTGCACTATGATTATGTGAGTAAATATCCTGATTCTTATGAAATATACACTGAAGTATTTAGGAATAAAGGGGCATGATGCCTAAAACTCACTTTCAAATGATCCAAAAAAAACCAATGTATATATATAGATAAAAAGAATCTTAAAACAAATGTGGCAAAAGTAACAGCTGCTAAATACAGGCACAGACTATATAAGAGTTATTTGTAACTTTTCTGTAACTTTGAAATGTTTTAAAAAAAAGTTTGTTTTTTTTTTAAAGATATCAACTCTTTTCCCCTTACTAAACTGCATCAGACTAGTGTGCCTTTATGATTTTCCTTATTATTATTTCTTCTTTTCTGCTGTCAATGACTCTGGCTGCCTCTAGTTTTCAGGTCAATTTTACATAGCATTGTCAGGAAAAGAAGTCAAGGTAGGGCTGAAGGCTTTTGCTATACGGTAAACAGAATGGGGTTTACAACAGCTAAATTGATCTTCAGAGCAGCTTTCTTTTGTGTTTTAGGATTAACAACAGTCAGTAACTTCAAATCTCTTGAAAAACACTATGAATACATTTTGCTTGCACATTACCATTTCCATCATCTCTGGATCTTCAAAATCATAAATAATATGCTCTAAAATATCTCTGTCAGACACAAAACCTAATGCTCTAAACACAATAATGATGGGAACTTCTTGCTTGATATACGGTAGGGTTGCCACAATACGTTGACCAATAGCACTCTTCTTTGCACCCTAGGAAAAAAAAATCATGAGAATATGAGAATACAGAGATTAGAGCCATATATAAACTTCATAAGAACCATTTCATATAAATGTCCATTGCATGTATTTCAAAAAAAGCATCCCTCTCATACTCTAAGGAATGTCCTATGGCTGCTTTTCAAACACCACTGCAACAGGTTTACTTATTTGATGGACAGGCTGGTCATTCAGAGCTGGAGAATTTCCATTCTCTACTCTCTGTTTGCCAAGATGCTCTAGAATACCTCAAGACTGTATCTGGAAACTCTGACCGCAAAAGAATATAAACAGACTACCCTTCATCCTTTCCCCCAACCAAAAAAATTAGGAAGTCTGGAAGAAATAGATGAAGGGAAGATAAGAGAGACAACAGACAGGCAAATGTGGGAAAAAGCTAAGGACAGAATGAAAAAGAGAGTTGGTCGGTGAGATATCTCCAAATATGAATGATTATTCAATATTAAAAAACAGTCTCTTTCATATAGGCTTCTCTTTTACAATTTCTCTCTTCAATTGCACACAGAAATGAAATAAGTCACTAGCCTTCACTGGCATACAAAGACCTGGTTTCTCAATTTTAATCAAATTTCTTTCCTTTACTATCAAACTCTACCTTCTCTTGGCCTCATAATCCTACATTATCATGGTCCATTTAATAACTGTTTGTTGTCTTCCTCCTACTTCAGGCCTCCTTCCTTAGAAACCTTACTTCATCTCATGAGTGTTCAGTAACAACTTTCATAACTGATATCTAAATCTTCATCCTGGTCTTTTTCCTGTATCCACAATCCTCACAGCTCCAACTGCCATTCGGTTGTTTCAACAATTATTCCACCTCTTTCATCATAGACCTTTTTCAGAATATGCAAAACATTTTAAAAGAATGCCTACACCATGTACTGCTGGCATCACTACATTCTGTCTAAAAATCAATTCTTGGAAGTCCTCTATTTTATCTTGAACCTCAGGATAGAACAATACAATCTTTTTTTTTTTTCATGGCTGCCTATAGGCTATTGATACTCATAACCACAGTGTTTCCACTTCAGGCAGACAGACTAGTCTTCTTTTGGGGCACACATATTTGAGGAGCTTAATAAGGTACAGGGAATTCAATGGCTGAGAATACTAATTTCAGCCTCTTTGTCAGCAAGCCTCAAGACCCAAGGCAAGTAAGTAAGTAAACTCCATTTCCTAATTTGTAAAGTTAAGAGAGGTGAGGGAAGGTTTCAGATTGTTATAAAACAGCTACTGTGGGCACTAGTATGCGAAACAGTGAAGCCCTGGGCAATGATTATACAAAGCTTGGTTGATGCAAAGAGTTGTGAGATACCAAGTGTCCCACACTTGGCCAGATTTGATTACAGAGCACGGCAAAAGTATACGGAGTATGGGAATGGGCAGGTGGCTACACCTTTAAGCCACAACTTCCAAGTTGACACAATCACTATGAACAACTATCTGTGAATTTAAAAAAGTTAAAAACACTACATAGAGGGAGTTGCCTGCTAGTCCAGTGGTTAGGACTTAGCCCTTTCACTGCTGGTTAGGGAACTAAGATCTTGCAAGCCACATGGCACAGTCAGAAAAAGCAAGAGCAAAATCCCCTAAAAATAACTATACAGAAATATACATGTAAATTGAAATGTCAACAAAATAAAGACCATAAACCTAAACTGTTCATTTCATTCCCTTTAAAATGTTATCCTTTTAATTCATGATTATAAGACAAAGACCTTATGTTTTTGCTTAGCGATTTTCAGCTCTGGCTTTGCATGAGAATATTCCAGGGAATTAAATACAACAATATGGGCCCCCAAGCCCCATTCCTCAACTGATTAAATGAAAATTCTGGAAAGAACCATAGGATCTCTAGCCATCCTCATATTATATCAAACTTTATCACTAAGTCTAGATGATTTTCCTTTCTCTGCCTCTGATTAATTGATTTTGGCCATAGCTTCCATGATAATCTCCCTAATATACTGTGTTCCTATTACTTCTGCCCTCCATAATCCAGGCCAACACTTATCAATTAAGAATCCACATCACAATCACCTGAGGATCTTTCTCAAACACTTGTAGCTGGGCTCCATTCTACCCCCAGTCATGAGAAACCACCATTTTAATTCTTTAAAACACTTATTCTACATGGGATTTTCAACTTGAAGCCCTTAAACCTCTATGTTCAAGTTCTTCTTTATAAAACATCAAAGTGACATTACTCTCTGCAGAAGTGTTTATAAGAGCACAAGACTGGAAACCTAAACATCCATCACAAGTTCAGTTCAGTTCAGTCATTCAGTTGTGTCCGACTCTGCGACCCCATGAACCACAGCACGCCAAGCCTCCCTGTCCATCACAAGGGAATGGCTCAATAAATTACACTACATCCATACATGGAGTGTCACATCTCAGAAATAATGAAAAACTGCTGATCTAAACTTGTTTTTAAAAGATACCAGCAAGGTGCAAACATTGTTTTTGAATTAAGACTATTTCTGAATGGACTCATGAGAAATTATCAAAAGTAGCTGCTTCTGAAGGAAGAAACTGGAGGTCAAAGGAAGACTACTTTTTGTACTTTTCTGAACCATTTTAATGTGCATACATGACTTATATTAAAAATTTTAACAAATAAAAATATACATGAAATTAGTTACAACAAATTTCCAGGGGAACCATGAAAATTAAATCAAGTAACCTAAGTAACATAGTTGGCACAGAGCTATAGTCAAGAAATGCTATTGTTAGATTACATTATCATATGTAACATGCCTATGTTGGGTGGGCTTCTAAGATGGCACTCAATGATCCCGGCCTCTGTTACTGCCTTCTGCAGTTCCCCTGGAGAAGAGACTGGATGTGCTGAATTGCACCTAACAAAACGAACATGGCAAAAACGACAGGATGTCGCTTTCAAGGCTAAGGCATAAAAGACGGCTATTTCCATCTTGTTCATATGCTCTATGGCTCTGCTCAATTACTCTGACAAACAAGCTGCCATGTTGTTAGGGGCTATATGGAGGGGCACCACGTGGCAAGGAACTGAATCTTGCCAATCACACAAAAATAAGCCTTACAATGACTGTGGCCCAAAAACCTTGATGGCAGCCTTGTGACCAGTTAGTTCAGTTCAGGCGCTCAGTCGTGTCCGACTCTTTGCGACCCCATGAATTGCAGCACGCCAGGCCTCCCTGTCCATCACCAACTCCCAGAGTTCACTCAGACTCACGTCCATCGAGTCCGTGATGTCATCCAGCCATCTCATCCTCGGTCGTTCCCTTCTCCTCCTGCCCCCAATCCTTCCCTGCATCAGAGTCTTTTCCAGTGAGTCAACTCTTCTCATGAGGTGGCCAAAGTACTGGAGCTTTAGCATCGTTCCCTCCAAAGAAATCCGAGGGCTGATCTCCTTCAGAATGGACTGGTTGGATCTCCTTGCAGTCCAAGGGACTCTCAAGAGTCTTCTCCAACACCACAGTTCAAAAGCATCAATTCTTCTGCGCTTAGTCTTCTTCAGAGTCCAACTCTCACATCCATACATGACCACAGGAAAAACCATAGCCTTGACTAGACGGACCTTAGTCGGCAAAGTTATGTCTCTCCTTTGAATATGCTATCTAGCTTGCTCGTAACTTTCCTTCCAAGGAGTAAGCGTCTTTTAATTTCATGGCTGCAGTCACCATCTGCAGTGATTTTGGAGCCAAAAAAAATAAAGGCTGACACCGTTTCCCCGTCTATTTGCCATGAAGTGATGGGACTAGATGCCATGATCTTCATTTTCTGAATGTTGAGCTTTCAGCCAACTTTTTCACTCTCCTCTTTCACTTTCATCAAGAGGCTTTTGAGTTCCTCTTCACTTTCTGCCATAAGGGTGGTGTCATCTGCATATCTGAGGTTATTGCTATTTCTCCCAGCAATCTTGATTCCAGCTTGTGTTTCTTCCAGCCCAGCGTTTCTCATGATGTACTCTGCATATAAGTTAAATAAGCAGGGTGACAATATACAGCCTTGATGTACTGCTTTTCCTATTTGGAACCAGTCTGTTGTTCCATGTCCAGTTCTAACTGTTGCTTCCTGACCTGCATACAGATTTCTCACGAGGCAGGTCAGATGGTCTGGTATCCCCATCTCTTTCATAATTTTCCACAGTGTATTGTGATCCACACAGTCAAAGGCTTTGGCATAGTCAATAAAGCAGAAATAGATGTTTTTCTGGAACTCTGTTGCTTTTTCCATGATCCAGTGGATGTTGGCAATTTGATCTCTGGTTCCTCTGCCTTTTCTAAAACCAGCTTGAACATCTGGGAGTTCAAGGTTCACGTATTGCTGAAGCCTGGCTTGGAGGATTTTGAGCATTACTTTACTAGCATGTGAGATGAGTGCAATTGTGCCGTAGTTCGAACATTCTTTGGCATTGCCTTTCTTTGGAATTGGAATGAAAACTGACCTTTTCCAGTCCTGTGGCCACTGCTGAGTTTTCCACTGGCATATTGAGTGCAGCACTTTCAAAGCATCATCTTTCAGGATTTGAAACAGCTCAACTGGAATTCCATCACCTTCACTAGCTTTGTTCGTAGTGATGTTTTCTAAGGCCCACCTGACTTCACATTCCAGGATGTCTGGCTCTAGATGAGTGATCACACCATCATGATTATTTGAGTCATGAAGATCTTTTTTATAGTTTTTCTGTGCATTCTTGCCACCTCTTCTTAATATCTTCTGCTTCTGTTAGATCCAGACCATTTCTGTCCTTTATCAAGCCCATCTTTGCATGAAATGTTCCCTTGGTATCTCTAATTTTCTTGAAGAGATCTCTAGTCTTTCCCATTCTGTTGTTTTCCTCTATTTCTTTGCATTGATCACTGAAGAAGGCTGTCCTCCTTCTTGCTATTCTTTGGAACTCTGCATTCAGATGCTTATATCTTTCCTTTTCTTCTTTGCTTTCTGCTTCTCTTCTTTTCACAGCTATTTGTAAGGCCTCCCCAGACAGCCATTTTGCTTTTTTGCATTTCTTTTCCATGGGGATGGTCTTGATCCCTGTCTCCTGTACAATGTCACGAACCTCATTCCATAGTTCATCAGGCACTCTATCAGATCTAGGCCCTTAAATCTATTTCTCACTTCCACTGTATAATCATAAGGGATTTGATTTAGGTCATACCTAAATGGTCTAGCAGTTTTCCCTACTTTCTTCTTAAGTCTGAATTTGGCAATAAGGAGTTCATGATCTGAGCCACAGTCAGCTCCCGGTCTTGTTTTTGCTGACTGCATAGAGCTTCTCCGTCTTTGGCTGCAAAGAATATAATCAATCTGATTTCGGTGTTGACCATCTGGTGATGTCCATGTGTAGAGTCTTCTCATGTGTTGTTGGAAGAGGGTGTTTGCTATGACCAGTGCATTTTCTTGGCAAAACTCTATTAGTCTTTGCCCTGCTTCATTCCGTATTCCAAGGCCAAATTTGCCTGTTACTCTAGGTGTTTCTTGCCTTCCTACTTTTGCATTCCAGTCCCCTATAATGAAAAGGACATCTTTTTTGGGTGTTAGTTCTAAAAGGTCTTGTAGGTCTTCACAGAACCGTTCAACTTCAGCTTCTTCAGCATTACTGGGTGGGGCACAGACTTGGATTACGGTGATACTGAATGGTTTGCCTTGGAAACGAACAGAGATCATGCTGTCGTTTTTGAGATTGCATCCAAGTACTGTTGTTCTTTACAGCATCGGACTTTGTTTCTATCACCAGTCACATCCACAGCTGGGTATTGTTTTTGCTTCGGCTCCATCCCTTCTTTCTTTCTGGAGTTATTTCTCCAGTAGCATATTGGACACCTACTGATCTGGGACCCAGCTAATCTACATCCAGAAACTGTGACATGATAAATGTTGCTACTGGAGTAATTTGTTACACAGCAATAAGCATTAATAAATAACAAAGTTGGATCATGGAAAAAGGAAGAGAGTTCCAGAAAAACATCTATTTCTGCTTTATTGACTATGCCAAAGCCTTTGACTGTTGTGGTCAACAATAAACTGTGGAAAATTCTGAAAGAGATGGGAATACTAGACCACCTCACCTGCCTCTTGAGAAACCTGTATACAGGTCAGGAAGCAACAGTTAGAACTGGACATGGAACAACAGACTGGTTCCAAATAGGAAAAGCAGTACATCAAGGCTGTATATTGTCACCCTGCTTATTTAACTTATATGCAGAGTACATCATGAGAAATGCTGGACTGGAAGCACAAGCTGGAATCAAGATTGCCAGGAGAAATAGCAATAACCTCAGATATGTAGATGACACCACCCTTATGGCATAGAGTGAAGAGGAACTCAAAAGCCTCTTGATGAAAGTGAAAGAGGAGAGTGAAAAAGTTGGCTGAAAGCTCAACATTCAGAAAACGAAGATCATGGCATCCGGTCCCATCACTTCATGGCAAATAGATGGGGAAACAGTGTCAGACTTTATTTTGGGGGGCTCCAAAAATCACTGCAGATGGTGACTGCAGCCATGAAATTAAAAGACATTTACTCTTTGGAAGGAAAGTTATGACCAACCTAGACAGCATATTCAAAAGCAGAGACATTAGTCAAGGCTGTGGTTTTTCCAGTGGTCATGTATGGCTGTGAGAGTTGGACTGTGAAGAAAGCTGAGCACCGAAGAATTGATGCTTTTCAACTGTGGTGTTGGAGAAGACTCTTGAGAGTCCCTTGGACTGCAAGGAGATCCAACCCGTCCATCCTAAAGGAGATCAGTCCTGGGTGTTCTTTGGAAGGAATGATGCTTAAGCTGAAACTCCAATACTCTGGCCACCTCATGCAAAGACCCTGATGCTGGGAGGGATTGAGGGCAGGAGGAGAAGGGGACGACAGAGGATGAGATGACTGGATAGCATCACTGACTCGATGGACATGAGTTTCAGTGAACTCCGGGAGTTGGTGATGGACAGGGAGGCCTGGCGTGCTGCAATTCATGGGGTCACAACTAGTCGGACACCACTGAGCTACTGAACTGAACTGAAAGTGCCTTTCATACAACACTGATAATATGTTCCAAAAAAACTTTTTGACAAAGCATGCAGCCTGGTAACTTACAGAACTAGATCAGAAGGAATAAACCCAAACAATATCATGTAATATTCCATACCTGTCCTCCTCTTGCCAGCATGCTAACCCAGATAGTGCTGGTGGGTCGAGAAGAATTCTCCAGACATGATCTACACTCTCCTGTGTAGGCATATTTGGAATCCTTTTTGGCAAACACATAGACTGTGTTTGTTGCCATTTTCTCTTGAGCAATCAGAACCTGTATGGACAATAAAAGTTATAGCCATAAAATACACAACGTCTTTGAATTAGAACAGTGAAAGCTGCATCTTAATTTAATCTGACTGTACAAGCTCACTGAAATAACAATTCTTAAACTTTACATATTCCATTTTGCATAAACACTTAACTGAAACATATTAAGTTTAAACTGATGAAATTTCTAGTGTATATTATATATAACTAAACAAATTTTTGGTTTAATATAAATTCCGCTGTCACCTCCCTAAGAATTCAACTGCTACTTCCAGATTACACAAAGTTTATTTTTTAATTTCAACTTTCATGAGCTTAATGATGTTATTTTTTATAAATAATGCCATTATACCTTTTCTGATCCATTAATAATGAAGTAGCCACCAGGATCCAAGGGGCATTCATTTAACTCACAAAGATCACGATCAGTTAAGCCATTCAATAGGCAGTAAGTTGAACGCAACATAATTGGAATTTTTCCTATAAATGTTTTCTGATGCTGCGTCTGAAGTTGTTCTTCACCTTCTTTAATGACTGTTTTTGTTATGTCAACATAAAGTGGAGCAGAGTACCTTTGAAAATAAAAGTAGATCACAAATTAATAGTAAGGTATTTGCTAAAACTCTCAACTGGCCAAAATTTTATTTTCTGAATTTTATTTCAAAATTAGCTACTGAAAAAGAAACATGGTTTCTTACGTGAGATTTCTTAATCTGGCCTCATTTGGCATCATTGGTGATGGAGCACCATCTCTTTCCCAATGGGTAGGCTTGGACAGGTAAATCTGCTCAAACTTCAGCAAATATCTTGGCTAAAATGAAACAAAAAACCATGGAAAAAAGTAAATAATTTTTTCCATAAAAGATTTAATGATTCAGTTTTAGTCAACATTAACATTTTGAGTAGAAACAGCTCTACTCTAGAAAATGCCAAAGTTAATCCACTTTATTAAAATGGTGACTCTCCACAGTTACTGTCCATATTCTATAGACATCAGGTTTTATACTTCATCACTCTCTTAAGGTGGAAGACAAGAAGAGACTGTAAAGACTAAGCATATATCATATGCTCTGCTCCTACGTCACTTCAGTCGTGTTCGACTCTGTGTGACCCCACAGACAGCAGCACACCAGGCTCCCCCGTCCCTGGGATTCTCCAGGCAAGAACAGTGGAGTGGGTTGCCATTTCCTTCTCCAATGCATGAAAGTGAAAAGTGAAAGTGAAGTCACTCAGTCGTGTCCGACTCTTCAAGATCCCATGGACTGCAGCCTACCAGGCTCCTTCATCCATGGGATTTTCCAGGCAAGAGTACTGGAGTGGGGTGCCACTGCCTTCTCCTCATATGCTCTGAACTCATGTCAAACAACTAAAATGGATTTGCATTAACGATCTGTACAGCTGTTTCATGTGCCCTCTCCTTAGCTGAGGTTAAGTTAACAAAGTTACCAGAAAACAAAGAAAAGATACATTCATACAATTAGAAAGGTGTTCTAAACTAATCAACAGGACATGGGAAAAAGTAAACCTAACTCTTCAATTAAACATAACAGAAGATGCCAGCACCAGTCGCAGGGCAAAATGGAAGCGCTGATTTTGGAACTCTGCCTGTATACTGGTCAAAGCCATCCTTATTCTGGACAATGAAGGAGATCAAATTTTTGCCACATACAATGACACCTATACCAGCATCAAGAAGCAAAAGGCCTTTGAGAAGAATATTTTCAACAAGACCCTTAGGATTGACAGTGAAGCTGCCCTTTTAGAAAGCCTGAAAGTAGTATACAAAAGCTGTATCAATCTCTATTTCTGTATGATTGGCAGCTCCTATAAAAATGAACTGAAGTAGCTCCACCTAAAATGAGAATAATACACCAGCCCTTATGAGATAAGCTACGGAAAAGAGGGACTGATCTGGCAGGAAATAATAATCTTTCCCTCTGTCTACTTCTACTTCTTTTCTACCTCATTTTGGTTTTTAGTTTTCCCTGTCCCTCAAGACCGATCAAGCTGCCTCTCTACTCAAAAACTAGGAACATGGAATTCCCTGGTGGCTCAGTGGCTAGGATTCTGGGCTTTTGCTGCCATGGCCTAGGTTTGATCCCTGGTGGGGGAAATTGAGATTCCCCCAAACCATGCAGCAATAAATAGTACTTAAAAAAAAAAAAAACTGGGGTGGGAAGAAAGTTCATGAGGGAGGGAAATATGTATACCTATGGCTGATTTATGTTGCTGTATGGCAGAAACCAACAACATTGTAAAGCGATTATCCTCCAATTAAAAATAAATAAATTAAGAAAAAAAAACTAGGGACAGTCATTGTTTTCGACTACATACACACTTCTTTACAATCACTCAAAACTAGATTCTAAAATGATAGCCCTGCTATGATTTTAACAATGCTGAAAACATGCACATGTTTTAAAAAAAAAAAGACTACAAACTAATTTAGAAAAATTAGAAGAGCTGATATATTTGGGTGATTTCCCCTTACCTCTTATATTGATATAACAATGTATTTCATGCAACAAATAATCAAGGCAGAGGTTCTTCACCTACTTTTTCTTTCAATTACTTATACTTGGAAAGACAAAAGGAGGATTTTCTGAAGTAATACGACTATTTCTGGCTTGCTTCTCTCAGTAGCTCATCATATCTCTTGAGATTCTTCTTCCTGACTATTAAATACCTACTATCTGAATAGGAATTAACAGTTCTGCATTACTCGCAAAAATGCATCTCTCCACTAGTAAGACTAAATCAGGAGCTGATAGAAACTGTTGTAAGTACACTACAGAAAGTACACCTTTCTTTTTTAACCTTTAAGCCAGGTGAGAAAAGGACTGAAATTTCAAATCAATACCCTTATTTATGTTACTTTATTAAAATAACCATCTTACCGGTTCTTCAACTTCTCCACTAGCATGCTGAGCTTCAGCTTGTAGGTCTATAGGTGGAGCATCTTCCACAATTCTTTGAACAGACATCTGAATAAACTCATCAAAAGAATCCAGCTGTTGTCTCACCAAACCTTTCTCATCAAAATAGGAACTGGGAAAATTTGAGTTTACAATCAGTTACAACTCACTAATGTTTTCTAGCATATTTCCCCATTTTCACTATCATTAAATTCAACAAATATTAATCATAAAATAGAAATCACTCTGTACCCATCACTATATAAAATACTATCATGTATCTAAAAAGGCGATGAGACTAGGAACACTTTCTTTGTCGAACTTATTGTTAAGTCTGTGGAAATGAGACTTATACCTGTGGGTAGAATTACTAAAACACAACGTAAGAACTATAAGGAAGCCCTAACTTATAAATATCCCTTATAAACTTTATCCAACCTCTTTGAAACATTTCTTGAAACTAAAGAAAATGTATAGTCAAAGAGAAAAACATTAACAGGGATGGGCCATGAGACTATTACATTAAGAGAAATAAACAGGAGAAAATCAGATAGCACATGATTTCACTCATACATGGAATCTTAAAAACAAAGGGAAAAAACCCAAACCCAAAACAACAGACAAACAAAACAAAAAAAACTCACAGACATAGAGAACAGAAAAGAGGTTACCAGAGAGAGAAGGTGGTTAGTTTTATAGGTGAAATGGGTGATGGGGGTAAAATGTAAGGTGATACAAATGATGGATGATAACTAGACTGTGGCGTTGATCCCTCTGTGGTATATTCAGATGTTGAACTATAATGCTGTACACCTGAAACTTATATAACAAAAAAAAAGCATGGGAAAAAAAAATAAAAATAAGAACTTTAATTTTAATAAGAAAAAAGATGATGATGTCAATGACTAAAATACAGCATGTTAAGAATTTCAATTTTAGGTTAAAGATTATCCTATTCTGTATATGTTAAAGGTAATATGAGGCAAAGTCATTTAAGTGAAAATACTCAGCAAATGACTGATCATTAAAAATGGAGCAAGGTTGAGAGATCAGAGCTAGTGGTATAGACACAAAAATCAAACAGTGAAAGCCCTAATGAAGGACAGAGGCTCAAAAAGAAACAACTTATTATTTGCAAGAAGACTCTTTCCGCTTACCACCACACAAGAAGAGCTGCAGAGCTGGACCTAGCTTCTAGCCCCTTTTGCTTATTAACTAGCTCCCTCATCTCACACCAACTTTCTGAGCGCCATGCATAGCCCAACAACCCATCAGCTTCCCGTTTCCACATCAGGAGATCATCTCACAGGTTGCTGGCCAGCCTACAGATTGGCTGGCTTTGGGTCCCACCCTGATTCAGTCACCCATGGCTACCAATATCAGAAGTTCTCTATGGCAGAGCACAGAGTAATAATCACCTGTATATAAGGTACAGCTTCAAGAATGATGGAGGCAGACACATCCTTGGTGGTCCAGTGGCTAAGACTCTATGCTCCCAATGCAGGGGGCTAGTTTTGATCCCCCATCAGGATACTAGGTCCCACATGCCACAACTAAGAGTTCGTGGGCCAAAGTAAAAATTCCTGCCTGCCACAACTAAGACCTGGTACAGCCAAATAAATAAATAAAAGTAAATAAATATTTATAGAATGGTGAAGGTAACTTCCTTCAGTAGAGACTGTGAGCTAACAGGAAAGAAATTTCTCACAACCATTTGGGTCAGCCATTGGTATATAAGAGACACATGGAAGGCACTAGCTGTAAAGTAAACAACGGTTTTTATGGACAATTTACAATTAAAAATCTTTTAAAAAACTAAGGACAAGTTTCATCCTCCCAGGAAGCTGAACCATAGCTACTTTTCCCCAAATCATCAGAACAGTACCTCATTAGAATGCCACCCTTTAAACACCTAAACTATAGTTCTTATTTATGAATAGTTATTATTTTGAATAGTTCTTATTTATGGTATCTACTACTATGATGGGGTTCCCTGAATTCCCAGATTCAGTTGTAAAGAATTCGCCTGCCAATGCAAGAGATGTTGGTTCCTTCCCTTGATCAAAAAGATACTCTGGAGAAGAAATGGCAACCCACTCCAGTATTCTTGCCTGGGAAATCTCATGTACAGAAGGAACCTGGCAGGCTATAGTCCATGGGATCACAAAAGAGTCAGACACAGTGACTAAATAATAACTACCATGACTGATGTATAAGAAGTCATCTTACTAAACTCACTATGATATTAAGTATTATCACATTCACAATACCTGGGAAAGATCACTTGATATCAAATAGTGGAAAAACAAAACATCATCTCACCATAGTTAAAGTACCTATAATCAATTAAAATGTAAAAATCAAACAACATTTTATTCTGTAAGAAACGTTAAATGCAAGGACTTGTCACAGAGTATATTTAATCCTTCAGCAATCTGCCACATAAGTTGAAAACTATTTTTTTTGGCTAAGATCAAAACATTCTTTCTCCCTGGCAATCACCAAATACAGGCACCTTCCAAACATCTAGCTGGTTACTGTTTCCTAGTAAAAATGTCTCTTGGTGTTTAATACTAAAAATCATAGAAGATGTAAATGTCTCAGTATGAAGTTTATAGTCCACGTTTAATAGGAAAAACAAATACATACTTATATCCCATAAACTCAATACATTTTTAACAAAACAATCTTCAGCAAAGCTTCAGTTTTACTCCAAACACAACTAGCAGAATCCAGAAGCATGTATTCTTCAAAAGGGAAGAGGCTGAGGCATCATCATATTACTATATATAAAGCAATTGTCACTTTGGTAAGAGAGGAGAATTGTAGCACTTTACATCCTAACATAGCAAGAAGTGACTTAACTACTTAAAAGTTATTTCTCTTACCTATATGTAAGGCTTCTTGCTCAGTTTTATTAACAGCTTAATTACACTTAGACTTGGATGGGAGTGTGGGTTGAAATACAACCTGTTATGACTTTATCCATTTAAAACAGTGAGAAAATCAAGGAATCAAATTAACAGCACCAGTAATATAACAAACAGGCAACATACGCCATCTGATATAATGCACTGAGAGCAGAACATCATTGTTACCAAAAGTAATCATCCAACTATGGGCATCAGACAAACCCAAACTGAGGGGCAGTCTAAAAAGTAGCCTGTATTCTTCAAAAATGTCAAGGTCAAAAAACAAGTGAGGCCATGGGATGCTTTGAAGAGATAGCGGGTTTCAGAACCAAAAAACAAAAAAAAAAAGAGGAAGACTAAGGAACGGTCCTAGGTTATAGGAGACAAAAGAATAAGTCATGAAAACTAAATATAATATATGATCTTATGTTGGATCCAGGATCAGAAAATTTTTGTTTTGTTCCAAACAACTTTAGTGGGACACCAGCAAAATCTGGGTAAGGTCTCTAGGTTAAATAAGATTACTGTATTAATTAATTTCCTTATTTTAATAACTTAGATTATGACTATATGAAAGAATATTCCTAGGTAAGTCACTAAGTCTCAAATATTTCAGAAAAAAACGCAGATAGATAAAGAATAAGGCAAAGAAAACAAAGCATAATGTTAACCTTTACAGAATCTAGGTGAAGTATATACATGAATTCTTGTATAATTTTTCTATAAATCAAAATACCTTGCAAGTTAAAGTTAGATACTTAAATAACAAGCCAGTACTCATGAAGCCTATTCACATAAAACATCTAATTTTCAAGCAAAGAATAAGCAGGAAATCACTGTATGCTTTGCAGTGCCTTTTAAAACTTTTTCAGTTTGGTCTAAAACATTACCTAATTACAATCCAGCAAGCTTCTTGCCATAAATCTGGGGTGATTTCATCATCATCTTCATCATATTGCATATCTACCAAAAAAAAAAATCATTCTCACTTGCAATAAATACTACTAGTTCACATCTCACTCCTATCATGTGAGGTAGCAGAAACACATTTATACTAAATAAAAAACAACTGCTTTACCCCGTTTCTGTAAAATCTCAATCATTACTTGAATTATAATGAAATAATGTATGTATGTACGTACACATGAGTCTATGTCACATAGATATTCTCCCAATTCACAAAGAGGTCTCATGAGAAAGGTTCAGTACAAGTCATAGTCATAGGAATTTATAACTGTTCCATCCTCTCCAGAAAGCTCATGTAACTCTTATTAACAGCTAAATATATTATAATAACTAACAGCTAGCTCACAGTCCTCTGATCCAAAGTCAGAGATTAGGCTAAGAGGCAGGAGTCAGCAAAGGATTCCAATAGCTGGGCAATACATTAAGGTGCAGTGTCTATTACAGCAACATTTCATACATGGACAGGGATGACAGCCTATATTTTCCAAAGATGTCCACATGTATCTTCCATTTTACATGTTCTTTTACAAAGTGATTTTAACACTCCTACCATCAAGATATAAGGGTGGGGGAGGTTGGTCTATGCTTCTTCCCCTTGATTCTAGATGGGTTTTTGAATCTCCCATAACTAAGAGAATACAGTTGAACCAATGTTACACAATTTTAGAAGCTTTAGATCAGGAAAAGCAACCCAATTCCACCTTGTTTGCTGAAATACTTACATTTGGACCTGTGACTAAGAAGCCCTATTACTCTAAGGCTGGTATACTTAGGTGAGAAAGCCTAAACAGAGAAGCCACTCAGAGATGTTCCATTCATCAATCCTAGTCCTTGAATTTTCCTAGGCTAGATGCCAGATGCACTGAACGCAGAGTGTGAGTAAACACTCCAGATCACAATCCCCAGCTGTCAATATTCAGCCTTTGTGTCTGCCAACCACTGGCATCAGTCAACAGTCAAGCCATTCCTATTATGTTCTGCCCAAATTCCTAGCCCACTTAATTCATGAACATGTTAAATAATTTCTAAGCACCCAAATTTTGGGGTAGTCATACAGCAATAGTCATGTGTGCAATGGGGCATTTGAAAAATCAGTGTGCATTGGTCCTAATATTAGTCTCGTCTTTTTTTTTTTAATTTTTTTCCAAGTGTGGGTTTATTATGAAATTATGAAGATTTCTACATTATTTTTGTTACATACAATAAAGCAATGCTTAAAGTAAAACTTTCATTTAAAGTTTTTATTTTAAAAAGATATTTTTATTTTTTAAATAAAATATTTTTATTTTAAAAAGATATTTTTTAATGTAAACAGGTAAAAGCTACCAAAAAAGTTGATTATATCTTGCAGTGAAGGTTTATCCTTAAATATTTACATTTTAAATGCTGTTTAGAAAAGATTTAAAAATTGGCTAAAAATCATTTGCAATTGGCAATGATTAAAATATCCTTGTCTCTGAAAGAGCATACTAATGGCACATAATGAATTTACTGTCACAAGCACTTAACAGTTTAATGGGTATGTAACTTTATCAGTATACAAAATGGTCTTAGATGGTCAGTGCAGTTGTTCTGGAGTGATCACTGTAACAGGAAAAGGCCACTTCACCAAAAACAGAACATCGACTTTCAAAAGGTCTTTTCAAACAGTCTCCTTCTTTTCAAAGAGTTTTCAGCTTAGGAGAGAAGAACAGCATTTAATTACTGCATCCCTTGCATATGGAATGTATGACAGACTATACCAGGTCATTGAAAGGAACTGCAATCTGCAGAATAATACTGCCAGTCCCTTCTCATGCCACCAAAGAGCAGCGCACAGGGTGAGCACGAAACACAAAAGCATAACTGTTGCAAGCAATCTCATTGTTTCAAACATTTTCTTCAGTTGTTTCACGTGTCCCATTAAAAAGCACGTACTGGCTAAGGCAGCAGTATTTCCAAAGGTATAAAACACTGCAAAAAGCTTTATGCCTCCAGGGAGACACAGCAATCCAGTTCCAAGGATGAAGAAGATACCACTGACGAAACATATGGCAAACCACTTCAGCCTGGTGTTGAAACTAAGGGATGAGGCATCAAGGACCTGTAGGGTCAGGCCCTGTTCCTCCTTGTCCCGGCGGGGTAAAAAAAATTAAGGTATCTAAATCGGCTTAGAGATTTCTAGTTTTGATGACACACTAGATGTTATTATCACAGGCACACAGGAGAAGCTAATAAAGCTGGAAAAGGAGCCGTAATAATGAAGTTAGTTTTATATTTATTGATCATTTATCCCTTTTAACATTTTTTATGTCTTCTAGCTTGTGAGAAACAAGAATATATCACCTACTAAAAAATTAAGCTAAGATTTTTTAGGGATTTTTTTTCGCAAATAGAAGAAAAAGAATACAATGATACTAATAAATTTCTAGATGCAAGATAAAAATGGGACACAAGTTTAAACAGCAGACCTTAAGTTTCTGCTTCTATTTTCTCCATGAAGTGAAGGAACGGAAGAGTGAGGGGCAACCAGGAGGTTGGGAGCTAGAAGAAAATGAACTCTGAAAAAGGAGTTGTGGAGAATAGAAGAGGGAGCATTAAAAATATACAATGAAAATACACTACTCATGACTAAGATTTCTACATGTAAAAAGAAAAAAAGACATAGCGTCCCTGTTCAGTAAAATGCATACCATCGAGAACTGCATATAGCAACATGAAGGAATGCCAAACTAGATCAAGTTTGGCACACACACACACACAGAAAGAGAGAGAAACTATATTCTTTGTCCGCGGGGTATTACCAGAACCTGCTGCCGTCTATGGGGTCGCACAGTCGGACACGACTGAAGCGATTTAGCAGCAGCAGCAGCAGCACCATGTTTGGCAAAGGCCGACGCTCAAAAACTATTCAACAAATCCACTAGCTCTGGCCTTTACGTAAATTTGAAAAGGAGCTCTGCTTCAGACGAAATCAAAACAACTATACCTGTCATATGGTTCTTCAGGCTACTTTCAATACGGGAAGGGAGTGTCAGATTCAACCAAGAGAACAAGAGTCCCCCTGACCGAGATCATAAAGGCTACGTTCCCCGCACCCTCCACCTCTCAAAATCTCGGATCCGGCCTGGGGATGTAGGGAAACGACTGGGGACGTGGTGGGGGAGGCCGGGGAGGGGGCCGTAAATCCTTCATTCGTCCAACTCCCCACGTTTCCCCCCCGTAAATGTGTCGCGGAGGAGTGCCCTGACTGGTCACTTACCCTCGTCCGCGTCGTACATCTTGGCAAACGGTTCCCGAACCCGTCAATCTAGAAATCACACACAGAAAGACGCGTAGCTGCCACCGACCACAGCAAAGTGAGGCGAAGTAATTTCCGTCTCCGGCGTTCCCAGAATACTCTGCGTCCCACACGAAGCCCCGCCCACAAAGGCTCCAGTTAAGGTCTGCGCCTGCGCGAAGGGCAAGGGGGAAAAAGCGTGGTTAAGGGTTAGCATTGCACAGGCGCGGTTTGTGAGTTGAGGTTTCCTGTTCTCGGAGTGGGAGGACCGTTGCTTACGGTCTCCGAGTTGGCTCCTGCCAATGAAGCTGTTTTCTAGTGTTGTTGCACAAATAATGGCACCAAAAAAAGAAAGATTTAATAATAAAAGGTTTAATTGTCGCCGTGCTCTATTTTTTTCAATTCCAAAGATTTTAAAACCCGAAACTTTTAACAAGGATTTGTGTACATCAATTATGCGTCATATTTTTGTAAATGTTTAAGAAATGTGATTTTAATGCTGTTGCACGAATGATGATACCCGAAAAAAGCCAAGATGTATTAATAAAAGGTGTTAATTGTGGCTGTAAGTCTGCGACATTCGATTTTTAATTTTCCAGTTCTAAAGACAAACACGTAGCTCCTAACAATGTGATTCCTTTAACAGCAGGTGGTGCCAGGGACAGCGCGTTAAACAAGCCTGAAAGTTGATAAACCCTCACTAAACTAGCCTATTCGACCGACTAGGGCTTCCCTGGTGGCTCAAAGGTTAAAGCGTCTGCCTCCAATGCGGGAGACCCGGGTTCGATCCCTGGGTCGAGATCCCCTGGAGAAGGAAAGGGTAACCCACTCCAGTATTCTTGCCTGGAGAATCCCATGGACAGAGAAGCCTGGTAGGCTACAGGCCACGGGGTCGCAAAGAGTCGGACACGACTAAGCGACAGACTTCGCTTTCACTTTCTAATCTAAGTCCCTGGTATCGCTTTAAGTAGGTTTCTGGGCCACAGAGCCTTCACCGCGAGAACTCACGAGATTAGACGTGGAAGGAGGAGCTTCACGCTGACGAATGACGGCTCTCAGGTACTCCCGGCTTGTCTCTGCTGTTTTACATTCATCTGGGGCCACAGTGCACGAGCAAAAAGGTGGCTCCGCCCCTTTGCCTACACCTGCATTTCTCATGCTGCCCGCGCGCCTAGCTCGCAGGCTTCTCTGCGGCTTCTTGAGGGGACCCACTCCCGCTGTAGCGCGTAACGGCGTCCGGGAGACGCTCCTCGAGAGGAGATGCGCTACCGATTACTCCTCCCGACACCCAGCAGGCCTGGGACGTGGCCTTCCTCGTGGCGCGACGGCGACTGGGGGTAACCCAGGAGGGGCTGACCTGGAGGAGAGTTTTCTGTTTCCTGAGTACGTCCTGGATTCAGAGTCGGAAGCGACCCTCCAGGACCAGCTGCGGGAGCTGCAGCAGCGGCAGGAGGAGGAGAAGAGACGGATAGAGCAGCAGCGAGAGGTGAGGCGGCAGCAGAAGTTAGGCGCCGGCCGGCGGGTACACCAAGTGGTGGGGCACCCGGACCCGACGGTGCCGCCCAGCGGCCAGAACTGTTCCGGGTGCGGTGCGGAGCTGCACTGCCAGGACCCCGGCGTTCCCGGCTACCTACCCAGCGAGAAGTTTAACAGCGCGTTGGCGGAGGAAGGGGGGCTGGAGCGGACTGTATGCCAGCGCTGCTGGCTGCTGGTGCATCACCGGCGCGCCCTGCGCCTTCAGGTGAGCCAGGGACAGTTCCTGGAGCTGGTGAGCGCCGCGCTGCGGCGGCCCGAGCCAGCTCTTGTACTGTACATGGTGGACCTACTGGATCTGCCCGACACCCTGCTGCCCCACCTGCCCGCCCTGGTGGGCCCCAAGCAACTGATCGTGCTGGGAAACAAGCTGGACCTGCTGCCCCAAGACACTCCCAACTACAGGCAGCGGCTCCGGGAGCGACTGTGGGACGAATGTATCGGCGCCGGGCTCCTGCCGCCCCGCGGCTACCAAAGAGCTCAACGTCCCAGTGGGAACCGGCCACGGGGCGGGGAGGACAATGCGAATCTTCCGTCGAAGTCCAGCACGGTTCTCAGAGACGTGCGGCTCATCAGCGCCAAGACTGGTTATGGAGTTGAGGAGTTGATTTCCGCGCTCCAGCGCTCCTGGCGCTACCGCGGCGACGTCTACCTGGTTGGCGCAACCAACGCTGGCAAGTCCACTCTTTTCAATACGCTTCTGGAGTCCGATTATTGTATCGCCAAGGGCGCTGAAGCTATCGACAGGGCCACCATCTCTCCTTGGCCTGGTGAGCGTCCCCTTCGTTTTCTGAGAAGCTGGTAGTCTGATCGTGATTCACTCTCCTAGTCATGTATTCTTCCTTAATGTCCATCAGGGGCTAGTGGGAGGCTTCCCTTTAAAAATTCTCTGCCTACTTTGTTCACATTTCTCTTCCGTGGCAGCTTAGTGCTTGCAAATTCAGTATATGTTGTAGTAACTTTTCAATAGAATACTCAGTGGAGTATTCCTATATTCAAGCCACCGTTCTAACCACTGTAGGTGAACCAGAGGACAAAGCAGTGTTTGCTCTCTTGAAGATTTCCCTTAGTCTTTTGTAAGTTTCTCCAGAAAGTCCTTTTACTTTGTGGAGAAAAACCTCCTTCCATCCCTCAGTCTTACTCTTCATATCTTGAGTTTACTCATGAGAATTCTATAGATTTAACCTATGAATAATTCACTGATGCAATATGATGTGTGGCTTCATTGAAAATAAAAGTCAACTTTGTGGCTTCAAGAAACATCTGTAGTAATTGCAGAATGAATCCTTCTGTGACCTGTTTTTATGTAACAGTTGGCAAAATGAACTAGTTCATTTGTTCCTTTGAAACCAGTGTTTAACTTTGCTTGGTAAACTGTATTCTCTGTCCTGGACTTTGGGAGACTTATATACAGAAATGTTTTTTATACCGGTTAGCAGTATGCAGAAGATGGAAAGAGATCAGGCCTGTAGATTTGGCATTCAGATCCTAGTTGAGCCTGTGAGCCAGTCTTTGAGCCTATTGCCTTATCTGTAAAGTAAGAATAATTTTGTAGAGGGTTGTCATGAAAGTTAGGATTAATAACTACAGTACTCAAGATGGTACAGAGCCTCTTAAATGTTTTATTCCATTTTCCTGTACAGTGTTTATAACAGTGTATGTATTTGGTATTTCAGGTACTACGTTAAACCTTCTGAAGTTTCCTATTTGTAACCCAACTCCTTACAGAATGTTTCAAAGGCAAAAAAGGCTTAAAAGAGATGCAACTGAAGCAGAAGAAGATCTTAGTCAACAAGAACAAAATAAACTGAATCTCTTAAAAAAGCATGGTTATTTAGTAGGTAAGTGTCTTCTATAGGAAAACTAGAATTTTTTGCTGAGCATCCTGAAATACAGTTCTCGAGGGCTAGCCAGTTTTTTATGGGAAGAGACACTCCCTCTTTTTAGAACATAGAAACCTTTTAGAGGCAAGGCTGCTGTTTGGAAGTCCAGAATTCATTGCAATGGGAAAATTGAGATGGTAGATACTTGAAGAAATCCAGGAAAGGAAATGTGAATAACTTGCCTGGAGAATCCCAGGGACGGGGGAGCCTGGCGGGCTACCGTCTATGGGGTCGCAGAGAGTCCGACATGACTGAAGCGACTTAGCAGCAGCAGCAGCCTATCTGGCTATTGTTAGAAGTAGGACCATTTGCATTAAGATACCAGCCCCCTCCTTGCAGACCATGCACGTTGTTGAACTGTAACAGTTTTAAATTGGATTGTCCCCCTTTCCTTAGTATCTCTTTCCAACCTTAATTTACATAAAAAAACTGATTTCCCATCCACCTAATGTGCATAGCCAGCCACTGGCATTTCATCATTACAAGAGTCTGACTCCAGCTACATTTAGAAACAGAGCAAAAGTATCATTGTAGTCTCACTTCCTTCCAAACACCAGTTAGTCTTAGTAACTTGTTTGAAGCAAACATAAAAACTATGAGTCAAAAGCTTTAAAGGAGTGACTACTAACTTCAATATAACTTGTTCTAGGAAGGGTTGGAAGAACATTCTCATATTCAGAAGCACAGAAGGATAAAGCTGCCTTTGAATTTGATGCAGATTCATTTGCCTTTGACATGGGAAATGAACCTGTTCTGGCTGCAGATAAATCCACCAAACGCGTAGAACTGACCCCAGAAGATGTGAAAGATGCCCACTGGTTTTATGACACCCCTGGAATTACAAAAGAAAATTGTGTATGTATTTCATGTCTTCTAGAAACATTAACTTTCAAGTGCAGGAGTACTATTTTAATCAGCAAAAGAAAAAAAGGCATCCTTTCATTTTAGACTCAGCTCTGATTTTTTCATCAAACTGTTTCCTTGGTGAATCTATATGCCATTTGGTAGGCGTCACTTCTGACAACCTATTTCTATCTTTGTGGTTTTCACCTTAGAGAAATATTTACAGAATCCTAGATTTTAAGGTTGGAAGAAATCATAAACATCACTGCAGTCCCAGCCACCTGTCCTATACTTTAATTCCCTCTATAACATATTCACCAAGAGGTGCACCCACCTTGACCTGAAGTAAGGAGGGACTCACCCTCAGCTAAAGCAGTGTCACTTCATGTCCCAAGGTCACCCATTTGACCTTTGACCTGCTATTTATATTTAGCTGGGCAGTCTCCCTGTACATACTTTGTACTTATTGTTCCCCAAAGGTGTATGGAATAAATGTAATGCCTCGGTCCCTTTGCCAGACATCGAAATGTTTTAAAGTATAATGTCCTTTCTTTCTTACTCTACGCTTTTCTTCTCTCTCATTAATTCATCCTGCAAACATGGGGACTGTGCTGACATATCCGGATGATTTGTCTTCATTTCCTGGAGCTATTCTGAGAATAGGCTATGAACACAGGACACTTTCCAGCATGAGTTCTAATTTGTTTTTGTTCTTGAAAAAGTGACACAAAGTACTAAATTTCTTAAGTAGGTGCCTGATCGATGAACCTAATTTAGAACAGGGTCAACTCATTGCTTATGTCCAATCTTTACTCCCTTAGCAATTCAGAACTTCACAGAGTAAAGAAAAAGCCAAGGAGTATAAGAATTTGCTAAGATTTAAATTAAAATCTGATTTTAAAAATTCGAGGGAGGGGGGGTTCATGATTGGGAACTCATGTACACCCGTGGCGGATGCATGTCAATGTATGGCAAAACCAATATAGTATTGTAAAGTAAAATAAAGTAAAAATAAAAATTTTTTTAATAAAAAATAAATAAAAATTTGAAAAAGTAAAAAAATGGCTAAAAATCTTTTGCAAACCTGTTTCTTAAAGAAAAATAAAAAGGAAAATTTTTTAAATGTAATATCTCGGAAGATTCGAAAGAAAATAATGTAAGGGGGTGGCAAGTAGTTTTCTTCAGTATTTGTGTTTGAAAAAGCACATGTAGGAAAGAAATATTTTAACCCTTTTAGCAGAGACCCTAATACTTCCATTTCACAACAGAGTTCCTTACTTCAGCTTAGGAAACTGGCTCCTACTACTACCAAACATTACTACTGCTTCCTAGTAATGTTCTATCACTTTAACTTTACCCACTCATATTTAACTTTTAGGCTCAATTAGGGCAATGACATGGAGAAGGCAATGGCACCCCACTCCAGTACTCTTGCCTGGAAAATCCCATGGACGGAGGAGCCTGGTAGGCTGCAGTCCATGGGGTCACTAAGAGTTGGACATGACTGAGCGACTTCACTTTCACTTTTCACTTTCATGCATTGGAGAAGGAAATGGCAACCCACTCCAGTGTTCTTGCCTGGAGAATCCCAGGGATGGAGGAGCCTGGTGGACTGCTGTCTATGGGGTTGCACAGAGTCAGACACGGGCAATGACATGACTGAAGCGACTTAGCAGCAGCAGCAGGTCAGGGATAGCAGTTCCTTTAGTCAGGTATACCCTCTTGTCAACTGTTCTAAAAGGCAAGAATTTGCTAACTCCTATAGCCAGCAGTGAGACCCTCAAGTTTTTAGATACAAAAGTTCTCTCAGGCAGTTTGATTCTGCCAGTTTATTGAAATATTTATTTAATGCCTTGAACCAGTGTTTCCCAAACTAAAGCAAGGAACTCTGTTGTAAAATGGAAGTATGAGGGTATTTGCTAAAAGGGTTAAAGTAATTCCCTCCTGCCAGGGGCTTTAAATGTGCTTTCTAAACACAAGTACTGAAGAAAACTACTTACCACCTCCTTACGTATTTTCTTTCAAGTCTCCCTAGATATTACATTTTTTAAAATTTTCTTCTTACTTTTCTTTAAGAGACAAGTTCACAAAAAGCCATTTTTTTACTTTCTTGAATTTTTTAGTCAGATTTTGATTTTAGTCTCACCATAATCTTGTACTTCCTGGCTTTTCTTTTCCATTTTCTCTAGTCTACTTAGGAATCTTCATCCTCAGAAATCACAGGATCCATACCTTTGTGTTTTTGTTGTTGGTTGTTTTTGTTTTTGTTTTTTGCTGAATATTTGTAGGAAATAAGGAAAGTGAATACTGGAATTTAGAAAAGGTTCTTCAAGCTTTTTACTTGAGCCTAGAATGGGGTGATCACTCTCATTTAATGCATGCATAGCTGCCACGAGGACAAAACATAGCATATTACCTTAGCATTACCCGAGAATTGCTGCTCCCTAGAAGCCTTGACAAAGGAACATATTTTTCTGTCCTGGGACTGAATCATCAATGTGTTCAGATCACACCAAATTTGACAGAATTCAGAGGATGCTGTTGTTTCATACACCTGTATACTGCCATTACTTAAGATTAAGTTGTGAAACAAGAGTAGAGCCAACTATAAATTGATTCCATGAAACAGAAAGAAGCTATGAATTTTACGTGCAGCAAATTCTGGAAGACATACTTTGATGTATTGTGAAGCCTAGAATATATAATCATAACTTGTTATCTTATGGGTAAAGCACGATATAGCATATGTTCATTGAAAGTAGTTCTCAAAAAAAAATCTGCACTTTGCTTTACAGATTTTAAGTCTTCTAACAGAAAAAGAAGTAAATATTGTATTGCCAACACATTCCATTATTCCAAGAACTTTTATGCTAAAACCAGGAACGGTTCTATTTTTGGGTGCCTTAGGCCGCATAGATTTTCTGAAGGTAAGGAAAGTCTGTACCATTGAAAAATGACTTTATTTTGGGGATTTACTTTAAGCAAGCAGATATTATCAAGACTAGCAAAATGCTGATAACTAAGTCATGACTGTGTTGGGGTTGAGATCCTTTAAGTGTGTGGTTTAAAATGTCTGTAATAGAAACCTGGGATAATGAAATGGTGGGAAAAAGTAATAGGTCTTAAAAAAAATTATCTTCACAAAACAGCTGAATGTCCCATACAGCTTGACATTAAAAGGTAGTTTCCCTCTCCTGTGGTATTCTTTTCTGTGGAAATCAGAGGGCATACGTTTAAGGGCAGGGTTAATATGGCATTAAATTAATTCCACACTCTATATCCGATGACACATATACTTTTATACATGTATTTTTTTGGTTTGGTATTCATTTACATAGCATCACTTAGAGACTTTAGAGCATCTATAGAACTGCTCCCCATTTTTGCCAAAGTGAGCAGAAAAATGGAAAATGAAAGACGGATATGTCCAACAACACTCAGTGCAACCTGTGGGCCATTGCCTTAGCACACATCTTGGATTTCTGTTTGTTCATACTTTGTTGAAAAGTTGGCCTTCAGTTCAGTTCAGTTCAGTCGCTCAGTCATGTCCGACTCTTTGTGACACCATGAATCGCAGTACGCCAGGCCTCCCTGTTCATCACCATCTCCCAGAGTTCACTCAGACTCAGATCCATCGAGTCCCTGATGCCATCCAGCCATCTCATCCTCAGTCGTCCCCTTCTCCTGCCCCCAGTCCCTCCCAGCATCAGAGTTTTTTCCAATGAGTCAACTCTTCTCACACTAAACCTTACCTACATTTTTAGAGATCATACAATGTTAACTTTTTTTTTTCAATGTTAACATTTTAAACCAAACTTTATACAGGTTTATTTACATGGGTGTAAGTGCATGGCTTCTGCCATGCTTTTCCTACCTTCCCTCTTTTTTTTTTTTTTTTTTGGCCACACCACATAGTTTGCAGGACCTTGGTTCCCCAAACAGAGCTTGAACCCAGGGCCACTGCAGTAGAATCACACAGCACTCAGGAATGGACTGCCAGGGAATTCCCCAAATTTTATAAATGTACCTTATAATGTGCTGGTTTTCCAAGTTTTCATTGTACAGATAAGTTCTTTCTTCCTTTCTTAAGGGAAATCAGTCAGCTTGGTTTACAGTTGTGGCTTCCAACTTCCTTCCTGTTCACATTACTTCGTTGGACAAGGCGGATACTATATATCAGAAGCACGCAGGTCATACGCTACTGAAGGTGAGCCAACATCATTTGATGGTTGACTAGTTAGGTTAATACACCCTGGTAGTCCCACAGCCCTGATAAAAAGCCTTTGTTGGACAGAACCATCTTTGTTACACCATCAGCTAGCTCTCCCTGACCTTGCTCACCTTGAGGATTTTGGCTATAAAGTGAGACGGGCTCTGATAAGAAAAGGGATGTTGGATTGGACTGACCCCAGGATACTGACAGAGCTGGGTTTTCTCTGGGTGACACTGTCCAGTATGGTAGCCACATGTGGCTATTTCAATAAGTTAATTAAAATTAAATAAACTTTAAAATTTAGTTCTTTACTTGCACTAGCCACTTTTCAACTGCCCAGGGGTCACATCATTTCAAAAAGTTGCACTGGATAATGTGAGTGAGGAGACGTTGGATTTTCTCACAATTGGGTGATGCTACTGGCATGTAGTGGGTGGAGGCCAGAGATGACACTAAACAGAATGCATGCACAGGAAAGCCCCTCACAACAGGGAATTATCTGGTCCTCGTGTGAGCAGTGCTGAGCTTTGAAGCCCTTGTCTGGGTAGAAAAGCTCTCCTCCCAGGTTCTTAATCACAGACACTTAGAGACTATCGTACGTCTTCTCTCCTGCTTACTTGATCCTTCCCTCGACCTGTTAAGCAGCGTGTGAAAATTTCTCTGATCTTTCAGAAACAAAACAAAACTCAGTGTCCCACTCCTTCCTCTTCTTTACAATCAAGCTGATTCCTGCTCCTCACCTCCCATCCTCTGCAGTCCCTGCTGTGCCCTTTCTTTGCCACTGAAATTGTTCCGTGTTCACCGGAGACTGGGGCCTGTTTACAGCTCTTTAACCAGACCTGTGTACACACTGTTGGCTAGCCTGTAGTGTATGATGGTTAAGATCACTGGAGCTAGGCTGGGTTCAAATCCTACTCTGCTCCACCACTTAGTGAAGCTGTGTGACTTTAGGCAAGTTTCCTTTACTTTTGTCTGTTGTGACCACACCATGAGGTTGTGAAGATCCAGTGCCAGGACACCGCTGTCACTGCTGTGTGTTTGTGGTGATGAGGAGGGGGTTGGGACATAGCTCCTGCAAAAATACCAGGTGCATCCAATGTGATTTACATTAATGAATGTTCATACAACGAAAAATAAGTCAAAAGGCACACCTGCCCTTCAACCAGAATAAGACCAACCTGACTTGAGAAATAAATGCTTCTTTCTCTCTGGACTGAAAAAGCCAGAGTGAAATTAAGACTCCACTGAAATAACGGGCCTAAAGTTGACGCTCCAGACACATGTAGGATTTGAGGGGAGGGGTCTACCTTCGTGTATCTATGTAGTCTTCAGGGTGGACTCACTGATACTTCTCAAAGCAACACCCAGGCTTCTCTCCCCTCATCATACAGACAGTTTCTTGGGCCACTCTGTGCCTCTATCTTGCCTTCTGGTTTTCATTCATCTCCCAAGTCAAAGTCAGTCCTGCCTCCTAATCATCACTGAGACCAGCCTCACAGTCCAAACTGTAGCCTGCTTTCTGAGATTACGAGGTATAATCTAGACTCCAGTTTTATTGTCTCCTCCCACCCCCACCCCACTACAGCTGTAGTTCTCAACCAGGCTTGACTCTTACCTCAAGGCAACATTTGGCAAAGCCTGGAGACAGTTTTGTTTTCACAACCTGATGGACACTGGGTAGAGGCTGCTAAAAATTGTGCAATGCACAAGACAGCCTCCCCCAACAAAAAATTATTTGGCTCAAAAGGTCAATAGTGCTGAGGTTGACAAATCCTGCAGTATACAGGTTTTACCAAAATATAAAGCAGCTCCCAGTATACTTTTCCATTCTTTTTTCTTTCCTGCTTATAATTCCTTGTTAGTTCCACATTACTGAGAAGTCGAAACTGAAAGCCTCGTCACTAATACACACACATAACACACTCTGCACAGTTAAACTACAATTCTCTAAACTCATCATCCTTTTTCCAATTTTTGTGTCTGTATGTTACTCAGAATACCTTTCAACACTGAGTAACTAATCTCTTTTTCAAAATTCCGCTTATTAATGGTTTTACTTGACCAAGCCACATTCATTATTCCTTTCACAACCACAGTACTTAATAGATTGCTTCTCATTACATTTCTTACCTTTTGTTTACTTGCTATTTCCACCTTCTGATCTCCTTGGGAGCAGGGACCATACTGTAACGTCTATGTTTGTGTTCTTAGTGATAAACAGAGAAATCCGTTAATAAATAGGTAAATTATTATCCACTTATTTCCAATACATGGAAACACCTGTAAAGATAAAGCTGATATTAACCATTATCCATGTACCCTTGATTTCTAATGAGGCAGGGATTAACCTGTGTGTCCAGATAGGCCTGTAATAGTTTAATGGTTTTATTTTTGATACCTGTACGGTATTATCTTATCACTGCCTTACTTAATTTTAAAGTTATCAGGGGTTTCATTTGAATTTCCAAATAACTTTTATCTTCTCCCAATGGAAGGTACCAATGGGTGGAGAAGAAAGAATGGCAGGATTTCCTCCTCTTGTTGCTGAAGACATCACATTAGATGAAGGACTTGGGGAATCTGAAGCAGTGGCTGACATCAAGTTCTCCTCTGCAGGTAATTTTACACCAAGCACAAGAGTTTATCATATTTTTATACAGATCTGCCTTAACTGACATAAGCCAAATATTTTAAGAAATACATGCTAGATCATCCATAAGATGCAACCTGCTCTGAAAATGAATCTGTGCATTTTCACAAACGCATGGATGCTTTTTAAAAAAGAGTGAGGCAGCAGTAGCCTCCCTTGGGTCTCCATCTGGAGCTGTGTTTGGTGTTTTTAATAGGATGGTTGCTAACACCGTCTGTGTTTTTTCATGTGGCCGCATAGGTTGGGTAGCAGTAACACCGCAGTTTAAGGACACACTGACCCTCCGAGGCTATACACCTCAAGGAACAGTTCTGACAGTCCGGCGCCCTCTCTTGCCACATATAGTTAACATCAAAGGAAAGCGCATCAAGGGAAGTGTGGCGTATAAAACCAAAAGGCCTCCTGCTCTTGTGTACAACCTGAAGAAGAAAAGATAGATATGTGAAGCTGACCTGTTCACATTGAAGATGAACTATATAGAACATTCTGTGTGCATCACACCGCATTTTATTAAATACTGCTATAATAAAGCCCCCTCATCCTCTTTAAACTACCAAGGACCATGCCTCTTTTTAATGAACTGAGTTTGTAAACATGTTATTTTTTTTAGTAGAGTACATACATGTGTGTATCTGTGATTCAAACATACCTAAAAGAGAGTTCTGCTAGTATTTGTTATTGAGACCAGATGGCACTTCTCATTTAGAATCTAGTTGAAAGAGCAGCTTAGCAGTTGGCTTGAGAGAAAATGGCAGAAAGTTTTCTCTAAAATATGCTGGCTTAAATGAGAGAGGTGAGTAAGCGGCTGCACTTCATGTAGTCAGCCAAGTACCCAACTGGGGAACACACCATGGCTTCCATCTCTGGGTCTAAGGTGGTTGCTCAAGTTGTCATCCTTTCACAGCACTGGGAAGAAGAGAAGAGAGTGAAGAGCATGCAGCTACCATACTGAAATGAAGGGAAGAGCTGGAAGTTGCCCACATCACAGTGTCCAGTGGTCAATGTTTCCATGGCCACACCCTGCCATGAGGAAGCTGGAGGATGTAAACGGAAATGCAGAGTCAGATTTTTATTACTTAGGGGAAGCAGCAGTGAAAGAAATCTGGAAAACAAGTAGAAATTTCCCTTACATAATCTAAAAGTGCCTGAAAATCTTAGAAAAGGATTTATGTTATATCCTTTTGGAATCTGAGATCTATTCTGCAAGATCAGAGCACTTCAACTATTTTATCAACATTTATCTGTAAACACTGTACATAAAACATTACACCAGTCAGAAATCTTTACCTTCAAGTATTCCTTGTTGAGTGAGTGGCCCTATAGCTGTGGACAATGAATTGGCAAGTCAAGTCCCAGGTCCCATGATGAGATGAATGCTGTGAAGTTAATTGGCCTGAAACAGATCACTGAACTTCCTGTCAACTTAGGGTTAGCATTAACTTTTTAATAGTCCTGTATTCTCTGACAACATATACACTCGAGCCCCCTCTCCCCCACTAAGTAGGTCATTATAGGATAAATGGTCAGTATTTTAAAATGCAACTTGTAGGGCTTTTTGGTAGCTCAGTGATAAAGAATCTGCCTGCCAATGCAAGAGACACGGGTTCAATCCCTGTTCCGGAAAGATCCCACGTGCTGTGGAGCAACTAATTCTGTGTGCCTCAACTACTGAGCCTGTGCTCTAGAGACACTGTGCAGCAACTACTGAAGCCCACGCACCCTAGAGCCCGTGTTCCATAAGAAACGCCACCACAGTGAGACACCCATGCACTGCAACTAGAGAGTAGGCCCTCCTACCCACAACTAGAGAAAAGCCAGCTTCACCAACAAAGACCCAGCCCAGCCAAAAATAATAATTTAAAAAACCACCTGTAAAAACCGTAGGTCTCACTTTCATTATGTTTCAAAGTGAATACTATTGGCATCTTGGGCAAAGTGGTTCTATATGTGTATCCTTCATCCCCAAATACCAAATGCCACTAGCAGCACCCCTGCCCCATTCCTCACTGTGACAATGGAGAACCCTGACGTTTCTAGACCCACCCTCTAGAGGGCGGTAGCTCCCCAAGTTAAGAAAATGGTAGCTGATTTCTAGTTTATTTTGGAGAAAATGAAATACTGTAAATTTCATAACTTAAAACTGTGACCACTGTATTTGTGTACTGTTTGCAGTTTGGAGCTTAGGCCTGAAATCTTTAGATTAAAAAGAATAAAATATGGTAAACCTGCATTTATGGAAAAATATAGAACCCAAAAACTGATGATGCATTTACCCTGAAAAGTTATGTATTCTAGAAAGCTGAATATTTCTCCCTCATCTTTTCTTTAGGCTTTCAGACATCTCAACTAGCAGAGATTCCATTTTTAAACGTTCAGAGTTTATACTCAGGTTTCTCTTCCCTTTAAAATTCAACGGTTATATTTTCACTAAGGCATATCTAAAAATGTTCTAAGGTACTTTGCGAGCAGTTTTAAACAGTGCAATTTACTAAGTAAGTTTCAGTTTCCCTGGTTTTAATCTCTTTGGGTCTTCATTTTCTCATCTATAAAATGAGGGAACTACACTATATATTTCTGAGTCCTAACTTTATAGGATTCTCAGCAAAAACAGGCAGGGAAGCCAAGAAAGGGTGGTTACAAGACCTCAGATGAAAAAAGCCCTCTGAGCATAGACAGTAGAGACTGGTGCTAGGTTTTGTTATTAATTTACATCACATTCTGCCGACCTAGTGCAGCCCAGATCACTGCTGGTCTATCCAACTGACCCACAGTGGATTTGCTATTAATAAAGTTCTCTTACTGTGTTGGTTTCTGAGTATGTCAGTTTACTAATACTTCTTAATCTACTGGTCTCAGTATGAAGAGTACCCTTCCAGCATTAATCATTTATACCATGGCAGCATACAGGAAATCAGGAAAGAGAAGTTAACAGCAAGGTGTCAGAACAGCCTCTCATGTCCACAGAATAGGGGTTGAAGTTCCTTCTCTTTTTCTCCCCTTTTAAAATAGCAGCATTTTCTTCAAAGTTTCAGTGAAGTTTAATGTATTTTCTATTTCTAATCACCATAAACAGCAAGTTCTACCAATCATTGGGGCTTTTTGTAGTTCCCCAGTGTCTAATTTGTCTCTCTCTCTCGCAACACTTGCCATGACAACGGAGAAGAGAACAGACGCAATCCCGTGTGCTTGTGCTTCTTGATCCCTCTCTCTGCAAAATGGAAATCAAGGCTGGTTTCCTGCAGATGACTAACTTGGAGCTCCAGGGATGCCAGACATGGCAGACCTCTTATTGCCTCATGCTCCAGCTGAGACGAGCTGTTTTGTAGACAGCCTCTGATCATTCACCCTGGCTTCCCTCCCACCTGGCTGTGTCTTGTGGAGCAACAGAATCACTTCCATTCTTTCTCAGACTGCTCCATTTTCTCTTGGCTCCTCTCCTCCTCCCCGAGGGATTGTTTTCTCTCAAATGTCAGAGTAATGCTTAAACAAGAAAAACAAGACTTCAGACTCATGTGAATCCAACAGATAGCACCTCTGCCTGCTCTTACTCTTTGTTCTGTTGTCTGTCTCACTGATGCCCTGTAGTGGGTGGGAATGGCTTAAGATTAATTTAACATCATGTATGAATGATGCTTCACTTTTCCCCATCATGTCAAAGACCATAGGTATTCTCTCATTTAGTACAAGAGTTTCATGATCTGAAAATTCCTAAGTTCTAGAGTTTTAGAGCAAATACCTAACTACGGCTTGGAGCTTCAGGTTCCTGTTTTTCAGAAGCTTCCCTTTGTTTCTCATGTAATTCTCAGAATTTGCCTTCTGAGTAATAAACCTAGTGGAAATATTTCTTTGGTCTTAATATTCTCACTGGTAGGTACAATAGGTATGATGCTTAATCACAGACACTGAGTACCTCTGGCCAGCATTGGTAGATCTGAGAAAACTGAGGCCACAGAAAGACACATTATCTGTTTCTCAGTGTGGAGTAGAGACCACATTATCAGGGGATTTTGGACATGTGAGACAGCCAAAGTTCCTTTCTAACTTTTCACTAAGTCTCCAGAAAATAGCTGTATGGATTCAATGTATGAATGAATTAGGAGAACAAAGGGACTTTTCTGAGGGGTTGATTTTTCCCTTCTCTAAAAAATGGAAAGCTGACTTAGCATTGACACTTTTCTAGGGTTTCTTCCAGTCCTGCCTAAAGGCAGTAGTATATGAGAGTATTCATTGCTGCTATGATCATATGATGACTTCCCAGGTGCTGCTAGTGGTAAAGAACCCACCTGCCAAAGGAGGAGACATATGAGACTCAGGTTTGATCCCTTTGTTGGGAAGATCCCCTGGAAGAGGGAATGGCAACCCACTCCAGTATTCTTGCCTGGAGAATCCCATGGACAGAGGAGCCTGGAGGGCTATGGCCCATTAGGTCGCAGTCGGACACTACTGTAGGAACTGAGCACACATGCGGCCCTTATTTAGGACAGTGAGCCAGGCACAGTTTTAGGCATTTTATATATATATATCTTAACTGAGTCCTTAGAATAACCCCATGCAGGAGGTATATACTATTATCTGTATTTAGAGATGGAACTGAGGCAAAAGTAACTAGCCAGGGTCACATAACTAATGAGAGATGTGATTCAAAATTCAAACACAAGCTTCCAGCACCTTTATACAGTGAAACTGACTTTTCCCCTTTCAACGTAGTTCTATGGATTTTCATACATACATGCATGTGTGCTAAGTCACTTCAGTCATGTCTGAATCTTTGTGACCCTATGGACTGTAGCCCACCAAGCTCCTCTGTCCATAGGATTCTCTAGGCAAGAATACCGGAGTGGTTTGCCATGCCCTTCACCAGGGGATCTTCCCAACCAGGGATCAAAATAGAGTCTCTTCCATCTCCAGCACTGGCAGGCAGGTACTTTACCACTAGCACCATCTAAGAAAATCAACCCACTTGAAAACCTCAAAGGTAATGACAATTTCCTTGGAAATCCTGTGTTACAGACACTTCCTAGATTCCTTTTAATCCTCCCATATAAAATTCCAGTCTGAGAAGAATATTCTTCCAAAATACATACACACACACACATCTTAATTTTAAAAAAAAAAAGAATATTCTTCATAGGTAGGGGGTGTATGTGTGTTGGGCTATACCCTTACCCAAATCTATACAAGTGTTCTTCTGTGATTTCTATGCTGTCTTACCGTATCAGGTAGTTTTAAATGAAAAGTGCTTTCAGGGAACTAAGATAAACCATATTGGAGAAGAATATGAAAAGTGTGTATGTATGTATAACACACACATTATGTGTGTGTATTTGGAAATAGCCCAAGCCTGGGAGGAGGGCAGAATCAGGTTTTCTTAATAACCTGAACAAAGCGAGAAAAGGGCACAAATATGTGGGAAGAGCTAAAGCATTCTAGGGTTTTCAAATCAAAGTGGGAGAGTTAGGAAGGAGGGGTTGGAAAGGGGAACACCTCAAACAGGGGTGTATCTATATATAGAGATATAACTGAATCACTTGTACAGTAGAAGTTAACATACTGTAAATCAACTGTACTTCAATAAATTTTAAAAAAACAAAAAAATTGAAAGTACTTTCACGGCTGGCTAAAAATCTTTTACACATTGCTAGTGATCTTTGCCAAGTACCATAGACAGATCATAGCATAAAAGGAGATCCTAACCCACTATTCTGATTAATAGGAAATAGCATACACAGGAAATTTGGAATGCAAACATCCAAAGAATTATACCATAGGAAAGACAGCTCAGTGGTTCTTCTGCCCACTGGGGACATGCATTTGCAGACCTCACTCCATGTCAGGAACTTCAGCTGGGATGGCTGTAACAGCTGAGAAACCTGGGTCTTTTACTAGGGATCACTATCTCTACCTAGGATCTCATCCTCAAGTAGGCCAGTTCTGGCTCATTCACAGGTGATGGTGTTCAAAAAGAGCATGAGTAGAAGCTGCAAGGCCTCTGGAGGCTGAAGCTCCCAAATCGCTCAACGTCACTCTGCTGTATTCTACCGGTCAAAGCAAGTTGCAGTGGCAGCAGAAACTCAAGCTGACTGGAAGGGCTGCCAAAAATCTGTGGCTACTTTCATCCACCACACAGTTTCAGTATGTTCATCACCCTGAGGCAAATGCAGTACAACATGCTGTATGTTCTGACCTACATGAAGAGAACCCACTGTAAATTAATCAAACAAGAAATTTGATGATGAGACTTCCTGGTGGTCCAGTGGTTAAGAATCTGCCTTGCGATGCAGGGGAAATGGGTTCGATCCCTGGTGGGGAACCAAGATCCCACATGCCACAGGGCAATTGACCCCATGCACCACAATGAAGATCCTGTGTGCCGCAACTCTGACCAGATGCAGCCAAATAAATAAATGAATATGAAAGAAAATTGATGCTGACTTAAATTTACCTCAGGAGTCAGATACATAGAATAGTTACGCGATTGAAAAAAGGAGAGAACACAGGTTGCATGATTTTGATTTCATCATAAATCTTTTAGAAGTTTTTAAAGAAAAGTGTGCACTATTACTTCTGTAAATTTAAAATGCAAATGTAGGCTATCTCCTCTGCCTTACCATATCAATGCTGAATGCTACATGAACATGTTATCCATCGTTGTTATTTTAAGCCACAGTAAATTGAACATCCCAAATATATACATCTTCTGTTAAAAAATCAAGAGGACAGACTTGATCACTATTAGCCAAGTCTGAAATAAGTTCTATTTTAAGGACACAAATATAACCATAACTTTTAAGATTATAAGGTATTATGGGTTCTTTGAATCACTAACTTCACATGCCCATCCACTCTCAAGGTATTTCCAAACTATCAACCAGTTTTGGCAATAATTAATTTGATAAAACCAGATATATCCATACAATGAAACACTGCACAACAGAATGAAAACAGTCCTAAATACTAGTGCTCTCCAAATTCTACTCACTGCAGAATAATCCCAGTTATGTAAACAGCCCAGAAATCAAACATTTCAATATGCATACACATATGGAGGTAGAGTTAATATTAACTATTAACAGTAATTAATTCTGCAGAAGAAACAAATGAGACAAAGAGGATTAGCAGGAAGACAGCTAGTCAAGATAGATTTTAACTTGTTATGAGTTTGCTGTTGTACCTGCATTATGTGATCTTTAAAAAGTAATTACAGCACACAGAAGGAGAAGGCAATGGCACCCCACTCCAGTACTCTTGCCTGGAAAATCCCATGGATGGAGGAGCCTGGAAGTCTGCAGTCCATGGGGTCGCTAAGAGTCAGGCACGACTGAGCGACTTCACTTTCATGCATTGGAGAAGGAAATGGCAACCCACTCCAGTGTTCTTGCCTGGAGAATCCCAGGGACAGAGGAGCCTAGTGGGCTGCCGTCTACAGGGTCGCACAGAGTCAGACATGACTGAAGTGACTTAGCAACAGCGGCAGCAGCAGAGCACACAGAAAAAGAAATCAAAGGTGCAGTATTTCAAAATCAACGTAAGAATTAGGATACTGGTCTCTAAAATTGCCCCTTCTGCTGGTAGAATCCTGACCACCGGTAAGTTTCCACAATTTCACCCTTAAGACACTCTTTCAAGCTTTCATAAATTTTATAGTACTGTTCTAAGCAAGGAGAAATGTGATATATGAGTTTAAATTGTTCAGTGTAATAGTCTCACTCTTAAGAATCTCATTTAGAGAGCCTGAAAGAGTATCCCCTCTCCCCCTTCCACTGTATGAATGGGGGTAAAGTGCCATTTACCACAGGAAACAAGACCCTGAGTCTATGGGTAAAAGGGAAAGGAAGCTCTTATTGATAAAGAATATCAGTTACCATGAAAGATATAATTGACTCAAGCAAGAACCAAGAGATGAGAAAATCACTAGGTTTGTTGAAGGATTAAGATAATTTCACTATATCATCCCATGGAATATTAATTACAAAGGGAAATAAATAATGTCAGTGGAGAAATCTAGTAGACAACATGTTAACCAAACAATAAAAGTTAACACAACCAATAACAGGATCATGGGCCTTCTGATGTAATATACTGATGTAATGTACCAGTACTGACTATTCCTGCCAAGACACATAACCTGAACTGAAGCATGAGAAAATAATTATGATACTATAATTCAAATTAAGAAACATTCTTTAAACAATTTCAAATTCTTCATGTTGTGAAGCACAAATGCTAAGGAGTTGTTCCAAACTAAAAAATATGTGACAACGAAATACAACAAGGAATTAGGAGCAGGGAGATATGTAAAATTATTAAGATATTTGGCACAATCTGAACTTAAGACTATACAGACTACACCAATCTTTAAAATCATGAATTTAATTATTACAGGATGGTTGTTTATTGTATAAGAGTGCTCTTAAATACAAACAAATATTCAGAGATGAAGAGGTATGCTTTCAACTTAATTTCTGGGCTTCCACCACAAAATATACATAATGTGCAGAAAACAAACATTGAGTGATGGATCCCAAATAAGGGGTACCCAAGATTTCAGGGTACCATTCCCACAATTTCTCGGTAAACTTAAGCATTTAAAGTCACTTTCTCAAGACTTGCTATTTTCTGCTACCTGAGTGAACTCTCTCCTTGCCTTGTTAATGTGTTCAGACAATACTCAGTCTATGAAACAATATTTATCTATCACAATTTTTAAATTATAGTAAAATGACCACTGTATATGAATTGGTTGAAATCAAGGAGAACACACCCACAGAAAAATATCACACACACAACACACCTGTAGCCCTGGGTAATCAATAACTATCGGCCCTTCCAAGGGCCAGATACTGTTTTAGGTACCTGGGTTAAGCAGTGAGAACAAAATCATTCTGACTCTAGGAGCAATTATATCATTTGACACAAAAGCCCACATACTATTTTAACATTAAAAGCTACTATAAAAGACATGCAAGAGAGGCAGGTGGATTATACACCTTAATTGTGCCAAATAGAGGAAGCACTTTTATATATTTAAGAATACTTACTTGCTTTGTTATTAGTGGAAAAAGGTCTTAATACTAAAATTACGTCAAGCACTTAATACTAAAATTACATGCCAAATTACATGTTGTCCCCTTCTCCTGCCTTCAGTCTTTCCCAGCATCAGGGTCTTTTCAAACGAGTCAGTTCTTCCCATCAGGTGGCCAAAGGATTGGAGTTTCAGCTTCAACATCAGTCCTTCCAATGAATATTCAGGACTGATTTCCTTTAGGATGGACTGGTTTGATCTCCTTGCAGTCCAAGGGACTCTCAAGAGTCTTCTCCAACACCACACTTCCAAAGCATCAATTCTTCAGTGCTCAGCCTTCTTTTTCCAACTCTCACATCCACACATGACTACTGGAAAAATCATAGCTTTGACTATATGGACCTGTCAGCAAAGTAATGTCTCTGCTTTTTTAATATGCTGTCTAGGTTTGTCATAGCTTTTCTTCCAAGGAGCAAGCGTCATTTAATTTCACTGCTGTAGTCACCATCTGCAGTGACTTTGGAGCCCAAGAAAATAAAGTCTGTCGTGTTTCCATTGTTTCCCCATCTATTTGCCATGAAGTAATGGGACCAGATGCCATGATCTAAAGTTTTTTGAATGCTAAATTTTAAGCCAGCTTTTTCACTCTCCTCTTTCACCTTCATCAGGAGGCTCTTTAGTTCCTCTTCACTTGCTGCCATTAGGATGGTGTCATCTGCATATCTGAGGCTGCTGCTATATCTCCCAGCAATCTTGATTCCAGCTTGTGCTTCATCCAGCCCAACATTCTGCATATTAAGTTAATAAACAGGGTGATAATATACAGCCTTGACGTACTCCTTTCCCATGTTGGAACCCATCTATTGTTTCATGTCCAGTTCTAACTGTTGCTTCTTGACCTGCATACAGGTTTCACAGGATGCAGGTAAGGTGGTCTGTATTTCCATCTGTTGAAGAATTTTCCACTGTTTGTTGTGACCCACAGAGTCAAAGGCTTTAGCATCATCAATGAAGCAGATGTTTTTCTATGATCCAACAGATGTTGGCAATTTCATCTCTGGTTCCTCTGACTTTTCTAAATCCAGCCTGAACATCTGGGAGTTCTTCATTCACATACTGTTGAAGCCTAGCTTGGAGAATTCTGAGCATTATTTTGCTAGCCTGTGAAATGAGTGCAACCGTGTGATAGTTTGAACATTCTTTGGCATTGCCCTTCTTTGGGATTGGAATGAAAACTGACCTTTTCCACTTCTGTGGCCACTGCTGAGTTTTCCAAATTTGCTGGCATATTGAGTGTAGCACTTTAACAGCATCATCTTTTAGAATTTGAAATAGCTCAGCTGGAATTATATTTAACACTCAGGAATTCCCTGGCGGTCCAGTAATTAGGACTCAGCCCTTCCAATGCTGTGGCCCAGGTTCAGTCCCTGATCGGGGAACTAAGATTCCCCCAAGCTTGGTGTAGCACAGTCAAAAAAATATTTTAAAAACCCAACAAAAGCATTTAACACTTAAGAGTCACCCTATGGATACAAGTACCATATGACCTCATTTTCAGGATGAAGAAACAGATTTAACAAAATTAAAAGTAATCTGCAAAATTATAGTTGTAAGGAAGAGAGGCCCACAGTGAACCCAGCTCTAACTGTAAGGGGCACAGAGCACTTGATACAGCAAACATCAATAATAATCCTTTAAATAAGCAATTTTGTTTACACTGAAACTTCCCCTGATTACAGATCAATACATTGTTGTTAGCCTCTCCACAAACCTACCTTTATGGAGCTGAGAATGAATACCCTTGGAGGGGGGTCCACTACTGTACCGTACGTAACTCCCCCTGGGCAGAATACAAGGACGGCCAAAGATTAAGTGAAAAATGGATACTTGTAAAAATCATAACAGGGTGAGCCTCTGAGAAGGGAATAGCAAGGGACTGGAAAAACACACCTGTGGTAACACACTTAACGGTAACAAACAAGTCGCATATCAATAACGTTTAAATACCCCTTCCTGAATCATGAACTTTGAGGTCACTTACTCCATCAGGACAGAATGCAATCCAGTTGTTCTGATGTTTCTCCAACTTGTTCTCCCTTTTCTCTCAAGTCCACAGAAATACCTAAGAAATACCTAAGTCTTCAACACCGTTTTTCAACATAAAGCACAATCATTTCCAGTAACATAAGAACCAGAACCTCATAATATGGCTTATCACTTTCCCTTGGACTTCATTTCCTTCTCAGACTTCCATTAGAGTAAAATTAGAGTCAAAATAGTGCCCTAGCACTCAGTGAACATTCAGCGTAACTCATCTTATTTTCTGTTCAATGCATCTTTTTCCAATGAGTGAATATTTACCGATAGCAGGCTTACTACTAAGAACAGACATGTAGATGATGACTGTTAAGGGACCTGTGATTGGGAAGTATATAATCTCCTATAAATTGTCTTCAGGTTGTTTCTCCCCTACCTACTACGTATCCACTTCCCAGAAAGCAGATTATAGGAAGAGAGACTTTGGACTTCTACCCACGGACTGGTTATCCCCAGAGATTTTCAGTACCTTTCTATTTACCCTGGATTATCTGAGTGAAAATGTTCTGAGAATTATTAATTTACTTCTAGTTCCAGCCAAATAAGTTTGACATCTGATGTACCACAAATAAACAAAGGCATAACATGCTTTTTAAAACTTTATTTCAACATTACTATGCTTACAGAAATACACTCATATGGGTTAATAGAATTCAATTTAACTTATCCTACACAATTGGGACCAAAAACCTGGTACATGGTTTGCTTCAAAAAACAAAAACAATAAAAAGGATTTGCAATCTGGTTTTTCATCTATTAAAAACGTATATAAAAGATTCTCCATCAATGCTGCTTAAGCAAACAGCAGGAACCTTGAGAAATAAACCTTTGGTTTGTCTCTGAAAAATACCATGTATTGCACTGTAAAAGTTTATACAACTGGTACAACAAAACATTGCTGTAATGTTTCAATGCCAGTTCACAAAGTTCAGTAACTAACGATGTTGATAAGGGTAGGGAGAGCCTATGTATACATGTGAAAATATAAAAAAGCTATCTGATCTAATTAATATTACATGCAGATCCCAAATCTATTCAAACCAAGATTCAGATAATCTCTTAAATCTGAATTAATGCTATCAATCCAGTTCATCAGCTGAAGTCAAAAAGAAAACTCTGCACAGTAGCTGTTTTTCTGATATGTGCAAAAAAGAAAATGAAGTTTCTTCCCCAGCTTTTTAGTCCAGAACTACAGCAAAGTATTTCTTCCATTGTCAACCTTCTTGGGGGGAGAGGCAATTGAGGTTACTTAGGCTTAAATCTGAATTAGCACTCAAATGCAAGAGTCCCCAAAGTTAAAGACCATGTGATTTTAGAAGTGACTCTAAAAAATAAAATGGCCTTTCTTGGAAGACTAGAGCAAAACATACGGCAATAGTTTAAAAGAAGCCTAATTAAAAACAAAAACAAAAAGGGTAGCTCTTTATGAATTACACTTCAATTTAAAAAAAAAAAACCTCAATGAAGCAGCTCTCAAAAGAGGAAAAAAACTTAAAATATCCTGAAAAGCAATGTGAACATAGGTTCAGAAGACAGTTAAGAGATATATTTTACAAAGCTACCTAGGATTAGGCTTATAAAGGTATTCTAAATATTTCAACCTTTAATACTAAATATCAGTTTACAAACAACATGTTTACTTTTTATTCCTTTATCAAAAGGGAAAAGTCTAGCTTCAATCCTATCCAGTGGAAGGGAAACTGAGAAAATAAAAGATTCAAATAGTCCCAAGCAAACAGCACATTTTTCAAATGGAAGAACTAGACCAGAAGTTCATATTACTAATATACTTTTCAATGAAACAATTTTTTTAATCAAACGATTTTTAATAAGAATACATGGCACTAAGGTTCAGAACCTAATATAGGCCTGACAAACAAGTCCTTGTTTTCTGGAAGAAAGGCCTCAAGTCCATTCAATTTCCAGTAACAATGTTTTCACAAATCACTTTAACGAGGGGTTTTAATTTCTTTCATATTTTTGGTTTTGGCATTCTAGTCTTAAAATCTAGAGAAGAAAATACATCCAATTCCCCAGAAGTCAATTTTTTTTCTTTTGAGGTATCAAAAGAATCCAAACTGATTCCCAATCTCCAATTTGTACTTAATATGAATATTTTTGTATGTACTGGAAAAGGTAACGTTTTAATATAAAATGTACTCATGAACATTAAATCTAGTTGTTAAAAAGGTTTAACTAGCTTTATAATTTAAGTTTTAAAACATAAATATCTGCAGCTTGATCTGTTTGACAATGATTGTCGGAGCTGAGAATTCACCTAGAATTCAACATCATTTACAAATCCCTATTATGTACAGAAAACACACAACAAAAATACACAACTTACTCATATCTTGAGAAATTTTTCTGCTTCTTTAAATCTTTGGCCTCCCAGTCAATTCCAAGTTCAAATGTCCTTTACCTTAAACACTCACTCTCAGAATAACTAGTTTTCCACACACAGTTTAATACTTTCTCCTAATTTTTCATGTTGCATTGCCAAACCCTGAAACCTGCCTCAGAGATCCACCAGACAAAAGAAAACAAACAATATATAAAGTGATTACTTCAGAATAGAACCTGGGAGGTAAGAATCAAGGTTCCTTACTGGAATCATACTTTATTTTACAAGGAAAAACAAAAAACCTATGTTAGATTCTTTCATATTCTTTGGTGACTGGCCAAAGAACCTACCAGCAAGTTTGGGGCACATACTCTTTTCCATACGAAGTGGTCCCGTAGGAACACCAAAATAGCTATTCATTTGATGCCTCACCTGTAGCAAAAGGCTGTCCCAATAACAGCCAGGACATCCACTAGTTGGAGGAGATCCCTGAGAAAGTGTGATTTTTCAATCTGGACTGAACTTCCGTTTTCCTCAGCCTTTATCACTATATTCACAGGAAGTAGCAGCTGGTTTACCAGCACTCATACTACCCTTCTCATCCTAGGTTTTCTGTGTAATTGCTATGGCTTTGGAATCTCACAAACTGATACTCTGTATAACTTGAAGGAGTAATTATGCCTCCTAGTTCCAGATTTGCAGTTTCCAAATTAAAATTATAGTTCTTTATTCAGCGGAGCAGGCATATAAATAAACACCAACCATATAGGAAAAGAGGTTTCCTATAAGATACAACTTAACACCACACATTGAGGCAGTAGATGTACTAAGACAGGCCAAAAAGTGTACTTATGGTTGGTATTTGAGATAAAAATCCATTCAACATAGATCTAGTGGTTTATTTACTGCAAAGTTAAAACTGAAAGGTGTGAACTCACTACATCAATTTAAAATAAATAACTTATATGAAATACAGATTCTGGCATAGATGTTAAAATCAAAATCAATGGACTAAATCTGCATCTTTCATTTGCTCACAAATTTGCACAGACTACTATTCTGCAAAAAAGACAACTGTGGCAGGAAAAAGAAAACTGCTCCTTTTGCAAACAAGACTAAAAAGCATCCCTCCAGAGAGATCAAAATAAACATGCATATATAAAGTATTCCAATGCAAATGCTATTTCTAGAAAAAACTTAACTGCATAGGTTAAAAAAAAACAATGTGCAACATCTTAAGGCATTAAAGCACCAAAACAAAAACAAAAAACCCACCAAAATCATTGTTTTTATGACAATTAACACATACACAAATAAACATACATACTGATCAAAATTCAGGAAGGTAAATACCTGGATTGATAGAACATCAATTGTTGGGAAAATTTCTCTTCAAATTCAATGTCTGTCTTCTTATCGCTAGAACAATTTTAAAGTGCTAACTTTATATAAAGCAGGCAAATTCTTCAAGTCATTTGCTATTTAAGTAAGCCAATTTTTATAGGGCTATAAACAAAGAATAAACTAAAGTGAAATAGAAAGACAGACATGAGGAAAAAACTGGTAAGTTATATAGCTGAACAAATAGACAAAATGCTCTAATACCACCTTAGCCACCTTAGTTCAATTAAAAGCAAAAAGAGATTAAAAAAAAGAAAAAAGCTTACAGATTTAGATGTCTGCTACAGTAACTCCCTTGGATTTACTAAAATGTGTACATCAATAGGTACACAGAGTCCTAAGAAAAAGAGTGCCACTTAAAAATCAGGATTGGACAGTAATTAATTTTAAAAACAAAAGGCTGTCTACTACTCCAAATGAGTATAAAATGTCAGAGACCTTATACACTAAGAACTGAAGCCTTGACCAGAGTTTCATCACTCCTGCCCTTGAGCTGCCTTTTCAAGGAAGTATACATTGACCAAATGGCGATTGAGGTGCTTGCTGTAATCTTTTTCCTTTCGAAAAGAACGATCACAGAAGATACAAACGAAATCTCCTTCGGCCACTTTGACAGCCAAGGCATCCTTTCCATCTTTCCCACTGGTCTCTTGTGGAACTGGCCGAGCCCCGTTCAATCCAGAATCATCACTATCCTCTGACGTGTTGTCACTTAGGTCACTTCCATCATGACTATGGATGCCTTCGTCTTCATCCATTTCCTGAGACTCATTTACTGCCACGGTGACAGGAGGTGATGCCACAGCAGTTGTGGACACGGCTTCATGTTTCTCTAGCGGTAGAGAAGGCAGCGGTGGTGAAACTGGTTCTTCAACTGCCAAGTCTCTGCTGGGGAAATTCTCTGCTTGCTTCTCATCAGTGTCCGTCTCCATTGCACACAGCATAGCTTCAGCCTGAGGTTTATCCTCTGAAGTTTCACCCTCTGGCATATTCAAGTTTTGTTCAGAGGATGAAGTGTTGGCAGATTCCTTGATAACAGCAGCAACACCAGCCAGACTCTTATCTGCCTCTTCTGCTCCCACTTTTTCAAGAGGGCCTTCTTTATTTCCTTCGCCTGCAGGGAACACATTTTGGTCTTCCGATTCTTCCCCTTTTAACTCTTCCTTTGGCAGGGGTGGTGATGGTGGGAAGAGATCCTGTGCACTGGCACTTTCTTCTAGAAGCTGCTTGTCTTTAACAGGCACTAAGCCAACCTCAATAAGCACTTGCTCCTTCCGTGCCATTTCACTCAGCATGCTGGACTTTTCCTTTCTGTTCTCTTTTCGAGGAGACCTTCTGGGGACCGGCTCTGTGGGAGGCGGCGGCTCTGTCTGAACAGGCTCCTTCTGAACAACCTCGATCTCAGCATCCCCCACAGGGGGAGGGGGTGGAGGAGGCTCTATCTGAACAGACCCCACCTGAGCAGGCTCTGGGGGAGGAGGAGGAAGAGGAGGAGAAGGCTCCATCTGAACAGGGGTCACCTGAACAGGCTCCATGGGAAGAGATGGCTCCATGTGAACAGGCCCCTTCTGGACAGCCTCGACCTCACCACACACCATGGGAGGGGGAGGGGGAGGGGGAGGAGAAGGAGACAGCAGCGGCTCCGTCTGCACACACCCCACCTGAGCAGACTCCATCTGAGTGGGCCTCCTAGGAGCAGGCTGGCTGCTTTTCTTACAGGATTTACTTCTCACAGTTTTCTTCTTTGTACTGTTTTTCAAGCAAATGTTTTGCTTTTTATTCTCCTCTACTTTGCTGTCACCCTTTGGCACTTCCTGACTATTTCTGGATTTGCTTTCTGCCTTCTTTTTCTTTTTTGTCACAGGTTCCTCATCATTAACAGGCTCTTGTAAGGAATGGGCTTCAGCTTCCACCTTCCTTTTGCTTTTCTTGCTTTTGCAGCTTTTTTCTGAATTGTTTCCCGGGGACACATCCACTTCCTTAGCTTCCATGGCAGATTTGCGCGTTCTGGTGGTCACTTGGCTTGAGGCATTACTACAAGGCTTCTTCTCTTTGGAAACATTCTCTTTCTTCTCCACTTTTACAGGCCTCTCGTTTTTCTTCCCAGTCACATCCCCCTTTACTTTTGTCTGCTCTGTTTCTGTTTTCTCACTGGTGATTTTGTTATCAGGCAAGTCAGCCTCTCGCTTCTTGGTTTTCTTTAGTTTCACCTTTGAGACATCCATGGTTTTATTAGGACAAGTAGGATGCTTAGATTTGAAATGATACTGCAGATTACACTTCTTGGAAGCTGCATAGTCACATACAGGGCAGTTGAACTGCCGCGGATTAACATGTAGCTCCACGTGTTTTTTGAAGTTACTTCTGTCTGCTGTTTTGTAGTCACAGTGTGGGCAGTTAAGAGGTTTAGGCCCATTGTGAACCTGTCTCGCGTGGCGGGTCACTTCATGTTGATTAGAGGCCACATAACTGCACTGGTCACACTTAAATGGCTTCTCACCTGAAGGTAGACAAGAGATGTTACAGAAGGCACACATTAAGAAATGAATTCAAGATTTATTCAAATATGTTCATCAAGAAGTGTGGATAGATATAAAACAAAAACCACCAGAACTATTTCATGAAGACTTGATCATGCAATTTACCATATTTATTTGTATATCTTTTGTATTTATTTGTATATCTTTCCTCTATCCCTTGACTTCTGATTCTCATCCTAAACAAAGGAATAATTATCTTAATCATCTTCTAAAAAGTTCATCAAGTTAGGGCTCTCAAACACTCTTAAAGAACACAGATACATGAAGAAATATACAATTACTGAAAAAGTGACTTAGGCTCTTGATGCTAATTTTTGGGCAAAGGCACTCAAAAAGGTAACATACTTTTAACGTTTTTATGTAGTTAAAACAAATGTATAAAGGAACAGAACATAAAATTCCCATACATTTAAGATAAACCTTGAGACTTCAAAAGAAATACTTCATACTCTAGGCCACACTCCCTGACCTTTATGTGAAAGCGTTAATACAATGCTTTGACCCTTTGTCCATCATAGCAGAGTTGAATCAGATTTCACTCAGCAAATTTTTCCACTGCCAGAGCTGCTATTCTACAGCAAAATATAACAAGTCAGAAATGCTTTCTAGATTTTCTCCCACTTTCTTCTAACAAATGAGCAAAGAAACCAGGGGCATACAAATAGATATGGCATATTAAATAAGCACAAGTTACAATCACAGGCACATACAAGACCAGAAGCCCTCCCACCCCCAAATTAAAGGCATAAGATTTAACTCATTCTACCTGAATACATACCCATCTAGATCACACTCTAGCAAATATTACCAAACGGTATCCATACCCCACTGGTCCAATGGAATGCATAGCAGAAAAATGGAAATTGACATTTATGAAAATTCATCTCTCAACATTCTCAAATTCACATAAAATCTTTTAAAATTTTTTGTAAAGCCAAACTACTCAGACATTAAGTAAAACCATAGATAATAAGCTTTACATGATCAGAAGATATCTGATTACAGAATACTTGACCACAAAAACAAAAACTTATCCAAGTATGTCAAACTATAAGCTCTTTTCCACATTAGTCCAGTAACAGATTCATAAAGAGAGGTTTCTAACAACATGCTACATTACTCTCCACTTGGCCCCTTTTTTGTCCTTTCCATTGAATGACTTCAGTGGAGACAAACATCTAGTTAATATATATAGAAACAGAATGGGGGAAACAAGATATGTGACATAACGGTTAAGAACTTGTTCTACAGTAAGAATACCTACAGAGATCAAGTACGGGCTCTGCAACTTACTGTGAGGTCTTGAGCAAGGTACTGAAAACTCTCTAAGGCTCAATTTCTTCATGTGTAAACTATTCTTATGTGTTGTAAGCTATAAATAATCTAATCCATATAAAGCACTTAAGTGTAGAACAGATGGCCAAACAGTCAATACATATTACCTGTAATTTATGACTTTTGGAATGAACTGGCGTATTAAAGAACAGGTAAACACAAAGGAAGATTTCAGGTGCTTATCCTGCCTTACTATATAAACCTTACCTTTGAGTAAACAAAGAGCTGATGAATGAAGTCGCTCTCGTTAGGAAAATATTTGTGCTCTTAAAAGAATTATAAAGAAAATGTCACCACTTTATAAGCCCTAATGAATGAGAGCATTTTCATAGCCAGCATCAGGCAAGATGCAAGCATCCACCTGTGAAATGATCAAGAAATGGAGTTCCTAGTACTCTGTTTTAAACTCCAATGGCATCATTTATTTGCTTCATTCACCCCACCCATATTTTTGCTTTACTGCCATTAAATCTGTTGCATTGGAAGATCAATTCATCAAGTTGATTAGTTTATTAATATCTAGCTGAATGAAAATTCTTTTGCCCTGTACCAACAGTTTTAACTTAACTTCCTTTTCCAGTTCTAGTAAAAATTTTTACCTGTTTTTCATCTTTATAAATGTGCCAGGTATCTGTTTTATCATTCCCAAATTAATTTATAAATGTAAAGCAAATTCAAAAAGGGAGTTTTACAAGCTATACACATTCTTATCAAGTAGAGTCCAGACAGAATAACAAAGGAACTTCTAATTCAAAAGTAATAGGGGTGTACTACTCAGCAATAAACACAACATTCTGTTAACACAGCATGGAATGACTCTCAAAAACATTTTACAGAAAGATGTTAAATCTTTAATAGAAATCAAGAGTATCACTTGATGGAAGAATACAGCAGTACTGACTAGAAACGGTAAGGAAGGAATTTTTCTAAGGGTAGTAGAAATATTTCATGTCTACACCAAAATGGCAGTCAAACAAGAGAAAGCATACATAAAATCACTGACCTACATGCCTAACACGTGCATTTTCGTGTGGGTAAATTAAACCTTAATAAAAATATGTTTAAAAAGTTATTCTAGGGCTTCCCTGGTGGTCAAGTGGTTAAGAATCTGTCTTGCAACACACAAAGGACACCAGTTTGATCCCCGGGTCTGGGATGATCCCACATGCCGCAGCGCTAATCAGCTCATGTGCCACAACTACTGAAGTCCATGCGCCATAACAAAGAGTAGCCCCTGCTCGCTGCAACTAGGGAAAGCACAAGTGCAGCCACAAAGACCCACCACAGCCAAAAAACATAAATAAATAAAATGAATCAATAAATCTTTAAAAAAATTATTCAAACTTCACAAAAAGACTCTCAAACCATAATATGTTTCAAATGACTCAGCTATTAAAAATAGTGCCTTCAGGGAATTCACTGGTGGCCCAGTGGTTAGGACTACATGCTTCCACTGCAGTGGGCACAGGTTTGATCCCTGATTGGAGAACTAAGATCCTGAAAGCCACTTGGCCAAGAGGGAAAAAAAAAAACAGTACCTCCATAATAATCACCAAGTACTCAGTGGAAGGAAAATAGTTTTTGCTGAAAAAATTATTTTTCCATCTTAAACATAAGTAGTCCATGACAGAATTCAGTAAGATGTTAATTCCCTTTAACAAACAGTCACTGTGCTCATAAATGGAAAATATTCAAAATGAATTCCTATGCTAGCAGGATGGAAGAACTATCCAGTATTATACCTACAAAAATATTACAAAGGGACATGTAAATCAGATGCATTCCCTCCAGTTCTAAATATTTCATCCAAGATGAAATGGTAACATATCTACTGAGAATTAGAAAAGAAGAGTTGTGGATCATATCAGGACCTCCAAAGGGTCAGTGTGGCAAAAATGAAATAATTATCCATTCAAGACCACCTACACAAACACTGACTTTTTAACTTTGCCATCTTCACACCTTCATAATGGGGGCCAATTCTGGATGGTGATCATGGTCATTTCAGTTCTAGGGTGGACAATTCTCCCACGTGTTATAGTCCTATATTTTATTTATTATAAGTGAATAAATTGGGATCATAGATTATCAATAACTCTTTAAAGTTTGGCTTTTGTAAAGCAATCTTTGGAAACCTTAACAATTCTCAAGAGAACAAAACCAAATGTCAGGAGCTAAGCAACTAACAAGGAATCCCTGGAACCCAGCAACCACACACTGAAATTATATAAAAAATATACATAAATATCCAAATTACATTAAAAATAAATCATAATGATCCAGTTCCAAGTATAGAACAACTTCTTTATAATGGTAGTTTACTAAAAATGATTTAAAAAGTTCCCATTTCTTACCAACCTGAATGAGTACGCATATGCCTGGTTAAATGAGTCTTCTGAGAACTTGAGTAAGGACAAAGTTCACATTTGTATGGACGTTCACCTACAAAAATACAGTGATTAATGTTCAAATGATATAATAAGACAATTACAATTCTCACTAACAATACATACATACATTATTTAATACTGAGTTTTGGGGGGTTTTTTTGGCTGCTCAGTTCAGCATGTGAGACCTTAGTTCCCAGACCAAGGATCGAACCCATGCCCTTTGCGCTAGGAGCCTGGAGTTAACCACTCCACCACCAGGGAAGTCCCAGTTATACTCATAAAGCTACAGGGACTGACAGCAACTCAAGGGAACAGTGATTTACTACTAAGGAATTTAAGCCTCAAAGGCAGAAATTTTGTGCGTTTTGGACATGGGCTGTCAACCACAAAATATACTAAAAAAAACCTTTACATTTGTCTATTTTTGGGCCACAAGATAACAATTAGGACCTCAGGCAAGCGTCCTCATCTATAAAAGTAACAGTATCTCCACTTTCTAGAATTGTGAGAATTTAAATTAAGATAATATATGGATAGCCTTCAGCCCTGTGCCTGACACCTAGAGCCTTCAATAAATACGTTATTATTCTGTCTATATTATGCATTACAGCAGCAGATGTACCTCATAACAAGGGACAACGAGGGACTTTCCCGGCAGTCAATTGGTTAAGACTCCATACTTCCACTGCAGGGGGCACAGGTTCAATATCTGGTAGGGGAACTAAAGATCCCACATGTCATGTGGCTTGGCCAAAAACAAAAAACAAACAAAAAACCCATGGAACAAGGAAAGGAAAGACAAAGATAAAAAAAGAAAGAAAGAATGTGGCGATAAGTGTGAAATGTGTTCCTAGTAACTATCCAGCTATTATTAGCCGATACCTGTAGATTAGACATAAATAGCTCATGGCAACAGGATGCCTACTTTAGCCTAAAAGAATTCGGAGATTAAAAAATGTTGAAATGTATTTATGTAAAAAGATACATAATTGGCAACAAGCACTTGAAAAGATGCACAATATCATTAGTCACAACAGAAATGTAAATCAAAACCACAGTGAGATGATTTCATACCCACCAGGATGGCTATAATAAAAATAACAGATATTAACATTTATTTGTTAGGTTGTGGAGAATTTAGAACCCTAATACAGTGCTGGTGGGACTGTAAAATAGTGCAGCCACTTTGGAAAACAGCTTGTCAGTCCCTCAAATGATTAAACATAATTACCATATGGCTAAGCAATTCCACTCCTAGGTGTATATTTACCTAAGAAAAATAAAAACATATGTCTACACAAAACCTTGCAGAAGAATGGCAATAGCAGCATTACTCACAATAGCCAAAAAGTGGAAATAATCCAAAAATCCATTAACTAATAGAGAAACAAAATGTTGCTTACCCATTTTAGAGAAGTATTTGGCAACAAAAGGAAAACAAGTACTGTACGTTTGATGTGGATGAACCTTGAAAACGTAAGTGAAAGAAGGTAGCCACTGAGGGCCACGTATTATCTGATTCCATTGATATGAAGTGTTCCGAACAGTTCAGTTCACAGTGAACTGTATGGTATATCAATTGTGTATCAGTAAAGTTGTTACCAAAAAAAGCTAAGAAAAATTTAATACCATGAAGATTAACATGAAGGATCAACTACAGATACTTTACTTTTAAATTCTTCCTAACAAAATAGATTTCATCTATCTGTGCAGCTCACCAAAATAGGCATAAATACTCTAGAAACACTAATTATTTTTCATTCACACGTATAGGCAAACATGTCATCTTTCAAAGTAGAATTTGTGAACTGGTTAGATAGCAAAACCACAAAATGAAAAATCTACTGAAGACTCAAATGAAAATCCTCAGCCCCTTACCATAATAAGTATCTATAAAAAAGATACAGAAGTTTCAATCTTAGCTGTATGTGACCCTGGGTACAATACTTTAGGCTTTCAATAAACACTTAACTGTTTCCTTTTCAAACATATAACTGATACCCCCCCAAAATTTAATAAGATAAACACACTGGTATTATTTTTTATGGTGACTTGCATGGTGGTTGTTAAGTATATATATTTGTAAAAATTCATCATTGTCAATAATACCTCAATTTTTAAAAATTCATAAATGTATATATGTAAAAGTCATGCACTTCACTGAATATCACACTTATTACCTAAAAGCTCTACAGATTATGGCCAATTCTATGATAAATTAGGCCCCAAAGTTTTCACAAGACTGTTAAAGGAACATCCAGTACTTATGGCTAAACTGTATATGGTATCTGAGATTTGTTTTATGACACTGCAAGTGAGGTTAGTTTAGTCTAACCTTAGTCTAACAGTTTGTTTTCTAACAGTTTGTTTAATTAAAACTCTTAAGTGATTAATGGTGTAGGATTCTCCAGTTACTCTCATTTCCTATGCCATGTGACTTTGAGACTTTTTTACTTTTGAGATAAAATGGTTGCAAAGCCTAGAGACAATCACAGATTATAACAAATTCCAAAGAGATTTCAAATTCTTTTATATAACTAGATTTTAAGCTTTAAATTACACAGAAGCCATCTGTTGGAGTTTATAAATCTTGCTACACATGTCTTTCTTGTAATGGAATTTCATCTGCAAGTCTTCTTGTTTATGCCTACCCCTTCAACATCAATTCCTCTCCTCACTAGGACTCTAGGGTTCAGTGCTGCAGAGTGACAACTACTGCAAATGGGATCTGATGCAAACAGCATTCCACAGCCCTTCTCACTGCTGATGGGAGGAGCACAGTATTAGGTTACGCTATCCATATCATTCAGACCAGCAATCAGTCCTCAAAGGTACCAATTCTTACCCGGAATATGTACGGCAACTATCAATATTATAAACATTGCTTTGAAAACTAAGACCCGTTAATTACAAAGATTTGAAAGTCAATTTACAAGTGAATAAATAAGGGGTATTGGGGAAAATGGGGAGCAACCACTGAGAGGTGCTTCCTTTTGGGGTGAAGATGTCCTAAAATTGACTGTGGTATGGGCTGCACAATTCTGCAAACATACTAAAGCCAATGCATTCTAACATTAAATGGATGAACTGTGTGGAAGTGGAGTATAGTTATTTTAAAATATGAATTGTCAAATGTGATAAAATATTAATAACTAATAACTGCTGGGTAGAGGTGATGGGTACCTGTGGGTACCCATGTTTACTTTTTACTTTTGAGATGTAATTTACTTCCAAGATGAGATTTACCCATCTTTAATTCTCTTTACTTCTGAGATATTTGAAATTTTTCACATTTTTAAGACCACTCCATTCTGGGGGGTACAGTACACTTAATAAGAAAGGTACTCTTACCTGTATGAGTTCGAACATGCTGAACATAATTGTTTTTTCTGTCTGAAAAATAGTTGCATTTCCCACATGTGTAAACTTTCCTTGGAAAATGGTTTCTCAGGTGTTTCCTCCAGTGATATTCACTCACTGTGGTGTACGTGCATATGATACACTTGTAGACTCGCTCATTGTCCCCGGCTCGGGTGTGATGTTTCAGGTGAGCAGTATAGTGATCATAGCGATTGGTATTGTAGCCACAGCGGTCACAGCGGATGGGGCCCTTGGAGAAATCGCCCTCTTCCCCAGTAGAAGAGCCGGATTCCCTGGCTTTTGCTTGCTTCTCTGCACTTTCTTCCACAAAAAATTTCTTGGCACTATGAACTCGGATGTGATGCACAAACTGCTCTTCAGATTCTGCTTCATACTGGCATGGTTTACAGCGGAAGGGTTTGGTCTTCAAGTTCTTGCACTTGTCCTCTGCTACAGGTGTGTCCTGAGGAAGGTCTTTATTTGAGCTGTACGTTTCTGAGGCAGCTGCTACCTCAAACACAGGCTGTGGCTGCACAACGTTGAGTTCCAAACTTTCCAGTTCCATGTTCTCCAGCCCATTGGGTTGGCCTTTCACCTCAGGAGACTCCTCAAGTGCTTCTCCATCACTATCTGAGAAGTTGCTATCCCCAACAGGCATCAATTCTGCCATCTGTCTTTCTTCGCCAACCACATAATCACAGCAGCCGCCATTTACCTCCCCAGTTAAGGCCACATTTGCCAACATGATAAGCTGAGGCGCAGCCAGTTCAGCTCGAGAGAGATCAGGCAAGTCATACATGTCATTTGACAAGGCCATGCCCATGGTGCCACTGCCGGTGAACAGCCCTCCTCCTCCAGAAGACTGCCCCATTACCTGGGTGGCCATATCTGTGCTCTGCATTCAAAACAAAACAAAAAACACACAAAAACACCAGTTTAAGCACATTTACCAGTGTAAAACTAAAACATCACTGTGGTTCTTTGTAACTTAATACATTTTCCCACATAACCTTTTAACTCAATCAGCTTCATTAACTACTGAAAGTCAGTCTTTAAAATCATTTTCTAAGTCCAAACTCTCTTTACTGCAGTTATCAAAAAATTTTCTGTATCCGCTATAAGAAATTCTATCAAGTGTGACACAACTCACGCATCAACTAAGTCTGCCAACGGTGTGCCTTCCCTCAAGCACTTTTACTTTTTCTGGTGGAAAAATGTAAGTAACCTTCATTTTTAGTGCTAATTAAAATTAAATATACCTTTGTACAAATGGGTTAGAGGCACCAACCCCCAGTACAGTTAAAAATCGCTTCTTTTTGGCTCCACAAAAACTAAGAGTACCAATAGTCTACTGTTGACCAGAAGCCTTAAGGATAAGTCAGTAAACATGTATTTTGCATGTTACATGCATTTATATAATAGATACATGAAAAAGTTGTTAAAATCATAAGGACTACATTTCCAGTACTGTATTCATAAATACAGTAAGTATACATCCCCTGTGTACCAGATGAATTACACCTGTCATACCTTTACCAATACTGTATGATATAAAATACTGCAGATGTTATACATATTACTAACACTAGTCATTAGAAGGGGCTTCCCTGGTGGCTCAGAGGTTAAAGCGTCTGCCTGGAATTCAGAGAAAATATATTGTGAAAAAGAAATTGATACTCATTTATAGTTATAACAAAGCACTGGTAACACTGAAGCAACGATATGACTGCCTTACTGAAATCTACTGCAATCGATAGGACTGCTTCCCAGTAGCCAAGCCAATATGCAAATAAATGAGTCACAAAATTTTTATTTAGCATATAGTGTAAGGCATTTTCATAACATAGTATTAGAAATAGTTTTTTTTTTTAACTGCATGTATGTATCATGGGCTGATATGCTGTTTCTCAGACAGCATATAGTAATGTAATTATTATATATTTTTTAAAATTTATTTTTCTATGAAGACCTACAAACCCTTCTAGAACTAACACACAAAAAAGATGTCCTTTTCATTATAGGGGACTAGAATACAAAAGTTACAAGTCAAGAGATACCTGGAGTAACAGGCAAATTTGGCCTTAGAGTACAAAACGAAGCAGGTCAAAGGCTAACAGGAGATTTGCCAAGAGAACGCACTGGTAATAGCAAACACCCTCTTTCAACAACACAAGAGAAGACTCTACACATGGACATCATTAGATGTCCAACACCAAAATCAGACTGATTATATTCTTTGCAACCAAAGATGGAGATTTATACAGTCAGCAAAAACAAGACTGGGAGCTGACTGTGGCTTAGATCATGAACTCCTTATTGCCAAATTCAGACTTAAATTGAAGAAAGTAGGGAAAACCACTAGACCATTCAGGTATGACCTAAATCAAATCCCTTATGATTATACAGTGGAAGTAGATTCAAGGGATTCGACCTGATACACAAACTGCCTGAAGAACTATGGACAGAGGTTCCTAACATTGTATAGGAAGCAGTGATCAAGACTATCCCCCAAGAAAAGGAAATGCAAAAAGGCCAAGTCGTTGTCTGAGGAGGCCTTACAAATAGCTGAGGAAAGAAACTATGCCAAAGGCAAAGGAGAAAAGGAAACATACATCCATTTGAATGCAGAGTTCCAAAGATAGCAAGGAGATAAGAAAGACTTCTTCAGTGATCAGTGCAAAGAAATAGAGGAAAACAATATAATGGGAGGTCTAGAGATCTCTTCAAGAAAATTAGATACCAAGGGAACATTTCGAGCAAAGATGGGCACAATAAAGGACAGAAATGGTAAGGACCTAACAGAAGCAAAAGATATTAAGAAGAGCTGGCAAGAACACAAAGAATTATACAAAAAAGATCTTCATGACCCAGATAATGACGATGATGTGATCACTCACCTAGAGTGAATCCTGGAGTGCGAAGTCAAGCAGGCCTTATTAGGAAGCATCACTACCAACAAAGCTAGTGGAGGTGATGGAATTCCAGTTGAGCTGTTTCAAATCCTGAAAGATGATGCTGTGAAAGTGCTGCACTCAATATGCCAGCAAATTTGGAAAACTCAGCAGTGGCCACAGGACTGGAAAAGGTCAGTTTTCATTTCAATCCAAAAGAAAGGCAATACCAAAGAATGCTCAAACTACCGCACAATTGCACTCATCTCACATGCTAGTCAAGTAATGCTCAAAATTCTCCAAGCCAGGCTTCAACTGTACATGAACCGTGAACTTCCTGATGTTCAAACTGGATTTAGAAAAGGCAGAGGAACCAGAGATCAAATTGCCAACATCTGCTGGATCATCGAAAAAGCAAAGTTCCAGAAAAACATCTACTGCTTTATTGACTATGCCAAAGCCTTTGACTATGTGGATCACAACAAATTGTGGAAGATTCTGAAAGAGATGGGAATACCAGACCACCTGACCTGCCTCCTGAGAAATCTGTATGTAGGTCAGGAAACAACAGTTGCAACTGAACATGGAACAACAGACTGGTTCCAAATCGGGAAAGGAATACATCAAGGCTATATAATGTCACCCTGCTTATTTAACATATGCAGAGTACATCATGAGAAATGCCAGCCTGGATGAACCACAAGCTGGAATCAAGATTTCCGGGAAAAACATCAATAACCTCAGATAGGCAGATGACACCACCCTTATGGCAGAAAGTGAAGAAGAACTAGAAGAGCCTCTTGATGAAAGTGAGAGAGGAGAGTGAAAAAGTTGGCTTAACGCTCAACATTCAGAAAACTAAGATCATGGCATCCAGACCCATCACTTCATGACAAATAGACGTGGAAATAGTGTCAGACTTTATTTTGGGGGGCTCCAAAATCACTGCAGATGGTGACTACAGCCATGAAATTCAAAGACGCTTACTCCTTGGAAGAAAAGCTATGACCAACCTAGAGAGCATATTAAAAAGCAGAGACATTACTTTGCCAACAAAGGTCCCTCTAGTCAAGGCTATGGTTTTTCCAGTAGTCATGTATGGATGTGAGAGTTGGACTATAAAGAAAGCTGAGTGCCGAAGAATTGGTGCTTTTGAACAATGGTGTTGGAGAAGACTCTTGAGAGTCCCCTTGTATTGCAAGGAGATCTAACCAGTCAATCCTAAAGGAAATCAGTCCTGAATGGTCATTGGAAAGACTGACGCTGAAGCTGAAACTCCAATCCTTTGGCCACCTTATGTGAAGAACTGACTCACTGGAAAAGACCCTGACGCTGGGAAGGATTGAAAGCAGTAGGAGAAGGGGACAACAGAGCCTGAGATGGTTGGATGGCATCACTGATTCTATGGGTTTGAGTAAGCTCCAAGAGTTGGTGATGGACAGGGAAGCCTGGCATGCTACAGTCCATGGGGTCACAGAGTTGGACACGACTGAGCGACTGAACTAGACTGAAAATTTATTTTTGACTGTACTGAGTCTTCGTTGCAGCGTGCTGACTTTCTCTAGTTTCGACAAGCAGAGGCTGCTCTATAGTTGCAGTGGCTTCTCTTGTTGCAGTGCTGGGGCTCTAGAGCCCAGGCTTTAGTAGTTGAAGCCCATAGGCTTAACTGCTGCTCGGCATGTGGGTAGGATCCTCCCAGACCAGGGACTGAACTTATATCCCCTGCTATGGCACATGGATTCTTAACAACTGGACCACCAAGGAAGTTCCAGGTAATGTAATTATTTAAAAGCAAAATTATACAACAGTAGAAAAACTAATACATTATAAATTTCATATTAAATATCACTTTAAACCTTTCTCAAGTCTTATACACAATGAATTATTAGGTAACAATGGTGATGACACAATGTCTTCCAGCTCTTGGTGTACAATTACTATATTTTCACAAGACATTCATACACATACATGACAGATAAGTTTATTAACTGAATGGTGTGATTAACATTCATTAAGCAGAGAAGTGGATCATCATCAAGGTCTTCATCCTCCTGTCTTCTGTTGAGTAGGGGGGTGGGGAGAGGAAGGGTTGCTCTTGCTGAGTCAGGAGTAGCAGTGAGACGAGGCAGAGGAAGTATAAGGGAAGGCAGAAGGAGGTGCAGAGAGAGAAGAGGTGGAGGAAGTGGAAAGAGGTGTAACTTGAGAGAAATATATCTTAAATTTCTGTCCAAATTTGGCTTTTCTACTTCTCTAAAAATGTTTCTATTTGGTACTAATCCTTCTACCACGGGCTTTAGTTTTAGTGTTTGTATTATACAAGGGGACAAGTTGTAAAAGAAATCAAAAGTAATCTTCAATAAAAGGAACCTTGCTGCCAGACTGTCTAATGTCAATTTGTTTTCTGGCACTGCTTCTTCCGTGTCTTTTTCCTTACAGTCTCGCACTGGTTCAAAAGGACTCACCTCCCAATTAACTTCCATTAATTTCTCTGGTATGCTATCTATTAACTCTTGAATAGTCCCAAAATATGTATCTTGAAGCCTTTCATCCACCCCATCCGCAACCTTTTTCCAATATCCACTATCTCTTTCATGACTTCCTTGATTGGCTCTTGTAAATCCTGTGAATTCATGTACAACACGTGGACACAGTCTCTTCTGGCAGAAATTTCTATTAGGCTTGATGACCTTCATAGTTTTTTCTATCACAATGATAACATCTTCAACAGTATGATCATTCTAGACTTTCATGATGTTCTATCGGGGTTGTCTTCCATAGCACCAACAATCCTTTCTACAGAGTACCATGTGTAATGAGATTTCAAGGTCTTTATGATACCTTAATATAGGCTTTACTAAAAGACACTGTGTTTGGGAACCACTTTGACAGACTTCCCAGGTGGTGCTAGTGGTAAAGAACCTCCCTGCCAATGTAGATATAAGAGACCTGGGTTCGATCCCTGGGTTGGAAAGATCCCCTGGAAGAGCAAACGGCAAACCAGTCCAGTATTCTACCTGAAGAATCCCATGGACAGAAGAGCCTGACAGACTGCAGTCCATAGGGTCGCAAAGAGTGGGACACAACTGAAGCAACTTAGCACATACACATGAATACCACTTTGACACCTTCAATGTTGAACTCATGGGGTTAAGGTGGCCAGGGTCACTGTCCAATACCAAAGAACCTTCAAATGCAGTCCCGTTACTGCAAAGTACTTCATAATCAGGGATAAAGCAGCAGTGGAACCAATTTAGATAAGTATTCTCATTGCCCTGGCCTTCTTGTTATACAACCAAAAGAATAGTAACTGGTGTTTATCTTTAAGGATAGTGGGCTTATGAAGTTCCCTGGTGGCCTAATGGTTAGGATTCTGGGCTTTCACTGCAGTGGCCAAGGTTCAGTCGGAGGTGGGGGAACTGAGATCGTGCAAGCCAAAAAAAGAAAGGAAGACAAAGAATGAAAGAAAAACAATTCCATTAAAAAAAAAAAAGTGGGCTTGGCAGCTTTATAGATAAGAACAGTCCTGATCAAAAACTCAATTTGCACAAAACAAGTTAGTCTTCAACCAGCCTTAAATTCGAATTAATGCTCACTTCTCTTCTTTAGTAATGAATGAGCTTTTTGCAACTTCTTCCAGACTAGGGCACATTACTCTGTATTAAAAACCTGTTTAGGCAGACAGCCTTTCTCTTCAATAATTTTGTTAACAGCATCTGGGAACTCAAAGCTGGTTCTGCTATCTTGATATTTTTTCAGCCAAAACTCTTTTTAAAATTACCAAACCATTCTCTGCCAACATTAAAGTCTCTAGATTTAGAAACTTCATTTTCCTTTTGCTTTAAGTTGTCATACGATAACTTTACTTTTTCTCGAATCAGTTTACTCTATAGGTATGCCTTTCACAACTATACCCACATAAAAAATTTTTTCTTTTTTTTTGTAAGGTTACATCACGCAGCTTGGTGGCTTGTAGTATGTTAGTTTCCCAACCAGGGATTAAACCTGAACCCTCAAGCAGTGAAAGGTGTCTCAACTACTGGACAACTAGGGAATTCCCAAAAAGGCATTTTTAATATCAAGACAGAAGGCATTTCACAAAAAGTATAAGGCTTTCATATCTGCTGGCAAAAGTGCAGAGATAATCTCCAAATTTCCTTTTCTTTTTTTTGCAATAACCCTTACACTAGATTCACTGATCTTGGAAGTGGTGGGTAATGGAAATTGCAGAACTTGATATGGTCAATATCAAGCAATTTAACACTTTCTTCTAATGTCATGACTTTACTGCTTGGGAGCATTTCCAGCATCACCAATAGCACTTCATATGGGTCCCATGGAGTCATTCAAGGTTTCTGGTATCCCACTAAACACAATGAAAAACACTCAGGAAATGGGAGAGGTGGCTTTTCTTCTGTAAGCACAATTTACTGGAGAGAACTGCTCACCCAGATATGATTAGACTTACAAGACGTTTTAAGTGGATACCTCCAACACTTGAGGCTCACCAAAATAGCAACAAGAAGTAGCTATGAAATGATTACAGACCTATAGTATGGAAACAGTTAATATGCAGTTATGGATGAATGATTGATCTTTACATTTGTTTACATCTCTCTGGACAGGAATGGTGCCATTGTGGTCTGTAATTGTTGATAACTTTTATTAGATTTGTATACATTTTATGGTAGTAAATGATAAAATACACTATTATCTATGTATACTTTATGAATTCATGATGTACGTTTTTCTGAATTTTTCATATTTCTAGGCTATGTGTATCATCTGTAGACTTCTGCAAAATGTTGCAGATCTATGAGAAATTTTCCAATATATTTCTTGAAAAAAATTCACATATAAGTGAACCCACGCAGTTCAAATACCTGTTGTTCAAGGGTCCAATGTACTTTGAAAAAGTACATAATGCCACTAAAGTATTACTTAAGTTTCTTTTCTTGATGATCTGTTTAAAAGTACACAAAAATTAAAGACCTTTTTTCCTGTGAAAAGGGAAGTTTAGTGTATTCAAATATACACAAATGAAAACACAAGAGCTTTCAAACACCCATAACTGAATAACTCAAATCGGCAACATTCTTGCCTTGTGTTTGATCTGACTCAACTGCCTCGAGGAGCCATAATAAAATCACTTTGAAAAAACGCTGGGCTTTTTAATAAAGTGTCTTAACCTCATTACTTTCCAACCTGCTGCTGCTGCTAAGTCGCTACAGTCGTGTCCGACTCCGTACAACCCCATAGACGGCAGCCTAAAAGGTGTTAATTCTCAAATTAGATGTTCTCTTGCGAATTAGAAAAAGCAAAGTGGCAAGGACTCAAAAAATTTTACACCCAAAATACCGAAAGTAATCAGTTTCACCCAAGCGCATAAAGACAAACTCGTTGAGTCATAGGTACCAACGAATGTCGGAATCAAATGCCATCACACAGCAAAGGCTGTCCAAGGCCTTAACGAAACAGCCCAGGCGACTCGTAATTCCTAATTCTCCCCAAACCCTAACTACCATCCCCACAGGCATTTCCAGGTTGCTCAGGAAGGCCGTCCGTGCACAGCCCGAAAGCCCAAAGTGCCGCTCGGATCCTACGTGCTGCCTTCACCAGCGCCGGCCTCGGCCGCGGCATTCCTGACTGAAATAGGCATTCGGCCATTTTCTCAAAATACGTACCAAACACAAAGCAGCTCTTCGCAAACTCCGGCGCCCTCGCTTCCCCTCGCCTCGGCCCGCTCACTGCACCACCGACACACCAAGTCGTCCTGAAGCGTTTCCTGGGCTCCCCACCACTGAAGACGGAGAGACGGGCAAATTCGGGGCGCCGTTGGGCCAGACCGAGTCTTCCCAGTCCAGAGTGCCCCCTCCCGGCCCGCGCGCCCCAGTCCGGGAAGAGTGAGCAAAGTTGCCGCGTCGTCGTCGTCCCCGCTCCTCGCCCGCCCAGGGCTCGCCCTCCGCAGGGGGCCGGGAGCCTCCGCGCGCCCTCCCGAGGCGCCCGGCCCCGAGCGCCAGAGGGGGCCCCCTGCGCCCCGGAAGTCTGAGGCTCACTCCCCCACGGCGCCCCGCGGGACGCGCGCCCCGGCCCCGCCAACTCCGGCGGCCAGACGACCCCGCACGCAGGGCCTGGGCGGCCTGGCGGCCCGAGCGCAGAAATCGCTGTCCAGCCCCATTGGCGGAACCGCCCGGGTCCCGGGCTGACTCAACCAGCCCGGCCGCACTCAACGGCGCCTTCCGGCGAAAGGGAGAGGCCGGGGAGGGAGGAAGACGCGAGGGCCGCCGGCAGGCGAGGGGCTGCGGCGGGACCTGGAGCAGGAGGAGCACGAGAGGAAGTTAGTTTCAGGACTAGGGCCCCAAGCAGCTCCGCTCCTGGCCTCAGGACAAGACATCCCCGGCGCCTGCGCCCGCGCGGCGGCCCGGCCTCGACTGGGGAGGGGGTCCTGGCGCCGCGCCGCCCCTCACCAATGCCCCCGGCCCAGCCCCCCGGCGGCGACGATGTAACCCGATCCCGCCGGGCCGCCCGCCCCCGCCCGACGCGGCGGTCGCCGCCGCCCGAGCCACAGTATCTGCAAATCAGCCCTGGACAGCGCCTCGCTCCGCGTCCTTCCGCGCCCTCCCCTTCTCGCGGCCACCGCCGCCCGGCCGACCCGCCGCCCCCACCCGACCGTGCCTCAGACCGCGCCGCGCTTACCGGCCTTTCTGGGCGAGGAGGGGCGACGACCCGCGTCGCCGCTCCTTCACGGACTACTTTTCTTTGTTGCAGGAGTTTCGGGGGAGGGGAGGGTAAGGGTGGAAAAGTTGGACGCTGGGCCCGTCGAAGCCCGCGAAGACCCAGTGGGGCTGCACAGAGTGTTCAGGCCGTTGGCTCTCGCCCTGCGGTCCGGGCCGCCGCCGCCACCCACAGCGGGCTCTGGGGCCCCAGGCCTCGGCGGCGCTTACTCTGCTCCTGCGCCCTGAGCTCGCGGGAGCCGCACATTCCAACACAGGAGGCTGCGCCGCGCACCCGACCCGCGCCGCCGCCGCCACTCCCGGGACACGCCCCCTCACCGCCCGCGCGCGCCCGCCGGACACGCCCCCGGCCGCTGCCCTCACGCTTAGCCGCCTGGCGCGCCCCGCCCCTGGGCGAAGGAGTCGGTTGGGGGCCCGGGCTTTGGATGGGGCAGCGCCCAGACGTAGCAGCACCTAATTCCCCCAGTGTCTCGAACTCGGGCTCTGAGGTCAGAAAAGAAGCCAGCCCCGCTTCCTTTGTTGATTTCCTTCATAAACTAACAACAGAAAAGTTATCCCCCAGCTCTGGAATGCACGCAAGAGACTAGCGCTCTTAAAAGGAGCGCTCTTTTAGGCTTTGTCACCTCCCTTACAAGTCTAAAATGCTTGAAAAATACTTTTCCGAATCTCTTCTAATCTCCACCCATAGCCACCCTTAACTGATTAAGCTTCGTTTTGAGTCTACACTAAAAAAAAAAAAAAAAAAGCTTTCCAAATTTTAAGCTATAAGCCAGGAAAACAAAGCAGCAACAACAACAACAAACGCAGTAAGCTGTGAAAACTTACTTTCAGGAAGGAAGTGGATTCAAAATTGTGAGAATGAGGACAGAGGGGACAAGTCCCTAGACGTGGAAGGTATCAAGTCATTGAGGAGCCTTCAAAGCACCGTTTCAGTGTAGCAGTTACCCTCAGATTATAGAGGGTAAAGAGGGTGGTGAGGACTTCGAGGCTGCTTCCTGAGCCAGTTTTGGAGAGTAACCTGCGTCCATGTTTATAAAGTGGAGTAACCAAGCCTGCTACTTGGCACACAGTAATAGGCTAGAAAGAGGGAGGGAAGGAGAGAGAGAGAAAAAAGTTTCTTTTTGCCCCAAAAATGCCTAAGTATTGTAATTCACAGCTATCCTCAGAAATTTAATGACTCTCTTAAACTCCTTAGTATGGCATTCAAAGCCCTGACTACCCAGATCAAGATAAGTTGGACTATCACTAATGTTATCAAGGAGGAAGCAGCAAGTGCTTTGGGGGTTTAGAGGAGGAAGTGAAGTGAAGTCGTTCAGTGGTATCCAACTCTTTGCGACCCCATTGACAGTAGTCTACTATGCTCCTCTGTCCATAGGATTTTCCAGGCAAGAGTACTGGAGTGGGTTGCCATTTCCTTCTCCAGAGGATCTTCCTGACCCAGGGATCGAACCCAGGTCTCCCACACTGTAGGCAGACTCTTTAGCTAGTTTCTAATAGGATCTAGAAACAGTCACAGTAGATGATTATCTGATCTGGTCTTGAGAATTGGGAAGATTTCAACAGGTGGAAAATAGGGGAAGGAACAATATACACAGCAAAAACAGCAAGCTCAAAAAACACCTGAGACTTCCCTACCTCCTACTCAGTTTACCCAGTTCCTTCTCTTTCAAGTTCCTTTAATTTTTTCTTTGTGAGAGAGCTGCCACACTCTATGTTCCTGGTCTACTCCTTAGGAGCCCTGTCTCTCTAATTGTTGACAGTACATTATTAAATAACATACAGGATCAAATGGAAAATGGAATAAAGGTCCTCCATGCTTAACTACCAAAGGTTTTAATTTGTTGTTGTTCAGTCGCTCAGTGGTGTTCAAATCTTTGCGACCCCATGGACTGCAGAATGCCAGACTTCCCTCCCTGTCCTCCACTGTCTTCCAGAGTTTGCTCAAACTCAAGTCCATTGAGTCGATGATGCGCCAACCATCTCATTCTCAGTCATCCCCTTCTGTTGCTTTCAATCTTTCCCAGCATAAGGGTCTTTTCTAATGAGTCGACTCTTTGGATCAGATGGACACAGTATTGGCACTTCAGCTACAGCATCAGTCCTTCCAATGAATATGCAGGGTTGATTTCCTTTAGGATTGACTGGTTTGATCTCCTTGCTGTTCAAATGCAAAATCCCCCCATGAATCAAACTTGAGACACATTCATTTCATTGATCCGAAAGAGAAAGAAAGAAATGCAGGACGGAATGATGAAAAAGAAAAAAGAGAGAGTTGGGGTAGGAAGAAAAAAAACCTCTGTAGGCCTGGTGCAAACTTTTTCTTTCTTTGCTTTTTTCTTTGGCCACTCTAGGTGGCTTCTCGGGTAGCTTTAACGGTAAAGAATCTGCGATTCTGGAGACCTGGATTCGATCCCTGGGTAGGGAAGATCCTGTAGAGGAGGGCATGGCAACCCACTCCAGTACTCTTGCCTGGAGAATTCCATGGACAGCGGAGCCTAGTAAACACCAGTCCATGGGGTCACAAAGAGTCGGACACAAGCGACGACTACCACTTTCACGCAGCCTCTAGACCCAGGGATCGAACCCGGCCTCTGGCAGTGAAAGTGCCAGGTTCGAAGCACTGGACAGTCAGGGAATTCCCTAAGCTTTTCTACCTTTATTCACTTAAAAAAAGAAAAAAAATTTTTTTTTTCCAGTAAAATCTAATTTGAGGTTATATGGATTTTTTAGATGCTGTAGCCCTGGGAACAAATCTGGCCTCTGTCACAGCCTGCAAAAATATAAACTTTTTCCCCTTTTTCATGTCCAAAAAAGACAAAAATGAAACATTTCTTTTTAAACTTACTAGATAAATGTCCTTCATTTCCTCAGTCTGACTGCTTACTGGAAATATTTTATTAATTGAGAATTTATCCCAACATATTGTGATGCAAATAAATGAATGACGAATAGGAAGCTGCATTCATTTAAAATTAGCAGAGGTCCTTGTTTCAGAGATGTCATATTCATAGTGACCCAAATCATCATGACGTGAAGGCCACAGGTCAAATTTAAGGCCAAATTTATAAATCAATAGGAATTCTCCTTGGGGGAAGCTGGTTCTATAAACTAATTACTAATTGCTTTTCAAGAGGCTGTATTTTACTTTGCTGTATCCAAAATTTAAAATCTTTTGAGGCAAAAAAAAAGAGACTTTGAACTGTGACTGAGTTGTTGTTTTTTTAATTTTTTTGGCTGACTCACAGTATGTAGGATCTTAACTCCCTGATCAGGAATTGAACCAGCACAGAGTTCTAACCACTGGAACACTAGGCAAATCCCTAAAATGCTTTTTATTCTGTTAAATTTTGAATCTAGTGCAGGTATTTCCTAAAACAATCTTTTTTTTTTTTTTTTCAGTTCAATATATCTCGCAGCCCTTGTTTCTTCTCTGCAGCTTCTTTTGCACTCTGTGAGGAAACCCACCAGTGTAGGCCTTGAGCCACACTCGCTTTAAGACTGTTGATGTCTGGGGACTTCCCTGGCAGTCCAGTGGTTAGATTCCGCAGCGATGCAGGTTCGACACCTGGTCAGGGAACTAAGATGTCACTTGCCATGTGGCACAGCCAGAATGAAAAAAAAAAAAAGACTAATGGTGTCTGAAGACAGATTTAAGGTCAGGTCTAGCACTGGTGACAGCAACTTCATCTACCCTTGCTGCCAGTTGAGCCCCAAACTTTTGTTATGGTTCTGGTAGTCAGAACATAGTCTTATCCATGACAGTATCTAAAAATGCTGAGAGAAGGGAAGGAGGTGAGCCAGGGAGCTCTGGAAGGAGCTGGGCTGCTCCTGCTTCTCCTCCTGCTGTCTCAGGCAGCCCAGATGAGATTTTGCACTACTCTCCCCTTGCTCCTCTTCCCCTCAACTCCCTGGCCTCCTGAACCCTGGCTACTAGAACTTGCTGTTCTTTATCTGAAAGACTATCCAATACGTCTCTGTCCATGCAAGCTCCTTCCTCCCCTCCTGGGTCAGATGGCAGCTTTTTCTCAGCAGCCACAATCTTTAGAATTACAGCTCCTTCCCTTTGCACCCAATCCTACTGTCCTTCCCTGCTATTAGCATTTATTGCTAACAAACATGCCATGTATTTTATTTATTTACCATTTATTGTTTCTCTTTCCTTACTAAAACTGTTGCAGCAAAAACAAAAGAGTGGACAGCCTTTGGCACATACCAGCCAAACATGTCTGCAAGAGTTAAATAATCTTAGTTATTCTTTAGGTGTTACTACTGACAAATACTTGTGGCTGGATTTGTCCTTCACAAAGCTAATTACTATCTGATTCCACATAAATTATACTCTGCACCTGGCATTTTTCTCCCCTTACACTCTCTAGTAGGATTCTGCATCTCAAAAGGAAGAAGTTTTTGGCCTATAACTTCAGGGATAACAGATCAGGTTGCTGAGCCGCCTGACTCCAGCTTTTGGCTATAAACTTGCAGAAAAAAAAATTATATATATATATATGTGTGTGTGTGTGTGTATATATATACACACACACACACACACACACACACACTCAAGACCTTCATGAGGGTATAAAACTCCTTATTCCCCAGGGGAGAGGGGCTCAGTTCTTGAGGTGCTAGCCTGCTGTGTATTCCTCTGTGCCAGGCAAAGATAGAATCATTTTCCTATTTCCTCTGAATTCTGTTTCCATATTCTTTATTCAACACTGGTGAACAGGGAGCCAAGATTTTGGGAACAGAACTTAACGTCCAAAAGGACAAAGAAATTAGTCCTTATCTCCAATGCCTACAACGTGGTAGTTGCTCAACATGTGTTTGTTAAATTTACAGGATCCCAGCTTGGTGTCACAATTTCTCACAGTGGGGGCCCTCGTACCCCCAGTTCAACACCCATCACAGACTTCTCTCATGCTGAATGCTGGCCTAGCTCTTTGTCCCCTAAAATATTTCCTTTCAATAGCTATTTGTTGAATGGGTAAAAAAATGCTCTTAGGTCACTGGTTCCTCTGCACTGCCTTCCTGTTGAAAATCTCCATTCCTGCTCTTCTGCATATGGTAGGTACTCCTAGCACACTCCTAGTTCCACATACCAGTCTCTCCTTGGATTTTCCTAGGTAGAATTTAAGAGTCTGTTTGGGCCTCAAGGGCCCCTCTATTTGCCCCTGTTTTTGTTGTTGTTTGTTTGTTTTCTTAGCTTTACCACCATGCAGCTTGCAGGATCATAGTTCCCAGACCAGGGACTGAACCCAGCCTCCCAGCAGTGAAAGCATGGAGTCCTAACCACTGGGCAACCAGGGAATTCCCTGCCCCTTTTTACATATGAACTTTCCTGGTGGCTCAGACGGTAAAGCGTCTGTCGACAATCCAGGAGACCCAGGTTCGATCCCTGGGTTGGGAAGACCCCCTGGAGAAGGAAATGGCAATCCACTCCAAGACTATTGCCTGGAAAATCCCATGGACAGAGGAGCCTGGTAGGCTACAGTCCATGGGGTCACAAAGAGTCGGAAAGGACTGAGAGACTTCACTTTTGCTTTCACTTTTTACATATAAGCCACACCTCTCTCCCTGCACAGCCCTGCCCCTCCCCTGCATTCTATCTCTTTGCTCTGGCCTTCCCTATTGTCCTTGTTCCCAGAATTCTCCAAGTCATATGCAGGCCACAAAATGTCACACCTGAAAGAGATCTTAGGGATCCAAGCTCTGTTTTATAGAAGAAAAGACAGGCCTGCAAGCATTTGACTTGTCCAGGTTTACTCACCTAGTTAGGTCACAGCCAGAACTTGGACCCAGGGACACAGATTTCCAACTGGCCCAGTGCTCTTCCAGTGTGCCTTAAACTAATCGCTGGCAGCAGCTCACCCTTACCTAAAACATCTTTTACTTTTTTGGACCTGATGAGCTACTACGTTCAATGGATATATAGACAGTATATATCTGAGGTTAAAATACTCTTCAGATCCACATTTCCTTAACTCTTGACCCTATTTTAAGGTTAAGATTAGTTATCTCCTGGCAAGGGAAACCCTTATTTTCCTCCATTGCTTTTAAAATACTCCAGCCACAGCACTGACATTTTAACCTATAGAGCTAATTGTCAATTTAGGGGAAATGGGACTTGATTCAAAATACAACTTGTTGCAGTCTTCTCCTTCGTTCCAGAAAGAGGCAAAAGCGTCCAGAGTACCATGAAAGGTATACTGTTGTACATACTTTCATTCCTGTTTCTGACCTGACTACAAGGACCTGAAGAGATAAGGAATTGTGTTCTTATTTCTGACACTGGTCAGTAAAATTAAACTTGCCACAAAGTGTATCAACCCAGTCAAAGCTAACACACAGTGCCGGTCTTATAAATAAATGTTTCTTCAAAGGACATTTCCTTGTCTTCAAATAATCACTTTATCCACCAGAATAACTGAAAGTAAAACAGCTAACCATATAAGGTGCTAATGAGGACATTGAGCAACTAGAACTCTCATCTACTGATAATGAAAATGAAAACTGGTACAACTAATAGGATAGGGGATCCTCAGAGAAAGAGAACCAGGCATGGTTTTCTTGACATAAGAGAAACCAATTTGGCCTAAGCTTTTTGCATCTAAGCTGGCCCCATGCTTGCCTCAATAATCAGTGATCTTAAGGGAAGTTAGGGGAAGCGGGAACAAAGGAAAAGCAGTCAAGAAACAATAGTTCAGAGATAAAACAGAGTTTTAGCTCCTGCCCCTTGGGGTTCCTTGTTGGCTGAGTGGTAAAGTATCCTTCTGTCAATGCAGGAGCTGTGGGTTCAATCCCAGGGTCAGGAAGATCCCCAGGAGAAGGAAATGGCAACCCATTCCTGTATTCTTGCCTGGAAAATCCCATGGACAGAGGAGCCTGGTGGGCTACAGTCCATGGGGGTCACAAAGAGTTGAACATGACTTAGAAACTAAGCAATGAGGAATATACATAACACTCTGTTACGCATCTTTGAGTTCTGCAGGAACCAATCCCCCCATCCAGGTGGAGGATGAAATGATGATTTTTACCTCTTCTGAATTCTATCAGCTAAAGCTTGGACTCTGTCTACCTCTGCCCCAATTCTATGTGGAATTTTCTGCTCTAACCCCTTCAAGAATATGCATGTACCCTTAGCTTAAAAGTTTCCCATTTTGCTGTTTGTGGAGACACTGCTTTGGAAAAGACCCCAGGTGTTCTCCTTACGTACTGCAAGTAATAAATGCTTACTTCTCCCAAGCTTTGGTTTGTGTCTTTTGGTGCAACATCTCTCAAAACAACCATTTTGGAAAACAGTCTTGAAGTTTCTTATAGAGACACATAGAATATAATATAGGTATCCAATTCTAGGTGTTAACTGAGAAGAATTGAAACCTTATGCCATGCTAAAAAAAAAAAAAAAAAAAAGCCCTGGAGATTAGTGTCCAAAAAATGAAACAACCCTAAAACCCAACTGATGACGGGATAAACAAATTTTAATACACTCATACAATAAAGTGTTCAGGAGTTAAAACTTTTTCTGGATAACTGCCCTGCACTGTTGGTGGGAATGTTAGTTAGCACAGCCACTATGGAAAAGAGTATGGAAACTCCTCAGAAAACTAAGAATAGAATTACCATATGATCCAGCAATCCCACTCTTGGACATATATCCAGACAAAACTCTAGTTCAAAAAGATGCATGTATCCCTATGTTCATAGCAGCACTATTCACAATAGCCAAGACATGGAAGCAACCTAAATGGTCCCTAGACAGATGAATGGATAAAGATGTGGTACATATATACAATGGAATACTACTCAGCCCTAAAAAAGAATAAAATAATGCCATTTACAGCAACATGAATGGATCTAGAGGTTAGCATACTAAATGAAGTCAGAAAGAGAAAGTAAAAAATGCCATATAATATCCTTCATATATGACATGAATGAACCTATCTGCAGAACAGAAACAGACTCAGAGACATAGAGAACAGACTTGCTAAAGGGGAGGAGGTTGGGGAAAGGATGGAGTGGGAGATTGGGTTTAGCAGATGTAAGCTATCATAGATAGAATTGATAAACAGCAAGGTCCTTCCTACTCTATAGCACAGGGAACTTTATTTAATATCCTATAATAAACCATAATGGGGAAAATATTTGAATATATATATATTTCTATCCATAATGGAATCACTTTGCTATACAGCAAAAATTAACACAACATTGAAAATCAACTATACTTCAATTTTAAAAACCACCACAACAAAAACTTTTCCTGTACTTTCTTGATTGGGCTCTTTTGAATTCAACTGACAAAAGACAGATTAACAAAACATAACATTTAATCATCATATTTTCTTTAAGGTATATAGAGAGTGCACAGAAAGAACATGACACAAGGGCAGTTAGAATTTTTACATGGAGGGCTCATATAACATCTTTATAGGGAAAGAAGAGGAAGAGAAAGACACTAATGGGAAAATAAATGAGTTCTCGATTAGGGAAGGGGAGGGAAAAGGGAGCTTATTCAAAACCAAATGACATTTTGGAAAGATAAATGTGCCTCAGGAGAATAGATGGGAGATAGGATCGATTTGTGACAATGTCTGTTTACATGTGGTGTGAAGACTTGTCTTTGCTCATGATAAGAATCAGTCATCCCCGGTAGATTCCAGGGATCGCCTCTAGTGGAGGGGTTTATGACGATTGGTTCCTAGTTCTGCTTTTAGGACTATACGAGATTTTACAAACTCAAATGTCTTTTAATAAAAATAATTTTTTATGTCACAGTGAGTGGGTTTTACTGACCCTTTCAATAATGAAACCAGGCAGGACCTAGTGGTTCCAAAGGGCAGGTACAAACAGTTGCTAATCAGGAAAGGGAGTGGATGCAGAGACAAAGGAGGAGCAGTCAAGAAATAGTAAGTAGTGCAGCCTTGGGGCAGGGTCCTGGTTCCACTTCAAGGAATACATGTAACAATATATTTAAGCGCTTTATAGAATAGAGAATAGAATATAGAATAAAGCAGTTCTCCTGGGTTTCCTTACCCTACTGCTCTCCACCCGGGTGCCCTTTCCCAACAAAATCTCTTGCTTTGTCAGCACATGTGTCTCCTCGGACAATTCATTTCCAAGTGTTAGACAAGAGCCCAGTTTCGGGCCCTGGAAGGGGTCCCTCTTCCTGCAACAAATGGCGACTCTGGCAGGGACTCTCCTTCACTGAGACTGACATCCTGACCACTGGGGGTACTCAGGGGCCAGCTTGCCTGCCAATGGATCAGACCCAGCGGCTGCAACTGGGATCGTTTTGTCCCTGGTCTCCTCCTGACGCGGACAACTGGCCAGAGTGCCCTGACAGGTAAGGAATAAGAGACTTTATTGACCTCTCTCCCCTTCCCCCTCTCTTTCCTCTCCTTAACCCTTCCTATCCTTCCCCGTTTTTCTAGTCCCCCAGTCCTGGACGCAGGAGGTCGAAGGGCCCTCAGCCTGAGCTGAGGATTGTAGACAGATCACCTCCTCTTGGCAGAGAACTCGAATTCTGGTTCTGGTCTGGTCTGATTTCTGGTAGGGCCAAGTTCCAGTCCTCCCTTCTCTGGAGGCCCGGGGAAAAGTCCCATAATGCTGGGTATCTGTAGGTGGCAGGAGACGTCTGTAAGGCCACCCCTTTCGCCCCCCTACTTCCCGCCTCCTCCCCCTTCTTCTTTCAACATGGCTTCCTTTCCTCCCTTGAAATCTTTGATGTTAGTACTTGGATCTGAAGTTCTATGTCTTTATAGGAGGTTTTCTGAGAGACTGTATTCTTGTATTTAACGGTTTCCCTGGTGGTGCAGAGGTTAAAGCGTCTGCCTCCAATGTGGGAGATCTGGGTTCAATCCCTGGGTCGGGAATATCCCCTGGAGAAGGAAATGGCAACCCACTCCAGTATTCTTGTCTGGAGAATCCCATGGACGGAGGAGTTTGGAGGAGTTTGGTGGGCTACAGTCCACGGGTCGCAAAGAGTGGGACAGGACTGTGCGACTTCACTTTCACTATAGAATAAAACCCAACAAATGGATTGTGTCAGAGAAGATCACCTGAGGCCAGATTAAAGAAAGCAGAAAGGCTCAACAAGATTACCTGAGACCAGATTAGAGGAGCGCAGAGCCTGCACACACCTTGATCTTAGTAACAACTCCACCCTTGAACTACTGCTATAAAACTCCTCATTAAATCCTCTCAAGTTGGAACACATAGTTTTCAGAAGCAGAAACCTGCTATGTTCGTCTTTGCCTGGCAATTCAAGAAAACTATTCTTTTCTACTTCATCCAAAACTCTGCCTCTGAGATTCAATTCAGCACTGGGTGCATAGAGAACACGTTTTCAGCATCAACACCATGAAACCTTAACTAAATCAAGTGTATTGATCTAGACAAAAATGAAATCTAAATTCCCATATTGTGCTCAGAAGACAGAATGTTTCCAGAAGAAACTAGTTTGCAAGTAATCTAGAAAAGAGAAAAATGAAGAGGGGAGAATTGGCTGTTTACCTAACACTGTCCACAGAGCATTGAGACACAAACTGACAGAGGTGCATAATCTAGGCTTAGAACAAGCATAGGACTTTTTTTGACTCAGAATAGGTGCAAAGATTATCCACATATATGCTGCTCGGCATGTGGGATCTTAGTTCCCCAACCAGGGTTTGCACCCATGCCCTCTGTGTTGGAAGGATGGAGTCTTAACCACTGGGTCATCAGGGAAGTCCCTAGATATAAAAATTATTTCTTCTGACATTAACCCCGTGCTCACAAAGTGACTTAGTAGCTACTAACATACGACACTTTTTATACCATACTTTCTGTTTGTTTGGCTGCATCAGGTCTTAGTTTGGCATGCAGGATCTTTAGTTGCAGCATGGGAATTCCTATTTGCAGCATGTGGGATCTAGTTGCCTAACCAGGGATCGAATCTGGTCCCCTTGCATTCAGAGTGCAGATTCCTAGCCACCGGACCACCAGGGAAGTCCCAAATATTATGTATTTTTTAAAACTTATAGACTACATTTTCTCACTTTCCAAGAAATCCTGCTGAGTATGCAGAATGATTATTGGGAAATCATGGCTGATAGGTTAAATCGGTTACTTAAAATCCAAATATTTTAAAGAGAAAAAATATTAAATTATTTCCATTTTGTGTGTGTACATATATATGTGTGTATATATATATATATATAGTATTTGATATGGGGGCATTCAAAGTTGATTGGTAGGATATAAGGAAGAGCCTTGAAAAACAAAAGTGCCTGAGGCTCCAGAAGCCTAGGCAGTTCTCTCCCAGAATTCCTTAGTAGTGACACAGGTTGTTTACATATGCTAGAGGAAAAAGAAGAAACAAATAAACTAAAATTGATTTTGAAATGTTTCTATATTGAAAGCATATTATCATCTCGTTCTAAAATAACCCTAAAAATTGGATGGAGGGTGGAAAATACCAGAATTTCTTACTTTGTATGCTCCCAAGTTGTTCTAATTTGTTTCAAAAGGATGTATACTTTTATAATATGGAAAACAAGAATTTTTTTAAACAGATAGATAATTTCATTGGCTTCTCTCTCCTTTTTGTTTCTTGCTGCTCTGGGTCTTCACTGCTGTGTGCAGGCTTTCTCTCATTGCAGTGAGCAGGGGCTACTCTTCATTGCGGTGCCCGGGCTTCTCCTTGCGGCGGCTTCTCTTGCAGAGCACAGGCTCTAGGCACACAAGCTTCAGTAGCTGCAGCATGCTGGCTCAGTAGCTGTGGCTAGTGGGGTCTAGGCTAGTTGTGGTACATGGGCTTAGTTGCCCCACAGCATGTGGAATCTTCCCACACTAGGGATCAAATCCATGTCCTCTGCACTGGCAGACAGCTTCTTATCCACTGCACCACCAGGAAAGTTGGGAAAATAAACATTTTTAAAGTAAAATAAAACACTCTTGGAATTTCTTACAACAGAATGTTTGAGGGAGTGAAAATCTTACAACTTTTTTAGAGAATAAGTTGGCACTGCCAAAATAAACACACACATACACATAAACTCACAAAGCTTCTGACCCAACAAAACCTCCTACAGTGTACATTGATATACAAGAATATTCAATCCAGTTTTTTTAGTAAAATTAGTGGTCGGAATATTAACCAAGATTATTTTGTGGAATAGGCTTATGGCAGGGTACTTTCACTTTCTACAATATACATTGCTTTTATGCAGCTTATAATGTTATATTTAAACTAAAGGACTCAAATTTGCTTATGAATTATTTCATTCATTTGACAATTATTCATTAATTATGATGTGTCTTTTGAATCTTCCCTCACCAATGCAAATAAGCAGATGACTAACTGAATGCTTTCTTGTACCAAGGAATCTACCTGATGCAGAAAGTCTAGGTAGAGGATTAAATGTTGTTGTTTAGTCGCTATAGCACGTCTGACTTTTTTCTGACCCCACAGAATGCAGCCCACCAAGCTCCTCTGTCCATGAGATTTCCCAAGCAAGACTACTGCCATTTCCTTCTCCAGGGGATCTTCCTGACCCAGGGATGAAACCTGCATCTTCTGAACTGGCAGGTAGATTCTTTACCATTGAGCCACCAAGGAAGCCCAGAAGATAAAATAGAGGATGCTATTTGAAGAGTTCCTTGATCACAATCATAAGAAACACTTGCCACAGCAGTCCCTTCAGAAAAGAAACTAATAGCTAGAGCTAATGCCTTTAACTGTCAACTGTCACCCTCCAAGATCTAGAGACCTCAGACTGAAAATCAATAGAATTGCCTCACCACTCACCCACCTTCCACAATGCAGAGTACTAACCAGTATAGGATCACAGCCTACCTTCCATATAATTGTTTTAGTGAATATAAACGGTAACCTCTGCTTTCTATATTTAGAAGCTATTAAATGAGTAACAGTCCCCCGCTTAAATAAACCAACCCAGGACTTCTTCAAGCTTATTTTCACATGTAATATAAACCATAAATAGGTCACTATATGGCCACTCGGTAGTTTATGTAGACAGCTGTGGTGACATTGATGACTCAATGTCAAGTAAGAGTTAAGAAAAAAAAGAAACAATCAGTAATCAGGAATGTGGGACCAAATAGACTCACTTTGTTCTCACAACATCCCCTGTATGAAAAGCATCAGTTCAGTTCAGTTCAGTCGCTCAGTCGTGTCCGACTCTTTGCGACCCCATGAATCGCAGCACGCCAGGCCTCCTTGTCCATCACCAACTCCCGAAGTTCACTCAGACTCACATCCATCGAGTCAGTGATGCCATCCAGCCATCTCATCCTCTGTCATCCCCTTCTCCTCCTGCCCCCAATCCCTCCCAGCATCAGAGTCTTTTTCAATGAGTCAACTCTTCGCATAAGGTGGCCAAAGTACTGGAGTTTCAGCTTTAGCATCATTCCTTCCAAAGAAATCCCAGGGCTGATCTCCTTCAGAATGGACTGGTTGGATCTCCTTGCAGTTGGATCTCCTTCCAAGGAACTCTCAAGAGTCTTCTCCAACACCACAGTTCAAAAGCATCAATTCTTCGGCGCTCAGCCTTCTTCACAGTCCAACTCTCACATCCATACATGACCACTGGAAAAACCATAGCCTTGACTAGATAGATAAATATAATTCATATATGGGGACCCAGAAAATGGAGGCCACTGCAGCAGCCAGCCCAAGGTCACAAATCTAAACCTAAGCCAGGCTGCACTTCCAGAAAATGCCCCACTGTAGAGGAAACCTAACCTACACCCATCACAATCCCCTAGCGCAGCTTTAGCCAGCTCACCTCACCCTGGAAAATAGGACCTGCTAAGCTTATAAGCTGAAGCTCCAATATTGTGGCCACCTGATGCCAAGAGCGGACTCATTGGAAAAAACCCTGATGTGCTCGGAAAGACTGAGGGCAGGAGGAGTATGGGATGGCAGAGGCCGAGATGGTTGGATGGCGTCACTGACTCAATGGACATGAGTTCGAGCAAGCTCTGGGAGATGGTGAAGGAAACCTGGCATGCTGCAGTCCACAGGGTCACAAAAGAGTCAGACATGACTTAACAACTGAACAACAAAAACAAGCTTATAAGGAAATGGCTGACCTCCTAGGTCATCTTGCCCTCTTTTCTGTTTCCTCTTTGAAGGTCTATAAACTCGCTCTTGCCCAGACTCCCTCAGGAAGAGTGCTCTATTGTCTATGAGGCAGTGTACTCCTCAATCTGTGGATGGTTTTCTCATAGATAAGGGACGTCAAGCTCATGACTAAATTGTATTATTTTTGTCATTTGACAGTATGGACTCCCAATTTACAAAAGGTTCAAAGGGAGGTTCCATGTCTTGCCCCTGGTAAATGCTATGGAGTCCAGAAATCTGACATTATGACTATAGCAATCAGTCCAGAAACCACCCTGCTGAGTCTACCAGGCTGGGACCCAGAGGGTGTCGTGTGAGTATGAGAGCCCCAGGAAGCTCTGGACAGGTTTCCATAGCTAAACTGATTTCAAAGGCCTTGAATTCATACCTGTAGGACAACAGTTTTAAAGCACTGTTTATATAAAACTGTTTATTGTAACATTCTCAAACACCTCAAAGTAGAGAGACTATATCTGTAATTTAGTATGGCACAGCTTTTTTAAAATTTGAAAACTCACTGAGTCATATGAGGAGGTCCATGATAAAAGGTAGCAAGAGAAAAATACACAATTGGTTTATAGTCCTAGCTCGGCTATAAATAAGCTCAGTTCAGTTCAGTTCAGTCACTCAGTTGGTCCGACTCTTTGTGACCTCGTGGACTGCAGCACACCAGGCCTCCCTGTCCATCACCAACTCCCGGAGCTTACTCAAACTCATGTCCATTGAGTCTGTGATGCCATCCAACCATCTAATCCTCTGTTGTACCCATCTCCTCCCACCTTCAATCTTTCAAGGTCTTCATCATCAGGGTCTTCTCCAATGAGTCAGTTCTTCACATCAGGTGGCCAAAGGATTGGAGTTTCAGCTTCAGCGTCAGTCCTTCTAATGAATATTCAGGACTGATTTCCTTTAGGATGGACTGGTTTGATCTCTTTTCAGTCCAAGGGACTCTCAAGAGTCTTCTCTAACACCACAGTTCAAAAGCATCAATTCTTCAGTGCTCAACTTTCTTTATAGTCCAACTCTCACATCCATACATGACTACTGGAAAAACTACAGCTTTGACTAGACAGACCTTTGTTGGCAAAGTAATGTCTCTGCCTTTTTAATATGCTATCTAGGTTGGTCATAGCTTTTCTTCAAAGAATCAGTGTCCTTTAATTTCATGGCTGCAGTCACCATCTGCAGTGATTTTGGAGCTCCCCAAAATAAAGTCTCTCACTGTTTCCATTGTTTCCCCTTCTATTTGCCACGAAGTGATGGGACCAGAGGCCATGATCTTAGTTTTCTGAACATTGAGCTTTAAGCCAACTTTTTCACTCTCCTCTTTCACTTTCATCAAGAAGCTCTTTAGTTCTTCTTCGTTTTCTGCCATAAGGCTAGTGTCATCTGCATATCTGAGGTTATTGATATTTCTCCCAGCAATCTTGATTCTAGCTTGTGCTTCATCCAGCCTGGCATTTCCCATGATGTACTCTGCATATAAGTTAAATAAGCAGGGTGACAATATACAGCCTTGACATACTTCTTTCCCAGTTTGAAACCATTCTGTTGTTCCATGTCCAGTTCTAACTGTTGCTTCCTGACCTCCATACAGATTTCTCAGGAGGCAGGTAATGTGGTCTGGTATTCCCACCTCTTTAAAAATTTTCCACAGTTTATTGTGATCCACACAGTCAAATGCTTTGGCATAGTCAATAAAGCAGAAGTAGATGTTTTTCTGAAACTCTCTTGCTTTTTCAATGATCCAACGGATGTTGGCAATTTGAACTCTGGTTCCTCTGCCTTTTCTAAATCCAGTTTGAACATCTGGAAGTTCACGGTTCACATACTGTTGAAGTCTGGCTAGGAGGATTTTGAGCAAGCTAGTATTGAATGAGCAAGCTAGGATGAATAAGCTAGTATTGAAAAAATCATGATGACTTGTTCACTGAGACATAAAATCTGGAACCTGAAAGATACGTGTGGGACTTTCCAGACTTTGTATCCTATTCTTTGATTAGAAAGTTCTGTCACTCACTGTGTATACAAGCATTGGTGTGTTCGTTGCTCAGTTGCGTCCGACTCTCTGCAACTCCATGGACTCTAGCCCACCAGGCTCCTCTGTCCATAGGATTCTCCAGGCACAAATACTGGAGTGGGTTGCCTTTTTCTTCTGTAGGGGATCTCCCCGACCCAGGGGTCAAACCCAGGTCTCCTGCATTGCAGGCAGATTCTTTTTCCATCTGAGCCACCAGGGAAGCCCATATACAAGCATTAAGCCACCATTATCTCTTGCCTTCATTAACGTCCCTTGCCCATTCCTGCTCCTCTACATTCCATTCTTCACCTAGAAGACTTATAAGGTCAACTTTAAAAAATGCAAATCAGATCATCTGATCACATCATTCCTGTGCTAAAATCCCCTCCGAGCTTTCTCATTTCTTTTAGGGCAATGTTTGAGCTGCTTAACAAGTTCAGGAAGGAGCTGCCTGGCCTAGGCTGCTACCTCTCCTGCCACCAGCTCCTCCACATTGGCCATTTCCAGTCTCAAACCATCTCCACATGCTGTTCCAACTACCTGGATGGTACTTCTGGGAACCTATCCGCATTCCATCAGGGACCCACTTGACTTGGGTAGCTTGATCTCATTTCAGGAATTTGCTTAGATGTCATGTCTTCCAGAAAAACTTTACCTGAATTACATCAAGTCTTACTAGGCCTCTATGAGCTCTGTTAGCACCTGGTACTTGGATGTCGTGGTCATAAGCACCATTTATTTAATTATGCATGGCAGCCAATGACATCCATTAATAATATGCGTAACCTAGTCTGGACCAGGACAGAGTAACTGAAGGAGACAGTGACTCTGTAAACAGATAAGGGCGGGGATCCCCAAAGAGAACCAGGCATGGTTTTCTTGACATAAGAGAAGTCATCTTCGGTATAAGCCATTTTGTGATCTAAGCCTGGCCACAATAACTGCCCTTGAATGGGTCTCAGTAATTAATGGTTTTAAGGGAAGTGAGTGAATGAAGGAACAAAGGAAAAGCAGTCAGGAAACAACAGTTCTGCAATAAAACAGAACTCTAGTTCCTCCTCAGGGAGTATACATAGCAATCTGATACATATCTTTGAGTTCTGCAGGAACTAACGCCCCCACCCAGGTGGAGGATCAAATGATGATGTCAACCTTTTCCAACTTTATTCCACTAAAGTTTGGACTCTGTCGATTTTGCACCAATTCTAGGCTGAAATCTCTCTTACTCAATTCTCCCTTCATGAATATACACATACCGCCCAAGCCCTTTCATGAGTATGCATGTACCCTTCACTTAAAACTTCCACATTTTGCTGTCTGGGGAGACACTGCTTTGGGAAGGCTCTCTGGTGTTCTCCTTACTTGCTACAAGTAATAAAGTTGTTGATGGAAAATTAATCAGTTAATCTAAGAAAGAAATGGAAAATGTTATCTGAGCCAAATTGGAGGATTACAACCTGGGAAGAGCATCTCAGCTCCAAGAACTATTACATCCTTTAGAAGTAAAGGCATAGTTATATAAGCTTTTTTGAGACAGAGGGCTAGATATTGAATGAGTCACTGTAGTAGGTCATATGACCCCTTACAACATCGAGAAAGAATGTTATCTTTTAAGGAGTCTTCTTTGTGATGCTAGAAGAAGTTGCTTTCTAAGGTTGAGCAGGTACTCCTCCCCCCTTCACAGAGGCAGGGAGGAGAGGAGGTTTGGTAATGTATAATGCAGATATGCAATGCACAGTGCAGGGAGAGAGGAGTCCAAAGGGCTGAAAAGATTTCTTGTTTAAACTTCTCCTGTTTTACCACAAAAATATGACTTTTATTTCACAAATCCTTACTTCTTCCAATCTTTGGCTTGGTTGAATCTTTTGGCTCGACAGCCACCAAAAGGCAAACCCAGTTTCTGGGTAACAACTTTGTGGAGGAAATCCATCCAACAAGCCTCACACAGTTTTATATGTGGGAGGGGGTTCACTGAGGGAGGGGAACTGTCTCAGTGACCTTTCAGGAATATTCAGATACTGACATTGATAGCTTGCCAGACTAACTTACCCTGTGGTCAGGTACCATCCATTTTTTTCACTCATAGAATGAGTGGTAAGCAGAGCAACTATTGGTCAGTACCAAGTTAGGCTGAATTAGCAAATGAGTAGGAACTGGGTAAGCCTTTTGTTTTCGTTTTGACCGAATCATGCAGCATGTAGAGTCTTAGTTCCTTGACCAGGAATCAAACCTGTACCCCCTGCATTGGAATCATGGAGTCTTAACCACTAGACCAACAGGGAAATCCTAGTATGACCACAGAAAGATCCCTGGGCAAAGACTGCCCCAAATTGGCCTTGGATACCAGGTTAAGAATTTTTTAATTTATCCTGAAACCAAAGAACCATGTACTCAATAACCAGTATGATCACCATGCCTTTGTGAAGCTCTGCTAAACACAGCTTTGAATGCAAGTTTAAATGCCCATAAAACAAGCCAGTGGAGAAGTCAAAGTAAAAGTTCTATGTTTAGAGTTCAGGGAAGAGACCTGGGCTGACAACGCAAATTTGGGAGATCATTTGCATCATTAAGAAGATATTTAAAGTCATGAGGATAAACAGGGAGGGATGAAGGAAGGGAAAAGATGAGAGAAGAAATAAAGACCAACAGAGATTAATTGACCTGTTGTTGATCATTCCCTAAGTCATGTCCGACTCTTTGTGACTGCATTGGACTGCAGCACGCCAGGCTTCCCTGTCCTTCACTGTATCCCGGGGAGTTTGCTCAAACTCATGTCCATTGAATCAGTGATGCCATCCAACCATCTCATCTTCTGTCACCTCCTTCTCCTGCTTGCAATCTTTCCCAGCATCAGGGTCTTTTCCAATGAGTTGGCTCTTTGAATCAGGTGGCCAAAGTATTGGAGCTTCAGCATCAGTCCTTCCAATAATATTTAGGATTGATTTCCTTTAGGATTGACTGGTTTGATATCTTTGCAGTCCAAGGGACTCTCAAGAGTCTTCCCTAGTACCTCAGTTCGAAAATATCAATTCTTCAGCCTTCAGTCTTCTTTATGATCCAACTCTCACAGCCGGACATGCTGCTGCTGCTGCTGCTGCTAAGTCGCTTCAGTCATGTCTGGCTCTGGGCAGTCCCATAGACAGCAGCCTACCAGGCTCTTCTGTCCCTGGGATTCTCCAGGCAAGAACACTAGAGTGGGTTGCCATTTCCTTCTCCAATGCATGAAAGTGAAAAGTGAAAGTGAAGTCGCGCAGTCCTGTCCAACTCTTCGTGATCCCATGGACTGCAGCCTACCAGGCTCCTCTGATCATGGGATTTTCCAGGCAAGAGTACTGGAGTGGGTTGCCATTGCCTTCTCCAATGATCAGACATGACTACAGGCAAAACCATTACTTTGACATATGGACCTTTGTCCACAAAGCAGTGTCTCTGCTTTTTTATTACTCTGTCTGGGTTTGTCATAGCTTTCTTTCAAGGAGCAAGAGTCTTTTAATTTCATGGCTGCAGTCCCTGTCCATAGTCATTTTGGAGCCCAGGAAAATAAAGTCTGTTACTGTTTCAGCTTTTTCCCCATCTATTTGCCATGAAGTGATGGGACTGGGTGCCATGATCTTAGTTTCTTGAATGCTGAGTTTTAAGCCAGCTTTTTCACTCTCCTCTTTCATCCTCATCAAGAAGCTCTTTGGTTCCTCTTCACTTTCTGCTATTAGAGTGGTATCATTTGCATATCTGAGGTTATTGACATTTCTCCCAGCAATCTTGATTCCAGCTTGTGATTCATTCAGCCTGGCGTTTCACATGATGTACTCTGCACAGAAATTAAATAAGCAGGGTGACAATATATAGCCTTGATGTACTCCTTTCCCAATTTTGAACAAGCTCATTGTTTCATGTCCGGTTCTGTTGCTTCTTGACCTGCTTTCAGGTTTCTTTGCAGACAGGTAAGGTAGTCTGGTATTCCTAGCTCTTTAAGAATTTTCCATAGTTTGTTGTGATACAACATCAAGCTGGAATGGAGGATGAAGAGGTAGCAAAAGGAGACTGGAGAGGGAACAGAGATATCAGAGAACAAAATGGTACAGTGTCAGAGAAACCAGAGGGCTGGGTCAAATGCTGTTGAGAGGCAGTGACAGATTAGGAGTGGAAGGCATATATTAGATTTGGCAACATAGGAGACAGCCAGGGCTTTAAAAAGGTCACTTAGGGGACTTACTTTGTGATCCAATGGTTAGGAATTGGTGCTTCCACTGCAGGGAACATGGCTTGGATCCCTGGCCCAGCAAGTAAGATTCTGCATGCCGCATGTTGCAGCCCAAAAAAAGGTCACTTCATGTGAGTGATGAAGTCAGATGCCTGATTGAATCTGAATGGGTTGAAGGGTAAATGAAAGTTAAAGATGTGGAGATAGTGAAAGTAGAAAATTTATAATGCAGATGTACCTGAGACTTCGGAGAAGGCAATGGCACCCCACTCCAGTACTCTTGCCTGGAAAACCCCATGGGCAGGGGAGCCTGGTAGGCTGCAGTCCATGGGGTCGCTAGAGTCAGACACGACTGAGCAAACTTCACTTTCACTTTTCACTTTCATGCATTGGAGAAGGAAATGGCAACCCACTCCAGTGTTCTTGCCTGGAGAATCCCAGGGACGGAGGAGCCTGGTGGGCTGCCGTCTCTGGGGTCGCACAGAGTCGGACACGACTGAAGCGACTTAGCAGCACCTGAGACTTCTAGAAGAGATTTATACTCTACAAACATTAATTACATTCCTAGAGGAATCCTGATGATTTCACCTACAAGTTTGGATGCCTAGTACACACCCTACCGTGCTACGATATTGAAATACTGAGAGCAATACTTGAGGAAGTTTCAAATGTGGATTCTAGACCCTGACCACCTGGGCTCCAATTCCAGCTATTTCACTAACTAGTTCAATGACGTTCCGCAATTACCACAACTCTGAGTCTTGGTTTCCTCATCTGTGAAAAAAGGGTAGTTAGTAGATGCTGGTTCATGACTCTATTATAGAGATAATATCTTAAATAAAGACCATGTCTGTCATCCTATGCTTAAAATCTCTCAACTTGCACATAACTGCCATGAAGGACAGAGGGAGGTCGAGATAAGATAAAGACTTGGCTAGGGCTTTGTTGCAATTATCTAGCTATTTTCCTCAGTAGTGGCTTGTGTGTTGTCTAATCTCTTGCTGATAGATCCCTACTTAGGAAGAAAGGAGTGATATTTAATAATAAGTCAATCTGATCAAGTTCCTTTTTGTTTTAAATCTACCAGTATCTCTCCATGGTAAAGCATGTCTGGTTTAAGATAGTTTCTATTCATATTTTTTTCAAATTTAATTTAATTTAATTTCTGGCTATGCTGGGTCTTCATTGCTGCTTGTGGGCTTTTTTGAGTTGCAGTGAACTCGGGGCTACTCTCATTGTGATGTCTTCTCTTGTTGCGGAGTACAGGCTCTAGGTATGCGGCACATGGGTTTAGTTGCCCTGTGGCATGTGGAATCTTCCTGGACCAGGGATTGAACCCGTGTCCCCTACACCGGCAGGTGGATTCTTAACCACTGGGCCACCAGGGAAGTCCTATTCATATTCTTTTCACTCTTGAATGTCCCCTTAGAAAAACTCTTCCTCTGTTAATCCATTTGGGCTTCCCTGGTGCCTCTGTGGTAAAGAACCCACTAGCCAACGCAGGAGACTTGGGTTTGATCCCTGGGTCCAGAAGATCTGCAGCAGCAACCCACTCCAGTATTCTTACCTGGGAAATCCCATGGACCGAGGAGCCTGGTAGGTTACAGTCCATGAGGTTGCAAAAGAGCCAGACATGACTTAGTGACTAAACAACAACAATTTAGTTCCTGCTTTTGAGATATCATTCCACTGAATTTTAAGAATTCTCTGATCTAAAGTCTTGGTTCACAGAGTGTAGCGCATCAATCAGAAATACTGTCATCACCTGAGAGCTTAGTAAAAGTGCAGAATCTGAAGCCCAACCCAGACCTAGTGAATCAGAATTTGCATTTTGACAAGCTGTCTGTGCACATTAAAGTTTAAGAGGCACTGTTACAAAGGAGGTAAAAGGAACTTAGGAAGACTTCCGGGATCCAAGAATTTTTGCACTGAAGTAGGACAAATTAAAACTAAACCTACCATGTAAATGTTTTCCAAAATTAGGTGTACAAGTTCAGAATAAGACTTGTGACATTTTGTCTACTCATTCCAGTGACTTGCCACACCTGAATGTTTAAACTCCTTTTTAAGTTAAGTATTCAACTTTTTTTGAGAGTTGGCCTTTCTTATTGATAAGTAGGACTTAAATAACGACAACAGAAAGGACACATTATTTTAGACTTGGCCCTGGGACAAAGTCATCTCTAAGAACATAAGTCAAATAGAAGAGGTCAAATGGGTTTCTTTGCCATAGCTTCTTTTTTATTTTCCCCTTCCAGAGTCAATGGTAGCCACTTTAAAAAATCTTCTTTTCCTATTTCTAAAGGACTCAAATTTTACTGCTTATAGACAACCCAGCGTTCTCTATGACAATTTGTTTCTTGTATTATTCCATATAAGAATTTGATAATTTTGAAATTTCCTTTCTGTGAACTTCTTAGTTTCAAAAGATTTTTTTTAGACACATCTACTTGCAACTCTAGTCACCATGTTTGCAAGTATAGATTGTCAATTTTAAATAATGTTAAGAGTGAGCTCAAAAAGACATTATGAATTTTATGATGAGTATAGCTTATATTACTTGGGCATATTTGAAATGTAATGAATTGTGGAAGGTAGTGGGAACCCAAAGTACAACTTTATCCAGTATGACAGGCATCTAGACTGGGAAATGGCCAACAGCGGAAACCTGGAGAGTTAGGATCTGAAAAAGGAGCATCTGGTCCTTGATCAGCTGTTGCGGTATGATGGGCTGGGGATCAGGACCTATTAAACTTAAAAAAATTTATAATCAGGTACTTTAAATAGTCTTAAATTTTCAGTTATTTCCCCCAAATCAGGATGAATTAAAGGTGAACATTTTGTTCCAATATAACTAAAGTAATATATTGGATGAGACTATTTTATGCCCATTCCTGTGAACACCACTGTCCTGGTCTATTTACTGAGATACTGTCCCAAACAAGCCAGTAATCTTGACTCCCACTCCCATTCCCCTCTTTGCCTATATGAGAAAGAACATGATTTTAGAGTCTAGGGATCTGAGTTTATATCCCAAGGTAGCTTCATTTTTCCTCATCCGTAAAGTGGGTCTGATAATATTCTGGGACTAAGATGGGTCTGTACAAACTTTCTCCTATAATCATGAACCAATAAATGTTAGTTCCTTTCTCTGGCACTGCCTGAAATGTCTTAATCCCTCAAGAATGCTGGGTATAGAAGGTAGAAATAGTTTATGGAAGCCCTTAGGGCACTAAGGTACTGTTATTGGCCTAGAAAGCATCTCCTCTTTTCTCTACCTGCCCTCAGAATTCCCCAGCTACAGTCTTGCAATGTTAAGAATCACTTTGCCCACAGCAGAGGCGGTAAATCCAGTGAAGATCTGAGATGAAACTGCTGCCACAAATGGCACGTTTTGCCCATGTGATGATGGGCATACATTTTAGAAAGGAAAATAATATATATCAGTAAAAACAAACCCTTAGAAGTTCCCTTTGCTCTCAGTATAGCTTTCAGCAGAGCCTGTAACCTCTGGCACTATGGACACTACCTTTACTGAGGCAATAGTCTCCATTGTTGTGGGCAGCCTCCCAGAGTAATTGACAGTGGCAGGGGTTAGGAGAGGAAGGAGGACTACAGAACAGACATCAAAGGCAATTATTGCAAAACCCAGCTGGTAGTGAATGGAAGCAGTCACTCAGAATGTCATTTGGAAATGAATTCCCTGGGCAGATTAAATGTTTTGATAGTCACTAGAGTAAACATATGACCCTGGAGTTTTGACCACATCTGCTTCCTGGGGTTGAATATTTCCTGATTTGCAAATGCATGCCTCCCCGTACCTCAGAAGCTGTTTGATTAGATTTCTAAGGTGGTGACATCTGTTTTCCATTCCACAGTGAGTTCCTATACTCCTTTCTTGCTTGCAGCAAATAGTTATGCAGTACCTACTATGTGCAAGGCATTGCTTCAGGTAAATGACACTTTGACCATAGCGGTGGGCAGATGGGCACATTAATTCAAACCAGAGATCTTACACAAATTACCACCCTGTCAATTATTTTTGCCAATAATGGCTCCAGGCCACCAGGAAAACTTCCTCTCCAGGTAGCTATAAAATCTGAGAAATCTAATATTTTGAAGACCCCCAGAAAATTCAGCTCCCCTTATTTTCCTTATCTTAATATTGGGGAATAGATCCCACATTTTTTTTAGTATTTTATATGCTTATATTTTCTTGTATATACTTCTCAACTTCTTTTTTTTTGGTAGTACTCCTACATATGCCTAAAATTGAGATCCCTATACCTTATTATAGAGCTTCCCTGGAGGCTCAGTGGTAAAGAATCTGTCTGCCAATGCAGGAGATGTGGGTTCTTTGAAAACTAGACAAAATTGATAAAGCTTTTAGCAATGTTCATTAAGCAAAAAAGAGTGGGCCCAAATAAATAAAATCCCAAATGAGAGAAGTTATAATCAACATTACAGATACATAAATGGTTACTATGAACAATTACGGAGAAGGCAATGGCACCCTACTCCAGTACTCTTGCCTGGAAAATCCCATGGATGGAGGAGCCTGGTGGGCTGCAGTCCATGGGGTCGCTAAGAGTCGGACATGACTGAGCGACTTCACTTTCACTTTTCACTTTCATGCATTGGAGAAGGAAATGGCAACCCACTTCAGTATTCTTGCCTGGAGAATCCCAGGGACGGGGGAGCCTGGTGGGCTGCCGTCTCTGGGGTCACACAGAGTCAGACACGACTGAAGCGACTTAGCAGCAGCATAAACAATTAGAATCAATCAAATGGATAACCTAGAAGAAATGAATAAATTCCTAGAAACGTACAATTGTCTAAGATTCAGTCAGAAATTCAAAATGTGAACAGACTCATTACCTGTAATGAAACTGAATCAGTAATTTTAAAAACTCCCAACAAGCAAAAGTCCATTGCCAGACAGCTTCATAGGTGTATTCTACGAAACATCTAAAGAACAGTTAACATCTATCCTTCTCAAGCTATTCCAAAAAATGAAGGCGGAAAAAGAAACCCAAAAAACCTCTTGAAATCATCCTATAAGGCCAGCATGACCCTGATATCAAAATCAGACAAAAACAACACAAAAAAAGAAAATAACAGGCTAATGTCATTGATGAATATAAGTGCAAAAATCCTCAACAAAATATTAGCTAACCAAATTCAACAATACATGAAAAGAATTATACACCTTTAAAAGCATTATAGTTGATTTACAATGTTGTGTAGTTTCTGGTGTACAGCAAAGTGATTCATTTATATATATATACATTCTTTTTCATATTTTTCCATCACTGATTTTTACAGGACATAGAATATAGTTCCCTGTGCTATACAGTAGGACCCTGTGGCTTATCTATGTTATATATAGCAGTTTGTATCTGCTAATCCCGAATTCTAATTTATCCCTCCCCCATCCCCTTTCCCTCTTGGTAACCAAAGTTTGTTTTCTATGTCTCTGAGTCTGTTTCATAAATAAGTTCATTTGTGTCATATTTTAGATATCACACATAAGTGATATCATATGGTACTTGTATCTTTCTTTCTGACTTACTTCACTTAGCATTGATAATCTCTAAATCTATCCATGTTGCTGCAAATGGCATTATTTCATTCTTTTTAGGGCTGAGTAGTAGTCCATTATATACAAACCTTTTTTTTTTTTTTTAGCTGCACCAGCAAGTTCTGGGGAACAGCATGCTGACTATAATGCTATATTATGTATTTTTAAATTGCTGAGAGAGTAGATTTTAAATATTTTCATCCTACACATACACAATTTATGATTACATGAGGTGATGAATGTTAATTAGCCTTATTGTGGTAATAATTTTACATATATTTTATGTATTAAATCATCATATAGTATACTTAAACTTTAACAATGTTACATGTCAGCAATATCTCAATAAATCTGGAGAACAAAATAAGAAATGAGAAAAAAATTCACTTCATAGACTTCAAAGACACAAATTTTTATTTAAATTTTTAAAAATATTAAAACAAAACCCAAAATTCTCCAAGTCCCAATCCTGGCTATGCTTTCCCTAGTTAATGACTTTGGATAAGTTGCTTAACTGCTCTGGGCCTTGATTTCTTCATCTATGAAACAGGAATAATAATTATATTTAACTCACAGCAGTTGTGAGAATTAAATTATGTAATACCCGTAAAGGGCTTAGGAAAATGCCTGGCAGATAATCATAATGGTTTGTGATAATGAGGATGATGGTGAGGGAGGAGGAAGGGGAGGGTGAGAAGGAGGAGAAAGTTTGTGTCAATGATGACTGCCTCTCCTGGGTTTGAATTCTTCTTTTTAAAAAAAAATATATTTATTCATTTGGCTGTGCTGGGTTTTTAGCTGTGGCATGTGGGATCTAGTTTCCTCACCTGGGATCAAACCCAGGCCCTGGGGCTTCATTTGCAGACCCACCAGTAGAAAGTGAGGATGAAGATGAGGAGGGAGCTACAGCATGGAACAGCCACAGCTCTGTTCCCGTGGACCCAGAACACGCAGAGCTGGTGAAAAGGACGATGGCTGGCTTACGCCTGCCTGCACCAGGGGTTCAGGCCTGGGCTCGTGAGATATCAGATGCCCAGTGGGAAGATGTGGTACAGAAGGCCCTCCAAGGCCAGCAGGCCACCCCTGCCTAGAAGTGACTACCCTGAGAGTTGCCTTACCTCCCTGCATTCCAGGCAGGGACGGAACAGCACAGGACTGAACACATTCTGGTGGTCACATCCACCTTCATCCTCCCTGGCTCCCCTCCACATCAAGGCAAATCAGACTTCTCAGAGCCTCACTTTATCAGGTTCCGTACATATGGGAACACTGGCCCAAACCCAACCCACCTTAGCGCGTATCACTCTGAGGAGAATAAAGCACCCTATGTGCACAGCCAAAAAAAAAAAAATGTCTGGCTTCCCTGGTGGCTGAGTCAGTAAAGAATCTACCTGCAATGTGGGAGACCTGGGTTCAATCCCAGGGTTGGGAAGATCCCCTAGAGAAGGGAACAGCTATCTACTGCAGTATTCTTGCCTGGAGAATCCCTATGGGCAGAGGAGACTGGCGGGCTATAGTCCATGGGGTGGCAAAGAGTGGGACACGACTGAGCACAGCACAGCATAGTTAAAATGCCACTTCATTTCCACTAGATGGCAGCTGCTTATTGAAAGTCACTCAGTCGTGGCTGACTCTTTACAACCCAGAGGCCAGAATACTGGAGTGGGTAGCCCTTCCATTCTCGAGGGGATCTTCCAAACCCAGGAATCGAACCAGGGTTTCCTGCATTGCAGGCAGATTCTTTACCAGCTGAGCTACCAGGGAATCCCTAGATGGCAGTCAGTTCAGTTCAGTTCAGTCACTCAGTCATGTCCGACTTCTTGTGACCCCATGAATTGCAGCATGCCAGGCCTCCCTGTCCATCACCAACTCCCGGAGTTCACTCAAACTCATGTCCATCGAGTCGGTGATGCCATCCAGCCATCTTATCCTCGATCGTCCCCTTCTCCTCCTGCCCCCAATCCCTCCCAGCATCAGAGTCTTTTCCAATGAGTCAACTCTTCCATGAGGTGGCCAAAGTATTGGAGTTTTAGCATCAGTCCTTCCAATGAACACCCAGGGAAGGAACATTCAGGACTGATCTCCTTTAGGATGGACTGGTTGGATCTCCTTGCAGTCCAGGGGACTCTCAAGAGTCTTCTCCAACACCACAGTTCAAAAGCATCAATTCTTTGGTGCTCAGCTTTCTTCACAGTCCAACTCTCACATCCATACATGACCACTGGAAAAACCATAGCCTTGACTAGAAGGACCTTTGTTGGCAAAGTAATCTCTCTGCTTTTGAATATGCTATCTAGGTTGGTCATAACTTTCCTTCCAGGATGGCAGTAGACAGCAGCAAATACAGCTGAGCTCAACTCAACAAAGAGCTAAGGGAGTTGTGAATTCCTTGTGGTCCAATAGTTGGGCTTCCCTTGTGGCTCAGCTAGTAAAGAATCCACCTGCAATGCGGGAGACCAGGGTTTGATCCTAGTCCATGGGGTCACAAAGAGTTGGACACAGCTGAGCGACTAAGTGATTTTCACTTCGCTTCACTGCCACAGGCTAGGCTCAACTCTCAATCAGGAGTAGGATAAGAGCCCACAAGTTGAGTGGCCAAAACAAAAAGCAAAAAACAAAAAAAAATAGGACAGTTTTCATGCAGTTACTCACTAGGCCTAGTCCCACTTCTATAATTACACTGAAATGGGGCTGGAGCACATATATTATTTCAAATGAGTGAACTTCCTATTTGGCCTTAGGAATCTTTTGTTTGATGTAGATTGTAAAAAAAAAAAAAAAGATTATTTTTCATTAGAGCACCTATTCTAGATCCACTTGCATCTTCAGTTTCCATCTTCAGCTCTGGAGATTCTCACATACTCCTGTGCTCTGGCCTAGTCCCTTGTGGTTAGTGCATCAGCAGCAAGAGCTTCAGCTGGAAGCCTGTAGAAATGTAGACTCTTAGGCCTTAGCTTGACTTATTGTATCTAAGTGATTTGCATGCATATCAAAATCTGAGAAGCATAGTTCTAGCCACATTGAACTTCTTAAAATTCTCTAAAGGAGTCAGGAAGCCTTTGCACATGCTGGTCTTCCCCAGTGGGAAAGACCCTCTTCCCCATATGCTAGAAAAACTGGAGTCTTATTTAGTCTTCTTATATAATTAGTTAGTGAGGGAACCAGCAAGATGGTAAGTCCAGTTCAAGGAGGATAGAGGAGACTGGTAAACACATAGTCTATGGAAAAAAGATTGCTGGAGTAAGATTGAAAAGTAAATACAACACTGTATTTTATTGACACATTGTGCTTAGTCACTCAGTCATGTCCAGCTCTTTGTGACCCCATGGACTGTAGCCCACCAGGCTCCTCTGTCCATGGGGATTCTCCAGGCAAGAATATTGGAATGAGTTGTCATGTCCTCCTCCAGGGGATTTTTCCCAATCCAGGGATCAAACACAGGTCTTCTGCATTGCAGACAAGATTCTTTACCATCTGAGCCACCAAGGAAGCCCAAGAATACTGGAGTGGATAGCCTATTTCTTTTCCAGGGGATCTTCCTGACCCAGGAGTCGAACCAGGGTCTCCTGCATTGCAGGCAGATTCTTTACCAGCTGAGCTACCAGGGAATCCCTATTGACACTACTATTGCTACTAACTGTTGACACATTAGGAACACAATAACATTTAGCATAATCTTTTCTACTTGACAAAGTCATTTATAACTGATCTTCTACAAGTTAAGATCTAATTTTACAGACTCTAGGCTCTACTGGGTAAATAATAAGCCATATAAGATGACAGCCCCAAGAATTTGATGACCCCCTTCAGGCTTCTTAGAGAATGCTCTAGTATGACTTTATCAAAAGCAGATAGTAATATTTTGCTTTATTTCCAAATTTGGGATAATTTTTCTTAAAAGTTTAAATTTGATGGTGCTGGAGAAAACTCTTAAGTTCCTTGGATCCAAGGAGATCAAACTAGTCAATCCTAAAGGAAATCAACAGTGAATATTCATTGGAAGGACTGATGCCGAAGCTGAAGCTCCAATACTTTGGCCACTTGATTCGAAGAGCCGACTTATTAAAAAAGAGCCTGATGCTGGGAAAGATTGAGGGCAGGAGAAGGGGGCGATCGAGGATGAAATGGTTGGATGGCATCGCCAACTCAATGGACATGAGATTGAGCAAACTCTAGGAGATAGTGAAGGACAGGGAAGCCTGGCGTGCTGCAGGCCACAGGGTCCCAAAGAGTCAGACACGACTTAGTGACTGAACAACAGAGGCAATAGGAATATACATGCTAGGTTGCCAAAGTTCACTTATACAGTAGAATTCTACTTATGTTAGTTTCAGAGTATGAAATGAATATCTATTACATTCTAGAGCTGAATAGAAAGGAAAACAAGATCAAATTAGCCTTATCCTTTACATCTTCCTGACCATTTTGGCCCTACTTACATTAAATATAAACTGGGAATAGCATTTATTTCATTTGGCAATTGATCTTCAAAATTTGGTCTTGGAGTCCAAATACATTTTTAACATTTTAAAAAATTATTGAAGATCCTAAAGAGTGTTTCCTGTTATGGCTATCAATATTTAATGTTATTAGAATTAAACTAAGGAATTTAGAAAATATTTATTAACTCATTTAAAATAATAATATTCATTATTTAATATAAACAACAAAATTTTTGTGAACAGGAACTACATATTCCAAAACCCCACAAAGGTTTGGATTTGATTCAGGGGGAGCCAGTTAAAGTTTTCCACAGTGACTTTGGTGCTTCTGCAACTTCTGTTTAGATGAGATTTGATAACATGGTGGTCCAAGAGGGGCCTAGGAGTGATCATATACATTTTGGTATTTATATTGCCTAATTTACTACACCGATTAAATTTTTATTTTTACCTTATGTTTTTAAAAAATATTTGTTTATTTGGCTGTGCCGGCTCTTATCGGTAGCCTACATGATTTCCAGTTGCAGCAAGTGGGATCTAGTTACCTGACAAGGGCTTTAACCTGGGCCCCCTGAATTGGTAGTACAGAATCTTAGGCACTAGACCACCAGAGAAGTCCCTCATTAAATTAAAAAAAATTTTTTTTAATTCTCTAGGGGACTTCCCCTGTAGTCCCATGATTAAGGCTCCACCCTCCAATTCAGAGGGTTGCAGGTTCAATCCCTGGTCAGGGAACTAGGATCCCACATGCTATAGGAAATGTCCAAAAAGTAAAAGAAAAAAGAGTTCTCTGATCCATAGGTCTTGTGTAATCGATTAAGAGTAGGTATACATTGATTGGGAGAAGGCAATGGCAACCCACTCCAATACTCTTACCTGACAAATCCCATGGACGGAGGAGCCTGATGGGCTGCAGTCCATGGGGTCGCTAGGAGTCAGACACGACTGAGTGACTTCACTTTCACTTTTCACTTTCATGCGTTGGAGAAGGAAATGGCAACCCACTCCAGTGTTCTTGCCTGGAGAATCCCAGGGACAGGGGAGCCTGGTGGGCTGCCATCTATGGGATCGAGCAGAGTCAGACAGGACTGAAGCGACTTAGCAGCAGCAGCATACATTGATTGTGAACAGTATTTGAACAGTTTGTTGCTGTATTAACTGGGCTTTTTATCACAGTAAAATCATTATAGTGTAAGCTCCTTGAGGGTAGGGGTATTGATTCTGATGTATGTTTTATTCACTGCTAAATCTGGTTCCTAGGACAGTACACATGTAAATATTTTGTAAATATTTGTGGAATGAATGAATGAATGAAATTAATGTGATATTTCTAGGACTGTACTTCCTTCTGGATAGTAGGGATGGTTTCATTCAAAAGTAATTATTTATCTTAAATTTTTCTTTTTTGTAATTTCCAAATGTGATTATGCAGAGTATCTACTTTTAAAAAGGTCGGGGTAGGGACTCTAAAAACACCTTTGTGGTAAGAGTCATAAGTGCTTGAGAATTCTTTTCAAAGATGTGCAATTTACATTTACTGATAGTTTTTAAAAATTCTGAGAACCATGCACGTAATAAGCTAGCAAAAATGTTTTCAATAAATTCTCAGTTTTGACCCCTATATCTCTCTGTTTTCCAGCTAACTAGAAGCATCTGTGATTTTTGAGATCTTTTTACATATTCTAGATACAAGTCCTTTGTTGGATACGTGGTTTGCAAATATTTTTGGCCAATCTGTAGTTTGTCTTTTCATTCTCTTTACAAGGTTTTTTGCAGAGCAAAATTTTTTACCTTTGATGAAGTCCAATTTATGTTTGTCTTTTCATGAACTATACCTTTGTGTCAAGTCTATGAACTCCTTGCTTAGCTTCTGAAGATTTTCTACGTATCTCTAAAATTTTTAAGTTTCACTTTTACATTTAAATTCACATTCCATTTTGAGTTAATTTTAGTGTAACAAGACTTCCTTTTTCTAAGTTATGGATGCCTTTTATTTATTTATTTTTTCACTGTCTGACATTTTATTATTTATTTATTTATATTTTTGTTTTTACTTTATTTTACTTTACAATACTGTATTGGTTTTGCCATACATTGACATGAATCCACCACGGGTGTACATGAGTTCCCAAACATAAACCCCCCTCCTACCTCCCACCCCATATCATCTCTCTGGCTCATCCCCGTGCATATGGATGCCTTTTAAAAGCCAATAATTAAATATGAACTGGATAATTTCCTATGATAGGGTTTGTATATAAGATCTCTTGTTTGGTTGTAGCATGAGAAACAGTAAAAGTACCTTTATATTGCATAATTTGAGAAGATTCAGCAGTAACCGTAATCAAGGCAGACCAGCAGTAAGTAACAGAACACTAAAGTTAAAAGTCAGACTTCCTGGAGGCATCATCAACCAGGTGATTCAGCATAAACGAAAAATGTATTTAAATGAAGTGACCATACAGTAGGACTAGAAAAAAATTTTATTTTGCCAAAACAGCCTAGACACTTTATCAAATGTTCATTCATTTGGAGCTGTGGAGATCTAAGTAGTAGTGAGTAACTAAAGGAGAACAAAGCCACAAGGATTAACTTCAGAACACATCTCCTAGCTTGCTCTTGGTGTTACTAACACGCCAATGGCTGCATTGACCATTTTTATTTGGCAAGTTTGTCCAGCGGTCAGTAAACTACAGCCCACAGTCTAAACATGGCTTGCTGCCTGTTTTTATAAAGTTTTGCTGGAACACAGCCACGTCCATTTGCTGACTCACTCATAATCTGCCTGCTTTTGCACTACAATGGTAGAGGTGATCAGTTGTGACAGACTGCATGACTCACAAAGTCTAAAGTACTTATTCTCAGGTCCTTTACAGAAAAATTTTTGTTATTCTTATTCTTGGCTGACAAATGCTGATACAGTTATGTGAAAAGCACCCTGGTATGAAATATTTCTAAGGTGTGATATCAACTGTTCGGAACAAAATAACAAAAAGGCAGCAGCATCAATTTATAAGAAATCTACCTTGAGGGGTAAACGGTTTTCTTTTTGAAGCTGAAATTCCTCCTAACACAACTCTAAGCATTGTTCCTGAGTCTGTGCTCAGATATCAGTTTGTGTTCCTGAACATCAAAGATGAAGATGTTTATAAGCAAATGTCTATGTTATTAATATCTGGTAACAGAAATCCCACAAAGTTGAGAAAATATTTTGGTATGAAAGCAAAAAAACATATTTATGACCAAAATAAGTCATTTTAAGACCATTGTCCAAAGAATTTACATTATATATCTCAGAAAAGTAAAAACACATTTCAAATTTATGCTCTGGCCTCAACAGGACACTAGCCAGAACTTTAGCCGAGCATGGTGCCTGGTGTACAGTGTCTTCTCGTCCCAGTACCTGAGGTTGCTGACATCAAGGGGTGGGCATGTGATGGCACCAATTGTGGTATGTCACCTCTAGAAGGACTGATGCTGAAGCTGAAGCTCCAGTACTCTGGCCACCTGATTCGAAGAACTGACTCATTAGAAAGACCCTGATGCTGGGAAAGATTGAAGGGGGAGAAGGGGACGACAGAGGATGGCATCACTGACTCAATGGACATGAGTCTGAGCAAGCTCCAGGAGATGGTGAAGGACAGAAAAGCCTGGCATGCTGCAGTTCATGGGGTCACAAAGAGTCAGACATGACCGAGCAAGTGAACAACGACCACAAGCTCTACACCCAGCCTTTTAGACTCTGTGATGACAGAATTCTGCAGACCTCCCATCTGCTTTGCTAGCTGGCTTCTTGTGCCAATAGGATGTGTATGGGAGACACCGCAAGTCAGGGTGACAGAGGAGGGACTCACTGTTTCTTTTAGTGGTGCCCCAGCTTTGGCCCTTCACTGGCAGTGGCAGCTGGTTCCAGCCTCCAGCTTAATTTTGGAAATTACTGTATTCACTTGTTCTGGAGTTCCCTATGTAACCCCATCCCCAATACCTACACTAGAAAAGCTTCTAGAGAGCCCTGACCTCCTTTGTTAAGTTCAGCCCCCAGACAGTTTCTGGGACATAGAAGACGCTGAAGAACCTGGGGTTGACTGACACAAGGTTATCCAGGGCTCTTACAACGTTCTTGTTCGCTGCAGGGACGGGGCGCTTTCTCCTACAGAAGGGTTGGGGGCGGGGCAGGTGGGGGGTAGGGAAGTGGGAAGCTAGTAACCACCCTCCTCTACCTTACTTTCCCCACTTCCTCCATACCCTCTCCTCGCGCCCATCCTTTCCTGGCCCTCCTCCCTCCTCCAACCTGCTCTGTTCCTCCTTTTCCCCTGCTCGCCCTCCGTCTTCCTACCGGCCCTTCCTTCACAGCCCTCGGTCACGTGTCCAACCCGAGGGCGCAGTCAGCGTCGCGCGCGCAGGCGCTGGAGCACATAGGGACCCCACCGCCAGCGAGGCGGGAGGATGGCGCTCGTGGGGCTGCCCTTGGTGCTGTTATTCTTGGTTGGGGACTCGGCAGGTAATGGTCACCAGTGGGTTTGGCAGCCAAGGGAAGCGGCAGAGTTACCTGGGGGGGGGGGGGGGCGGGGCGGGGGTGGGAGGGAGGGGGGGGGTCTCATCGCTTCTCGGCCTTTTGATTGAGATCAAGTGTAGACGGGGTCTCGCTAACGACTGCCCCTCCCCGCACCCGTTACTGGCGGTTGCAGGCCCGCCCCGCGGTTGTCTAAGGACATGAACCTGGGGGTGTGCGCGGGTGACATTGTGGAGCCACAGTGTTGTTGCTTGGGCGTTTCTAGTGACCCTGCTGCCTGCGCTTTCTCCCTTAAAGCAGATTTTCTGGAGTCCAGGATCAGGAGTCAAGTTTTTATGTACCCGGGGCCCTACAGAACCTTGGCAGGAGATGTACAGGAGTCAGGAATTGTGAATGCCAAGTGTGCCAGGCACTCGGGCTCATGAGAAAAGGGCCTCAGGCCAGCCAGACTTGACACCCACTTTAAAATGAAGTTAAAATGGTAACATCTAGTGGTAAACTTTGTATTTATTATCCTGAGCAACAAAAGAAAGCAATATCGTGAATTTTTGAGTTACTTTCTCTGACTTTTGGGTTCCTTTAGCTGAGAAAATGGATTTTTTGTTTCTTAAATACTGTGATGGAAGAGAGGGGAAATGGTCCCTGATGGTGGAGGGCTGTGGAGGGATCCTGAGGCATTAGGGAAGTCCTGGGGGCAGTAGTTAGGGTCTTCCTGCAGCCATTTTTCTGAATTAGCTGGTGCTCACATCTCTTGGCTGGCATGCCTCTGAGGTAGGTGTCGGTCAGTATGGGCTGTGGGTTCATCTTCCGCTGGCTCTGAATGTCCTGCTGCATACAGGGACCCATTCTGCTGGGACTAAAGCGGCACTAAGTTCTGTCGCAGCTGAAGCGCCATCCTATTCCTCTTGGAAGCCCCCCTCAAGGAACAGTAGGTGGACCATGGGACATGGCCTCTTCTGCTGTTGTTCCAAGGGTTGGGTAAGCATTCTCCCACTGAGGCTCAGGGAAGGTTCTCTCTGATCTCTAAACGTCCACTGGCTCCTCAGGAAGTGGCTGGTAGGGTGAGGGGAGAGGATCACCAACCCTGAGGAAGGCATGAGAGCCTCTTTTCTGACTTTTGTTATGTAGCTCCAAAGTCTTCTCTCAAGCAGACCTATTAGAGTGGTCAGTTATAGAACTGGTACCAAACATTTTCTGTGTGCCTGTTAAGAGAGGTGTCAGAATACAACTGAATATACTTTCTGGAAGTTCTTCAAAAGCTGGACATGGGAGAGAAAGGGAGAAGGTGCAGCTTGTATACATTACAAGCTGGATTTTGAAAACCCCTTATGAAGAAGAATTGACCTTAATCATATCCTTTAAAATGTCTGTTTTCTTCTTGCAGCCTCTTTGAATGCTCAATTTAGTCAACATTCAGAACATAGAACAGTAAGTAAGAAACCACTTTTACTGTTTCTACTAATACAATGAAGCCCACAAAGGTTGGAGTTGGAGACTGGTTTTCAGGTCTGACCTGCCACTTTGGAAACAGTTGACTGAATCTTTAGAAATCAGATTATCAGAAAGGCTTTTTGATACAGTGTAAATTTTGGTTGAAAAAGGCTCGGTCTTTGGGACTTCCCTGGTGGTCCAGTAGCTAAGACTTAGAGCTCCCAATGCAGGGGGCCAGGGTTTGATTCCTGGTCAGGGAAACACGTGCCGTAACTAAGAGGTTGCATGTCACAAACAAGATCCCACATGCCGCAACCTGGCACAACCAAATAAATAAAATAATTTTTAAAAAGAAAGGAAACAGCGCAGACCTTGGGAGCCTCAGGGCTTTGTTTCCTTTGATGATTCAGAAGGTCCTGGGCCTAATAATTATACGCTGTACAAAACATTTTATGTATATTAATAAATTAGATTGTGTGAAAGTAAAGGAAGACCAACCAAATGAGAACAAGAAAAAGGAGTTATTCAACATGTACCCCAGTGTTCATTGCAGCACTATTTACAATAGCTAAGACATGGAAGCAATCTAAATGTCCATGGACAGATGAGTGAAAAAATAAGATTACACACACACAAACACAGAGGAATATTGCTCAGCCATAAAAAAGAATAAAATAATGCCATTTGCAGCAATATGGATAGACATAGAGATTATCATGTTAAGTGAAGTAAGTCAGAGAAAGACAAATATCATGTGATATCATTTAAATGTGAATCTAAACTATGACACAAATTAACCTATCAATGAAACAGAAACAGACTCAGATATGGAGAACAGGCTTGTGGTTGCCAAGTGGGAGGGGGAGGGAAGGATAAATTAGGAGTTTGGGATTAACATATACACACTCATATATATATAACAGATAAACAAGAAGGACCTGCTGTATAGCATGGGGAACTATATTCAATGTCTATTAGTGATCTATAATGGAAAAGAATCTAGAAAAGAATCACTTTGCTGTACACTGAAACTAACATAACATTGTAAATAACTATATGTCAATTATCTTAAAAAGTTAATTTTAAAAGAAAGAGCTAGTTATTCAGAGCTTGATGTAGCAAGTGAGTCAGTCATGTCACCTGTGTTTTAGCTGAGACTCAAAGGCAGAGGAGTGGTAAAGCTTTATAATGGGAAAAAGGGAAGGCATCACGTGTGCCTTGATTGAGGCTGTTGGCATGGGGAGGCTGGAGGTGGGAAACTAAAGGCAGGCATAGTATGTGAATGATTCAGAGGGCATATTTGGATTTTTCTAATTGGGCCTGAATTGGAAGCAGGGGTAAAATTTAAGGAAAATATCAGTTGTTAATTAAGTCTTGGACATTTGGGGCCAACTGTTACATAGCTTACTGTTTGACTACCTGGATGTCACTAGAGATAGCTATCTGATTTCTTACAAGTCTGATTTCTTACAAGTCCTTCACAGCATGTTGGCTTCCTGGACTGGTTATTCTAAATAATGGGTTGGTTTCCTGGCTAGCTTGCTAAGGTTTTGGGTCATCAGTTCAGTTCAGTCACTCAGTCGTGTCTGACTCTTTGTAACCCCATGAATTGCAGCATGCCAGGCCTCCCTGTCCATCACCAACTCCTGGAGTTCACTCAGACTCATGTCCGTCGAGTCAGTGATGCCATCTAGCCATCTCATCCTCTGTCATCCCCTTCTCCTCCTGCCCCCAATCCCTCCCAGCATCAGAGTCTTTTCTAATGAGTCAACTCTTCGCATGAGGTGGCCAAAGTACTGGAGTTTCAGCTTTAGCATCATTCCTTCCAAAGAAATCCCAGGGTTGATCTCCTTGCAGTCCAAGGGACTCTCAAGAGTCTTCTCCAACACCACAGTTCAAAAGCATCAATTCTTCGGCGTTCAGCCTTCTTCACAGTCCAACTCTCACATCCATACATGACCACTGGAAAAACCATAGCCTTGACTAGACGGACCTTAGTCGGCTAAGTAATGTCTCTGCTTTTGAATATGCTATTTAGGTTCTTTTTTTTTTTTTTAGGTTCTATTTTAATATCTGGTCTGACACTGTCCATTTTTACATGCAATCTCTGTTCTCACAATGACCTTGTAAAATAAATAGAGATGATTATTTTACATACATGGATATTGACCTCAGTGGGTAAGGTAACTGAGTATTCATGTCAGTGTAGACATGAAGGTTTCCAGAAAACCTTCCCACCCTGTTTCCTTCCTCCAAAGTAGACATAAATGCACTTTCTCTTTGTTTCCATTCAAACTATACTGCATCATCATCATTACCATACTAGTGTAGGGGAGGAAAAAAATCTTCCCTCTGCCCTTCTAAGTTTTCAGCTGGGGCCTATACAACAAAGGAGAGATTAACCAGAGAAAAATAAACAAATGTTTATTAACAAGTGTATTGTGCATACACATGGGAGTACTCAGAAATGTGTAACTCAAAGAGGGGGCTTAGAAATCTGCCTTACCTTGCATATTTAACAGAAAGCAATAAATTTGTGAAAGATACACCCAACTGATTGCAGAGTTCCAGAGAATAGCAAGGAGAGATAAAAAGGCCTTCTTAAAATGAGCAATCCAAAGAAATAAAGGGGAAAAAAAAGAATAGGTAAGACTAGAGATTTCTTCAAGAAAATTGGAGCTATCAAGGAAATATTTTGATTCAAGGATGGGGATGATAAAGGACAGAAATGGTAAGGACCTAACAAGCAGACGAGATTAAGAAAAGGTAGCAAAAATACACAGAAGAACTATACCAAAAAATTTTAATGAGCCAGATAACCACAATGGTGTGATCACTCACCTAGAGCCAGACTGGAGTGTGAGTGAAGTCAAGTGGGCCTTAGGAAGCACTACTATAAACAAAGCTAGTGGAGGTGATGGAATTCCAGCTGTCCTAAACTATGATGCTGTTAAAGTGCTGCACTCATTAGGTCAGCAAATTTGGAATACCCAGTCTTGGCCACAGTGTTTCCACAGGACTGGAAAAGGTCAGTTTTCATTCCAGTCCCAAAGAAGGGCAATACCAAAGAATATTCCAACTACTGTACAATTGCACTTATTTCAGATGCTAACAAGGTAATGCTCAAAATCCTTCAAGATTGGCTTCAACAGTACATGAACCAAGAACTTCAAGATGTACAAGTTGGGTTTAGAAAAGGTAGAGGAACCAGAGTTCAAATTGCCAACATTCGTTGGCTCATGAAGAAAGCAAGGGAGTTTCAAAAAACTTCTGCCTCATTGACTACACTAAAGCCTTTGACTGTGTGGATCACAACAAGCCAAGGAAAATTGTTAGAGACAGGAGTTCCAGACCACCTTACCTGTCTCCTGAGAAACTTGTATATGGGTCAAGAAGCAACAGTTAGAACTGGAAATGGAACAACTGACTGGTTCCAAATTGGGAAAGGAGTACGTAAAGGCTGTATATTGTTACCCTGCTAATTTAATTTATATGCAGAGTATATCATGTGAAATGCTGGGCTGGATGACTCACAAACTATAATCAAGATTGCTGGGTAAATATCAGCAACCTCAGATATGAGATGATACCACTCCAATGTGAAGAGAAACTAAAGAGCCTTTTGATGAGGGTGAGAGAGGAAAATAAAAAAGCTAGCTTAAAACTCAACATTCAAAAAACTAAGATCATGGCATCTGGTCCCATCTTCATGACAAATAGAAGGGGAAAAAGTGGAAGCAGTGACAGGTTTTATTTTCTTGGGCTCCAAAATCACTGTGGCTGGGGACTGCAGCCATGAAATCAAAAGATGCTTGTTCCTTGGAAGGAAAGCTATGACAAATCTAGCCAGTGTGTTAAAAGCAGAGACATCACTTTGCCAACAAAGGTCCATATAGTCAAACCTATGGTTTTTCCAGTAGTTGTGTACAGATGTGAGAGATCATAAAGAAAGCTGAGTGCCAAAGAATTGATGCTTTCAAATTGTGATGCTGGAGAAGACTCTTGAGAGTCCCTTGGACAGCAAGGAGATCAAAGCAGTAAATCCTAAAGGAAATCAACTCTGACTATACACTGGAAGGACTGTTGCTGAACCTGAAGTTCCAGTATTTTGGCCACATGATGCAAAGAGCTGACTCATTGCAAAAGACCTTGATGCTGAGAAAGACTGAAGGCAAAAAGGAGAAGGAAGCAGCAGAGGATGAGATGGTTAGATAGCATCTTCGACTCAATGGACATGAATTTAAGCAAGCTCTGGGAGACAGTGAAGGACAGAGGAGACTGGCAGGCTATAGTCCATGAGGTTGCAAAGAATTGGACATAATTTAGGGACTGAATAACAATGTTTGTAGATAAATGACAGGACAAAGGAAAATTGTTTTAGGCTTCCAATAGTGGCAAACAGTAGGAAGATAAATAATGGGAGGAAACTAATGGAATAAAGTTTGTTTGCAGGTTCTTTAGGTGCCATTTCTGGGCTGATAAGAAACCAGAATAATTTCTAGTAAATGAGAATTTATATTCTGCCTTTAGGCAGAAAAGGGGAAGTCAAAACTGCGCATTGACTGCCTTTAGCTCCAAGTAATGTCTATGTCAAGGAGCCATATTTTGGGGTGACATAGACTGAGTTTCTTTCAACAGTAAAGGATACCAATCAGCGTTCTAAATTCTTTATATAGAATCACTCACTTAATCTTTTACAGCACTAACAGTGGGTACCATTCTTATCTCTCTGGCCAAGGTCACATGGAAATGGTGAAACTGTAGTTCCAATCTATGCATCTGACTCCAGATCCAGTGCTTTTAGTTACCCCATCATAGCAATGGATTGTAATTGTCTGTCTCTCCCTAGTAAACTGTATATTTTGTGATGTCTTATTGTTTGGTGCCAGATTTTCAGCACTTAATGGGTACCTGTCAGGAAGCATTTAACAGGAGGCTTCTTGTGTGCTGTTTTGGATCTGTCATGAATCCTGTGTTCCTCATTAATTCCTGAATATTCAGGAATTAAGAGGAGTGGCAAACCACTCCTGGGGCTGAGGAATGCATGCATTTCCTTGTTAGTTTTTCCATAGGTGATAAGTAACTATTTACGACCCTCTTCCTTTTTATGAACCATACAGTAAAAGTGATTATTTCCGACCCTCCCTCTTTGATATGGATTGCCTTATGTTTCCTTGATAATTTGTAAGTCTGGACTTTTGATCGTTATCTTTGCTGAACAAGCCACCTTGTAAGACAGTATATATACCCACACTATGTAGAATAAAACACCCTTGTTCCATCAGAGCTTGGGTCCCCGTGTCTGTCTTTCTTTTTCTTTCTGGCTAATTCTTTGGAGTGCAGAAGCCCGCTGAGCTCACTTTCTTGCCTGGGCTTGAAAGACCCTTGGTGAGAGGGCGCCCTGTGCCTGCGTGAAGCAGTGCAAGCTCCGTGTCAAGGGCTTTATTGGTTTTCTGTGTAAACCAAGGAATATCAGCCTCTTTCTCTCTCTCTTTTACTTTCTTATCGTCAACTCCAGACCACCGGATTCTGGTCCATTAAAGGACCTCAACAGGTACCCAATAATAATTTTGCTCAGATGACTCAGTTTTTCTTGGGTGTGAATTTCTTTCAGAAAATGGGGTTAATAGTGAAAATTCACTCTGCAATCCTCCATTTAAGCAACTCACAAATGACCCTGTCCTTTCTCTCTGAATAATTTCCACAGGAGACCGATCACTGGTTGTAGGTTACTGTCTTGTATGACTTCTCTCCTATAAAGTGGATTATTTCCCATCAATGGAGTTATATTTTCACCAAGACTCAAGTGGCTATGTTCACAAGCCCCTTATGAGAGTTTCCAGTCTTATTTTAATTAAAAATGTAAAGACAGTATCAGTTCAGTTCAGCTGCTCAGTCATGTCCGACTCTTTGCGACCCCATGAATCGCAGCACGCCAGGCCTCCCTGTCCATCACCATGTCCCGGAGTTCACGCAGACTGACGACCATCGAGTCCATGATGCCATCCAGCCATCTTCATCCTGGGTCGTCCCCTTCTCCTCCTGCCCCCAATCCCTCCCAGCATCAGAGTCTTTTCCAATGAGTCAACTCTTCCTATGAGGTGGCCAAAGTACTGGAGCTTCAGCTTAAGCATTATTCCTTCCAAAGAAATCCCAGGGTTGATCTCCTTCAGAATGGACTGGTTGGATCTCCTTGCAGTCCAAGGGACCCTCAAGAATCTTCTCTAACACCACAGTTCAAACGCATCAATTGGTCGGCGCTCAGCCTTCTTCACAGTCCAACTCTCACATCCATACATGACCACAGGAAAAACCATAGCCTTGACTAGATGGACCTTAGTCGGCAAAGTAATGTCTCTGCTTTTGAATATGCTATCTAGGTTGGTCATAAATTTTCTTCCAAGGAGGAAGCGTCTTTTAATTTCATGGCTGCAGTCACCATCTGCGGTGATTTTGGAGCCACAAAAAATAAAGTCTGACACTGTATCTACTGTTTCCCCATCTATTTCCCATGAAGTGATGGGACCAGATGCCATGATCTTCGTTTTCTGAATGTTGAGCTTTAAGCCAACTTTTTCATTCTCCTCTTTCACTTTCATCAAGAGGCTTTTTAGCTCCTCTTCACTTTCTGCCATAAGGGTGGTGTCATCTGCATATCTGAGGTTATTGATATTTCTCCCAGCAATCTTGATTCCAGCTTGTGTTTCTTCCAGTCCAGCGTTTCTCATGATGTACTCTGCATAGAAGTTAAATAAGCAGGGTGACAATATACAGCCTTGATGGACTCCTTTTCCTATTTGGAACCAGTCTGTTGTTCCATATCCAGTTCTAACTGTTGGTTCCTGACCTGCATACAGATTTCTCAAGAGGCAGGTCAGATGGTCTGGTATTCCCATCTCTTTCAGAATTTTCCATAGTTTATTGTGATCCACACAGTCAAAGGCTTTGGCATAGTCAATAAAGCAGAAATAGATGTTTTTCTGGAACTCTCTTGCTTTTTCCATGATCCAGCGGATGTTGGCAATTTGATCTCTGGTTCTTCTGCCTTTTCTAAAACCAGCTTGAACATCAGGGAGTTCACGGTTCACGTATTGCTGAAGTCTGGCTTGGAGAATTTTAAGCATTACTTGACTAGCATGTGAGATGAGTGCAATTGTGCAGTAGTTTGAGCATTTTTTGCATTTCCTTTCTTTGGAATTGGAATGAAAACTGACCTTTTCCAGTCCTGTGGCCACTGCTGAGTTTTCCAAATTTGCTGGCATATTGAGTGCAGCACTTTCACAGCATCATTTTTCAGGATTTGAAACAGCTCAACTGGAATTCTATCACCTCCACTAGCTTTGTTCGTAGTGATGCTTTTTAAGGCCCACTTGACTTCACATTCCAAGATGTCTGGCTCTAGATTAGTGATTACATCATCATGATTATCTGGGTCGTGAAGATCTTTTTGTACATTTCTTCTGTGTATTCTTGCCACCTCTTCTTAATATCTTCTGCTTCTGTTAGGTCCATACCATTTCTGTCCTTTATCGAGCCCACCTTTGCATGAAATGTTCCCTTGGTATCTCTAATATTCTTGAAGAGATCTCTAGTCTTTCCCAATCTGTTGTTTTCCTCTATTTCTTTGCATTGATTGCTGAAGGCTTTCTTATCTCTTCTTGCTTTCTTTGGAACTCTGCATTCAGATGCTTATATCTTTCCTTTTCTTCTTTGCTTTTTGCCTCTCTTCTTTTCACAGCTATTTGTAAGTCCTCCCCAGACAGCCATTTTGCCTTTTTCATTTCTTTTCCATGGGGATGTTCTTGATCCCTGTCTCTTGTACAGTGTCATGAACCTCAGTCCACAGTTCTTCAGGCACTCTGTCTATCAGATCTAGGTCCTTAAATCTGTTTCTCACTTCCACTGTATAATCATAAGGGATTTGATTTAAGTCATATCTGAATGGTCTAGCGGTTTTCCCTACTTTCTTCAATTTAAGTCTGAATTTGGCCATAAGGAGTTCATGATCTGAGCCACAGTCAGCTCCTGGTCTTGTTTTTGTTGACTGTATAGAGTTTCTCCATCTTTGGCTGCAAAGAATATAATCAGTCTGATTTCGGTGTTGACCATCTGGTGATGTCCATGTGTAGAGTCTTCTCTTGTGTTGTTGGAAGAGGGTGTTTGCTATGACTAGTGCATTTTCTTGGCAAAACCTATTAGTTTTTGCCCTGCTTCATTCCGCATTCCAAGGCCAAATTTGCCTGTTACTCCAGGTGTTTCTTGACTTCCTACTTTTGCATTCCAGTCCCCTATAATTAAAAGGACATCTTTTTTGGGTGTTAGTTCTAAAAGATTTTGTAGGTCTTCATAAAACCGTTCAACTTCAGTTTCTTCAGCATTACTGGTGGGGGCATAGACTTGGATTACAGTGATATTGAATGGTTTGCCTTGGAGACAAAGAGAGATCATTCCGTCATTCTTGAGATTGCATCCAAGTACTGCACTTCGGACTCTTCTGTTGACCATGATGGCTACTCCATTTCTTCTGAGGGATTCCTGCCTGCATAGTAGGTGTAATGGTCATCTGAGTTAAATTCACCCATTCCAGTCCATTTTAGTTTGCTGATTCCTAGAATGTCGACGTTCACCCTTGCCATCTCTTTTTTGACCACTTTCATTTGCCTTGATTCATGGACCTGACATTCCAGGTTCCTATGCAATATTGCTCTTTACAGCATCGGATCTTGCTTCTATCACCAGTCACATCCACAGCTGGGTATTGTTTTTTCTTTGGCTCCATCCCCTCATTCTTTCTCGAGTTATTTCTCCACTGATCTCCAGTAGCATATTGGGCACCTAATGACCTGGGGAGTTCCTCTTTTGGTATCCTATCATTTTGCGTTTTCATACTGCTCATGGGGTTCTCAAGGCAAGAATACTGAAGTGGCTTGCCATTCCCTTCTCCAGTGGACCACATTCTGTCAGGCCTCTCCACCATGACCCGCTCTTCTTGGGTTGCCCTGCAGGCATGGCTTGGTTTCATTGAGTTAGACAAGGCTGTGGTCCTAGTATGATTAGATTGGCTAGTTTTCTGTGAAGATAAAGAACAAAGACAATACTAAAACATCCTACAATGTACAGGACAACCTCACACAGCAAAGAATTATCTGGTCCAAAATATGAGTGCAGTTGAGAAATCCCTTCTAAACAAAACTAAACAAGAAATCATAGGTGATTTATTATGGGTATGATTTTTGCAGTGATAGTATATAGAACTCAATTAGTTGAAACATTAATAGGAAAAGTCTTAGGTCTGGTGTCAGGTAGGATTAGATTCAGCTGCAAGTAACATGGATTCTAAATAACAGCTCACAGAGCTGCCATCTTAGGATGTGGCCTTTGTCGTCCTGGTCTATAAAGGGAAGGGTTTCATGCACCCAAGAACAGGATAGAGGAATGGACAAAGGAGACTAAAAATTAGGGGAAGCAGAGGACAGGCTCAATTTTCCTTTAAAGGAGGTCCTCATAAGCAACTATACAATAATCCCATTTGTATCTGGTCAGCCTAATCTTGATCGTGTGGTCATACCTACCTGCAAGGGAGGTTCTCAGTGTAAGTGGTATTACCCCTGGCCCTGTGCCTTGTCATTGTCTTACATCAAAAAGATTGGCAATCCTATTTTCTTTTATGTTTTAAGAGAAAATGCTTAGAGTATGTATTTTTTGTTATTGTTTCCCTGCTTTAATTGACTTTTTCAATAAAATGACCAATTACAAGTCTTCCTAATCTCATTGGAAAAAGGGTATCTAGTCTCCTGTGGAAGCTGTCCTGGAAGCCATCATCTTAGTAAGCCTAGAGCAGGAAGAGCACATCAGGCTCCTAGAAGGAGATAGAAGGCTGAACAGAGGATGGAAAGGGTTAAAAGTTTTTCTTTAGTTCAGAGTTTGGCCAATGCCCTGTCCTACTTAGGTCTCTACGAATCCATATAATATGAAGAAAAAGGTATATTTCATTTATTCAGAATACTAAACACTTGTTCTGAAGTGAGGAAAGACGATCACTATTACTAAAACAAAACAAATACAGCAGGTCATATATTCAACCTGTTATTAGAGTGAGCCTCTGCACGCTATGGTGTGACCACTGTAACCAGTTCTAGTCTTGGTCCTGCTGGAGACTAGAGGCTATGAGCAAGACATATTACCTCTCTGGCCTCAATTCCGTTGAATCTGAGGGTGGAGTTCCATGATCCAATATCAGTTTGTAAGGGCTGCTGTAATAAAGTCACAAACTGGGTAACTTGAACAACAGAAACGGGTTGTCTCACAGTTCTCAAGGCTGAATGTCCAAACTCAAGGTGTCAGCAGGGTTGGTTCCTTCTAAGGGCTGGGAAGGAGAATCTGTTCCATTCCTCTCTCCCAGTATCTGGTAGTCTCAGGCATTCCTTGTCTTGTAAATGGCATTCTCTTGGTGTCTTCACATGATCTTCTCTGTGGGTGTGACTCTGTTTCCAAACTTTCCCTTTTATAAGAACACCAGTCATATTAGATTAGGACCCACTCTCCTAAACTTATTTTAACATAATTTCCTATATAAAGACCCTAATTCCAAATAAGGTCACATTCTGAGGTGCTAGGGGTTAGGACTTTAACACATCTCTCTGAGTGGACACAGTTAAACCCATAACGACCCCAAAGGCTAATTCTGGACGTATTACTTTCTTTAATGATGTTGTTCAAATGCCAGTATATTAAAAGTCCAGAGAAAAAGATTAGATTCATGAGAATGTCTGGGTGTTATGCCAAGAGATTAGGTGCAATGAAACAGGCCATTCTCATGTAGGTGGTAGTGAAGAGTAAGTTAGGAAGCTGGAGGATAGATAGTTAAGTAGGTTTGGTGGCAAGTCTTGGACTTTCATTTTAAAAATCAGCTATATTGAACCTTCTTTTGAGGTCCTTTTCTTACATAGAAGATATTGATCCATTGCTTCAACACACCATCTGATTTTTGTATTAGAAAAAACATATTTTTGTGTGGAAAAAACAATCTTTTTGTAGGATATTTCCAGGAAATCTAGGGAAACTTAGGGCTTTGTCTTCCTCTAAACTGCTGTATGATGAGAATATCTCAAGTTATTCTCCAATTTCTGTCTTCCTTTCTCTTTTCTAGCCAAACTGCGATCAGTATAAATTACCAGGATGTCCCAGGGACTTTAGCCCTGTGTGTGGAAGCGACATGTCCACTTATCCCAATGAGTGTATTCTGTGCATGAAAATCAGGTAACAATTTTATAATATAAACTAGGCACATTTTCTTTAGTTCTTCTCTTGCATTTTGATTACTTAGCAAGTTGTGACTCTTCTTGGACATAAGAATCAAATGTGACATAAGTAGCTCTGTTTTAAGACTGACATTTAAAAAGACCCAGAATCTTTCAGTGTATTTTCTAGGTCAAGGTTAGAAAAAGAAGTGTGTGATTAATCAATTATAGATGAGATAATTAAGTAATGTACTATCCAGGGATGGGTAGTTTCCCAAATTTTATTTAGGATTGTAGCAGTGGTGCTGCTTGCAGCCCCATCATTCAAGTCTGTGCTGAGCACCAAGAAAGAAGACCTGGATCTGTCATGCAGTGTCTATGGACAGTTCCAGGGTTATGATTCAGTGTGTTTTCAGAGGAATGAAAGAAAACAAGGGAAGGAATGATAGCTATATCTGGGTTTTGAGGCAGATGTATGGAACTGAGGCACTGCTATGTAGAAAACCTTAGCCCATTATCAGTTCCACCCATCCTGGCATAGCAGGAAGGGGAGCAGGGATGTCCCAGACCATCAAGAATGCTTTGTCCCTCAGGAGACAGGATGGCAAAGTGGTAGGACTTAAGCGCATGTCCTCTAAGGAAAATACCAAAATCACAACTAACTGCTGAACAACCACTGACAGAAAAAACTGGAGCCAACCAAAAAAGATATTCTACATTTAAAGAAGAAGCCACAACAAAATAGTAGCAGGCATGCTTTCATGATATAATTAAATCTCATACCCTCCAAATGGATGATCCGCAAACTGGAAAATAGTTATATTGCAGAGGTTCTCCCTCATGTCAGGCTCTGCAGCCTGGGGAGTCCAGCATCAAGACGAGGAGATTCAAGAGCATCTGGCTTTGAAGATCAGCAAGGCTTGCGTGGAGGATCGCCATAGGACTGGAGGAACAGAGACTCCACTCTTGGAGAGAACACAGAAAGTTTCACATATATTGAGTCTTAGAGCAAAGCAATGAGTCCATAGGAGCCTGAGCTGACATATCTCTGGGTCTGGGATGGTCTCCTGGGGAGGCAGGGATCAGTTGTGGTTCACTGGGGAACAAGAACACTGGTGGCAGAGACTTCGTGGAACATTCATTGGCATGAGCTCTCCTAGAAGTCACCATTTTGGCAAAGATTCCCGGCCCCACCCAATAGCTGGCAGCCCCACCCATCAGCAGACAAGGTGCTTACAGTTGTCCTTCACCAACATCTGCCTATAAATACATCCCTTGACACAGCCTGTGTACCAGAGGGACAAGACCCAACTCCACCCACCAGTGGGTAGGTGCCAGTTCCTCCCACTAGAAAGCCTGCACAAGCCCCTGGATCAACCTCATCTGCCAGGGGACAGACATCAGAAGCAAGAACTCCAGTTCTGCAACCTGAGGAACAGAGACCACAAATATGGGTAGTTAGACAAAATAAAATAGGAGAGGAATAGGTTTCAGATGCAGAAACCAAATGAAACCCCAGAGAAACAACTAAGTGAAAGGTAGAGAGAGGCAATCTGCCTAAAAAGGGATTCAGAATAATAATAATAAAGATGATCCAAGATCTCAGAAAAAGAATGAAAGCATAGATGAGAAGACATAAGAAATGTTTAACAGAGAGCTAGAAGATTTAAAGAATAAACAAACAGCGATGAACGATACAATAAGTGAAATGAAAAATACACTGGAAGGAATCAATAGCAGAATAAATAAGGCAGAAGAATAAATAAATGAGCTGGAAGACATACTGGTAGAAAACACTGCTGCAGAACAAAATAAAGAAGAATGAAAAGAATGAGACAGTCTAAGAGACCTCTGTGACAATATGAAATGCATCAATATTTTGCATTATAGGGGTCCTAGGAGGAGAAGAGAGAGAGAAAGGGCCTGAGAAAATACTTGAAGAGATAATAACCAGAATTTTCCCTAACACGGGAAAGGAAACACTCATTTAAGTCAAGGAAGTGCAGAGAGCCCCATACTGGATAAACACAAGGGGGAATATGCCAAGACACATATAAATCAAACTGATAAAAATTAAAGACAGAGGAAATAAAGGAATAAAAAGAATAAACGAAAGGAGAAAAGCAACAAATGACATACAAGAGTATCCCCATAAGATTATCAGTTGATTTTTTTCAGCAAAAACTATGCAGGCCAGAAGGGAGTGTGTATTTAAAAGTGATGAAAGGAGAAAACCTAGGACCAAGAATATTCTACCCAGCAAGGCTCTTATTCAGATCTGACAGAGAGATCAAAAGCTTTATAGGTAAGCAAAAGCTAAGATAATTCAGTGCCACCAAACCAGTTTTACAACAAATACTAAAGGAACTTCTCTAGATGAGAAAGAAAAGGCCACAACTAGAAACAAGAAAATTACCAATGGCACAGCTCACTGGTAAAGGCAAACACACAGTAAAGGTAGGAAATCATCTGCACACAAACGTGAAGTCAAAACAGCAACTGTGAGAAGAGGAGAGTACAAATGCAGGGTACTGGAAATGTATTTGAAATTAAGTGACCAGCACCTTAAAACAATCCTGTATATATCTCTATCTATCTATCTATCTATCTATCTATATAGACTGATATATAAAACCTCATATAAGCACAAACCAAAAATCTACAACAGATACACACACAGAAAAAAGCAATCCAAATACAACTCTAAAGAGAACAAAAGAGGAAGGGAAGAAAAAAGACCAACAAAAACAAACCCAAAACAATTAACAAAATGGCAATAAGACCATACATATACATAACTGCCCACCTGATGCAAAGAACTGACTCATTGGAAAAGACCCTGATGCTGGGAAAAATTGAAGGTGGGGGGAGAAGGGAACAACAGAGGATGAGATGGTTGGATCGCATCACTGACTCAATGGACATGAGTTTGAGTAAGCTCTGGGAGCTGATGATGGACAGGGAGGCCTAGCATGCTGCAGTCCATGGGGTCACAAAAAGTCGGACATGACTGAGTGGCTGAACTGAACTGATAGATAATTAGCTTAAATGTAAATGGATTAAATGCTCCAACCATAAGACATAGACTGGTGGAACGGATGAAAAAAAAAGTGCCATATACTTGCTGTCTACTAGAGACTCACTTCAGATACAAGAACACATACAGACTGTAAGGGAGGGTATGGAAAAAGGTATTTCATACAAATGGGAAGCAAAGGAAAGCTAGAGTAGCAGTACTTATGTAAGACAAAATAGACTGTAAAATAAAGACTGTTCAAAGAGACAAAGAAGGACACTACATAATGATCAAGGGATCAATCCAAGAAGACATAACAACTGTAAATATATATGTATCCAACATAAGAGCATCTCAATATATAAAGCAAATGCTTACAGCCATAAAAGGAGAAAAGGGAGTTGGAGAAAAGTTCCACCTACACTGTTGGTTCACGGTTCACGTACTGCTGAAGCCTGGCTTGGAGAATTTTGAGCATTACTTTACTAGCATGTGAAATGAGTACAATTGTGCGGTAGTTTGAGCATTCTTTGACATTGCCTTTCTTTGAATTGGAATGAAAACTGACCTTTTCCAGTCCTATGGCCACTGCTGAGTTTTCCAAATTTGCTGGCATATTGAGTGCAGCACTTTCACCGCATCATCTTTCAGGATTTAAAACAGCTCAACTGGAATTCATCACCTCCACTAGCTTTGTTCGTAGTGATGCTTTCTAAGGCCCACTTGACTTCACATTCCAAGATGTCTGGCTCTAGATTAGTGATTACATCATCATGATTATCTGGGTCGTGAAGATCTTTTTTGTACAGTTCTTCCATGTATTCTTGCCACCTCTTCTTAATATCTTCTGCTTCTGTTAGGTCCATACCACTTCTGTCCTTTTTCGAGCCTGTGATGCTTTTGAACTGTGGTGTTGGAGAAGACTCTTGAGAGTCCCTTGGACTGCAAGGAGATCCAACCAGTCCATTCTGAAGGAGATCAACCCTGGGATTTCTTTGGAAGGAATGATGCTAAAGCTGAAGCTCAAGTACTTTGGCCACCTCATGCGAAGAGTTGACTCATTGGAAAAGACTCTGATGCTGGGAGGGATTGGGGGCAGGAGGAGAAGGGGACAACCGAGGATGAGATGGCTGGATGGTATCACGGACTCGATGGACGTGAGTCTGGGTGAACTCCGGGAGATGGTGATGGACAGGGAGGCCTGGCGTGCTGCGATTCAGGACACGACTGAGCGACTGAGCTGAACTGAACTGAACACTGTTGGTGGAAATGTAAATTGATACAGCCACTATGGAGTGTCCTCAAAAAAACAGAAACAGAACTACCATATGATCCAGTAATCCCATTCCTGGGCATATATTTGGAGAAAACCATAATTTGAAAAGATACATGTACCCCTATGTTCACAGCAGCAATAGTCAAGACATGGAAGCAGCCTAAATAGCCCATCAACAGAGGAATGGATAAAGAAAATGTGGTATATATTCAATACTACTCAGCCATAAAAATGAATGAAATAATGCCATTTGCAGCAACATGGATGGACCGAGAGACACAGAAAAACAAATACCATGATATCACTTATATGTACAATCTTAAAAATGATACAAATGAACTTATCTATGAAACAGAAACAGACTCATGGACTTGAAAAACAAACTTATGGTTACCAAAAGGGAAAGGTGGGAGGAGGGATACATTAGGAGTTTGGGATTAACATATGCACACCACTATATATAAAATGGCACCCCACTCCAGTACTCTTGCCTGGAAAATCCCATGGATGGAGGAGCCTGGTAGGCTGCAGTCCATGGGGTCGCCAAGAGTCAGACACGACTGAGTGACTTCACTTTCAATTTTCACTTTCATGCATTAGAGAAGGAAATGGCAACCCACTCCAGTGTTCTTGTCTGGAGAATCCCAGGGACAGAGGAGCCTGGTAGGAGGCCGTCTGTTGGGTCGCACAGAGTCAGACATAACTGAAGTGACTTAGCAGTAGCAGCAACATATATAAAATAGATAATTAATAAGACCTTCTGTACAGCACTGGTGGCTCAGGTGGTAAAGCGTCTGCCTACAATGCGAGAGACCCGGGTTTGATCCCTGGGTTGGGAAGATCCCCTGTAGAAGGAAATGGCAACCCTGGAAAAGCTCACGGACAAGAGGAGCCTGGGAGGTACAGTCCATGGGGTTGCAAAGAGTCGGACACAACTGAGCGACTTCACTTTCACTGTACAGCACAGGGAACTTCACTCAATATTCTGTAATAAATCTGAAAAAGGATGGATATATGTATAGGTATTATTTTGTAATAACCTAAAAAGAAAAATAATCACTTTGCTGTACACCTGAGACTAAAACAACATTGTAAATCAGTTATACGCCAATATAAAATAAAAATTAAAAAAACAATATACAAGAGTAGTTAAACTCTGTGGCAGAATATTGTTTTTTAAAGTCAGAAGGTATGTACAGGCAACCTACACACCCTGCACTATCAGCTGGAAAATAGGTCTTAATAACTCTATCTGGTAGAATGTTTAGTAATAAATATATTACATCTGATTCCCTTATTGTAGAACACCTGACCAGCTCATGTGACCATAACTTCTCCTCCAGGTATGCTGGTTTGAATTTTAGGGGTCCATTCTTTGACCTCAGTCTTAAGTGAGTTACCTAGGTCTTCTCAAGAGTGATTTCTTGGAAATGTTAACAGTTCTCTGTGCAAAAATAGCAGAGTTGGGCTTTCACCCTCATTGTTTGCTAGATTTAGCTTTAAAAGTGACTGTCACCCTGGAGAGAATATAATGTATAATGACATGGGTCTTTTTAGTACAAATAGTGTAGGGCAGTTTCAATATGACAGATAACGTTTCAATATGGTGGCCCCGGGCAGGCTACCCCAAAATGTGCCACCATAGCATATTAAATATTGTGTATTAAAGTTGCTTAAGAAAGAGCCAATGCATGAGGGACGCTTTGACCCTTCTCTCTCCCTGAAAGCAGGAAATTAATGTCATGTGAAAGATGCACTTCCTTCCTCTGAAGGACACTTATATCAGAGATTGGGAATTTAAAGCTAAAAAGCCTTTATAAACAAGCTTTGTTACTTTTTAAATTTACTATCCCAAGCCAAAACTGTGTACAGATTCTTCACTTAGTAAGTACCCAAAGCCTAAGTTTCTTTGTCTTATCAATTCCTCACAAATGTATTGCTTCTTTGTCTAAAAAGAATAAAAGCTGCCTGTTTTGGTCACTTATTAGGTCCCATTTCCATGAGAGCTCTGTGCACCCTGAATAAAAATTTTTCTTTTTCTCCTGTTAATCTGTCTTGTGTCCATTTTATTACTAGTCTAGCCACAAGAACTCAAGAGGGTAGAGGGAGAAATTTCTTCTACCCTGACAGTTGGTGAGCCAGGAGGAGCCTGGTTGGAACTCACTTCCCGCCCTGAGGCTACTGCAGCTGAGAGATCCTGGGCCCTCTGATAAAGACCAGCAGAAGGTAAGATTTCTTACCACCTCAGCTTCCTGGATCTCTCCCTGCAAGGTCTGGTGGAAGGGGAAGTTAGCGAGAGTTCCTTATTTCCTCTCTAAATTTAGATTAGCAGGAGAAAATATTTGTCGAGTTAGCTCCTTGTATTTAGTAACTCTTGGAAATTCTTTTCTTCTCAGAGATGGTCACTGCTTTTTGTCTCTGTTGTTTGCCATAAGGAGGAAGAACTATAGGGCAGCATGCAGGCACAGGCCCTATATGCCTGTTGTTTGAGCTGGCCTCACAGACTGGTGAGTTAATGGTTCTCACCAGACCTGCATCTACTTAAAACAACCTTCATGTGGGTCTTCCATATAAAACCAGATGAGATGTGTTCTTCCATCTTGTTTTATGTTCTGAGAGCTCTGCCATTTGAAAGGTGTATCTGGTGGCCAGTTGACTAGACTTAAGTTCTGAGACACAAAGTCAGTACTCTCTTTGGCCATACCAGCTCTCAGGGGACTTTGTCATGGGGTCCCTATCCATAATGGGCTGTTGTTGTCTCAACTTTCATTGCCTTATTTTCTTACACTAACAATGTGAGTGAACTTTCTAATCATGTGAGAGCTATATCCTTGGAAACACCTTTTTATCTTTTGTTAAGCCATAAAAAAGGCTTACTGGTTTGAGTCTATATTTGAAATTAATATAAAATCCTAATCATCAATGGACAAGGATCCTTTTTTTAAAAAAAATAATTTATTTTTAATTGGAGGATAATTGCTTTACAGTATTATGTTGGTCTCTACCATATATCAACATTAATCAGCCATAGGTCAAAAGATCCTTTAATAGGTTGTATTTAAGAGGAAAAAATTTTGAAAGCTCTCATCGTAAGTAACTGTTCTTGGTACTTATGAGAGGAACAAATTGAAAGGAAAAATAAACTATAATGGTGAGCCTTAGAGAGTCCTTTATTAAGATGAAAAAACAGAAATTAGACTTAAAAGTAAGATCCCACATTAATTCCCCTTTAAAAAAATTGCCCACCTCCTCTACAATTCCTCAGGTCCTCCTAGGAATAACCAGGAAGTAGATTAGCTGGAAGCTTAATACAAACAATTATCAAAGGCTAATAGAAACAATTTTTTTTTTGTCTTGCAAAACTACAAAATTAGAAATGCAACTGTAGAAACAAATCAAGACCCACTTGTTTTTACAATTCCCAAAAGCTTACCTGTTCCTCTTAAAATGCCTTCTAGATATTATAGAAGATCACAATATTGGAGCAAAACTGTCCTGTACTTTAAAAATTATTTTAAAATAATAATTACCCTAAGGCTTGTAATAATAGATAAATATAATCCAAAACTCCTACGAGAAAACTGAACTTAAAAGGCCTTTCTTTGGCTTTAAAGGTTATATTGTCATATCTTTGAAATGTAAACACAGCCCACCTTGCCTGAGACTAATCTTCCATTGGCTGAATTGGTAGAATCTGAAACCGAAAAAGATAAAGAAGGAAAGATGCCTTTTAAAACACAAACTGCTGAAAGGATCTCTTGCCCAAATTTGAGTAAATCACACCCCTCTACAACTGCTTGTCAAGGGCAAATACAGAGCTTAAGTCCTCACAAATAATAAAAGATGTTAGCCATCTCTGTGAGTAAACTTCATTTTCTAAATTCTTCAGTAATTTAATTTATACCCTTAGAGTGTGGTAAGTTAAATGATGGGTGGTCATTGGATATCTGTATCATTTCCAAAAAGGAAATGTTGGAGCATGTGGGATCTTCGTTGCACCATGCGATCTTTCGTTGCAGTGCACAAACTCTCCAGCTGTGGTACATGGACTCTCTAATTGTGGTGTTTGGACTCTAGAGTATGCAGGCTCAGTAGCTGTGGGCTTAGTCACTCTGTGGCCTGTGGGATCTTAGTTCCCCAACCAGGGATTGAACCTATGTCCCCTGCATTGCAAGGAGGATTCTTAACCACTGGACCACCAGGGAGGTCCCTCTTGTGCTTTATTGAAAAATTGTGCCATGAAGTGGGGTTTATTTCTAAAAATTAAGAAATATACTTATGTTTGCCAAGTCACAAAATATGGTTCACAGTTGTTTACTTCATTATTCCCCCCCCAAATTTAGATTTCAAAGGATTAATAATTCTAATTAATATATGCAGTTAAAGGTTCCAGAAATGAAAAAAAAGTATTAAGTGTTTTGGGCTAAGAAAAGGTAAAGAGGTGCCTTTGTTTTAAAGAGATTTTGTCCTAAAGCTGGCTATTTCTAAATGTGAAAGAAAACAAGGGACAAATAAAATGAACATAGAAAATTACAAAAAGCTTATGAAAAAATAATCTTAAGGCATTTTATGTGTGATCAGGACTAAGACTAGAATGAGTTTAATTAAGGAATATCAAAAGTAAACTGGTACAAAATTAAAATCTGGTGTTTATCTCTGTTAAAAAGTTTTCTTGTTCAAAAGTACAAAGTTCTCTTGTTGGTCTAGTCTTAATAAGAAATTGTAAAAGAAAAAAAAAGTTTTCTTTACCTTTAATATATCTGTCTAGAAAACCAGATTCTATACTTTGTCTTTATCAGGTTTTTGATCACTTAGAAGACACCCACAAAAAAAACTCCTAAGTCTTTTCAATATTAAAAGAACTAAAGCTTTTTACAACTATTTAGCTTTCTGTATTTGCCAGGGACATGTTTATCACTGATTATATGGATAGCTAAATATTGTTTCACAGTGACCAATGATCCTGTTTGACCAAGTGTTTCAAAAATGTTTGATATGTTTGACAAACTGCAAAATTCCAAATGAACTCTTATTGAACTGGAAATGACTTTGGGGTTTTCCACAGGGCCCCTGGATACCTCAAAAATTTATTTTCTGTACTTATAAAAGAGCTATTAAACTAATTAGGCTTCTTTTTTATGTTAAATTACAAAGGAAGCATTTATCAAGTAAATGATAAACCCTCTTAGGTTGTATTATATGGATAAATGTTATTAACATAAATGTTCTAGAAAATAAATGAAATCCCTAAACTTTGGATATGTCATTATATGTTAGCCATAATTCTAGTTATTATCTTAAAATGATAGGTCTTAGAGATAACCAAATTTTCTTATCAATTCCATTATAATGAATCAGATCTTCAATAGTGGACATTTTAAAGTCATTTGTCATTTACACACAGTTACTCTTTTACTCAGATGCTTCTACAAAGGCTTTCTGCAAATGTGTTTTATTTTCAGGGAAATTCATGAGAAGAAATCTAACAAATATTCTAGAATATAGGTGTCTGATGACTTTCAAATCATACCTGGGTAAGAATTTACAGAACCCTAATGGAGAAATTGATGGCTTCAGAAATTTTTTAACAGAAGATCAAGTGGAACAAGAATTCACTATGAGACTAAATAAACTGAGGAAGATAATTGTAATTTTTTATTATTTATTAAAATGAAACATTGCTGAGTTTTAAAAATGTTTTCTCCAGATTTAAGGAAATCTTTTTGTCTTTTCTCTTAAGCTAACTATGACAGAGCAATTTGGTCCACTATACATTTGTAAGCAGCACTGAAACATTTCAGAAGTCAGAAACTCTCAGTGAGGATTCTTTTTTCTTGGCAATATAGTTATTTGCATAAGTTCAGTAAGAATCTGCTTTTCTTATAACACAGTTGGAAACATTGATCATAGTATCAGAGCTTTGACTGGAATGTCATATTGGTGAGAGATATGCATAGACTCAGATATGACCAGATAGCTTTGAGGAACTAAGGTTGACTTTATGGAGCTAACAAAGCCCTTTGGAAAAACAGCCTGGAATCTTACTTTCAGGTTTCCCAGCAGCCTTACCAGGTAAGGAAGGTCATTTCCTGGGACCTTTAGGAAACAGTGTGCTTTGGAGTCTTGTGTAAAGAGAGGAATTCACCCGAATCTATATCTATTGCAGACAAAGTCTGTTGCTGAATGCTTGGCTTGGCTTCTTATCCTTGAGAGGCTATTAAAAATTCAATCTGAGGTTCCTCATAAAAGGTTCCAGTAAAGCAGATTTAAGAGTCTATGTGGTCAATCACTATTCTTGCTGTACTTATGTAAACAACCAGGCCAAGTTTATTGGATCTAGATTTATTTTATGAAAAAATTAGTCTGATTTGGCCATCTTTGGTAATAATTGTAGAAAGAAAATCATCTTTCAGCAGAAACTATAATACACACTATAAAACAGATTTTAGTTCTGTTCATGGTCTTTGAGGTTTTTGTTATTTACTACCGTGAGCAGAAACTGTTACAGATTCTTTACTAGTTTTAAGCAGCCAAAGCCTAAGTTTCTTTGTCCTCTTTAATTCCTCACAAATGTATTGTTTGTCTAAAAAGTAAAAACTATAAAAGCTGTCTGCTTTGGTCACTTATTAAGTCTCATTTCTATGAGACCTCCATGCACAAGAATTAAAATTGCTTTTCTTCCTGGGAATCTGTCTTGGGTTCATTTTATTTTTATTCCAGCCACAAGAACTCAGGACAGTTGCAGGGAGGGATTTAATAATAAATGTGTTTTTATGGTTGTTCAATTTGCAGGGATGATGGTCATGATATTAAAATAATCCGAAGTGGACCATGCTAATGGAGCAGTTCACAGAAGAGGAATTGGAGAAACCACCTTCCACTGCACACTAAATGAACTTCATTTCCCGCGTTTCCCTTTTCCTGTATTTCTTTGCATGAGATTTTCTGAGATGAGTTGTGTAAGAGGGCAGTGACTGATAAAACAATTACAAAATCCTCGTTTTTGGCTTTTGTCCTTTTAGTTTAGTTTATTGCCCCGGATGACCTACGCATTGCTTTATTTAGTTGGAATAAAATCAGCACTGTATTTAATCACCACTGTTCGCTATCGACTATCCATTCTCACTCAGCATCCTCATGTGGATCTTTTCCTCTCAAGCAAGGGTGAATTTCACTAAGGGAGAAGTGGAGTCATTTTCAAGAGGGCAAGGTTTATTCTTCTTCATTCTTCTAAATCTTGAAAGTACAATGTATGTGTAGCTGGTACAGCATTCTGCACAGAACAAATAATATGATATACTGGAGCTGACTTTAGCCAGAGTTGGTAAAGTCAAAGAATCATCACAAGATACAAAATACAAAAAGATAATCTCCTTTCAGTACAATTTTCCTTCAGGATTAATGCAGGAAATTGCTTTTTCCCTTCTTTGAGAGCATTGATTCTCAACCCTGGTGAATTTTCCCCAGAGGACCTTTGGAACTATACAGGCATTTTGGGTGTCACAACTTGAATGGTAGATGATCCTGACATCTAGTGGGCAGAAGCCAGGGATGCTGCCAAACACATCCAGCTCACACAACAAAGAAATTTTCCATCCAAAATGTCAGTTGTTCAGTTGCTAACTTATGGCTGACTCTTTGCAACCCCATGGACTGCAGCACACCAGACTTCTCTGTCCTTATCTCCCAGGGTTTGCTCAAACTCATGCCCATTGAATTAGTGATGCCATCCAACCATCTCATCCTTTGTCGTCCCCTTCTCTGGCCTTCAATCTTTCCCAGTATCAGGCCCTTTCCAATGAGTTGGCTCTTCATGTCAGTTGACCAAAGTATTGGAACTTCAGCTTCAGCATTAGTCTTTCCAGTGAGTATTCACAGTTGATTTCCTTTAGGATTTACTGGTTTGATCTCCTTGTTGTCCAAGGGACTCTCAAGAGTCTTCTCCAGCACCACAATTCGAAAGCATCAATTCTTTGGCATTCAGCTTTCTTTATGGTCCAATTCTCACATCCATATATGACTACTGGAAAAACCATAGCTTTGGCTAGAGGGATCTTTGTCAGTAAAATAATATCTCTGCTTTTCAATATGTTGTCTAGGTTTGTCATAGCTTTTCTTCCAAGGAGCAAGTGTCTTTTAATTTCATGGCTGCAGTCACCATCTGCAGTGATTTTAGAGCCTAAGAAGATAAAGTCTGTCTGTTTCCATTGTTTCCCCATCTATTTGCCATGAAGTGATGGGACCAGATGCCATCATCTTAGTTTTTTGAATGCTGAGATTTAAGCCAGCTTTTTTGCTCTCCTCTTTCACCTTCATCAAGAGGCTCTTTAGTTCCTCTTCGCTTTCTGCCATAAGGGTGGTGTCATCTGCATATCTGAGGTTTGGTATTTCTCCCTGAAATGCTGATTCCAGCTTGCGCTTCATCCAGTCCAGCATTTTGCATGATGTACTTTGCATATAAGTTAAATAAGCAGGGTGACAGTATACAGCCTTGACATACTTCTTTCCCAATTTGGAACCACTCAGTTGTTCCATGTCCAGTTTTAACTGTTGCTTCTTGACCTGCATACAGATTCTCAGGAGGCAGGTAAGGTGGTCCCGTACTCCCATCTCTTGAAGAATTTTCCACAGTTTGTTGTGATCCACACAGTCAAAGGCTTTAGTGTAGTCAATGAGCAGAAGTAGATGTTTTTCTGAAATTCTCTTGCTTCTTCCATGATCCAGCGGGTGTTGGCGATTTGATCTCTGGTTCTTCTGCCTTTTCTAAATCCAGCTTGAACATCTGGAAGTTCTTGGTTCACATACTGTTGAAGCCTAGCTTGAAGGATTTTGAGCATGATCTTACTAGCATGTGAAATAAGTGCAATTGTGTGGTAGTTTGAACATTCTTTGGCATTGCCCTTTTTTGGGATTGACCTTTTCCAGTCCTGTGATGACTGCTGAATTTTCCAAATTTGCTGGCATACTGAGTGCAGCACTTTCACAGCATCATCTTTTAGGATTTGAAATAGCTCAACTGGAATTCCATCACCTCCACTAGCTTTGTTTGTATTGATGCTTCCTAAGGCCCACTTGATTTCAATACTCCAGGATGTCTGGCTGTAGGTGAGTGATCACACTATCATGGTTATCCAGGTCATTAAGACGGTTCTGGTCACTGGCTCCTGTACAGTAGTGTTGAGGTAGAGACATCCTGTCTTCAAGTATGATACAACATACATACAGCTGTAGCAATAATAAAAATGACCACACATTAATTTAGAAAGATAGTGTTGTCCAGGTAGAGGATTTTAAGTTGAGTCTTGGGTTTAACTGAATTCTGGGGCCAAGAAATTGAGACGTGAGGCAGAAGGTGGCTGGGAGAGTATGTAGTAAAAAGAACATTGCTTTGGGGAGTGGGCTTAACATGAATTTGAATTCGGATTCCAGTACTTACTTGGGCTTCTGTTTCTTATCTGGAAAAGAGGGATCATGCTCAATTCATGGAGCTCCTGTGAGGAAACTGCTTAGCACAGCACTTGGTCCATGGAAACTACTGCAATAGTAGCTACTGTTACTTCAAGTACCCCTCTTATGAAGGAAGAAACTGAGGCCCACAGAGGCAAGCCAACTTGCCAAAGTTTATAGAATACATGCAAAACAGAGGCCTTGAAGCCTTGTCTCCAAATATCCAGACCTCTGTTCTTAATCGAATAGAGGCAATAAAGTAGGAAGTTGTATAACATAAATGTGCCACAACTACATTATGTCTGTAGTTATTTTTGGCTTAAAAGTTTTATAAAAGTATAGTAGAAAACAAAGTATAAAACTTTAGGAAAGCTAAAAATACATAGAAGTATATTTAAAGATGAAAGTCTTGCCCATACCATCCTCCAGAGGTGACCAATAACATTTTGGAACACAGTCTCCCTACATATGTGGGTATATATAAAATCACATACATACAGAAATACACCCTGTCTGTAAACTTACTTTTCTCCTTATATTTGGTTTTTTAACATCAATATATGTAGTTTGTTGTTTTAAAAGCTACCTAGAATTTTATTATTGTGCCATAAGTTACCCAGCTCTATTTATCTGTATCTAAATTATTAGGAGTCTTGTGGCTGAAATTGGAGGAATCCCAACTCAAGCTAGCCTTAGGTAAAGAGGAAGTTGTCCCATTTAGTCATATTTGCATTAGCCTCAGAGGGTGCCTAGGCCCAGGGACTCTAATGCATTAAGACTCCTTGTCTCTTCATGTTCATCTTTGCTTATTTCAGCATAAACAACTTCATTCATAGACTAGCTTTACCCCCCTGAGTTGGAGGCAAAATTGGCAGCTCTAGATCGTATCCCAGCAACTTCCTAACCCGACAGGATTGAGTCTTTTGTAACAACTCCAGGTGAAAAAGGCTGCTGGAGTCACAGCCCCACAGCCTTATTACTTTAAAAAAATGAAAATCAAAAGCCTTTTCTGGGCCAAGACCCTGACTGGTTCATGTTGATCACACCCCCACCATTTAGGCCCAACTGTGGTCACAGGAAATAAGGTGATATATGATTGGTTCAGCTGAGATGAGAGACTGAGTGCAATGTTCCCAGAGGAAAAACAGGGAAAAATTCAAGAAGAAAAAAATCAGTAGATTTTAACTATAAGTGTTTACCTGTACTATTACAATTTTTAATGATAATAAAACTGTTTCAGAAAATATCCTTCTTAACACATTCTTGGCACTTGAATACACATATACACGATGAAAATAGCTTTAAAAAATGTTTAGTGGACATTTATGCTCATGTAGCACAATCATTTGGTTTGCCCAGCAATTCTCCCTTCTGCTCCAAAAAAGCATTTTTTTCTAGCTTCAACTGTCCTTTTCCAGTCCACTCCTAACTTCTGGTTGAATGGAACAACTGCCTTCTTAGTCAATACCATATCCTGTCCCTGGTGATAGGCTGAAGGGTAAGCACCTAGTTCAAATCAAACCAATCAGGACCAGTAGTAATTCCCACTACCCTGGTCACAGAGGTTGGTCTGCAGTATGTTTTTGACCATTCAGAGTCCTTCCTTAGAGAACAGCCTTTTCCTTTTTTGGCAGGGTCAACAGTCTGTGTCACTGGAAGCTGCTGGAAGCCATGATCTCTCACTACAAAAAAAGACTGTGGTAGGAGAGCAACGAGGCCAACATGCCATGGGGAACAGAGACCAAAGGCCCACTGCCGGGGTCCAGCCCCGGTGGATCCAGGGTGATTCGAAGGTGGGGGGATGGAGTCGGCGTCTTTGGAAAAATACATATTTAATTACAGATATATAGAGAGATTAGAAACAGATAGTGTAGTAGGAAGATTAGTGGAGAAAAAGAGGCTGAAGAACTTGGATTACGTGGAATAGTATCCGTGCTCCAGATGGGAATTCAGCCAGAGAAACGGGAGCAAGAAAGAAGCGACATGGGGGAATCAGTCTTTCCAGAAACTGATCCGATTTCTTTATTTTGGGGTTTGCTTATATACCTTTTGTTACACATAGGGATGGATACAGAGTCACGCGGGAGTCAGCAGTCCTGACCTTTATCAAAATCAGGTGCTTCACATAAATGTATAAAAAAGGTACATCATCTTCTGGCCATGAGTGAGACCTGCTGACATTTTATGATCCTTTCTTTCTGATAACCAAAAAACTTATTTCTTCCAAGGGTGTTTTTTCTTAAACCAGGCACCACCCTCCAAATAAAGTTACATTCCTATAGGGTGAGGGTGTAGTGAGTTACAATCAAGAAAGGAATTTATTTAACCCAAGGTTAACATGATTAGTCTTAAAGGTTAATACTTATTTCTCCTATATGTTAGTCATATTCATTATAAGGGTAGGGAACGTGGAGATTTAGCAGCAAACATCAGCCCAACAAATGAAAATCCTTTCACCAATGTTCCCCTTAAGATCTATTTAGTCTTAAGATAGTGATAAAGTTACATTTTTACATAACAAGGACACAGTGATTTATAACAAAGCACAGTGATCTATTACAAAAGAAAATCCATTAACTCAAAAAGTCTAGTATTGCTAACATCAAAAACTACTGTATTTCCTTTTCTATATTCCAAATACATTGATTAATATATTCCCAGGTGCCTAAGGATATGGAGGCCTGGTGGCAATCATTGACTCAACAATGAGAAAAGCACTATGCTAATTAAGACTTTCAAAATACTCCAAAACTCTCTGTGCTGTTTATGGTTAAGAGGTAGTAAACAATCATGTGTGTAGTGGCAGGAGTGTGGATAAACCTGAGACATCCTTGTCCCACCCAGAGCAGGGAATTAGCAGCAATTATTGACACAACAAATCAAAAACCCTTCACCAATATAATTCCTAACCAACCCACTATACTAATAATTTCTAACTCCCCAAAAGAATTTGCTTTTAGTAAGTCTAAAACATCTCGTGCCTCTCAGATTTGGAGGCTGTAAACAATCACTTGTGGCTGGACGAACCTATACAGGCAGGCTAGATAACCTTCAGAGCAGTCCGTAAGCTGAAACACTCTTGTCACGCCCAAGAATTTTTATTGCCTTGGAGCTGCACACTCCTTCTCCAAGAAAAACGGTTATGGAGGAGAGCATAAAACAGACTCTGGTTTGGGGGTCAGATGCTCGGGAACAGGGGGTTACCTGAGGCTTGATCACGCCTTTGCGTATGCCAAGCCTCCTTCCTCATGACCTTTGCCATGGGCAGAGTTCCTCATGCTGGCTCCCGGCATCCCACAGAGTCTTAGTGGAGCTCAGCATTCTGGTTTGAGGCCTCAGGGTCCTTGGGGCACCTCGGTTTTCTACTTTGCCACGGCTTATACTTAGTTGGTCAGCTTTTACTTTGATTTTGTGAGCTGGCCTGCTGTCCATTCAATATTGCCTCCAACACTTTTTCTTTTTGCTTACAGCAGTTGGAGTTGGGTTGTCATCATATAAACTCAGCTAATAAATTCAAACAATTCAGAAGTGTGTGAAGTGAAAGTTTCCCTGTTTTAGTCCCATTCTCCTCTTCTGAGTAAACTAAACAATTATTTCCCACAACAATGACCATGGAAGACTTATATTCAGGAAAAAAACTGATAATGTATTTCAAAAAGAAACTCAAATGTATAAATATGTGTTATAAGGGTTATGTGAAAGTATTGTTTTTATGACACTGAGCTATCACTACTTCCGTGCTTTTCTGTACAAACGTCTATTGTTATAAAACACACGTATTCTATAAAGTTGCTTTTCTCCTTTATGTTTGTTTTCAAGTCAATATATGTAGTTCCTTCTTTTTAAGAGCTGCATAGTATTCCAGTATATTGTTGTCTCATAATTTATCCAGTCTATGTTGATCTCTATTTGGATTGTTTCTGAGAATTCTCTTGATTGAAAGTTGAAAATTCCAACTGAAACTAGTCTAAGCTAGATAGAATTATGTAATTGGTTCCTGGATATAGCACAGGGACTTAGCACATGAGTGCAAAGTCAGGTATCTGTGTTCATTAAGCAAGTTACAAATTTAAGTCAGTTTCCTCATCTGTAAAGTGAGAATAGTAACGGTACTTACCTCACAGGGCTGCTGTGAAGAGTAAATAAGATCAAACACATAAGGAGCTCAGAACACTTGAAAATGTTGGCTATTATACAAAACTATACCTTTAAGGAAAGAGTAAAACCAGTAACCTGATTTTTGGCCCTATCCCTGATCCTGTAACAATTTATCATGGATGTTTTCCCAAGTTAGTACATTTAGATCTACTTCATTTTAAAGAGAATAGTATTATATTCTATTATATGAACATACAATGACATATTCATGCAATTCTCGAGTGATGAACATTTCTTTTCATTTTCTACCATCACAGATAATGGTGCACACATATATATGTCCTTTTTTATTTATGCAAGCACTCTGTAGGATAAATTTTAAAAACTGGAATCACTTGGTTAGAAAATAAATTTTAAATGTTGAAAGGGACTGAAAAGGTGTGCTTATTTACATATTCTCTGTGGTAAATTAGTGCCTGGTCTTCTTTTCATTTTCTGCAATGGAAGCAGTGCTGCCCAAATATGCTCAGAGTTGTACTGGAAACTCAGACTTGTATCCATCCTGTTAAAGAAGTCTATTTTTATACCTTCTTAAAAATGTTCTCATTATAAAAGTGATATGTAGTGATTATAATCACCCAAAATAAGTTTAGAAAAAAGTAGCCCACGGATCCATGGAAAGTTCTGAAATAGAAGCTGCTGGGGTACAAAGATCTTGCCAGTCTTACTCATCGTGTTATCTTCAGTGCCTGGGACAGTGCCTAGCACAGTGTGTATTTATTTCCATATTTTTGGCTGTGCTGGGTCTTCACTGCTGTGCAGGCTTTTCTCTGTAGGGAGCGGGGGCTAGTATCCAGTTGCACTGCTCGGGCTTCTCATTGCAGTGGCTTCTCTTGTTGCGGACACAGGCTCTGGAGTGTGCAGGCTTCAGTAGCTGTGGCACGTGGACTCAGTAGTTGTGGCTCCCAGGCTCTAGAGCACAGGCTCAATAGGTGTGGTTCATGGTCCCAACTGCTTCACGGTATGTGGGATCTTCCTAGACCAGGGATTGAATCTGTGTCTCCTGCATTGGCAGGCAGATTCTTTACCAGCTGAGCCACCAGGGAAGCCCACAGTCCATATTTATTGATTAAAGGGAGAAAAAAAAAAAAACCAGCCTAGAAGGCCTCACAAAATAATGACAACAAAATCACTAACCTCCCTGAATTCCTTCCTTCCACCTAAACAGGCAAATACACAACCCACATGCTACAAAGGAAACAAAGTTTTGATTCTTGGCCAACAATAAATTTCAATGTTTTCCTTCATTACTCTAAAAAGGGGGAATGAGACTGAATGTCCAAATTATCTTGAACAATTCTTAGAGCATACCTCAAACTTGATTTAGGTTTTTTGTTAACTATCCAGTTTATATCTGATCATTCTCTTGATTATACCATTCATATTTGCAGATATCTATTACATGTGCTGAGCACTGACTATACAGTGATGAATGAAGCACTGCCCTGTTCATGCAGAGCCTACAGGATCATACTCTTTTCTCTGAAAAGTAAACAACTCTTACTTCTGGAAACTGAAAACCTGGTATCTGCTATAGACTGTAATTTCCATGAGGCCACTACCCTTACTTGTCATGTTTTTTACTATCTTCCTAACTTGGCACACAGTAAGTGTTTGGTACATACTTGTGGGCTGGCTACTTTATATCAGTTCCGTTCTGTTGGCTTCTCAATTCTATGGCCAGATTTAGGAAGGTAAGAGTATCTTAAACAGCAGCAGAATCTGAAATTCAGGCATTAAAGCAGGTCAGACACAAATCACCCCCACTCAACCTTCAGGGACAGCCACTTCCTCACCAGGAGCTGGAGGTAACTCATCTGGCCATGAGCCTTGATGTAGGCATCCTAATTTATCAGAATAGTTGATCAACAGTATGTACTTTTAATTAATTAATTGGCTTCTAGTGATCTTAGGTGTGGCATACGTTGCACAGATTCTCTCTAGTTGGGGCATGCAGGTTCTCTAGCTGTGGGGTGAGGGCTCTGGAGCATGAGGCTTCAGTAATTGCAGCAAGCGTGCTTAGTAGCTCTGCAGCACGTGGAATCTTAGTTCCCAGACAAGGGATCAAACTCACGTACCCTGTGTTGCGAGGCAGATTCTTAACTACTGGACCACCATGGAAATCCCAACAATATTAAGGAAGTACTTTGTTTTATTCATCTTTTTTTTTTAAGGGATACACTTATTTTGACATACTTTTCTTCTTCTTCTTCTTGACTAAACCAAACACTTTGTCTGTGAAGCCCAAATATAAAATGGATGCCCCTGGGACTTCCTGGTGGTCCCAGTGGTTAAGGCTTTGTGCTACCATTGCCAGGGGCACAGGTTTGATCCCTGGTCAGAGAACTAAGATCTCACATGCCAAGTGTCACCAAAAAAACAAACTTGAAAAAAAAATGTTATCCTTTACATTTTAAATTTTGTAAGAAAAAAAAGAGGCAACTGTTAATACTCTGGCATATCCAAAAGTTGATTTTCTTATTGTGGATAAGAGATCATATTTATATAACACTTATGATCAAATTAGATTCAGTGGTTCTGTGGCTTTTTTTTCCCTGTCTCCAAGTAAAATTAGGTATTTTTACATGGAGGAAAAAAATACAGAGGAAATGCATCAAAATTTAGCAAAAAATTTTTACACAAATTTTTCTTCAAGGAGAATATTTATAATTATAATGTGCTATGCTAAGTCACTTCAGTTGTGTCCAACTCTTTGTGACCATGGACTAGCTCACCAAACTCCTCTGTCCATGGGATTTTCCAGGCAAGAATACTAAGAGTGGGTTGCTATTTCCTTCTCCAAAGGATCTTTATGACCCAAGGATTGAACCCGCATCTCTTATGTCTCCTGCATTTGGCAGGCAAGTTCTTTACCACTAGCACCACCTGGGCAGTCCTTAATTATAATAAATATGCCTTTTAAAAATTTTCTGTTTTAAAAGAAGGACGATTACAATTTAAAAAGCCACCGTGGTGGATTCATGTCAATATATGGCAAAACCAATACAGTATTGTAAAGTAAAAAAAAAAAAAAATAAAGAGCAAAAAATAAATAAATAAAAATAAAAAGCCATAAGATGACAGGAAATCTTAATTGAAGCAACAAATTAAGAGCCAGAAATAGCCCACCAATAATCTTTTACAGACTTTTGCCAAGTGTTCTCCCTGTCATGGAATAATTCCTGGCCGGCACTGAGACACAAGAGGGCAGCGGCTCCCTGGAAACTGCCACTTCAGTAAATCCTGCCGCTCAGCCTGAAACCAGCTGAGTGATGTCTCTCTAGAGCATTGCCACTAGCCTGGGAGAGTCACACTTGACTTGCAAACTGCTCTTAAAGACTCAAGCTTTGATTTTTTAAAATTTATTTTTAATTGGAGGATAATTGCTTTACAATAATGCTTTGATTCTTTGAAGACACTGTTTCTGTGATTAACACTGAATGAATGGTCCAGTTGGAGCTAATTGGGGTCAAGGACCTAGGTGAATTAAAAACAATGACAAATAAAAACAAGTTTACCATCTGGAGTAGGAGTTAAACACATGCTTTCAGATCACGGCTGGAAAAGCTGGAATTTGCAAAGCTGCCAGAGGAGGAGGCCAGAAGCTTGTTTGACTTGAGCAGAAAGCTCTGACCTGACAGGCCTAAGAGGAGACTGCTTTTCTGAGGTGGGCAGGGTTATAATAAAGCCACCAACTTTTCTTTTCTAGGTTTTCTGCCTCCCTGTACCCCTTTGGTTCAGTGATTTTCATCATAACTAAAATTCTGCCCAGGTGAACATATTCATTAATTCAGAAAATCCATAATATCAAATATTAGCCTAGCCAGTTACAGTTTCCAAACTCTTTCATACTTTATGCTTTCTTAAAATATTTTATCTTTTGGTTGCAAGGCACGTTAGGATCTCAGTTTTCCGACCAGGGATTGAACCTGTGTCCCCTTCACTGGAAGGCAAGGTCTTAATTAGTGGACCACCAGGGAAATCTCTGTATAGCACTTTCATGTATGTTTTTCACTCACCATTTGAAACACTTTGACTTTTGACTCTTTTTTTTTTTTTTTTTTTTAACTGGAAATAGATTCCATCATACTGACCAAAGCTAATATAAAAAATCAGTGAAGGACTTTTCTGGTAGTCCAGTGGCTAAGACTGTGCTCTCAATGCAGGGGGGCCAGGCTGGTCAGGAAACTGGAATCCACATGCTGCAACCAACACTGAAGATTCCTTGGCTGCAACTAAGATCCATCAGTCAAATAAATAAATTAATAATAATAATAAAAACCAATGAGAGGTTGGGGACCCAGTGCCAAGGACATTGCATTGGTTTGGCAACACAGACCAAGCTGCAGGGTAAAGGGTGTGATGTGGGCAGAATGGAAGTGTCAGAATCTGGATTATGGTGTTCAGGGACAGATTTCTTTCTTAAGAGAAAGGCAAGGGTAGGGCAGCTCTGTATAAGCATTTGCCATGCAAAGACTTTCAGAGGCACCCATGCATATGAAATTGGCAGTGAATATTTGTGAGACAGATGACCCTAACTTGCAAAGTGGTATGTAGTCTTCGGAGGAGTGAAGAAATCCTTTGTTTGCCATAGGGTTGAGTTATTAGGAAAACGTGTCTCCTAAACTATGTATTTTGATAAATAGCAACAATTCTAAGCCTAAGTGAGTAGACACAGGGTCTGCTTCTACCAACACTCAAGGCCAGCCCAGCCATCCCTCATTTCTCTCCTTTCAATCACTGATGGGCCAGAGTCTGTTCTCCTTCTTGCTTCCTTTTTATAGATACACACAGTGCTCACTACCCCAGCAGCAATCCAGCTCAGCAGTAGGCAGTGAAAACAAGTACCTTCTATCTTGCTCCCTGCAGGCATCCTCCTGGACACATTCTGTCTTGCTGGATGTGTCAGATTGGCTTTTGGTCTGATGTTTCGTAGTCCTAACCAGACAGCCCAAAAAGAGCTGATCCATGTGTTTCAGTTCAGATCATTCCAGTTCTTCTCAATGAGTTCCCAGCCCAAGCTCAGCCAGCAATGAAGGCATACTAGCTACTCCTGGGAGTAAAGCATCAATGTACCTTACAGACCCTACTAGCTAAATGGGGAGGGACTTGCTCAGATGTGGCTAAATGGTCAAGAGCAGTTGGTCTGTAGCTGAGGGGACTGAGGAACATAGAAGTGGACTTGAACTTGAGAGGATGCTTGGCCCAGTGCAAGGGCATAGTAGGGGCTCAATACATGTGGACTGAAGTGATGACTGAGGTTGGAAAGACAAAAGAAACACACAGTGAATATGTTTCTCATCATGTAAGAAGCCATCTTCTCTGGTGGCTCAGAGAACATGTTATCAAATACCACACTATGAGACACAGTCACATTTATTAGGAGATTGTACTAGTTAGGATAAAGACTCTGCCACTGCAACCAGGACTTCCACAAATCTGGCTGAAAGAGGACAGAAGTTTATTTCTCTCTGATATAACAACCGTTTAGTCTACACTACCAAGACAGCACTAGTCTGAGAGGTCATTCACAATCAGTCCTTCTTCCACCACTGCTTGGCACTATGGTTCCCAAGTTATCCCAAAGAGCTTCAGTAAGCTCACAGGATGTGTCAACATTTTGAGGAAAACCCGGTGACCCTCAGAATCTAATATACACCATATAAACTACTGAGAGCAACATCAGAGAGCACTGCCTCCTCTTGATAACATGAGGTATCTCTGAATCTAGGTTTTCGGTGGGTGCCACGATAAAAAGCTGGAACTCTGAGAAAATCAATATGCAAGAAGGAATTAGGGTAGTGCTGTCCAATCTGATTTGAAGGTTTGAGGAGTTGTGCAGTGCCCTGTAGGTATACATATTCTATCACCAAGTGACTGCAGTTGTTAAAGTAAAATATTTATCTTTCAATGTATGCATATTACTTGTTACAAATAACTGAATGTTGGGAGACAATTCTCCATGAATCTCATGGTTTTCCATATATTGTAAACAAAGGCAGTGACTGGCTTTGATCCAGACTATCTTTTCTAAGATGCTTGTATAGGCAGCCCTTGAAAACACGGGGGTTAGGGGCACCAACACCAATGGAGTCAAAAATTCACATGTAATTTTTGACTCCTCCAAAACTTAACAACCAATAGGCTACTGTAGACCAGAGCCATAAAGATAATATATACAGTCAAGTAAGACATATTTTATATGTATTATTTACTACATATATACTATTAATATTATATAATAGTATAATACTAGTATATTATAATAATAGTATATTACACAAAACACATGTAAACTATATATACACTATATTATTGTACTCTTGAAATTAGATCAATATATTCTTTGCAGCCAAAGATGGAGAAGCTGTATACCATCAGTAAAAACAAGATCAGGAGCTGACTATGGCTCAGACCATGAATTCTTTTTTTTTTTTTAATGTATTTATTTATTTTAATTGGAGGCTAATTACTTTACAATATTGTAGTGGTTTTTGCCAAACATTGACATGAATCAGCCACGGGTGCACATGTGTTCTCCATCCAGAACCCCCCTCCCACTTCCCTCCCCATCCCATCCCCCAGGGTCATCCCAGTGCACCAGCCCTAAGCACCCTGTCTCATGCATCGAAACTGGACCGGCAATCCACTTCACATATGATAATATACATGTTTCAATGCTACCCTCTTAAATCATCCCACCCTCGCCTTCTCCCACCAAGTCCAAAAGACTGTTCTTTCAATCTGTGTCTCTTTTGCTGTCTTGCTTATAGGGTCATTGTTACCATCTTTCTAAATTTCACATATATATATATGCATCAGTATATTATACTGGTGTTCTTCTTTCTAACTTACTTCATTCTGTATAATAGGCTCCAGTTCATCCACCTCATTAGAACTGATGCAAATGCATTCTTTTTAACGGCCAAGTAATATTCCATTGTGTATATGTACCACAGCTTTCTTATCCATTCATCTGCTGATGGACATCTAGCTTGCTTCCATGTCCTGGCTATTGTAAACAGTGCTGCATGAACATTCGGGTACACATGTCTCTTTCAATTCTGGTTTCCTCAGTGTATATGCCCAGCAGTGAGATTGCTGGGTTGCATGGCAGTTATATTTCCAGTTTTTTAAGGAATCTCCACACCGCTACCCCACACTCGAGGTCAGGGGCAGTGGCTGAGAGGAGCTACTCCATGTCCAAGTTCAGAAGGGGCGGCGGTGAGGAGATACCCCTCATCCAAGGTAAGAGAAACCCAAGTAAGACAGTAGGTGTTGTGAGAGGGCATCAGACAGCAGACACACTGAAACCATACTCACAGAAAACTAGTCAATCTAATCACACAGACCACAGCCTTGTCTAACTCAATGAAACTAAGCCATGCCGTGTGGGGCCACCCAAGTCGGGACGGTCATGGTGGAGAGGTCTGACACAATGTGGTCCACTGGAGAAGGGAATGGCAAGCCACTTCAGTATTCTTGCCTCGAGAACCCCATGAACAGTAGGAAAAGGCAAAACAATAGGATACTGAAAGGGGAACTCCCCAGGTTGGTAGATGCCCAATATGCTACTGGAGATCAGCGGAGAAATAACTCCAGAAAGAATGAGGGGATGGAGCCAAAGCAAAAACAATACCCAATTGTGGATGTGACAGGTGATGGAAGCAAGGTACGATGCTGTAAAGAGCAATATTGCATAGGAACCTGGAATGTTAGGTCCATGAATCAAGGCAAATTGGAAGTGGTCAAACAGGAGATGGCAGGGGGGAATGTCGACATTCTAGGAATCAGCGAACTAAAATGGACTGGAATGGGTGAATTTAACTCAGATGACCATTCTATCTACTACTGCAGGCAGGAATCCCTTAGAAGAAATGGAGTAGCCATCATGGTCAACAGAAGAGTCCACAGTGCAGTACTTGGATGCAATCTCAAGAATGACAGAATGATCTCTATTTGTTTCCAAGGCAAACCATTCAATATCACAGTAATCCAAGTCTATCCCCCAACCAGTAACGCTGAAGAAGCTGAAGTTGAACGGTTCTATGAAGACTTACAAGACCTTTTAGAACTAACACCCAAAACAGATGTCCTTTTCATTATAGGGGACTGGAATGCAAAAGTAGGAAGTCAAGAAACACCTGGAGTAACAGGCAAATTTGGCCTTGGAATATGGAATGAAGCAGGGCAAAGGCTAATAGAGTTTTGCCAAGAGAACGCACTGGTCATAGCAAACACCCTCTTCCAACAACACATGAGAAGACTCTACACATGGACATCACCAGATGGGCAACACCAAAATCAGATTGATTATATTCTTTGCAGCTAAAGACGGAGAAGCTCTATGTAGTTAGCAAAAACAAGACCGGGAGCTGACTGTGGCTCAGATCATGACCTCCTTGTTGCCAAATTCAGACTTAAATTGAAGAAAGTAGGGAAAACCGCTAGACCATTCAGGTGTGACCTAAATCAAATCCCTTATGGTTATACAGTGGACGTGAGAAATAGATTTAAGGGACTAGATCTGATAGATAGAGTGCCTGATAAACTATGGACAGTGGTTCGTGACACTGTACAGGAGACAGGGATCAAGACCATCCTCATGGAAAAGAAATGCAAAAAAGCAAAATGACTATCTGGGGAGGCCTTACAAATAGCTGTGAAAAGAAGAGAAGCAAAAAGCAAAGGAGAAAAGGAAAGATATAAGCATCTGAATGCAGAGTTTCAAAGAATAGCAAGGAAAGACAAGAAAGCCTTCCTCAGTGATCAATGCAAAGAAATAGAGGAAAACAACAGAATGGGAAAGACTAGAGATCTCTTCAAGAAAATTAGAGATACCAAGGGAACATTTCATGCAAAGATGGGCTCGATAAAGGACAGAAATGGTATGCACCTAACAGAAGCAGAAGCTATTAAGAAGAGGTGGCAAGAATACACAGAAGAACCGTACAAAAAAGATCTTCACAACCCAGATAATCACGATGGTGTGATCACTCACCTAGAGCCAGACATCCTGGAATGTGAAGTCAAGTGGGCCTTAGGAAGCATCACTACGAACAAAGCTAGTGGAGGTGATAGAATTCCAGTTGAGCTATTTCAAATCCTGAAAGATGATGCTGTGAAAGTGCTGCATTCAATATGCCAGCAAATTTGGAAAACTCAGCAGTGGCCACAGGACTGGAAAAGGTCAGTTTTCATTCCAATCCCAAAGAAAGGCAATGCCAAAGAATGCTCAAACTACCGCACAATTGCACTCACCTCACACGCTAGTAAAGTAATGCTCAAAATTCTCCAAGCCAGGCTTCAGCAATATGCAAACCATGAACTTCCAGATGTTCAAGCTGGTTTTAGAAAAGGCAGAGGAACCAGAGATCAAATTGCCAACATCTGCTGGATCATGGAGAAAGCAATAGAGTTCCAGAAAAACATCTGTTTCTGCTTTATTGACTATGCCAAAGCCTTTGACTGTGTGGATCACAATAAAACTGTGGAAAATTCTGAGAGATGGGAATACCTGCCTCTTGAGAAATCTGTATGCAGGTCAGGAAGCAACAGTTAGAACTGGACATGGAACAACAGACTGGTTCCAAATAGGAAAAGGAGTACGTCAAGGCTGTATATTGTCACCCTACTTATTTAACTTCTATGCAGAGTACATCATGAGAAACGCTGGGCTGGAAGAAGCACAAGCTGGAATCAAGATTGTTGGGAGAAATATCAATAACCTCAGATATGTAGATGATACCACCCATATGGCAGAAAGCGAAGAGGAACTAAAGAGCCTCTTGATGAAAGTGAAAGAGGAGAGTGAAAAAGTTGGCTTAAAGCTCAACATTCAGAAAACGAAGATCATGGCATCTGGTCCCATCGCTTCATGGGAAATAGATGGGGAAACAGTGGATACAGTGTCAGACTTCATTTTTTGGGCTCCAAAATCAATGAAGATGGTGATTGCAGCCATGAAATGAAAAGACACTCCTTGGAAGGAAAGTTATGACCAACTAGATAGTATATTCAAAAGCAGAGACATTACTTTGCCAACAAAGGTCTGTCTAGTCAAGGCTATGGTTTTTCCAGTAGTCATGTATGGATGTGAGAGTTCGACTGTGAAGAAGGCTGAGTGCCGAAGAATTGATGCTTTTGAACTGTGGTATTGGAGAAGACGCTTGAAAGTCCCTTGGACTGCAAGGAGACCCAAGCAGTCCATTCTAAAGGAGATCAGCCCTGGGATTTCTTTGGAGGGAATGATGCTAAAGCTGAAACTCCAGTACTTTGGCCACCTCATGCGAAGAGTTGATTCACTGGAAGACTCTGATGCTGGGAAGGAGTGGTGGCAGGAGGAGAAGGGGACGACAGAGAATGAGATGGCTGGATGGCATCTCGGACTCAATGGACATTAGTTTGAGTGAACTCCAGGAGTTGGTGATGGACAGGGAGGCCTGGTGTGCTACAATCATGGGGTCACAAAGAGTTGGACACGACTGAGCGACTGAACTGAACTGACCACACTGTTCTCCATAGTGGCTGTACTAGTTTGCATTCCCACCAACAGTGTAAGAGGGTTCCCTTTCCTCCACACTCTCTCCATCATTTTTTGTTTGTAGACTTTTTGATAGCAGCCATTCTGACTGGCATGAGATGGTACCTCATTGTGGTCTTGATTTGCATTTCTCTGATAATGAGTGATGTTGAGCATTTTTTTCATGTGTTTATTAGCCATCTGTATGTCTTCTTTGGAGAAATGTCTGTTTAGTTCTTAGGCCCATTTTTTTATTGGGTTATTTTTCTGGAGTTGAGCTGCAGGAGCTAGCTGCTTGTATATTTTTGAGATTGTCAGTTGCTTTGTTTGCTATTATTTTCTCCCATTCTGAAGACTGTCTTTCACCTTGCTTATAGTTTCTTCGTTGTGCAAAAGATTTTAAGTTTAATTAGGTCCCATTAGTTTATTTTTGTTTTTATTTCCATTACTCTGGGAGGTGAGTGATAGAGGATCCTGCTGTGATTTATGTCAGAGAGTGTTTTGCCTATGTTTTCCTCTAGGAGTTTTATAGTTTCTGATCAGACCATGAATTACTTATTGCAAAATTCACACTTAAATTGAAGAAAGTAGGGAAAACCACTAGACCATTCAGGTATGATCTAAATCAAATCCCTTATGATTATGCAGTGGAAGTGACAAATAGATTCAAGGGATTAGATCTGATAGAGTACCTGAAGAACTATGGAAGGTGGTTTCTAACATTGTATAGGAGGCAGTGATCAAAACCATCACCAAGAAGAAATGCAAAAAGGCAAAATGGTTGTCTGAGGAGGCCTTACAAATATTTGAGAAAGCAAGAGAAGTGAAAGGCAAAGGAAAAAAGGAAAGATATATCCATCTGAATAGAGTTCCAAAGAAAAGCAAGGAGAGACAAGAAAGCTTTCCTAAGTGACTGATGCAAAGAAATAGAGGAAAACAATAGAATGGGAAAGACTAGAGATCTCTGCAAGAAAATTAGAAGGGAACATTTCATGCAAAGATGGGCACAATAAAGGACAGAAATGGTATGAACCTAACAGAAGCAGAAGATATTAAGAAGAAGTGGCAAGAATACACAGAACTATACAAAAAGATCTTAATGACCCAGATAACCACAGTGGTGTGATCACTCACCTAGAGCCAGACATCCTGGAGTGCGAAGTCAGGTGGGCATTAGGAAGAATCACTACAAAAGAAGCTAGTGGAGGTTATGGAATTCTAGTCGAGCTATTTCAAATCCTAAAAGATGATGCTGTGAAACTGCTGCACTCAATATGCCAGCAAATTTGGAAAACTCAGCAGTGGCTAAAGGACTGGAAAAGGTCAGTTTTCATTCCAATCCCAAAGAAAGGCAATGCCAAAGAATGCTCAAATTACTACACAATTGCACTCATCTCACATGCTAGCAAAGTAACGCTCAAAATTCTCCAAGCTAGGCTTCAACAGTACATGAACCGAGAACTTCCAGATGTTCAAGCTGGATTTAGAAAAGGCAGAGGAATCAGCAATCTAGTTGCCAATATGTGCTGGATCCTAGAAAAAGCAAGAGAATTCCAGAAAAACATCTACTTCTGTTTCATTGACTACATAAAGCCTTTGACTGTGTGGTTCACAACAAACTGTGGAAAATTCCTCAAGATATTGGAATACCAGACCATCTTTTCTGCCTCTTGAGAAATCTGTATGCAGGTCAAGAAGCAACAGCTAGAACTGGACATGGAACAACTGAGTGGTTCCAAATTGGGAAAGGAGTATGTCGATGCTGTATATTGTCACCCTGCTTATTTAACTTATATGCAAAGTACATCATGCAAAATACTGGACTGGATGAAGAATAGCTGGGATCAAGATTGCAGGAGAAATATCAATAACCTCAGATATGCAGATGACACCACCCTTATGGCAGAAAGCGAAGAGGAACTAAAGAGCCTCTTGATGAAAGTGAAAGAGGAGAGTGAAAAAGCTGGCTTAAAACTCAACAATGCAAACAATTGAGATCATGGTATCCAATCCCATCACTTCGTGGCAAATAGATGGGGAAACAATGGGAACAGTGACAGACTTTATTTTCTTGGACTCTAAAATCACTGCAGATGGTGACTGCAGCCATGAAATTAAAAGATGCTTGCTCCTTGGAAGAAAAGCTATGACCAACCTAAACAGCATATTAAAAGGCAGAGACATTACTTTACAGAGAGGTCCATATAGTCAAAGCTGTGGTTTTTCCAGTAGTCATGTATGAATGTGAGAGTTAGACCATACAGAAAGCTGAGCGCCGAAGAATTGATGCTTTTGAACTGTGGTACTGGAGAAGACTCGAGAGTCCCGTGGACTGCAAGGAGATCTAACTAGTCAAATCTAAAGGAAATCGGTACTGAATATTCACTGGAAGGATTAATGCTGAAGCTGAAGTTCCAATAGTTTGGCCACCTGATGCAAAGAACTGACTCATTGGAAAAGACTCTGATGCTGGGAAAGATTTAAGGTAGGAGGAGAAGGGGACAAGAGAAGATGAGATGGTTGGATGGCATCACTGACTCAATGGACATGAGTTTGAGCAAACTCTGGAAGTTGGTGATGGACAGGGAAGGCTGGCATGCTGCAGTCCATGGGGTCGCAGATTTGGACATGACTTAGTGACTGAACTGACTGATTGTACTCTTTTAGTAAACTAGAGACTATCAATACTGATACCACAAGTTAGTGTCATCTGTTTACAAGATTACTTATCTATCAGCACCTATATCCATACTATGCATATGAGATAAAGCACTGTAGATACAATATGAATTACTAATTCTAGACATTACAAATGAAAAGACAACATGAAGAACACATTCACATTTATATATTATATATTCACAGATATAAAGACTCATGCACTGATAATGAAGCAGCAGCAATATGACTACTTTATGGTAAGCTTAGTGTAATTGATATAATTGCTTCACAGTGGCCTAGCTTAGACACAGTGAATGAATCCTTATAAAACTTTTATGGTATACAGTATTGCAGTCATACTCATAATACAGTATTGGAAACACTGTTAAACATTAAAAAAAAAATCCACCTACCTATGACAACAGGCTGATATACAGGTTCTCCAACTGGAAGGGAGAGAAACGCATACTATATGATAATGTAATTCTTTGAAAGCAAATTTATGAAGCAGTAGGAAAACTAACACATTATTAGTATTAAATGCCACTTACCTTATTCCTATATAAGGTAGGCTATCACTTCAACACAAGTCTTTTTTTTTTTTTTTAATTTTTAGTTTTTTATTTTTTAAATTTTAAAATCTTTAATTCTTACATGCATTCCCAAACATGAACCCCCCTCCCGCCTCCCTCCCCAGAACATCTTTCTGGGTCATCCCCATGCACCAGCCCCAAGCATGCTGCATCCTGCGTCAGACATAGACTGGCGATTCAATTCACATGATAGTATACATGTTAGAATGTCATTCTCCCAAATCATCCCACCCTCTCCCTCTCCCTCTGAGTCCAAAAGTCCGTTATACACATCTGTGTCTCTTTCCCTGTCTTGCATACAGGGTCGTCATTGCCATCTTCCTAAATTCCATATATATGTGTTAGTATACTGTATTGGTGTTTTTCTTTCTGGCTTACTTCACTCTGTATAATCGGCTCCAGTTTCATCCATCTCATCAGAACTGATTCAAATGAATTCTTTTTAATGGCTGAGTAATACTCCATTGTGTATATGTACCACAGCTTTCTTATCCATTCATCTGCTGATGGACATCTAGGTTGTTTCCATGTCCTGGCTATTATAAACAGTGCTGCGATGAACATTGGGGTACATGTGTCTCTTTCAATTCTGGTTTCCTCGGTGTGTATGCCCAGAAGTGGGATTGCTGGGTCATAAGGTAGTTCTATTTGCAATTTTTTAAGGAATCTCCACACTGTTCTCCATAGTGGCTGTACTAGTTTGCATTCCCACCAACAGTGTAGGAGGGTTCCCTTTTCTCCACACCCTCTCCAGCATTTATTGCTTGCAGATTTTTGGATCGCAGCCATTCTGACTGGTGTGAAGTGGTACCTCATTGTGGTTTTGATTTGCATTTCTCTAATAATGAGTGATGTTGAGCATCTTTTCATGTGTGTGTTAGCCATCCGTATGTCTTCTTTGGAGAAATGTCTATTTAGTTCTTTGGCCCATTTTTTGATTGGGTCGTTTATTTTTCTGGAGTTGAGCTGCATAAGTTGCTTGTATATTTTTGAGATTAGTTGTTTGTCAGTTGCTTCATTTGCTATTATTTTCTCCCATTCAGATGGCTGTCTTTTCACCTTGCTTATATTTTCCTTTGTTGTGCAGAAGCTTTTAATTTTAATTAGATCCCATTTGTTTATTTTTGCTTTTATTTCCAGCATTCTGGGAGGTGGATCATAGAGGATCCTGCTGTGATTTATGTCTGAGAGTGTTTTGCCTATCTTCTCCTCTAGGAGTTTTATAGTTTCTGATCTTACATTTAGATCTTTAATCCATTTTGAGTTTATTTTTGTGTGCGGTCAACACAAGTCTTGCACGTGATGTTCTATATGGTGAATCCTTAGGTGACGATGATAGCGACGACACATCTCATACAGTTCTTGTAGTAGTTATTAGACTTTCATACAAGAACTCACAAACATACATAACAGATAGGTTGATTACCTGTAGGACATGATGACTATCTACTGTTCATTAGGTGGAAGTGGATCATCACAAAGGTCTTTATCCTAGGTGTCTCTGGTTCATATTGACTAGGCTGAGGAGGAGTGAGGAGGGATTGGTTTTGCTGTCCCAGGTATGGGAGGGGAAGCAGGAGAGGCAGGTACACTGGGTTTAACTTGATGGAAATACACCCTGATTTCTGACTTTTTTGCTTTTTTATTTTTCTATAAATGTTTCTATAAAGTATGAATCCTTCTTCCACTGTGTGCTTTAGTTCTAGCACCAGTAGCATAGAAAGGTCCATGCTGTAAAAGAAGTCAAAAGCAGTTTTTAATGATGAGAACTCTCTTCCTAGTTAGTCTAATGTCAGTTTGTTTCCTGGCACTGCTGCTTCCTTCTTCCGTGTCTTTCTCCTCATCATGTGGCACTGGTTCGGAAGCACTCTGTCCAAGTCATCTCTTGCTAATTCCTCTTGTATCGTGCCTATTAGCTCTTGAATTTCTCTAAGATCCCTATCTTGAAACCCTTCACCCCCAGCTTTTTTGCCATTATCCAAAATGTCCTTCATGATTTCCTTGACTGGTTCTGTTGCATATCCTGTGAAGTCATACACAACATCTGGACACAGTTTTCTCCAGCAAAAATTTATTGCTTTGGGCTTGATGGTCTTCACAGCTTTTCCTATGATGATGGCATCTTCAATCGTGTAAGTCCTTCCAGACTTCCATGATCTTTCCATGGAGTTCTCTCCCATAGCATTGATAATCCTTTACATAGAGTACTACGTGTAATGAGCCATAATGGTCCCTATAACTTCCTGATCATAGGAATGAATTAGAGATGTTGTATTTGGAGGCAGCAAGACCACTTCAATACCTTCAGTGTTGAATTCATGGGGTTCTGCATGGCCAGGGGTACTGTCCAATAAAAATAAACCTTTAAAAGGCAGTTCTTTACTTGCAATGTAATTACTGACTTCCAGGACAAAGCATCAGTAGAACCAATCTAAGAAAAGGGTTCTCATTATCCAGGCTTCCTTGTTGCAGTACAACCAAAACACTGGCAGCAGGTATTTTATCTCTTCCCTTCAAGGCTTGTGGGTCAGCAGCTTTATAGGTAAAGTGAAGTCGCTCAGTTGTGTCCAACTCTTTGCGACCCCATGGACTGTAGCCTACCACGTTCCTCTGTCCATGGGATTTTCCAGGCAAGAGTACTGGAGTGGGTTGCCATTTCCTTCTCCAGAGGATCTTCCTGACCCAGGGATCTTATAGATAAGGGCAGTCCTTATCCTAAACCCCACTGCATTTGTGCATAACAGGAGAGTTAGCCTATCCCTTCCTGAATTAAAACTAGTATTTGCTTCCCTTCCTTACTGGTAAATGTCCTTTGTGGCACTTCCCCCCGACCCCCCTCCACCGAGAAGAGGGCTCTTTTTGTCTACATTAAAAAGCTGTTTAGCCTGTTATTGTTCCTCCTCAATGATTTTCTTAATGGTGCCTGGGAACTTATCTGCTGCTTCTTGGTCAGCAGAAGCTGCTGCTCCTGTTATCTTGACATGTTTTAAGTCAAACCCCTTTCTAAAATGATCAAATCAACCCTTGGTGGCATTAAGATCCTTCACTTTCCATTTAAGTCATCATATAATAATGACTGCTTTTTCTCAAATCATATTAGTAGGTATGCTTTTCTTATAGTAATTCTACACCCATATAAAAGCTGCATTTTTGATATAAGATAAAAAGTTATTTCAAAAAAGGTACATTTGCATGCATGCTGGCATAGGTGTAATGATGTTTTCACATATTTCCTTTCTTTTTTTTTGTTTACAATGGTCTTTATGCTGGATTCATCTATCTTGAAATGGCTGGCAACTGCAGCTGCAGACCTCAATCTACAGTACACATCAAGCAATTCAGCTCTTCCTTGAAATGTCATGACTTTTCTCTGCTTCATGGGAGCATTTCTAGAATCACTAGTGGCACTTCATATTGGTCTCATGGTGTTATTCAAGGTTTACAGTGTCGCATTAAACACAAAGAAAAATATACAAGAACTGCAAGAGATCACTTTTTACTGTGATATGCAATTTACTGGAAAGATGAAGTGCTCACGTGGAAATGATTAGTGTCTCATGGCATTTAAAGCGGATATCCCCAGAGGAAGAAATGGCAACCCACTCCAGTATTCTTGCCTGAAGAATCCCATGGACAGAGGAGCCTCCTGGGTGCAGTCCATGGGTTGCAAAAGAGTTGAACATGACTTAGCAACTAAACAGCAACAAACAACAAAACACACTTGAGCTTACCACAATATTAAAAGATTAATTATAATAGTACATGACATTTAATTTTATGCAGTTATGATTTAATATTGCATCTTTATATGTTTACATTTTACTTGATGGTAAATGGCTCATGTACTGTCTATAAGTCGTTGCACTCCTTTTGGTAAATTTTACCTTCTTATAATAGATTACTGTATATTTTATGGTAGAAAATGATCAAATAAACTAGTATCTAAATATATCTTATACATTCATGACATATCTGTCTTATTTTTTCAATATTTCTAGGTTACATGGCTAGTCTGTAATGTTTTTCAAATGGTTCCAAATCTCCAGATAATTTTCTAATGTGTTTATTGAGAATAATCCACATATGGGATTTCCCTGGCAGTCCAATGATTAAGACCACGCTGCCACTGCAGGGGGCACAGGTTCAATCCCTGGTCAGATCTCATATGCCACGTGGTGTAGCAAAAAAAAAAAAAAATCCACATATAAGTGAAACCATGTAATTTAAACCTGTGTTGCTTAAGGGTCAATGGTATATGACAATTTCTTATTTTGCCTCTTTGAAAATTATACGTACTTCACTCTGTAATCTTTCAACAGCCAGCCCTATATCACTCTGCCTTGAACAGGCTTTCCCAGTTATAAACCTATAACTTAACTCCCAGTCACAATCACCTATCAGACAATTGGTCTACAGTCAAGCTGTCTAACAGAGCAGTCACTAGCCACAGGTCATCACTGGGCACCTGAAATATGGCCATTCTGAAATGAATTATGTTGTTGGTATAAACTCTACACTGGACTTCAAAGATATATCACATACACACAAAATATATAAAATCTCAATAATTTTTACATTGATTATATGTTGAAATTTGGATTATCATGTCAAATAAAAATATTATTAAAATTATTTTCATCTATCTCTTTTTTAGTTTAGTATGGCTAACGAGAAAAATTTTAATTGCTTATATAACTTATACTTTATTTCTACTAGGAAGCACTAGAAAATATATTCCATGAAAATATGCAATAGAGGACATAATAATTATTAAGAGCATTTCAGATTCTGAAGTATCTGTATATCAAGATGGGCTTCCCAGGTGGTACTAGTGGTAAAGAACCTGCCTGCCAAAGCAGGAGACTTAAGAGATACCAGTTCGATCTCTGGATCGGGAAGATTTCCTGGAGGAGAGCATGGCAATCCACTCCAGTATTCTTGCCAGAAGAATTCCATGGATAGAGGAGGCTGGAGGGCTAAAAGTCCATAGGGTTGCAAAGAGTCAGACACGACTGAAGCGACTTAGCACGAATGCATGCATACATAAAGATACAGGTCAAAAAGGAAATAAGAATTTCCAGTGAATTATTTATATCTAATATATAATCTTGGAAGTCAACTAAGAAATGAACTGCTGGTTAGTTGGAAAATAGAAAAATAGCATTTTTCCACAATAGTACTTTAAAAAAGTAAAATCACATCTGGACACTTTTATTTAAAAAAGATCAGGTTTATTAGGAAAAGACTTGGATTAGTAAGTGTAAAAACAACAGTAAATCATAAAAGCTTGAGCAAAAACATCAAATTCTCCCAGAGTCCAAAGTCAAGAAACAGAAAATGTGCTACATTCTTAGCCCCCTTTCTGTCCATAGAAAACAACCTAAGATGAAACACTGGGAGCCAAAACAGCATGAGTGGCATTCTCAAATGCCTGCTTTGAATCCTTAGAGAACTCAGAATAGAACGTAGAATATTATATTACAATAGAGCTAACAGAATATAACTGTTGTCTTAACAGGAAGAAATAAAGTGAGCTGTGTTCTCCTTGAAGACTAAACAGTATCATGTGCTCCAAAGGAAATATATGAGTTTCAGTAGGTCTAGAAAGGACTACTGACAGGAAAGTCTATCAGAAACGAGCAAAATGAGGACCTCTGGTTATCAGAAAATATGAAGGAGGAGAAAAGTACTAGACTCATGAAAAATAAACACAATATTCCTACTCAGAGTCTCCTAACGCTCTTCAACAGGAGATTAAAGAGCCCAGTCCAAGGACACAGGGTCCATTTATAGGTTCAACAAACACTCGCTGTCAGACACTACGTGTCAGGCACCATGCTCAGAGCTGAAAATACAAAGTCCTATTAAGACACATTCTCTGCCTCCGAGAAGTGAATAGTATAGTGAGTGAAGTAGGCATATATACCAATAATTACCATCTGGTGTACACATTCTGTCAGAAATTATTTAAGGAAAAGATGTCATATACAGTCACAGAGATAGGTCTAAATCAGGGGCTCAGAGAATAGCCTGCAAGCCAAATCTGCCTTCATCTGCCACCTACTGTTGTAAATAAAGTTTAATTGGTTTCCGTATTGTCTATGGCTGCTTTTCACTACAATGGCAGGGCTGAATACACAACAGATACTGTAAGGTGAACAAAGACTAAAATATTTAATATCTGACCCTTCACAGAAAATGTCTGCCAATCTCTGATCTAAATCAAACTGGGGGGTCAGATAAAGTATACTGAAGAAGACAAGAGTCAATACTAAAGTTTTGCAGAATTAGTGAGATTTAGCTGAAAAAAGTAATAAGCACCCCTCTTCCTATTACCCATTTTTGAGGAGGCATGGGAAACAGGTTGCACAAGCATTCCAGGTTGAAGGAGTTTGTCCATGGAAAGGTAAAGAGGCCTAAAACAATATGAAGAACTTAATTTTACCCTAGAGAACACAGAACAGCTGAAGGCAGTTCTCTTCAGAAATACACACATTAACAGTAAGTTCTCGGTCATAAAAACACAGCCAATGTTGGTTATCAGGCTTTCTCTTATCCCTGCAAGTGAAGCATGCTGCTCCTAAACTTCAAGCTATGAAAACACTCAGGTCAAAACTCAGGGTCTATCATCCACTGGAGCATGACCTGGAGCAGCCAAATCTCAATTCTCTGCTTTGCCACATAGACAGAAGACCAGCTCTGGCTAAAGTGTGTTACAGTTTCTCTCTAAACCCATTTTCACCAAAACAGACTCCAAGATGCATATTTGAGAGAATCAAAAGCCTGAGCCCTATCCCTCAATACAGTATGCTAAAAGAAAAAGCCCTATTTTGGAAAGGAATAGAACTCATATTCTATTTTAATGATTAAAAAAAATTCACCCTAATCCCAGGGTACTTTAACAGCTATCTAAACATGAGAAAATCTAGAGGTGTATCATATTTCATGAATGAATCTCTGGAATAAGACAAAGGGGAAATCATAGAATGCTAATCCATTTTTCTCTGTTTCTCTCTCTTTTTAAAAAAGTTTTTGGTTAAGCTGTGCTGCATGCAGGGTCTTAGTTCCTTGACCAGGGATTGAACCTGCGCCCTCTGCAGATTCTTAACCACTGGATTACCAGAGAAGTTCCTCATTCCTTTTTTAAAAATATTGTTGTCAGCTTTATACAAAGATTCTCAAAAGAATTTTTTACTTTAAAATATAATTTGAGTTCTAAAATATAATTTAATAACAAATTACATCTCAAAAATTTAGATGCATATATCTCAAGCAATAAAGCAAGCAATATCTTATAATTAAATTTAGCTCAAAATATCACTTAAACTTTTAACTACATTTTACAGTTCAAAGGAAACCAGTTTAAGAAAGATACAAATACAAAGATAATTTTCACTAGTCTTATGCTGTGTTTGGAAATCCCACAGATCTTAGTTAATTAAAGACTCTTACTTAAGACACAGTGATGTCCATCCGATACCATAATTTCCACAGAGTGTTCATGTGCTGTTCAAGATGTTTATGTATTCCAGTTCAGCAGCCATTAACAAAAGTCTTGATTTCACTAAAATGTAAAACCAAAGCATTTTTTACTTAGTAACTTTATAATAAGCTATAACTAAAGATTAACAATAAATTTTTTTTTGTATCTATACATACATAGCCACAGGGAGAAGAGAGATTTCCTCACAGTGGCAGCTGTTCAGTTCCTCCACTGTAAAATAAAGTTACTACTTTTGTGCAAAGTTTTATTCAGTTCAGTTCAGTTCAGTTCAGTTCAGTTGCTCAATTGTGTCTCACTCATTGTGACCCCATGGACCACAACACGCCAGGCCTCCCTGTCCATCACCAACTCCTGGAGTTTACCCAAACTCATGTCCATTGAGTCGGTGATGTCATCCAACCATCTCACCCTCTGTTGTCCTCTTCTCTTCCTGTTCTCAATCTTTCCCAGCATCAGGGACCTTTCAAATGAGTCAGCTCTTCGCATCAGGCCAAAATACTGGAGTTTTAACTTCAACATCCACAACTGGGTACTGTTTTTGCTTTGGCTCCATCCCTTCATTCTTTCTCGAGTTATTTCTCCTCTGATCTCCAGTAGCATATTGGGCACCTACTGACCTGGGGAGTTCCTCTTTTGGTATCCTATCATTTTGCCTTTTCATACTGTTCATGGGGTTCTCAAGGCAAGAATACTGAAGTGGCTTGCCATTCCCTTCTCCAGTGGACCACAGAGAGGAGGCGGCATCGGCCATTTGCTTGGGCCAGAGAACAAGAGGTGTGTATGAGGAGCTGGGAAGGCCTGAGAGGGATGGACAGGTCTGAGCGCCTCAGGTGCCAACAAGACTCATTTTCTTAGGCTTCCTGAGGCTGCTTCTAACCCCCTAGGGACCTACTCCCAGCTCTAACCCCAGGTGTTCTCATCCCCTCCCCCAGGCAGGTGAAGGGCCTGGCCTCACCCTCTCTGCTGCCCTAGGTCCCCTACAGAGATGGGAATACCAGACCACCTCACCTGCCTCTTGAGAAATCTGTATGCAGGTCAGGAAGCAACAGTTAGAACTGGACATGGAACAACAGACTGGTTCCAAATAGGAAAAGGAGTACATCAAGGCTGTATATTGTCACCCTGCTTATTTAACTTCTATGCAGAGTACATCATGAGAAATGCTGGACTGGAAGAAGCAAAGGCTGGAATCAAGATTGCCGGGAGAAATATCAATCACCTCAGATATGCAGATGACACCACCCTTATGGAAGAAATGAAGAGGTACTAAAAAGCCTCATGATGAAAGTGAAAGAGGAGAGCGAGAAAGTTGGCTTAAAGCTCAACATTCAGAAAACGAAGATCATGGCATCTGGTCCCATCACTTCATGGGAAATAGATGGGGAAACAGTGGAAACAGTGTCAGACTTTATTTTGGGGGGCTTCAAAATCACTGCAGATGGTGATTGCAGCCATGAAATTAACAGACACTTACTCCTTGGAAGAAAACTTGTGACCAACCTAGATAGTATATTCAAAAGCAGAGACATTACTTAGCCGACTAAGGTTCGTCTAGTCAAGGCTATGGTTTTTCCAGTGGTCATGTATGGATGTGAGAGTTGGACTGTGAAGAAGGCTGAGCGCCGAAGAATTGATGCTTTTGAACTGTGGTGTTGGAGAAGACTCTTGAGAGTCCCTTGGACTGTAAGGAGATCCAACCAGTTCATTCTGAAGGAGATCAACCCTGGGATTTCTTTGGAAGGAATGATGCTAAAGCTGAAGCTCCAGTACTTTGGCCACCTCATGCGAAGAGTTGACTCATTGGAAAAGACTCTGATGCTGGGAGGGCTTGGGGGCAGGAGGAGAAGGGGACGACCGAGGATGAGATGGCTGGATGGCATCACTGACTCGATGTACGTGAGTATGAGTGAACTCCAGGAGATGGTGATGGACAGGGAGGCCTGGTGTGCTACAATCATGGGGTCGCAAAGAGTCGGACATGACTGAGTGACTGAACTGAACTGAACTTCAACATCAGTCCTTCCAATGAACATCCAGGACTGATCTCCTCTAGGATGGACTGGTTGGATCTCCTTGCAGTCCAAGGGACTCTCAAGAGTCTTCTCCAACACCACAGTTCAAAAGCATCAATTCTTTTGTGCTCAGCTTTCTTTATGGTCTAACTCTCACATTCATACATAACTACTGGAAAAACCACAGCTTTGACCATATGGACCTTTCTGTAAAGCAATGTTTCTGCTTTTTAATATGCTATCTAGGTTGGTCATAGCTTTTCTTCCAAGGAGCAAGCATCTTTTAATTTCACGGCTGCATTCACCATCTGCAGTGCTTTTGGAGTCCAAGAAAATAAAGTCTGTCACTGTTTCCATTGTTTTCCCATCTAGTTGCATGAAGTGATGGGACTAGATGTCATGATCTTAGTTTTCTGAATGTTGAGCTTTAAGCCCACTTCTTCACTCTCCTCTTTCACTTTCATCAGGAGCTCTAGTTCTTCTTCACTTTCTGCCATAAGGGTGGTTTCATCTGAATATCTGAGGTTACTGATATTTCTCCCAGCAATCTTGATTCCAGCTTGTGCTTCATCCAGCCCAGCTTTGAGTCTAGATAAATATGCATTTTCTCATCAATATTTTCCACTGATGAATATCAATTACGCCTTAGACAAAGATCATCAATGGAAAAGACTGATAAGGAAATGCATATTTATCTAGACTCAATAAAACTTTCCACAAAGATAGTAACTTTACAGTGGAAGAACCTAATAGCTGCCACTGTGAAGTTAACATTACCAATGATGGGACATAATGACATCATGTGACTCCTGATATGATATCCTGGGAAGCACACAATATGACCTCTAGATTTGTTCTGCCAAGAAATGGCATAAATTGTATATAATCACAAAGAAATTTTAGAAAAATCCAAATTGAAGGATAGTCTACAAAAAAAAAAGTCTATCCTTTCCAAAAATTTCAGTGTTTCAAAACATTCAAGATAAAAACAAGGGAAGATTTTTTTTTTTTGCATTTATGTGTGTTGCTCAGTCATCTCAGGACTGTTTGGAACCCCATGTATCCCACCAGGCTCCTCTGTCCATGGAATTTCCAAGGCAAGAATACTGCAGTGGGTTGCCATTTTCTACTCCAGGGGATCTTCCTGACCCAGAGATCCAATCCCATCTCCTGCACTGGCAGGCAGATTCTACTGTGCCACCTGGGAAGTCCTTTTGCATTTATAATATTCTCTTAAGAGTTTATTATAAACTAGTGTCACTAGTTTATAAGTCTCTGTAAGGACTATACCTCACAGAAAAAAGGCAAGGAGTTGAAGAGAACCAAGATGAGTGTAGGCAGTGACAGAGAAGGCAGTGGCACTCCACTCCAGTACCCTTGCCAGGAGAATGCCATGGGCAGAGGAGCCTGGTGGGCTGCAGTCCATGGGGTTGCTAAGAGTAGGACACGAATGAACGACTTCACTTTCACTTTTCACTTTTATGCATTGGAGAAGGAAATGGCAACCCACTCCAGCGTTCTTGCCTGGAGAATCCCAGGGACAGGGGAGCCTAGCGGGCTGCCATCTGCAGGGTCGCACAGAGCCAGACACAACTGAAGTGATTTAGCAGCAGCATCAAGATGAGTGTAGGGCCTTGGTGGGAGCATTCATGGGTAGGTGGGCCTCTAAGGGAAACCAGACAATCCAGTAAGACTCCTCGAACAGCTTAACGAACAAACAGGTGTGGTAACGTGGCCCTAGGGAATCAGGCCCACTCCTCTGCGGAGATACTTCCACATCTCTAGACATGATCCACACTATCCTGTGTAGATATATTTAGAATCCTTTTTGGCAAACACATAGACTGTGTTGCCATTTTCTCTTGAGCAATCACAACCTACATGGACAATAAGAGTTATAGCCATAAAATCCACAAGGTCCTTGAAGTAGAAAGAACAGTGAAAGCTGCATCTTAATTTAATGTCATCACATAGGCTCGCTGAAACATCAACTATTGAACTTTATAAACTCCATTTTGCAAAACTGCTCCACAGAAACATACAACTAACCAAATTTCTAGTGCATAGTATATGCAGTTGAATAAAACCTTGTTATGTAAATTCAGCTGTCACCCTCCTAAATAATTCAAATGCCACTTTCAGATTAATCTATATAAAGGCTTATACTTTAATTTCAACTTTCATAATATAAATCTAATACTAATTGTATAATTTTTTTTTAACATAAGGCTACTATACTTTTCTGATCCATTAAGAATGAAAGAGCCATCAGGATCCAAGGGGCATCCATTTAATTCACAAGGATCATGATCTATTAAGCCATTGAATAGGCAGTATATTGAATACAACATAACTGGAGTTTTACCGTGAAAGTGTTCTGATGCTGCACCTGAAGTTGTTCTTTACCTTCTTTAATGACTATTTCTATAATATCAACATGAAGAGGACCAGAAAATAAAAGTAGATCACAAACTAATAGTAAGGTAATTGCTAAAACTCTCAACTGACTAAAATTACATTTTTTATTTTATTTCGGTATCAGCTGCTGAAATAACTCTTTCTTACATGAGATTTCTTAACCTGGCTTCATGAGGCATCACTGGTGAAGTAGCACCATCTCTTTCCCGATGGGTAGGTTTGGAGAGGTAAATTTATTCAAACTTCAGCAAACATCTTGGCTAAAATTAAACCAAAGAACATAAAGAAGGCAAATAATATTTTTCCATAAAAGCTTGGATGATTCCATTTAAACCAAAATTGACATTTTAAGTAGAAGATGGTATATAAATTGGCTAAATTAATCCACTTTGCTAATATGGATACTCTTCAGAGTTAAAAGCCATATTCCATAGACATTAAGTTTTATAATTCATCACTTTCTTAAAACAGAGGCAAAAATAGAATTAATATACCACAAGTAAATAAAAACTATACATATGCCAGGACTTTGCTGGCAGTCCAGTGTTTAAGAATCCATCTGCAATCCAGGGGATGTGGGTTCAAAGCCTGGTTGGGGAACTAGGACCCCACATGCTACGGAGCAACTAAGCCCCCACACTGCAACTACTGAGCCCGTTTGCTGCAACTAGAGAGTCCATGCACCACAGCAAAAGATAATGCATGATGACACGAAAATCCCAAGTGCTGCAACGAGGACTTGATGCAGTCAAATAAATAAACAAATAGTTTTAAAAATAAATAAATAAAGACTGTTATAAGAGACAATGATGGATACTACATAATAATCAAGGGATCAATCCAAGGAGACATTACAATTGTAAATATGAACCCCATGGGCTGTAGCCTGCCAGGCTCCTTTGTCCATGGGATTTCCCAGGCAAGAATATTGAAGTGTGTTGCCATTTCCTTCTCCAGGGGATCTTCCCAACCCAGGGATTGAACCTAGGTGTCCTGTACTGCAGGAGGATTCCTTACTGACTAAGCCACCAGGTCTCAGCTTTCTAAATATATATGCACCCAACATAAAAGCACCTCAACATAGAAAGCAAATCCTAACAGTCATAAAAGCTGAAATCAACAGTAATACAATAATAGTGGGGGGCTTTTAACAATCCCTTTACATCAATGGACAGAAAATCAATAAGGAAACAAAGGTCTTAATAGACATATTAGACCACTGGGTTTAGTTGATATTTATAGTACATTACATCTGAAAGCAGCACAATACACATTCTTCTCAAGTGCACATGGAACATTCTCCAGGATAGATCACAAGTTGGGCCACTAGGGCAGCCTAAGTAAATTTAAGAAAACTGAAATAATATCAAGCATCTTCTCTGACCACAATGCTATGAGATTAAAAGTCAACTACAAGAAAAAACTGTAAAAAACACAAACTTATGGAGACCAAACCATATGTTACTAAACAATCAATGTATCACTGAACAAATCAAAGAAGAAATAAAATTAAAATGAATGAAAATGAAAACACAAGGATCCAAAACCCATGGGATACAGCAAAGACAGTTCTAAAAGGGAAGTTTATAGTAACACAGTCTTGTTGTTGAACACAATCTTGTTGTTGTCGTTCAGTCACTCAGTTGTGTCCGACTTTGCAACCCCATGGACTCCAGCGTGCCAGGCTTCGCTGTCCATCATCATCTCCCAGAGCTTGCTCAAACCCATATTCATTGAGTCAGTGATGCCATCCAACTATCTCAACCTCTGTCGTCCCCTTCCCCTCCTACCTTCAATCTTTCCCAGCATCAGGGTCTTCTCCAATGAGTCAGTTCTTCACATCAGGTAGCCATTGTATTAGCGCTTCAGCTCCAGCATCAGTCCTTCCAATGAATATTCGGGGTTGATTTCCTTTATGATTGACTGGCTTGATCTCCTTGCAGTCCAAGAGACTCTCAAGAGTCTTCTCCAACACCACAGCTCAAAAGCATCAATTCTTTGGTGTTCAGCCTTCTTTATGGTCCAACTCTCACATCCCATTAATGACTACTGAAAAAACCATAGCTTTGACTATATGGACCTTTGTCAGCGAAGTAACGTCTCTGCTTTTAATACAATCTTAACTTCAGGATATAGGGAAAATTTCAAATAAAGAACCTAACCTTACACCTAAAGTCACTAGAGAAAGAACAAACAAAACCCAAACTTAGTAGAAGGAAAGAAATCACAAAGATCAGAGCAGAAACTCAATTTTATGTCACAGCCTGGATGGGAATGGAGTTTGGGGAAAATGGATAAATGTATATGTATGGCTGAGTCCCTTCACTGTTCACCTGAATCTATCACAACATTGTTAATATGCTATACTCTAATACAAAATAAAATGTTTCTTCTTAAAAGATCAGAGCAGAAATAAATGAAACAGAGATAAAAAATAGCAAAAATCAACAAAACTAAAATCCAGTTTTTTGAAAAGATAAAGGAAACTGATAAACTTATTGCCAGATTCATCAAGAAAAAAGGAAGAGGACTCAAATCAAAAAAATTAGAAATGAAAAAGGAGACGTTACAAGGGACACCACATAAATATAAAGGATTATAAGAGATTACTACAAGCAACTATAAGCCAATAAAATGGGCAACTTTGGATACATGAGCAATTTCTTAGAAAGGTACAATCTTCTGAGACTGAACCAGGAAGAAATAAAAAATATGAATACACCATCACAAGTACTGTAATTGAAACTGTAATTTTAAAACTTTTCCAACAAACAAAAGTCCAGGAACATATGGCTTCACAGGTGAATTCTACCAAACATTTAGAGAATAGTTAACACCTATCCTTCTGAAACTATTCCAAAATATTTCAGAGGAAGGAACACTCCAAACTGATTCTATGAGGCCACCATCTACTTGATACCAAAATCAGAGAAAGATACCACACACACACACACAAATTACAAGCCAATATAACTGATGAACATAGAAAATCCTAAACAAAATACTAGTAAACCAAATCCAACAATATATTAAAAGGATCATACACCATGATTAAGTGGGATTTATCCCAGGGATGTAAGGATTTTTCAATATCCACAAATCAATCAGTGTGATTCACCACATTATAAGTTGAAGAAGATTAACAACAACCAAATGATCATCTCAACAGATGTAGAAAAAGCTTTTGACAAAATTCAACACCCATTTATGCTGATAACCCCCCAGAAGTGGGCTTAGAGGGAAACTACCTCAACATAACAAAGGTTGTAAATGACAAACCTATAGCTAACATCACACTGAACGGTGAAAAACTGAAAGCATTTCTTCTATGATCAGAAACAAGACAAGGATGTCCACTCTTGCCACTTTTATTGAAAACAGTTTTAGAAGTCCTAGCCACAGCAATCAGAGTAGAGAAAGAAATAAAAGGAATCCAAATTGGAAAAGAAAAACTGTTACTGTTTGCAGATGATTCTATACATAGAAAATCCTACAGATACTACCAGAAAACTACTAGAGCTCATCAACGAATCTGATAACGTTGTAGGATACAAAATTCATACACAGAAATCTCTTGCTTTTCTATACACTAACAACAAAAGATCAGAAAGAGAAACTCAAGAAACAATCCCATTTACCATCACATCAAAAAGAGTAAAACAAAGGAATAAACGTATCTAAGAAGGCAAAAGATTTACATCCCCCAAACTATAAAACATGACAAAAGAAATGGAAGATGACACAAATATTTCCAATCCAAGAAAATCCCTGTTCTTGGATTGGAACTTCCCAAGGATATTTACAGATTCAATGAAATCTCTATCACATTACCAATGGCATTTATCAGAAAATTAGAAAAAAATTTTAAATTTGTATGGAAGCACACACACACACACATACACACACACACATACACAAATAAACCAGATGAGTCAAAGCAATCATGAGAAAGAAAAAATGGAGCTGGAGGAGTCCGGCTCCCTGACTTCAGACTATACTACAAAGCCACAATAATCAAAACAGTATGGTACTGGCACAAAAATAGAAACAGAACAGGAAAGAAACCCTGCTGGGCATATAAAAGCTATGTTTACACTACACCATAGTCTGGTAAGCATTATGTCTAAAAAAAAAATGTAGGGGCTTCCCTGGTGGCTCAGTGGTAAAGAATCTGCCTGCCAACACAGGAGATGTGGGTTCAATTCCTGATCTGGGAAGATCCCACATGACATGCAGCAACTAAACCTGTGCACCACAACTACAGAGCCTGTGTTCTAGAGCCCAGGGGCTGCAACTACTGAGCCCCCACGCTGCCACTCACATACCCTAGAGCCCATGCTCTGTAACAACAGAAGCCACTACAATGAGACTACAAAGCCACTAAATACCACTAGACAGTAGTCCTTGCTCTGTGCAACTAGAGAAAAGCCTGTACAGCAATGAAGACCCAGCACAGCAAAAAATAAATAAAATTTTAAAAATAAAAATCAATGTACTCACCTTAATTTTAAAATACATTTTTTGTGAAAAAATGCTAATCATTATCTGACCCTTCAGCCACTCACAGTAGTAACATCAAAGATCACTGATCAGAGATCACCATAAAAAACATAATAATGAAAAAGTCTGAAATATTGCAAGAATTGACAAAATGTGACACAGAAACATGAAGTGAACAAATGCAGTCTAATAAATGGCATCAATAGACTTGCTCAATGCAGGGTTGTCATAAAGCTAAATCTATAAAGAATGTAATATTGTGAAGCACATAAAGAGGAGCAAAATTTTTAAAAGCATGCCTATAAATACTTGTCAGCCCAAGGTAAATTCAAATTTTCCTTCCTGGAACTTTCCTTTCTGGAACCTTCTTCCCAAATATTCTCCATCCAAAGTTAGTTAAATCTCCAGATGCTGAGCCCACCCATATGGAGGGCCGACTGTACTTAGAAGTCATCCACTAATACATGGTAACCGAAGCTACAGAGAGTGAATGAAGTCATCCAGGAATAATGTGAACAGCAGAAAAGAATGAGAAAAAAAGTCACACAGGTGAGAATTAAGTGAGAGGGATGTAGCAGATGGAAGGAAGGAGTTTTCACGGAAAAGTCATCAACAGTGTTGACTACCAAAGGGTTTACATAAGGTTTTAAAAACGTCCATTTGATTTATCAATCATTTATCATTTTCTTAAAATACTTAAAGAAAAAGGAAATATTCAACATGTTTTCCCAAGGACAAGAGAGAGCTAATATTTCACATAAAAAGAAGCCAGTTGAAAAACAAGTGTCTGATGAGAGCATATCTAATAATGATATCAAAGGACACAAGCAGGAATTTAATGAAGACTCAATGCTAGAGCAAATGTGATCACCGATCTAACGTTAACTGTTTTTCCACAGGATTATTATACATTGCTAATGAGAATATTAATTAACACAATCAACTACAGTGGTCGCTTGGAATCATTTAGCAAAATGTTAATAATTTGTGTAACAAGTGTCCATTTTCTAACCTGAAATTTTATACCTAAAAATTTATCCTACAGAATATACTTGTATTGAACAAAATGATATGTACAAGATTACTCATTACAGCACTGTCTGAAGCAGAAAAAGACTGGAAATAACCCAACTATACATCAAGACACAACTTTATAGTCCATCAATACAAACTACGTATCTGTGAAAAAAAATTAGGATATTCTCTATGTACTGATATGAAACTCTTTTGGATATAGATATATAAAGCAAAAAATAAAAGTACAGAAGTGTGAAGCTACTTTTGGTCTGTAAAAGCAGGAAAAATAGAATATTATTTGTATTTCCTTGAATACAAATGAAGCATCTGGAGAGCTAAGAATCTAGAGTAGTGGTTACCTACAGAGAAACAGATGGTGAACAGAACAGGATGGTGGAAAAGAATAAGATCTTACAGTTAACATTTTCATGGTTTATGAACCACAAGACTATATGACCAACTCAAAAATTGAGCTAAAAAAGTTTCAATTTTGAAAACTGAGCTAAAAAAGTTTCAACTTTGAATGTAATGATTTCTAGACTCAAGATTAAAAGGTGACAGAAATAAATAGTAGAGTTAAGCTTCTTCTATTTCCCATCACTTCATGGGAAATAGATGGGGAAACAGTGGAAACAGTGGCAGACTTTAACCCACTCCAGTATTCTTGCCTGGAGAATCCCATGAACGGAGGAGCCTGGTGGGCTACAGTCCATGGGGTTGCAAAGAGTCGGACACGACTGAGCGACTTAACTTAAAATCACTGCAGATGGTGACTGCAGCCATGAAATTAAAAGACACTTACTCCTTGGAAGGAAAGTTATGACCAACCTAGATAGCATATTCAAAAGCAGAGACATTACTTTGCCAACAAAGGTCCATCTAGTCAAAGCTATGGTTTTCCCAGTGGTCATGTATGGATGTGAGAGTTGGACTGTGAAGAAAGCTGAGCACCGAAGAACTGATGCTTTTGAACTGTGATGTTGGAGAATACTCTTGAGAGTCCCTTGGACTGCAACCAGTCCATTCTGAAGATCAGCCCTGGGTGTTCTTTGGAATTAATGATGCTAAAGCTGAAACTCCAATACTTTGGCCACATCATGCAGAGTTGACTCATTGGAAAAAGACTCTGATAGCTGGGAGGGATTGGGGGCAAGAGGAGAAGGGGACGACAGAGGATGAGATGGCTGGATGGCATCACTGACTCGATGGACGTGAGTCTGAGTGAACTCCCGGAGTTGGTGACAGACAGGGAGGCCTGGTGTGCTGCAGCTCATGGGGTCGCAAAGAGTCGGACACGACTGAGCAACTGAACTGAACTGAACTGAAGCTTCTTCGTCTATTTTCTCCGTGAAGCAAATGAGAGAATAAGGAGAAATGAAAGGGTTGAAAACGGTATAAGGAGCTAGACGAAAACGACGCTTTGAAACAGAAGCTGTAGAGAATGAAATTGGGAGCTTTGAAAATACACTAGACATGACAAAAAATTCTACGTATTAAAAGAAAAAAAAAGATACATTGACCGTGTTCAGTAAAATATGTGCCACCTAGAACTGTGTCATCTTGTGGAAAGAGGATATGTAAAAGTCATCTTTTAGGATAATTTACATAGGCACAGGACATCATGAAGAAATGCCAAACCAGATCAATCCCTGATCCCCACCGCCCGCCCCATTCTTTGTCCCTGGTGTATTTCCAGAGCCTAGCACAGTGCCTGGCACAGGCTGACCCTCAAAAATTCAACAATTCAGTAAATCCATTACTTTGGCCTTAAGGGAAATCAAGAAAGCAGCCCTTTGCATCAAAGTCAGAACAACGGAATTTGTCCTGTTTCTGTACTCTATTTTCAATACGCGAAGGGAGTGTCAGATTTACCGAGAAGCATACAACGGAAAGAGTCCCTCCGACCGAGTCATAGACTGCGTTTCCCGAACCCTCCACCTCTCAAAATCCCGGACTCCTTCCCAGCCTGGAGAATGTGAGTAAACGACTGGGGAGGTGGTCCGACCGGCCCGGTAAAGTGAAAGAATGTTGGTCGCTCAGTCGCCTCCGACCGCAAGACTGTAGCCTGCCAGGCTCCTCTGTCCATGGAATTCTCCAGGCAATTCTCTGGAATACTGGAGTGGGTAGCCATGCCCTCCTCCAGAGGATCTTCCTCAACCAGGAATCCAACCCGAGTCTCCTGCTTTGAAGGTAGATTCTTTATCGCCTGAGCCACCAGGGAAGTCCAAAAGGTACCCTGGATCGGGAAAGTGAAAGTGAAGTCGCTCGGTCGTGTCCAACTCTTTGCGACCCCATGGACTGTAGCCTGCACCAGGCTCCTCCATCCATGGGATTTTCTAGGCAACAGTACTGGAGTGGGTTGCCATTTCCTCCTCCAGGGGATCTTCCTGACCCAGGGATCGAACCCAACTACCCTGGATCGGGAAGGAGGCCACAAATCCTTCATTCGTTCAGACCCCCATGTTTCCCCCCTTAGATGGCTCGCCGCGGAGTGTTCTGAATGTTCACGTACCCTTGTGTGTGTCACACACACTGATTAACGGTTCACAACACTCTTAAAATCACGAACAGAATGGCCGAGCAGCCACACACACAAGCGGCGTCAGACGAAAGCAACTCTGCCTCCGGCATTCCCAGAATACTCTGCGTCTTACGCTGCGGGCGGAAGGGGCGGGGGAGGGAATATAAATTCTGCGCCTGCGCAAAGCGTAGGTTAAGGTTTCCTAAAGGCTAGAAATTCTGCACACGTGCAAATTGTAGGCGGACGCTTCAAGCTGTTTATATACCGGGGGGATCGCTCCTACACGCTCGGCCTCGGATATAGCCAATGAAAAGTTATTGCTTTTTAGTGCTGTTACATAATTACACAAGGTTCCTTGGTGGCTCAGCCATACAGAATCCGCCTGCCATGCAGGATACTCTGGTTTGATCCCTGGGTCGGGAAGATCCCGTGGAGAAGGAAATGACTCCCACTCCAGTATTCTTGCCTGGAGAATCCCATGGACAGTGAAGCCTGGGGTCGCAAAGAGTCGGACACGACTGAAGCGACTGAGCAAGCACGCATAATGACACATGGGAGAAAAAGCCAAGAAGATGTATTAATAAGAGGTTTCTATTGTGGCTATAAGTCTGCGGCATTCGATTTTCAACTTTTTTTTTTTCCTCCTAATTCCAAAGATAAAAAACAAGATTTTAAAAATAAGATTTTTTATTAGCGGGTAGTGCCAGCGGCGGCGCGCTGAAAAAGCCTGAAAATGAACAGACCCTCACTCGCAAGCCTATTCCAACCCACTCTAGTCTTAAGTCCCCGATATCTTTATCTCCGCTTCAAATGGGTTCTTGGGCCATAGAGCCTTCATCGAGAGAACTCACGCGATTCGACGCGGGAGAAGTAGCTTCAGTGCGACGCTGACGAATGACAGTTCTCAGGTACTCCTGGCCTGTCCCTGTTGTTTCACCAGCCACAGTGCTCCTGCCCCAGGTGGCTCCGCCCCTTTGCCCTCTCCAGCATTAATTATGCTGCCCGCGCGCCTTGCTTGCGGACTGCTCTGCGGCTTCCTGCGGTGACCCACTCGCACTGTAGTGCGCCACGACGTCCGGGAGACGCTCCTCGAGAGGAGATGCGCGGCCAACTCCTCCTCCCGGCACCCAGCGGGTCTGGGACGTGGCCTTCCCCGTGGCGCAACGGCGACTGGGGGTAACCCCGGAGGGGCTGACCTGGAGGAGAGTTTTCTGTTCCCCGAATGCGTCCAGGATTCGGAGCCGGAACCGACCCTCCAAGACTAGCTGTGGGAGCCGCAGCGGCGGCGGGAGGGAGAGGAGCGACAGGCGCAGCGGCTACGGGAGGAGAGGCGGCAGCAGGTGCTCCCGGACCGTATGCCAATACTGCTTAGTGCTGGTGCATCACTGGCGCGCCCTGCGCCTTCAGGTGAGCCAGGAACAGTTCCTGGAGGTGGTGAGCGCCGCTCTGCGGCGGCCGGAGCCCGCCCTGGTGCTGTACAAGGTGGAGCTGCTGAATCTGCCCGACGTCCTACTGCTGCACCTGCCCGGCCCGGTGGGCCCCAAGCAGCTGATCGTGCTGGGAAGCAAGGTGGACCTTATGCCCCAGGACACTCCCGACTACCAGCAGCGACTCCAGGAGCGACTGTGGGATGACTATCGGCGCCGGGCTCCTGCCGCCCCGTGGCTACCGAAGGCCACAACATCTTAGCGGGGACCGGCCACGGGATGGGGAGGAGAATGCGAATATTCAGTCCAAGATCCCTACGGTGCTCAGAGAAGTGCGGCTCATCAGCGCCAAGACTGTTATGGAGTTGAGGAGCTGATCTCCGCGCTCCAGCGCTTCTGGCGCTACCGCGGCGACGTCTACCTGGTTGGTGCCACCAACGCTGGCAAGTCCACTCTTTTCAATACGCTTCTGGAGTCCGATTACCGGATCGCCAAGGGCGCTGAAGCTATCGACAGGGCCACCATCTCCCCTTGGCCTCGTTAGCCTTGGGGCACCCATCTCCTTCGTCTTCAGAAAAGTTGTAAGTCTGATCATGTTTCAGGCACCTAATTCTGTATCCTTCAATGTCCAGCAGGGGATGGTGGGATGCTTCCCTTTTAAAAAATTCTCTCCCTACTTCGGTCACATTTCTCTTCCATATCAGCTCAGTGCTTGTAAATTCAGTATAGGTTGTAGTAACTTTTCAGTAGAAATAATTAGAATACTCTAATGTTCAAGCCACTGTTCTAAACACTGAACCAGCGGACATGGTTCAGTGAACCAGGGGACAAAGCAGTGTCTGCTGTCTTGGAGGTTTCCCTTGTAGCTTTAGTCCTTTGTTTCTCCGGAAAATCCTTCTTTTACTTTCTACACCTCCTCCACTCCTGTCTTCCTCTTTATATCTTGAGTTTACTCATGAGAATACTATACAGATTTTATTATTATTGTTATTATTTACTTTTATTTCGGGTTGTACTGGTCTTTGTTGCTGTGTGTGGGCTTTCTCTAGTTGCAGCCAATGGGGACTGCTCTTCATTGCAGTGCAGGGGCTTCTCTTGTTAATCACAGGCTCCAGGGTACATGGGCTTCAGTAGTCACCCCTCCCAGGCTCTAGAGCACTGGCTCAGTAGTTGTGGCGCACAGGCTTAGCTGCTCCACAGCATGTGAAATCTTCCACGGATGGGGGATGGAATCCATGTCCCCTGAATTGGCAGGTAGATTTTATCCATTGTACCAGAAGGGAAGTCCCTACTATACAGATTTAACATTTGAATTCTTCACTAATGCAATATGATTTGTGGCTTTGTTCAGAAAAACGTCAAATATGTGGCTTTAAGAAACATCCGTAATAATTGCAAAATAGGTGCTTCTAAGACCCTGTTTTTATTTCAGTTTTATATTGGTTGGTAGATTTTCGTTGTATAAAATACGTTCCTTCTTTCTTTCTTAAGGGAAAACCAGTCAGCTTGGTTTACAGTTGTGGCTTCCAACTTTCTTCCTGTTTTGTTGGACAATGTGGATACTATATATCAGAAGAAGCACAGAGGTCATACACTACTGAAGGTGAGGCAACACGCTTTGATGGTTGAATAGTTAGGTTAATAACACCCTGGTAGTCCCACAGCCCTGATAAAAAGCCTTTGTTGGACAGAACCATCTTTGTTACACCATCAGCTAGCTCTCCCTGACCTTGTTCACCTTGAGGATTTTGGCTATAAAGTGAGATGGGCTCTGATAAGAAAAGGGATGTTGGATTGGACTGATCCCAGGATACTGACAGAGCTGGGCTTTCTCTAGGTGACATTGTCCAATATGGTAGCCTTATGTGGCTAAATAGCCAACATGTGGCTATTTCAATAAGTTCATTAAAATTAAATAAACTTTAAAATTTAGTTCTTTACTTGCACTAGCCACTTTTCAACTGCCCAGTGGTCACATCATTTCAAAAAGTTGCACTGGATAATGTGAGTGAGGAGACATTGGATTTTCTCACAATTGGGTGATGCTACTGGCATGTAGTGGGTGGAGGCCAGAGATGCTGCTAAACAGAATGCATGCACAGGAAAGCCCCTCACAACAGGGAATTATCTGGTCCTCGTGTGAGTAGTGCTGAGCTTTGAAGCCCTTGTCTGGGTAGAAAAGCTCTCCTCCCAGGTTCTTAATCACAGACACTTAGAGACTATTGTACATCTTACTTGATCCTTCCCTCGACCTGTTAAGCAGTGTGTGAAAATTTCTCTGATCTTTCAGAAACAAAACAAAACTCAGTGTCCCACTCCTTCCTCTTCTTTACAATCAAGCTGATTCCTGCTGCTCACCTCCCATCCTCTGCAGTCCCTGCTGTGCCCTTTCTGTGCCACTGAAATTGTTCCATGTTCACCAGAGACTGGGGCCTGCTTATAGTTCTTTAACCAGACCTGTGTACACACTGTTGGCTAGCCTGTAGTGTATGATGGTTAAGATCACTGGAGCTAGGCTGGGTTCAAATCCTACTCTGCTCCACCACTTAGTGAAGCTGTGTGACTTTAGGCAAGTTTCCTTTACTTCTGTCTGTTGTGACCACACCATGAAGTTGTGGAGAAGATCCAGTGCCAGGTCACCGCTGTCACTGCTGTGTAAGTGTTTGTCGTAATGAGGAGGGCGTTGGGACATAGCTCCTGCAAAAATACCAGGTGCATCCAATGCAGATGTGATTTACAGTAATGAATGCTCAGACAACTAAAAATACGTGAAAACGCACACCTGCCTTTCAACCAGGATAAAACCAACCTGACATCAAAAGCAAATGCTTCTTTCTCTCTGGACTTCCTAAAAAAGCCAGAGTGAAATTAAGACTCCACTGAAATAACGGGCCTAAAGTTGACACTCCAGATACATGTAGGATTTGAGGGGAGGCTCCACTTTCATGTATCTGTGTAGTCTTCAGGGTGGACTCACTGATACTTCTCAAAGCAACACCCAGGCTTCTCTCCCCTCATCATACAGACAGTTTCTTGGGCTGCTCTGTGCCTCTGTCTTGCCTTCTGGTTTTCATTCATCTCCCAAGTCAAAGTCAATCCTGCCTCCTATTCATCACTGAGACCAGCCTCACAGTCCAAACTGTAGCCTGCTTTCTGAGATTATGAGGTATAATCTAGACTCCAGTTTTACTGTCTCCTCCCACCCCCACCCCACTACAGCTGTAGTTCTCAACCAGGCTTGACTCTTACCGCAAGGCAACATTTGGCAAAGCCTGGAGACAGTTTTGTTTTCACAACCTGATGGACACTGGGTAGAGGCTGCTAAAAGTCATGCAGTACACAGGACAGCCTCCTCCTCCAAAAAATTATTCAGCCTAAAAGGTCATGAGTGCTGAGCTTGACAAACCCTGCACTACACAAATTTTTCCAAAATACAAAGCAGGTGAAGTATTATTTTTTATTCTTTTCTCTTACCTGCATATAATTCCTTGTTAGTTCCACATTACTGAGAGAAATCTCAACTGATAGCTTCATCACTATTACACACACACACACATGTACACCTAACATACTCTACACAGTTAAACTACAGTTCTCTGAACTCATCATCCTTTTTCCAGTTTTTTTGTCTGTACATGATTCTAACCCACAATACCTTTGCACTGAGTAATCTATTTTTCAAAATTCTGCTCATGTTTTCCTTGACCAAATCACATTAATTACTCTCTTCACAACCATAGTACTTAATAGATGACTCTCATCACTTTTCTTACCCTATAAATGATTTACTTGCTACCTCCACCTTCTGATTTCCTGTGGGATCAGGGACCATATTGTAACATCTTTGCGTCCTTAGTGCTAAACACAGAGATCTGTTAATACTTCCAATACATGGAAACACTTGTAAACACAGAGCTGAATCTTACCCATTTGCCATGTACCCTTCAATTCTAATGATGCAGGGAGTAACTTCTGTCTAGCTAGGCCTGTAAGAACTAAGGTGTTTGGAAGGTTGTTGCCTTAATTGCCCAGTTACTATGTCTAAAGCTTTATGGAGGGCTGTCAAAACAGTATAAGCTAATAAAACAAGATTCTGCTGTCTGGAGGTGACCACCAAGATGGATGCCATGGGGCCCTTGTCACTGGGATCCATAGGCTTCATCCTGTCACAGAGCTCCTGGGCTTTTCATTTGATCTAGAAGTGATTGAGGGTCTTTTTCAATAGTTTAATGTTTAAAAGGGTTTTATTATTGATACCTGTAAAGTATTATCATATCAGTGCTTTACTTAATATTAGAGTTATCAGGGGTTTCATTTGAATTTCCAAATAACTTCATCTCCTCCCACTGGAAGGTTCCAGTGGGTGGAGAAGAAAGAATGGCGGGATTTCCTCCTCTTGTTGCTTGAGACATCACATTAGATGAAGGATTTGAGGAATCTGAAGCAGTAGCTGACATCAAGTTCTCCTCTGCAGGTAATTTTACACCAAGCACTTTTCAAAAGGGGAATAATGTAGCCTTACTGATGTTTTGGGCTTCCCTAGTGGCTCAGACAGTAAAGAAACTGCCTGCAGCAGTGTGGGAGACCTGGGTCCATCCCTGGTTCAGGAAGATCCCCTGGAGAAGGAACTGGCAACCCATTCCAGTATTCTTGCCTGGAGGATCCCATGGACAGAGGAGCCTGGTGGGTTACAGTCTACGTGGTCCCAAAGAGTTGGACACGACTGAGCAACTAACACATACACACTGATGTTTAGCATATTTTTATAGTCATGTATAAAAATATCTATTTTATGCATAAAAATATGTATATATATATATTGCCTTAACCGACATTAACTGAAAATTTTAAGAAATACATGCTAGAGTATTCATAAGATGCAACCTACTCTGAAAATGAATCTGTACATTTTCACAAATGCATTGTATGCTTTAAAAAAAAAAAAACGGAGTGAGACAGCAGTAGCTTCCCTTGGGTCTCCATCTGGAGCTGTGTTTGGTGTTTTTAATAGGATGGTTGCTAACACCATCTGTATTCTGTCGTATGCCTACATAGGTTGGGTAGCAGTAAGGCCAAAGTTTAAGGACTGCACCTCTGATGCTATACACCTCAAGGGACAGTTCTGGCACTGTACAATCTGCAGGAAAAAAAAAAAACAAAAACAAAAAAAAACAGCTGTGTGAAGCTGACCTGTTCACATTGAAGATGAACTATGTAGAATATACTGTGTACATAACATTGCATTTTATTAAATATCACTATAATAAAGCCCCCTCACCCTTTTTAAACTACCAAGGACCATGCCTCTTTTTTAATGAATTGAGTTTATAAACACTTTTTTTTTTAGTAGGGTATGTACATGTGCGTATCTGTGATTCAAACATACCTAAAAAGGAGTTCTGTTACATTCAGGTTTCTTCCACTAGTATTTGTTATTGAGACCAGATGGCATTTCTTATTTAGAATCTAAAGAGCAGCTTAGCAGTTGGCATAAGAGAAAATGGCAGAAAGTCAATGCCTCCAAAATACACTGGCTTAAATGAAAAGAAATGAGTAAGTGGCTGTACCTCAGGGTGTCAGCCAAGCACCCAACTGTGGAACACTCCATGGCTTCCATCTCTGGCTCTAAGGTGGTTGCTAAGATTGTCATCCTTACACAGCAATGAGAAGAAGAGAGTGAAGAGCATGCAGCTACCTTACTGAAAAAAAGGGAAAAGCTAGAAGTTGCCCACATCACAGTGTCCAGTGGGCAACAGTTCCATGGCCACAACCCCCCATGGGGAAGCTGGAGGATGTAGAGGGAAATGCAGAGTCAGATTTTTATTACTTAAGGGAAGAAACAGTGAAAGAAATCTGGAAAACACGTAGAAGTTTCCCTTACATAATCTAAAAGTACCCGAACATCTTAAAAATGATTTATATCTTTTTGGTATCTGAGACCTATTCTGTAAGGATAAGAGCACTTCAATTATTTTCTCAGCATTTGCCTGTAAACATTGTACATAAAACACTACACCGGTCAGAAGTCTGTACCTTTATGTATTCTTAGTTGAGTAAGTGGCACTAGAGCTGTGGACAATGAATTGGTGAGGCAAGTCCCAGGTCCCAGTGTTGAGATAAATGCTTGTGGAGTAGGCTGGCCTGAAATGCAGACCCATGAACTTCCTGTAGACTCAGGTTTACCATGAACTTAACAGTCCAGGTTCTCTGTCAACAGGTACACTCTAGCCCCCTTCTCACTAAGTCAGTCATTGTTAGATAAATGGTATTTTAAAATGAAACTAGTTAAAAAAAAAACAACAAAAAACTTCATTGATCTCACTTTCATCATGTTTCAAAGTGAATATTATTGGCGTATTGGGGAAGGTGGTACTATATGTGCATCCTTCATCCCTAGATACTAAATGCCACTAGCATGTAGCATAAATGCCCTGCCTTATTACTCACTGTGACATTGGAGAACCCCACTGGCGTTTCCAGACCCACCCTCTAGAGGGTGGTAGGTTCCCAAGTTGATAAAATGATTGGTAGTTGATTTCTAGTTTATTTTGGAGAGAATGAAATACTGTTAACTTTACAAGTTAAAATTGTGACCATTATATTTCTATGTACTGTTCATAGTTTGTAGCTTAGTCCTGAATCTAGACAAGAAGATAATATGGTAAATGTGCATTTTAGAAAAATACAGAACCCAAAAACTAATGATGTTATTTACCTGAAAACTTACAGGCTATTAGACATCTTGACAAAGATTCCATTTTTAAATGTTCAGAGTTGATATCCTCAGGTTTCTCTTATTTCTAATATTCAGTGGTTATGGTTAGATTGAGGCATATCTAAGTGTTCCAAGATATCTTGCTAAGTTTCAAACAGTAAAATTTACTAGGTAAATTTCCGTTTTACTGGTTGTGTTAGTTAATCTCTTTGGGTCTTCATTTTCTCATCTATAAAATGAGGGATTGACACTAAATATTTCTCAGTCCTTTTTATGATTCTCAGCAAAAGCAGACAGGAAAGCCAAGAAAGATTGGTTACAAGACCTCAGATGAAAAAGGCCCTCTGAGCATAGACAGTGGAGACGGTGCTAGGATTTGCTATTAATTTATAACACATTCAGTCAACCTAGTGCAGCCCAGAATGATAGCCCAGTTGCTCTATCCAATTGATCCAGTGTGGATTCAAGAAAGTTCTCTTACTGTGTTGGCTTCTGAGCATCAGCCAGCTGATACTTCCTAATCCACTGATCTCAGGATGAAGAATGACTTCCTATCTCTAATCATTTATACTGTGGCAGCACCCAGCAATCAGGAGAGTAGATATTAATGGTAAGGTGTCAGGACAGCCCCCTCATGTCCACAGAACAGGGGTTGTTTTGAGGGACTAGAAAATGATTAAGCAAATTTTATACTAGTTCGTTCACTTGGTTCTGCAGACTTGTGTTCAGCATGTCACCTCTTGTGTATTCATGACACCTTAGAAGTAAAAAATGTGCCATCAAAGAGCTTTTTGACTTCTGTGATTATTAAATGCAGTTTTATCTTTTTAAAGTTCCATATCTTTCCCCCCTTCTGTAAAACTCAGCATTTTCTTCAGTTTCTGAGACAAAGTGATGTTTAACACATTTTGTGTTTTTCATCACCATAACCAGCAAGCCCTACCAATCAATGGGGCTTTACCGTGTAGTTCCCCAGTGTCTTAATTTGTCTGTTACTTGCAACACTTCCTATGACAATCGAGAAGAGCAGCACAGATGCAATCCTGTGTGTGCTTCTTGATCACTCAGACACTCTCTGCTAAATGGAAATCAAGGCTGGTTTCCTGCAGATGACTAACTTGGTGGCGCCAGACATGGCAGACCTCTTACTGCCTCACAGAGTAGACACCCCATGCTCCAGCTGAGGCGAGCTGTTTTGTAGATGGCCTCTGATCATTTACCCTGGCTTCCCTCCCACCTGGCTGTGTCTTGTGGAGCAACAATCATTTCCATTCTTTCTCAGACTGCTCCATTTTCTCTTGGCTGCTCTCCCCAAGGGATTGTTTTCTCTCAAATGTCAAAGAGTGACACTTAAACAATAAAAACAGACTTCGGGCTCATGTGAACCCAACAGATAGCACCTCTGCCTGCTCTTACTGTCTTTGTCATGTCGTCTGTCCCACTGATGCCTGGTAGTGGGTGGGAATGGCTCGAGATTAGTATTTTAACATCATATAGGAACGATGCTTCACTTTGTCCCTTCATGTCAAAGACCATCAATATTTTCTCATTTAGAACAGAAGTTAAATGATGTGAATATTTTTAGGTCTAGACACATCCTTTAAAAACCCATGTCTTGGAGCCGCAGGTTCCTGTTTTTCAGAAGCTTCCTTTTGCTTCTCAAACAATTCTCAGAATTGACCTTCTGGCTATTTAACCTGGTGGAAGCATTTGGCTGTGGTATTCTCACTGGTAGGTGTAAGATGATGCTTAATCACAGATACTGTCAGTACCTCTGGCCAGGAACATTGGTAGAGCTGAGAAAACTTGAGGCCACACACACACACACACACACACACACACACACATGTGCTAGAGACCACATCATCAGATGATTTTGAACATAAGAGATTATCAAAATCCTTCCTAAGTTTTCAGTAAGTCCCTGGAAAGCAGCCAGCATGAATGAATGAATTAGGAAAAGGAGAGAACTTTTTTGTTTTGGTAGTTGGTTTTGCCTTCCCTAAAAAATAGCAAGACAGCAGAATTAAATTTGCTTAGTAGCACCAATAATTTTCTAGTGTTTCTTCCTATCCTGCCTAAAGAGAGAACCTCAGGACAGTTGTATTTGAGGCTATTCATAGTTACTATGATCACATAATAACCCACAGAGTGCCTATTTCTTTATAGTCTTTTAATACTACTAACAGATCTTATTTAAACATGTACAATGAGCCTGGCACTTTTAAGCACTTTACATTAACTGAATCCTTACAACAACCCCATGTTGGAGGTATTGTTATTTAGAGATTGCAAGCTAAGGTTCATGTAATTAGCCCAGAATTAAGGAGTGATAGATCTGTGATTCCAAACAAACCTAAGCAGTTGTGCTCCAGCACCTTGTGGGTTTAATTATACAGTAAAACTTCACCTTTTCCCCTTTTGATGTACAGTTCTCAATTTTAATATATGTATAAGTGCCCAGTTTTATAATCACCACACAACAGTCCCTGTATATACTAGAATCCATCTCAAATCTAAAGGCGAGAACTTTTCAACCTTAGGAGGGGCACATCTCAGAAAAGCAACCCATTTTGAAGATCTCAAAGGTAGTGACAGAATTTCCAAGGAAATTCTGTTACTACCACTTAGTTCTCTCTTTAAGCTTCCTTTGAATCCTCCCATATACAATTCCAGCCTAAGAATATTCCTCAGAGCTAGCATATGAGTGTGAGATGGGCTGCACCTTTGCTAACTTCAGCAGTGTTGTCCAAACTGTGTCCCACTGTGAATTCTGTGCTGTCTTACCATCTCAGATAGTTTTAAATCGAAAGTGCTTTCATGACTGGCTAGGAATCTTTACACATTGCTAGCGAGCTTTGCCAAGTACCACGGACAGATCACAGCATGAGTGGTGATCCTGACCCACAATTCTGATTAACAGGAAATTACACACACAGGAAATTTGGAATGCAAATACACAAAGAAATACACCAGTAAACTATCCTAAAAAAGAAACATTTTAAAAAATTAGTGGTCTCTATTTATTCATATATCAAATAGCTTCAAAAACAATTATTTAAAAAATTAATTTGGCCTTAAAATTGTTAAAAAATGGTCTTGCTTTTCTCCTTGAGCACTTACCTTGTTTCCTATTCCTTTTCATATCTTACTGACTTTCACTAAAAGGGGATCTTAGTGGCACAACTAGAAGCCTTTTATTATCTCGTTTTCTCAACATTTAACATCTAGCTGGAAGAGATTTATCACTTTCTATCGTTCACTTTAAGGTTAAATATTCAACAGGAAGAAAAATTAGAGAAATGGTGACTATTTTCTTTAAATACCAGATAGTATATTTTGTTGAAATACTTGCTTAAGGAAAACGTCTTTTTCATTGGATGAAAAAACTATTATGTAAATTAATTCCAAGAAGCAAGCACAAAATCTATAGCACGGGGAATTTGGATGAGATTGCCCAACAAAGGAAAACAATGCTTAACAGTCCCATTTACTCACTAACTCACTAATTCAGCATGGGTTCAGAAAGTTCTAGGTACAGTTGCTCATTTGTCAATTGGAAATGCTTTTTAAACTACATTGAGGGCATAATTAGGCTTCTATCTACATTTGTTGCTGAGTAACTAACCACCCCAAAGCAATGACTTTAAACAAGTTTGCTCTGATTCTTCGTTGTGTTGTTCAATCACTAAGTTGTGTCTCTTTGCAACTCCATGAACTGCAGCCTGCCAGGCTTCCCTATTCATTATCTCCTCGAGTTTGCTCAAATGACTGTCATTGAGTCGGTGATGCCATCCAACCATCTCATCCACATCCGTTGCTGAGTGACTAACCACCCCAAAATTTAGTGACTTGAAACAAGCTTTGTCCCAATTCTTTGGTCTGGCAGTTTAATCTGGGCTCAGATCAGTGGTTCTTACGCTCTACAGGTCATGCATTTGCAGACCTCACTCCCATGTCAGGAACTTCAGCTGGGATGGCTGTTAGCAGCTGGGAAACCTGGGTCTTTTCCCATGGTTCACTCTACCTAGGATCTCATCCTGAAGTAGGCCAGTTCAGGCTCGTTCACAGGTGATGGTGTTCAAAAACAGCATGAGTAGAAGTTACAAGGCCTCTGCAGGCTGAAGCTCACAATCGCACAATGTCACGCTGCTGTATTCTACTGGTCAAAGCAAGCTGCAGTGGCAGCAGAGACTCAAGTTGACGGGAAGGGCTGCCAAGAATCTGTAGCCATTTTCATCCACAAGGTTTCAGCATGTTCACCACCTTGAGGAAAATGCAGTATAACATGCTGAGAGTCAATTACTAGGTAGGTTGATAAGTCCAGGGTCCCTGAGGAGGAGAAAGGGGTCTGGGGCTCTCAAGGAGAGGACAAACATTTTTTTCCACATTGCTTTGTCTTAGTGAATATAACAATGTGTCTTGCATCTTTTAATTTCATGGCTGCAGTCACCATCTGCAGTGATTTTGGAGCCCACAAGATAGTCTGCCACTGTTTCCATTGTTTCCCCATCTATTTGCCATGAAGTGATGGGACTGGATGCCATGATCTTTTTTTTCTGAATGTTGAGTATTAAGCCAACTTTTTCACTCCCCTCTTTCACTTTCATCAACAGGGTCTTTAGTTCTTCGCTTTCTGCCATAAGGGTGGTGTCATCTGATTGTCTAAGGTTATTGATATTTCTCCCAGCAATCTTGATTCCAGCTTGTGCTTCATCCAGTCCAGCATTTCTCATGATGTACTCTGCATTTAAGTTAAATAAGCAGGGTGACAACATGCAGCCTTGATGTACTCCTTTTCCTATTTGGAACCAGTCTGTTGTTCTATGTCCATGCTACAGTAATCAAAACAGTATGGTACCGACACAAGAATAGAAACATAGGAAAGTCTGCTGGGCATATAAAAGCTATGTTTAGCTTCTGGTTAGATATTATGATAGAGAGAAGGCTGCTTAGAGTACCCTCTGTATCATGTTAATATAAATAAAATAAATTGAGAACCTTCAGATTAGGCTGAAATCCTTTTCACCACCCCTCCTAGTTGCTCCATTTCCCACAGCATCCATCTCCCCAGCTAATATTCTTCACTTCATCAGAAAAGCAGTGTGGCACACATCTGCCACACTGTGTGACACTAGGCAATTTGCTTGTCTGCAGGAAGCAAAGTGGGAATACCAACCTACTTCTTGGGAATGTTGAGAAGATTAAGAGTTAATGCAATGTGCTCAGAAGAGTGCTTGATACTTAGAAAAGGATTACTCCTGCCATGTTCATGTGAGATCTCCAGTTCCATGCAAAATGTTTCCCAATTATTTCCGGGTATCCCCAAGGGTGGCTCACATGGATCATGAATAAGGCTAGCTTACTCATATGTGAAGTCAGCCAGTCCCTTCCTCTCCAACAACAGCTCCCTTTAGTGTAATTTCATACTCCTGCACACAGACCACAGAGCATTAACATGCAAGTCTCACCACTCCACTGCTGCCACGACTAACCTGCAGAAAAACCATGTTCGTTACTACCTCCACCAAAGAGGCTATCTCAGTACTAACACAGCAGTGCAGATTCCTGCCCTTGGCTCCCTCCAGTCCCTGGGTAATGCAGTCACTATAGCTGCCTCTGCTCCTGTTAACTGCAAGGCCCCATGCTTGCTACTAGGTAAACTTGTCTGCCTTACTCTCCATGTATGTAAAATGTGCTGTATCACATCAGAAAAACCTTTGTTCTTCCATGCAGATAAAAATCCTGCTGGCATCCCCACACTAGTGCACCAGAAACGGCAAAATTCCAGCTACTATTGTAGCTCATGCTCAAGCAGGGACCTCTATCTTAATTTGCAGCTGATAGCTCGGTCAAGAATCTGCCCGCAATGCAGGAAACCCTGATTCGATTTCTGGGTTGGGAAGATCAGCTGAAGGGACAGGCTACCCACTCCCGTATTCCTAGGCGTTCCTTGTGGCTCAGCCTGATAAAGAATCCGCCTGCAATGTGGGAGACCCGGGTTCCATTCCTGGGTTGGGAAGATCCCCTGGAGAAGGGGAATGCTACCCAGTCCAGTATTCTGGCCTGGAGAATTCACTTAGCTTAGAAGGGTATCCCCCACTACCGAATAGGGTAAAGTGAGTAACTCAGTACATGAAATAAGAACCTAGGTCTATGGGGGTGAAAAAGCTGTTCTTGATAGAGAATACCAGTTCCAAGTTATGTAACTGATTTAAGCAAAAATCAGGAAGATACTAAAATCAACGGGTATGTTGAATAAGATAGTTTCACTATATCATCCCACAGAATTATAAAGGGAAAAAATAACTTTGCAGTGGAGAAATATGATGGACAACACCTTAATCAAATTAACAGAAGTGAAAACGCAAGCAGCAGCATCTTGTGTCTTCTGATGTAATGTACCAGTACTTACTATTCCTGCCAAGATGCATGACCTGATCTGAAGCATGAGGAAACAATTACAATACTCCAAATAAGGAACATTCTTTAACAGCTGGCATGTACTCCTCAAACTCTTAATGTTGTAAAGGACAAAAGCTATGGACTTGTTTCCAATTAAAGAAAACTGACAACCAAAGGTGATGAGAATAGGAGCAGGGAGGCTGTTAAAGGTTAGTATTTCATGTGGCACACTTTGAACATAGACTGTGGATTAAAGACTACACTAATCTTTAAAGAAGGAATTACCTGGTAGTTCAAATGGCAGTCTGCCTGCAATGTGGGAGACCTGGGTTTGATCCTAGAGAAGGAAATGACAACCCACTCCCGTATTCTTACGTGGAAGAGCCTGGCAGGCTACAATCCATGGGTCACAAAAAGTTGGACATGACTGAGTGACTTCACAATGTTTATAGTCCTGAATTTCATCATTATAATGTAACTGTATAAGAGAATGCCCTAATCTTTAAGAGATACAAAGTATTCAGAAATGAAGAGGTATGCTTCCAACTTAATTTCTCAGGTTCCACTACATAATGCGTACATACTAGAAAGGAAGTATGAGTGGTGGATCCCAAAGGGGTACACAAGATTTCACGGTATACCATTCTTGCAATTTCTTTGTAAGTCTGAACTTTTCTCTAGCTACAGTTTCTTAACAAAATCTTTCTCAAAACTTGCTATTTCCTGCTACATTGACTTTTTAATGGATTCAGAAAAATATCCTACTCTATGAACAGAGATTTCTGCATTATCAAAACCTTAAAATTACAACTACTACTGAATATTAATTAGATGAAATCAAGGAAATGTACACATACACACCACAAAACACCACCCACACAATTATTCTTGGCCTGGGCAATAAGGGCCAGATACTATTTTAGGTGCTTGAGCAAAGCAATGAACACAAAAGCATTCTTATGGACACTACAATACAGTTGAGTAAAGTTGTGGCTATGGTTGTTCAATCACTAAGTCACTGAGTAAAGTAGTGGACACAAAAGCCCACATACCACTTTAACATTAAAACTCTACTATTTTACAAGACACATAAGTAGGTGGATTATATAACTTACTCATGTCAAATAAAGGAAGGACTTTATATATGTAAGGATATTTACTCTCTTATCTAGTGGGAAAAGTCTTAACACTAAAACTACATCCCAAGCACTAGACTAAGTGCTCAGTAAGTATTGGAGATTCAAACCCACTCTATGGATACAAGGACCATATTACCCCATTTCCAGGATGAAGAAACAGGTTTAATAAAGTTAAAAATTTACCCAATTACAATCATAAGGAAGAGAGGCTTATTGTGAACACAACTCTAAAAAGGGCCACAGGGCACTTAATACAGTGAACATCAAAATCCTTTTAAAAGGCAGTTTTGGGTAACTAGTGGGAAGGTGCTGTACAGCACAGGGAGCTCAGCTAGAGGGGCGGGATGGGGGGCACGGGAGGGACGGTCAAGGAGGGGACGTATGTATACATATAGCTGATTCACATAGTTGTACAGCAGAAACTAACATTAAAAAGCAATTATCCTCTGATTTAAAAAAAAAGGGCAATTTCATAACACTGAAACTTCCCGATTACTAAAGATCAGTACATTGTTCTTACTACTATTATTAATAGCATCTTTGCCAACCTGCCTTTATGGAGCTGAAGATAAGAGCTGTGAGGTAACACTGGAGGGGAGCTCGTAATACTGTACCATTAACTCTACCTACAAACTAGGGTCAAGCCCTTAGTGAGACGATGGGCAGAATCCAAGAATGGCAAGAGGTTAAGGATAAACAAATGATACAAGTAAAAAATTATAACAGGTGAACCTCTGAGAAAGGAGTAACAAAGGACAGGAGAAACATACTTGTAACCAAATACACTGATAACTTAAAGGTAACAAACTAAGTCACACATCAGTAACATTTATATATTCATGATAAATTCCCCATATATCCTTGCATCACGCAGAAAACTTTTGCACTTCCTGTTATTGATTCAACCATGCCAATAAAATACATGCTTGAAAATTCATTTTTCTTTTTGCTGACAGAGTCTTACAGGAGGAGAAAGGTGAATTGCTCATCAATTCACCAAGAAAAATCCATTCTTTTCTGATTCACAATCTTACAGGTCACTTGATGCATCAAGACAAAATGCAATCCAGTTGTTCTGATGTTTCTCCAACTTGTTCTCCCTCTTCTCTAAAGGCCACAGAAATATCTAAGCCTTCAACATACAGCACAACTGTATATTTCCACGAACAAAGGAAACAGAATCTTACTAGAACATGGAGTGTCAGTTTCTCATGGGTTTCATATTCTGATTTCCATTGAATACAATAAAATCCTTAAACTAGTGAACATTCAATGTAACTTCTAATTTTCTCTTCAGTACATCTTTTCCCAATTATGAGTCAAAATTAATATCAGGCTTGCAACTATGATGGGGCCTGTACATTAAAACAATAAAAGGGACCTGTAGTTAGAAAGAAATTACTACGGAAAACCTCCTATACATCGTCTGCAGGTTTTTTCCTCCCTGACCTTCAGCTCCACCTCCCAGAAAACAAATTATAGAAAGAAAGGCTTGAAAGTACTACCCACTGGGACTGTTAGCCCAAAGGACAATGTCTGCCACAATCTTTCCTACTTACCGTGAGTTATTGTTACCATGGGTAAAAGATTTTGAAAATCACTAATACACATAATTTCAGCCAAATAAATTTGACTTGATATACCAATAATAAACAAAGCCATAAAATGTTTTAAAACTTTATTTCAACATAACTATACTTACAGAAACATGCATATTGGTTAACAGAATGCAATTTAACTTATCCTACACAATTTGAACCAAAAAACTTGGTACATGGTTTGCTTTAAAAAAGAAAGAGGAAGGATTTGCAGTCTGGTTTATTTTTCATCTATTACAAATGTATATAAAAGATCTTCCATCAAATGCTGCTGAAGTAAACAGCATGAACCTTGAGAAATTAAACTTTGGTTTGTCTCTGAAAAATAACATGTATTGCACTGTAAAAATTAACAAAAGTTGGTGCAACAAAACATTGTTGTAATGTCTCAATGCCAGTTCATAAAGTTCAAAAACTAATGGATGAGGATGAAAATGGGGAGAGCCTATGTATACACGTGAAAATTTAAAAGCCATCCAATCTAGTCTGAATTAAAACTAGCAGTCCAGTTCACCTGCTGAGGTCAACAAGGAAACTCTGCACAGTAGCTATTTTTCTGATATGTGCAAAAAAGAAAATGAACTTTCTTCCCAAGCTTTTCAGTCTAGAACTGAAACTATAGGAAAAGTATTCTGTCCATTGTCAATATTCATGGGATGATATACGATGACTCAAGCTTAAATCTGAATTAGCACTTACATGCAAAATAGTCCCCAAAGTTAAAGACCACTTGACTTCAGAATTGACTTTCAAAGTGACTTCAGAAGTCACTTTGAAAGTCACAATAAAGTCAGAATGGCCCTTCTTGCAAGACTAGAGTAAAACACCCAACCATAGTTGTAAGAAATCTTTCAAAAAATGCAGCCCTTTGTGAATGACACCTCAATTTAAAAAAAAAAAAAAGAGGGGGACAGCCCCACAGAAGCAGCTCTGAAGAGAAAAAATATATAAATTAATATATCTTAAAAACCAATGTGAATATAGGTTCAGAAGATAGTTAAAAGAGATTTTTATAAGGCTACCTAGGATTAGGCTTATAACATATTCTAGTCTTTCAACTTTTGCTCTAGAACTAAATATCAACTTACAAATAACATGTTCACCTTTCATTCCTTTATTAAAAGAGAAAATTCTAGCTTCAGTCCTATCCAGTGGAGGGGAAACTGAGAAAACAAAAAGACTCAAAACAGTTCCACGTAAATATCACATTTTTTTAAATGGAAGAACTCCCAACTAGACCAGAAGTTCTTATTACTAATATACTTTTCATTGAAACAATTTTTTATAAGTACAAATACATGGCATTAAGTTTCAGAACCTAATATAGGCCTGACAATCAAGTCCTTGTTTTCTGGAAGAAAGGCCTCAAGTCCACTCAATTTCCAGTAACAATGTTTTCACAGATCACTTTAATAAAGGGTTTTAATTTCCTTCATATGTTCGCTTTTGGCATTCTAGCCTTAAAATCTAGATAAGAAAATTAACCAAATTCCCCAGAAGTCAAAAAAAAATTTTTTTGAAGTATCAAAGAATCCACAAAACCTCTTTACCAAACTGATTCCCAGTTAGCAATTTGTACTTAATATGAATTTTTTCACATATACTGTTAAAAGATAACATACAAAATGTACCCATGAACATTAAAAATAGTTGTTAGAAAGGTTTAACTAGCCTTATAATTTAAAACATAAATATTTGCAGCTTGATCTTCTGTTGACAGTGATTGTCGGAGCTTAGAATTCAACATCATTTACAAATCCCCATCATGCACACAAAACACACACCAGTAACACACAACTTACTCATGTCTTGAAACAGTCTTCTGCTTCTTTGTATCTTTGGCCTCCCAGTCAATTCCAAGTTCAAATGTCTTTTAACAAACTTCAATCTATGATTTTTTATCAAGTTTCCCACCAATACTTCAATACCTTTCCTAATCTTTCACGTTGCACTGCCAAACTCTGAAACCTTTCTCAGACATCATCAGACAAAAGAAAATAAATGAAATATAAAGTGGTAATTTCAGAAAAGAATATGGGAGGGTTGAAATTACTCAACGCTCCCTATCGGGATCATACTTTACTGGACTACAATGAGTAACTGCTATCAATAAGAAAAATCCTTTGCTGGATTCTTTCATGCTCTTCGGTGACTGGCCAAAGAATCTACCAACAAAGTTTGGGAGTATATACTCTTCCATACAAAGTACCCTCATAGGAACACCAGAATAGCTACAACTCATTTGAGGCCTCACATATAGAAAAAGGAAGTCACAGGAACAGCCAGGACACCCACTAGTTGGTGGAAATCCCTGAGAAAGCGTGATTTTTAAAATCTGGACTGAACTTCAGTTTCACCAGCCTTTTCTACTGTATTCACAGGAAGTAGCAGCTGGTCTACCAGCACTCATACTACCTTTCTCATCCTAGGTTTTCTGTATAACAGCTATGGCTTTGGAATCTCACAAACTCATATTGTGTGTAACTAGAAGGAGTACTTAGCCCTCCTAGTTCCAGATTTGCAGTTTCCAAATAAAAATTACAGCCCTTTATTCAGCGGAGTAGACATAAACAACAACCATCTACGAATGAGGTTTTCCTCTAAGATATGATTTAACACTGCACTTTTAGGAAGTAGATGTACTAAGACACGTCAAAAGTTTACTTATGGTTGATACTTGAGATAAATATCCATTCAATATAGACCTAGTGGTTTATTTATTGTAAAGCTCAAACTGAGAGCTATGATTTCACTACATCCATTTAAAATAAATAACATTTGAAATGCAGACTCTGGCATATATATGAATTGAACCTACATATTTCATTTGCTCAGAAATTTGCACACAATAATATTCTGCAAGACAATTGCAGCAAGAGGGGAAAAAAAAAAAACCTGCCCTTTGCAAACAAGATTAAAAGCATCCCTCCAAAGAGGAAAACATAAAATGCAAATATATGTATAAAGTATTACTGTTCAACACAAATGCTAGTTCTAGGGGGAAAAAAAATGTAACTGCATAGATTTTAAAAGTGCAATCTTAAGCCATTAAAGCACCAAAACAAAAAAACACACCAAAATCAGTGTTTTTTATGACAATTAACATATACACAAATAAGAAATACCTATTGATCAAAACTCAGGAAGTAAATACCTGAACTGATAGAACATCTACTGCTGGCACAATTTCTCTTCAAATTCAATGTATTTTCTCATCTTTAACACAATTTTAAAGTGCTAACTTTAAATAAAGCAGGCAAATTCTTCAAGTCATTTGCTATTTAAGTAAGCCAATTTTTATAGGGCTAAACAAGGAATGAAGAATAAACTAAAGTGAACAGGAAGACAGACATGAGGAAAAAACCGACAAGTTATTGCTGAACAAAGTGACAGAATGCTCTAACACCACCTTGGCATCCTTGGTTCAGTTAAAGGCAAAAGATAAAAATATTTTTAAACAGCTAACAGGTTTAGATGACTGCTGGTTTAGTATACTAACTCCCTTGGATTTACTAAAATGTGTACATCAATAGGTACACAGAATCCTAAGAAAAAGAGTGCCACTTAAAAATCAGGATTGGACAGTAATTAATTTTAAAAACAAAAGGCTGTCTACTACTCCAAATGAGTATAAAATGTCAGAGACCTTATACACTAAGAACTGAAGCCTTGACCAGAGTTTCATCACTCCTGCCCTTGAGCTGCCTTTTCAAGGAAGTATACATTGACCAAATGGCGATTGAGGTGCTTGCTGTAATCTTTTTCCTTTCGAAAAGAACGATCACAGAAGATACAAACGAAATCTCCTTCGGCCACTTTGACAGCCAAGGCATCCTTTCCATCTTTCCCACTGGTCTCTTGTGGAACTGGCCGAGCCCCGTTCAATCCAGAATCATCACTATCCTCTGACGTGTTGTCACTTAGGTCACTTCCATCATGACTGTGGATGCCTTCGTCTTCATCCATTTCCTGAGACTCATTTACTGCCACGGTGACAGGAGGTGATGCCACAGCAGTTGTGGACACGGCTTCATGTTTCTCTAGCGGTAGAGAAGGCAGCGGTGGTGAAACTGGTTCTTCAACTGCCAAGTCTCTGCTGGGGAAATTCTCTGCTTGCTTCTCATCAGTGTCTGTCTCCATTGCACACAGCATAGCTTCAGCCTGAGGTTTATCCTCTGAAGTTTCACCCTCTGGCATATTCAAGTTTTGTTCAGAGGATGAAGTGTTGGCAGATTCCTTGATAACAGCAGCAACACCAGCCAGACTCTCATCTGCCTCTTCTGCTCCCACTTTTTCAAGAGGGCCTTCTTTATTTCCTTCGCCTGCAGGGAACACATTTTGGTCTTCCGATTCTTCCCCTTTTAACTCTTCCTTTGGCAGGGGTGGTGATGGTGGGAAGAGATCCTGTGCACTGGCACTTTCTTCTAGAAGCTGCTTGTCTTTAACAGGCACTAAGCCAACCTCAATAAGCACTTGCTCCTTCCGTGCCATTTCACTCAGCATGCTGGACTTTTCCTTTCTGTTCTCTTTTCGAGGAGACCTTCTGGGGACCGGCTCTGTGGGAGGAGGCGGCTCTGTCTGAACAGGCTCCTTCTGAACAACCTCGATCTCAGCATCCCCCACAGGGGGAGGGGGTGGAGGAGGCTCTATCTGAACAGACCCCACCTGAGCAGGCTCTGGGGGAGGAGGAGGAAGAGGAGGAGAAGGCTCCATCTGAACAGGGGTCACCTGAACAGGCTCCATGGGAGGAGATGGCTCCATGTGAACAGGCCCCTTCTGGACAGCCTCGACCTCACCACACACCATGGGAGGGGGAGGGGGAGGAGAAGGAGACGGCAGCGGCTCCATCTGCACACACCCCACCTGAGCAGACTCCATCTGAGTGGGCCTCCTAGGAGCAGGCTGGCTATTTTTCTTACAGGATTTACTTCTCACAGTTTTCTTCTTTGTACTGTTTTTCAAGCAAATGTTTTGCTTTTTATTCTCCTCTACTTTGCTGTCACCCTTTGGCACTTCCTGACTATTTCTGGATTTGCTTTCTGCCTTCTTTTTCTTTTTTGTCACAGGTTCCTCATCATTAACAGGCTCTTGTAAGGAATGGGCTTCAGCTTCCACCTTCCTTTTGCTTTTCTTGCTTTTGCAGCTTTTTTCTGAATTGTTTCCCGGGGACACATCCACTTCCTTAGCTTCCATGGCAGATTTGCGCGTTCTGGTGGTCACTTGGCTTGAGGCATTACTACAAGGCTTCTTCTCTTTGGAAACATTCTCTTTCTTCTCCACTTTTACAGGCCTCTCGTTTTTCTTCCCAGTCACATCCCCCTTTACTTTTGTCTGCTCTGTTTCTGTTTTCTCACTGGTGATTTTGTTATCAGGCAAGTCAGCCTCTCGCTTCTTGGTTTTCTTTAGTTTCACCTTTGAGACATCCATGGTTTTATTAGGACAAGTAGGATGCTTAGATTTGAAATGATACTGCAGATTACACTTCTTGGAAGCTGCATAGTCACATACAGGGCAGTTGAACTGCCGCGGATTAACATGTAGCTCCACGTGTTTTTTGAAGTTACTTCTGTCTGCTGTTTTGTAGTCACAGTGTGGGCAGTTAAGAGGTTTAGGCCCATTGTGAACCTGTCTTGCGTGGCGGGTCACTTCATGTTGATTAGAGGCCACATAACTGCACTGGTCACACTTAAATGGCTTCTCACCTGAAGGTAGACAAGAGATGTTACAGAAGGCACACATTAAGAAATGAATTCAAGATTTATTCAAATACTTTCATCAAGAAGTGGAGATATATATATATATATATAAATAAAATAAAACCACCAAAACTATTTCATGAAGACTTTATCATGCAACTTATATTTACCATATTTATTTGTATATCTTTGCTCTATCCTTTGACTGATTCTCATATCAAATGGAAAAATAATTATCTCAATTAATCATATTTCAAAAATTCATTAACTAATGCTTTTAATCACTAGTAAAGAACACAGATTCATCAAGAAGTACACAACAATTACTGGCAAACTAATCCTGGCTTTTTTGGGGGCTACCCCTTGGGGCTTGGGTTCTTAATGTTAATTCTAGGACAAGGGCACTCAAAGAGATAAGGTAATTTTAAAGTTTTTATCTTTAGTTAAACATATAATGGAATAGAACACAAAATTCCCATACATTCATTTAAGATGAACCATGGAATTTCAAGTATTTTACACTCTCTGCCACACTCCCAGACCTTCCATGTGAAAGTTTTAAAACAATGCCTTGGCCTCAGGGAGCAAAACATGTTTTCTTTCAGTTTAACCCTTTGTCCTTTATGGCAAGAGCTGAGTCAAACTTTTCCAGTGCCAGAGTTGCTATTCTACAGAAAAAGTTTAACAAGCTAAACATCTTTTCTTGATTTTCTCCCACCTTCTTCTAGACTGGGCAAAGGAACTAGGTAAATGAAAAGGGGCATACAAATAGATATGGCATATTAAACAAGAACAAGAAGTCATAACAACAGGCACATACAAGACCAGAAGCCTCCCACCCACCCCCAAATGAAAGGCATAAGATTTAACTCATTCTACCTTAATACATACCCATCTAGATCACAGTCTAGCAAATATTACCAAACGGTATCCAAACCCCACTGGTCCAATCGAATGCATAGCAGAAAAATGGAAATTGACATTTATGAAAATTCATCTCTCGAACACTCTCAAATTCACACCAAATCTTTTTTCATAAAGCAAAACTATTCAGACATTGATAAAACCACAAAGATGCTAAGCTTTACCTGATTAAAAAGATGTCTGACGACAGATCACAAAAACTTGTTCAGGTATGGCAGACTGAAAATGCAGTTTACGACTACGTTCCCTTTGTCAGTGACCACATATTAGTCTACCAACAGATTTCTAACAACACAATGCATTACTCTCTACTTGGTCCTATCTTGTCCTTTCCATTAAATGACTTAAATGGAGACAAACATCTACTTAACATATATAGACACAGAATGGGGAAAAGAAACGTGACATAACTGTTAAGAACTTGTTCTACAATAAAAATACCTGGAGGGATCAAATATGGGGCTCTGCAACTTATCGTGAGGTCTTCAGCAAAGTACTGAAAACTCTCTAAGGCTCAATTTCCTCATTTGTAAAGTACTCTTAAGTGTTGTAAACTATAAATAATCCAATCCATTCCGAGCACTTAGTATAGGACAGATAGCCAAACAGTCAATACACATTACCCGTAATTCATGACTTTTGGAATAAACTGGTCTAAGTTATAGAATGGCTAAACAAAAGGGAAGATTTCATGTGCTTATCGTGCCTTACTATATATATAAACTCTGCCTTTGAGTATACAAAGAGTAGCTGAATGGAGTCGATCACTTTAGGAAAATATTTGAGTTCATTAAAGAATTATAATGAAAATGTCTTTTTTTGGATTTCCATGGTGGCTCAGTGGTAAAGAATCTGCCTGCCAATGCAGGAGACACAGATTTGATCCCTGATTCAGAAAGATTCCACATGTTGAGAAGCAACTAAGCCTGTGTGCCACAACTGCTGGGCCTGTGCTCTAGGGCCTGAGAGGCTCAACTACCGAGCCTATCTGCCACAACTGTGGAAGCTTGTGCACCCGAGAACCTGTGCTCCCCAACAAGAGACACCATGCCAGGGAGCACCCCAAGAGAAGCCCCGGCTCACCGCAACCTGAGAAAAGCCTGCACAGCAATGAAGACCCAGCACAGCCATAAATAAATAAATGTCATTTTATAAGCCCTAATGAATGAGGGTATTTACACAGCCTGCATCAAGTAAGGTGTAAGCCTCCATGTGTGAAACAGTCAGGGAATGGGAGTTCCTAGGATTCTGCTTAAAACTATGATGACATCATTTAACCACTTCCTTCACTCCACCCCCATTTTTGCTTTATTGTCATTAAATCTTTATTGTATTGAAAAATCAGTTCATCAATTTCAGTTTATTAATACCTAGCTGAATGAACATTCTTTTGCCCTGTACCAACAGTTTTAACTTAATTCCCTTTTCCAATTCTAGGAATATTTACTCATTTTTAATTTTACTTTTATGAATGTGTCATATGTCTATTTTATTCTTCCTAAATAAATTACAGATGTAAGGCACATTCTTATCAAAAAGAGCCCAGGAAGAGTATAAAGGGAATTTCTAATTAAACAGTAATAGGGGCATACTACTCAGCAATAAACAAAAAGTTCTGATAATGCAGCATGGAATGAATCTCAAAAACATTTTACAGAAGTAAAAAAAAAATTAACAGAAATCAGAGTTATCAGTTGAGGGGAAATAGGGGAGTACTGACTGGGAAGAATAAAGAGGGAACTTTTCTAAGGGTAGTAGAAACAGCTGGTGTCTTCACCTAGATGGCAGTCAAATAAAAGAAAACATATATAAAGTCACTGACCTGTAAACCTAAGATGTGTTAATAAAATACTGTTTAAAAATTTTCAAAATGAACTCCTATGCTAGGAGAATGGGGGAACTATCCAGGGTGATACATACAAAAATATAATGGCAAACATAAACTGAATGTATCAGGATCTCTAAACTATTTAAGTGAGGAGGCTTCAAAACCATTACTTGCAAACACAAATAAAACACAGAATAACAGCTGATTAGGTTAGTGTGTCTATATATTTCACCACACCATTACTCTGATCCCTTCTTACTTTGGCCTCAGAAGACCTACCTGAATGGAACTGCTCCAAGGAAATAACCAATGTGGTTTTGTTTCATTAACTAATTTGTCATTTTAGCTAAAATGTACCAACTCAATGGAGCCTAATCTCTTCCAGAAATTAATCTAAGCACACACTTCTCTTCCCTAAAAGATGAACAGGGAAGTGAATACCCAAGCTGACCTGTAAAGATCAGACTCCAGACCACAGAGAAAGCACCCAAGATGTTCACTCCATGCAACCCAGTTAGGAAGGCTACCTTCCCAATTTGACATGTAGCCTCAATGATTTGCAATACAGGATCCACTGGAAATAATTCAGCACACTCATACACAAAACAAACTAGCTATGTTTGTTTCCTGTTAGTGACTCACAAATTATTGGCATCCAATAAAAGATGGTGGCTTTGCTATTTCCATACTTTGTGTTTCCAATTTCGTTATTCTGTAGCTTCCTGAGCCATTTTGCTGAGCCATAATACTCTGTAAACACTGCTGATGACTAAAAATGAGGGTGTGAAAATCTGAAGCCAAACCCTAGCTCTTCTAAATTGGAGGAATGACAAATTAACCTTAGATAAAACATTTATCTTCTCAAAACCAGTGTCCTAATCTATAAACTGGGATTTAAGTATTCTAGAGGTACTAAGATTTGAGATAACAAGTTTCAATTTTTTAGTACCTAGCATGCATACAATAAATAGTAACCGCTACTCATTGTTAACACTTTAAAAATATTTGTTATATTATAATGGCAACTAGTAAAAATCAACTTTAAAATATAACAAAAGATAACAGTAATCAATACAAAATCATTCAGGCAATCATTATTGTTTGGTGTAAAACAGAGATAAACATTTATACAGTGACAATAGTATTACAGATTCAATGAAAAACATACAAGTGTGTTGTCATTCTGATCCAGTGACACTAATATAAGGTTGACCAGATATTTCAATTGAGACACTTACAATTCAAGCATTTAGACTTAATTACCAGTGTACATGTTATACAAGGCACAGGGAACTAGGAAAAACTAAAGATACCATAAGAAAGCTAAAGACAAATCCAGAAGAGAGGACATTCCACAGAAAAAATGGTTGTATTTCTTCAAGGCTTTAATGGGGACAATAACAGAACTTATTATCACAAGTGGAGAAGGAAATGGCAACCCATTCCGGTACTCTTGCCTGGAGAATTCCACGGATGGAGAAGCCTGGTGGGCTATACAGTCCATGGGGTTGCTAAGAGTCGGACACGACTGAATGACTTCCCTTTCTTTCTTTCTATAGTTCCTTTTGGAGAAGGAAATGGCAACCCACTCCAGTGTTCTTGCCTGGAGAATTCCATGGACGGAGGGGCCTGGTGGGCTGCAGTCTATAGGGTTGCAAAGAGTCCGACCCAACTAAGCAACACACACACACACACACACACACACACTATCACAAGATAGTTATGAAAATGGAAATGATCTAAGTCATGAAAAACTCTTATTTAAAGGCTACAGCACAAATATTAGTAGGATATGATGGCCTATCCTCAACAAAGCATCCATGTTACCCGCAGAAAGTGAAACCACGAAGCACCCAAAAGTAATACTAAAAACAGGTTTCTGGTTATGTGACTCAATTCAACAGTCAAGAAGATTGAGAAGGAGCATTCAAAGTATAAAACTTGACAAGCATGTAAGGTCAAGAAGGGCCACTAACATGCTGTGATCCCTCACAGCTGCTCAAATTAGAATTCATACTGTAATCGAGTCTTAATGACTGACTTAAAAAAGCAATACCCAACAGAAATAAAATAAAAACAGAGGCAACTTTAAGTTGTCTAGCAGTCACATTACAAAGGCTAAAAAAAAAAAAACCAAAAAACCAAGTAACAATAATTTTACTTACTGAACCCACTATATTCAGCATCATGCCAAAATGTAATTAATATTTTAAAAAGATTTTATATAATTTTCTTCATATTGTTTAAATTCAGGTATGCATCTCAATTCAAACCAGCCACATTTCACAAACTCAGTAACCACATATGGATAGTGGCTATCCAATTAAACAGCATAAACTATTATCCTAAGGTAAGGGATTTGGGTCTATATACACTTTGGTACACAGCAAAATTTTAGCAGAATTCCCCCACGGGGCTATATATTCTAAATTTAGGAGAATACGCTGATCAGATGTGCGTGTTCACCAAGGGCCAGTGTGACTAAAACGAATTATCCATTCAAGACCACTATGCCAATATTGACCTAACTTTGCCATCTATCTACGTTTTTAATAATGGAGACCAATTCTGGTTGGTGCTCTTGATAATTTCAGTCACTGGAGGGGATATAAATCTTCAACTTGCTATAGTCCTATATTTTATCTATTATAGGTTAATAAATTGGAAGCCTGGTTATCTACTATTCTTTAAAGTTTGGCTCTTTAAAAATAAATAAATAAATAATAAATAAATAAATAAATAAATAAAGTTTGGCTCTTTATAAATCAGCCCTCAGAAACCCTATCAACTCCCAAGAGAACAAACCCAAATTTCAGAAACTGAGCAGCTAAGAAGGAATCCCTGGAACCTGGTAACCACACAGTATGAAACTTGGTGTTATGCCCTGTTGGAGGCTAAGGGAGGCAAGGGCAGCTGGGTGGGAGTATGAGAAAGCAGAGGCAGTTCAAAAAGGATTAACCAGCCTTGGTCTATGTTCAACTTTTATTACATCATGGAACTTGGAAGTTTTGATAACAACTAAGGACCCTCCGCCTGGACAAAGTACACACATACATCTACATTCAGTTTTAGACATTCCACCTATGGACTCCCTGGTTAGGAATCTCCATTTAATACAGCTCTACCCTAGTAGACCACTAACTTTTAATTCTAATTTCAGAATTATGCTATAAATAAACATTTAGGATCTAGTTCCGAGTCTAGAAGAACTTTCTTATAATGGCACTTTACTAAAAACGATAGATGGAAGATTGGGACTGACATATATATATGAATTACTATGATAAAATAGATAACTAAGAGAACCTACTGTTTATAGCACAGGGAACTCTATTCAATGATCTGTGGTGACCTAGATGGGAAAAAAGTCTAAAAAGGATAGATATGTATACTGTATAACTGATTCGCTTTGCTGTACAGTGGAAACTAACACAACATTGTAAAGCACTACAATAAAAAAAACTTTTTTTTTAAGTTCCCATTTCTTACCAACCTGAATGAGTACGCATATGTCTGGTTAAATGAGTCTTCTGAGAACTTGAGTAAGGACAAAGTTCACATTTATACGGACGTTCACCTACAAAAATATAATGATTAGTGTTCAAATATGATAAAATAATGCAAATACCATTCTTATCAACCATATACATATCATGCAGTATTGAAGATTTTTTTCCCTGTTCCTGGCAAAATGATCAATTTTTATCATGTATTAGAAAGATCATTTAAAACACACATAACTACATTATTTCAGCTTTGCTAATAAAAAGTATCATTGGCTTTCTAAATTCTCACAGCCCTTTTAATTTTCACAGTAATGCTACATGTTATTAAATATTAAGAACTGAAAAACTATCTTGGATCAGGTTATCAGCAACATTTTAAAAACATAATTATCCTTAAAAAAATTCACTACATTGTAAATCAACTATATTTCAATGATATTCTTTTAAAAATCTACCCAAATTTTCTGATGCTATGACTTGAGTAATTTTGGGTAATTTTTTTGGTCTTTATAAATGATAAAACTACTATTTGAAATTGTTAGCTTCAAGCAATAACATTTTTGAGTGAGGAAGCTATTGTTTCAAGCTAAAATTTTCAAGTGGTAGCCAGAACTTTTATAAAATAGTCAGGTCAGTGTTAAAGCAATTATAATCATTAACCAACAGGGATGAGAGTAACTGAAGATGACAGGCCAGTAATTTACTAAAGAATTAAAAGACTCAAAGGCAGGAAATACGTATTTTTAGGACACACACTGTCAACCACAAAACATATTTTTTTAAAAAAGCTTGATAGGGACTTCCCTGGCAGTCGAGTGGTTAGGACTCTGCACCACCAATGCAGAGGGCACGGTTTGGATCCCTGGATGGGGAACAAAGATGCTACATGCCACAGGGTGCAGCCAGAAAAATTAAAAAATAAATAAAAATAAAAGCAGCTGTCTCTCACACAATGGAATATTACATTAAAAAAAAAAAAGGCTTGATAATTTGTTTTCACCTGTTCTTTGGCCACAAGATAGTAATTATGACTCTGGACAAGCTTCTTTTTCTGTAAAAGTATCTTTGAAAGTGGAGTCGCTCAGTCTTGTCTGACTCTTTGCGACCCTGTGGACTGTGGCCTACCAGGCTTCCTCCATTCATGGGATTCTCCAGGCAAGAATACTGGCATGGGTTGCCATTTCCTTCTCCAGGGGATCTTCCCAACCCAGGGATGGAACCCGGGTCTCCCACATTGGAGACCAACGCTTTAACCTCTGAGCCACAATTTAAATCAAGAAAATATACGCAGAGCATTTAATGCAGTGCCTAACACACAAAGCCCTCAATAAACGTCAGTTGTTATTTTGTAAGTTACAGTAATGCTGCTGATGCTGCTGTTAAGTCGCTTCAGTTGTATCAGACTTTGTGCGACCCCACAGAAGGCAGCCCACCAGGCTCCGCCGACCCTGGGATTCTCCAGGCAAGAACACTGGAGTGGGTTGCCATTTCCTTCTCCAATGTATGAAAGTGAAAAGTGAAAGTGAAGTCACTGAGTCCAACTCTCAGCAACCCCATGGACTGCAGCCCATCAGGCTCCTCCATCCATGGGATTTTCCAGGCAAGAGTACTGGAGTGGGGTGCCATTGTCTTCTCCAAGTTACAGTAATAGATGTGTCTAAAAAAATGGGATAAGGAAAAGACAAGTACAAAAACAATAGAAAGCATTGATGAGTGTTAAATGTATTTTTAATAACTATTCAGTTGTTATTAGTCAGTAGCTATAGATTAGTTGTGAATACATCATAGCAACAAAATGCATACTTTGACATGGAAGAATTTTAAGACAGCTTAAAAAATATTTGATATATTTCTGTAAAGAAAGCATATAAATGGCCAATAAAAACATGAAAAGATGCACAATATCATTAGTCACTAGAAAAATTCAGATCAAAACCACAGACATGAAGACATCACACCCAAAGGATGGCTACAATCAAAATGACAGATGTTAAAATATATTTGTTAGGAGAATTATTTGTGGAGAATTCAGAACCTCAGTACAGTATGGGTGGGACTGTAAAACAGTGCAGCCACTTTGGAAAACAATTTGTCAGTTACTCAAATGATTAAACATAATTACCATATGGTCTAGCGATTTCTTTCCTAGGTGTATACTTAACCAAGAGAAATAAAAATACTACATCTACACAAAAACATATAGATGTTCATAACAGCATTACTCGTAACAGCCAAAACCTGGAAATAACCCAAATATTCATTAACTGATGAATGGATAAATAAAATATTACTTATCCATACAACAGAGTATTATTTGGCAATAAAAGGAAAACAGGTACTGTACGTATGACAGAATAAACCTTGAAAATACACTAAGTGAAAGAAGGCAGCCACCAAAGATCACACATGATTCCATTTATATGAAATACTCAGAATAGTTCAATCCACGGTGATTTGTATGGTTTATCAATTGTATATTAGAAAAGCTGTTACCAAAAAAAGTGAATGGAAGAAAAATTTAATACCCTTTCAGATTTACATGAAGGATCAACTAAGGATAATTCACTTTTAAAATTCTTCGTAACAAATAGATTGCTTCCAACTGTGTCACTCACCAAACCAGGCATAAATACTCTAGAAATGCTAGGACTTTTTCAGTCATACATAAGGCAAAATGTAATCTTTCAAAGTAGAATTTGTGTACTTCAATAAAAATTAATTTAAAAAAAAGTAGAAATTGTGAACTAGCTAAATATCAAACCCACAAAATGAAAAATCTTTTAAGTGAAGATTCAAATAAAAATCTTCAGCCGCTTACCATGATAATTACCTATAAAAAGAGATTCAGAACTTTGAATCTTAGCTGCATGTGACCCTGGGACCATCTCTTCAGGCCTTTGGTAATTAAACACCCTGCTTCCTCAGCAAATTTTTCTGAAGATTAGCAGAGTAAAAGCACCTTACCCTTAGCACTCAGTAGACCCACTAAGTAAACCTGAAAAGGTTCCCTAAGTGAGAAATAAGTAACAAGTGATTCCTGTGGATCATTTCTATATTTCTGCTCATTAGCACTAGATAAATTAATTTTTCCATAAATATAATTTTCATGCATGCATTTAAAACCAGAGGTACCCTCAGAATTTACATAATCAAAACAGTATTCTATTTATACACCAATAAATTATTCTGAAATTTTTTTTTTAAACACCACAAATAAACATAATGGGGGGTGGTGGGGAAGGAAGCTTTTTAAAAGTATTAAGACATACTAAGTTTAACACTAAAAATGCAAAATGAGATATGCGTACCTATGGAAGTCATAATATTATTGTGGAAATATCAACCTTACCTTAAGGTGAGGGAAAGTTATTCAATAGATGATGAAGTATATAAAATACAGCCATTAAAATTAGTCACCTAATCATTTCATGATATGCAACAATGTTAAATCACTATGTTGTAGTTGTCTCTAAAACTAATACTGTATGCTAATTATAACAAAAAAATTTTCAAAATATTAAAAGAATTAGGCACCTAGACTATAATTAAATGACAAAAAACCACTGTTAACAAAAAAGGTTTGAACTCTTCTGGTGGTCCAGTGGTTAAGAAGCCACCTGTCAACGCAGGGGACACAAGTCTGATCCCTGGTCTGGAAGATCCCACATATCACGAGGCAATTAAGCCCCCATACCACAACTGAAGCCCATGAGCCAAGAGCCCGTGCTCTGTCAACAGAGAAGCCATTACAGTGAGAAATCTGCAACTAGAGAGTAGCCCCTAAAGCTCCAGCACAGCAAGGAGAACCCAGGGCAGCCAGAAACAAATAAATGACTTTTTTTGTTTCAAAAAATTCACATAAAAAGTTGGAAATTTATACTAAAAGTAAAATTTTTCCAGATCTCTGCATCTTTCTTTTTAAATGTTAAGAACATTTAAAATGTTCTTAAATCAACTAACTTAGTATCGTTGAAAACATTTTTAGATTTGGGGGAAATTTTTTAAATTGTTCAGTGACTCAACAATTTTTAAAGTATTAAAATATAACTGACACTAATAAAATCAAAACTTAGTACGACAAAGACACTGGTAATATTCTTTACGATGACTTGTATGGTGGTTAGGTAAGTGCTAAATCACTTCAATTGAGTCACTCTAGCCTGCAAGGCTCCTCTGTCCATAGGATTCTCCAGGCAAGAATGTTGGAGTGAGTTACCATGCCCACCTCCAGGGTATCTTCCTGACTCAGGGATAGAACCTGGGTCTCTTATGTCTCCTGTGCCGACAGGTGGGTTCTTTACCACTAGCACCACCTGGGAAGCCTGGATATGAGTATAGATTTGTAAATATTCACCATGGTCAATAACACCGTTTTAAAAAAATCATAAATGTGTACATGTAAAACTCATGCATTTTTCCATATGTCAGTTACTACCTGAAAGTTCTACACATTAAGGCCAATCCTAAATTAGGCCCCAACGTTTCACAAAACTATTAAAGGAACATGAAGTATTTATGACAAGTATATTTGGTATCTGGAACTTGTTTTATGATACTGTTGGTGAGGTGGCTGCTACTGCTGTTAAGTCGCTTCAGTCATGTCCAACTCTGTGCAACCCTATAGACGGTAGCCCATCAGGCTTCCCCGTCCCTGGGATTCTCCAGGCAAGAACACTGGAGTGGGTTGCCATTTCCTTCTCCAGTGCGTGAAAGTGAAAAGTGAAAGTGAAGTCGCTCAGTCATGTGTGTCCGACTCTAGCAACCCCATGGACTGCAGCCCACCAGGCTCCTCCGTCCATGGGATTTTCCAGGCAAAAGTATTGGAGTGGGGTGCCATTGCCTTCTCCGTTAGTTTAGTCTAATAGTTTGTTTAATTAAAACAGTTAAGTGATTAATGGTGTAGGATTCCCAAGAAACTCTCCTTTCCTATGCCATGTAATTTTAAAATGTTTGTACTTTTTTTTCACTTTTGAAACAAAATGGTTTTAAAGCCTGGAGACAATTAATTACAAATTAAAACAAATTCCAAGGAGTCTGCGAAGTAGTCTTGACCAGATTTTAAATTACACAGAAGCCATCTGTTGGAGCTTAGAAATCTTGCTGCAAATGTATTTCTTGTAATGGAATTTCATCTGCAAGCTTTCTTGTTTATGCCTACCACTGCAACATCAATTCCTCTCCTCACTAAGACTCACTTTTAGCACGCGGTTCAGTCCTACAGAGTGACAACTACTGCAAATGGGATCTGATGCAAACAGCATTCCCCAGCCCTTCTCACTGCTGATGGGAGGAGCGGAGTACTAGGTTACCTTATCTATGTTGTTCAGACCAGTAATTAGTTCTCAAAGGTACCAAGTCACATCAAGAAAATGTAATGCAATTACAAACAAAAATGCAATAGTTACAAACATTGCTTTTAAAAAATAAGACCCTTTAATTACACAGATTTGAGTCAATTTAAAAGTGATTAAGGGGTGTTGGGGAGAAATGGCCAGCAATCACTGAGAAGGGATTCCTTTTGGGGTGAAGATGTACTAAAATTAATTGTGGTGTTGGCTGCACAATTCTGTGAACATACTAAAGCCAATGCATTTTAACAGTAAATGGATGAATTGTGTCTAAGTGGAGTATATCTCAATAAAGCTGTTATTTGAGGTACGAGTTGATACAGGAGGTATGATTGCCAAATGTGATAAAATAATTTGTAACTGTTGCGTAGAGGTGATGGGTACCTGTGCGTGCAGTGAGACATTCTCTTTACTTCTGAGATGTTTGAAATTTTTCACATTTTCCATTTTGGGGTGTACAGTACACTTAATGAGAAAGGTACTCTTACCTGTATGAGTTCGAACATGCTGAACATAATTGTTTTTTCTGTCTGAAAAATAGTTGCATTTCCCACATGTGTAAACTTTCCTTGGAAAATGGTTTCTCAGGTGTTTCCTCCAGTGATATTCACTCACTGTGGTGTACGTGCATATGATACACTTGTAGACTCGCTCATTGTCCCCGGCTCGGGTGTGATGTTTCAGGTGAGCAGTATAGTGATCATAGCGATTGGTATTGTAGCCACAGCGGTCACAGCGGATGGGGCCCTTGGAGAAATCGCCCTCTTCCCCAGTAGAAGAGCCGGATTCCCTGGCTTTTGCTTGCTTCTCTGCACTTTCTTCCACAAAAAATTTCTTGGCACTATGAACTCGGATGTGATGCACAAACTGCTCTTCAGATTCTGCTTCATACTGGCATGGTTTACAGCGGAAGGGTTTGGTCTTCAGGTTCTTGCACTTGTCCTCTGCTACAGGTGTGTCCTGAGGAAGGTCTTTATTTGAGCTGTACGTTTCTGAGGCAGCTGCTACCTCAAACACAGGCTGTGGCTGCACAACGTTGAGTTCCAAACTTTCCAGTTCCATGTTCTCCAGCCCATTGGGTTCGCCTTTCACCTCAGGAGACTCCTCAAGTCCTTCTCCATCACTATCTGAGAAGTTGCTATCCCCAACAGGCATCAATTCTGCCATCTGTCTTTCTTCACCAACCAGGTAATCACAGCAGCCGCCATTTACCTCCCCAGTTAAGGCCACGTTTGCCAACATGATGAGCTGAGGTGCAGCCAGTTCAGCTCGAGAGAGATCAGGCAAGTCATACATGTCATTTGGCAAGGCCATGCCCATGGTGCCACTGCCGGTGAATAGCCCTCCTCCTCCAGAGGACTGCCCCATTACCTGGGTGGCCATATCTGTGCTCTGCATTCAAAACAAAACAAAAAAACATAAAAGCACCATTTTAAGCACAACTTTTACTGGTCTAAAACAAAACATCACTGTAATTCCTTGTAACTTATAAAAATACATTTCCCCATATAATCTTTAAACCCATTCAGCTTCATTAACTATTAAAAATGTCTTTAAAATAGCTTTGTAATCTCAAATTCTCTTTACTGCAGTCATCAAAGAAACTTCTATGACCCCTATAGGAAATTCTATCAAGTGTTTGACACATGGCATGTCTTCCCTCAAGCACTTTTACTTTCTGGTGGAAAAATTAATTTACCTTCATTTTTAGAGCTACTTAAAAGTATATTTTAAATTCTATACATGAATAGTAAACTGCTATCCTCTTAACTCCCCCTTCAACAGTTTACTGGTCTAAATCAGAAAGGGGAAAAAAATCCAAAAGCCAACTGTGCATAGATTAAAGTATGGTCGGCAAAGTAGAAGCCTGTAATAATTGCTCCAAGAATTTAATCTCATATGAACTCAACTATCTTCAAAAGAATAAACTACCATTGGCCCTTGAACAATGTTAGGGCTAGGAGCACTAACTCCCTGGTGTAATCTAAAATCGGAGAGAAACTTCTGACTTCACAAAAACTTAACTACCAATGGCCTAATGTTGACCAGAAGCCTACTGATGACAGTTGATTAACACATACTTGGTATGTTATATATATTATATACTGTATTATTACAATATAGTAAGCTAGAGAAAAGAAGATGTTAATAAAATCATAAGGAGGGCCAGGCCAGGCGGGGCTCGGCAAGAACAGGAGACCCACCCTGACACCCATGATTGTGATCTTCCAGGTGATACTTGAGACTCTCTGCACCTTTATTTATGGAGCACCTCCCAAGGCCAGGCCTTGGGATGCAGCCCCGCAATGATCAGCTCAGTCTCTGCCTTTGTAGGCTAACAGTCTAGTGGCTACACATCATCCTGGTAAGCCCAAACTCACCAAAATTGTGACAAAGAAGCTGGCAAGAACAGGAAGCTGGTCTTGGGTTCTGGGAGTACTGAATCCTGCTTATCTATGAAATGCAGTTAACACCTCAGCAGGACCTATTTCCCCAAATACAAGATGACCCTTCTGTTATTTACATATGTAAAAAATTGAGACTTGAGAAAAAAAAGCCCTAAGGTACCACTGATGGCTAGTTAATAAACCCTACAGTGACTGTCAACCAGTCCATCCTAAAGGAGATCAGTCCTGGGTGTTCATTGGAAGGACTAATGTTGAAGCTGAAACTCCAATACTTTGGCCACCTCATGCGAAGAGTTGACTCATTGGAAAAGACCCTGATGCTGGGAGGGATTGGGGGCAGGAGAAGGTGACGATAGAGGATGAGATGGCTGGATGGCATCACCGACTCGATGGACATGAGTTTGGGTGAACTCCGGGAGTTTGTGATGGACAGGGAGGCCTGGTGTGCTGCGATTCATGGGGTCGCAAAGAGTTAGACACGACTGAGCAACTGAACTGAACTGAACAGTGACTGTCAATCCATTTCAGATACTTGTGGCAGCAAACAAAGCTGTTCACCTCTCCAAAATGGGAAAAATGAAAACAAGAACTTTACCTACTGCAATTATTTTCAATCTCTCCCCAAATAACAGTACTTCACAGGCCTTGAAAAATTTTGGTATCACAGCAAATGACACTTCAATTCTAACTGCTTTTATTGAAGAGGGAGAAAAACATATAAATCAGGAAGATGTAATATCTCAGACAGAAAGTCATCAATTTTCTCTAAAAAATCTCCTTGAAATAAATATTACAGAAATCAAAAAGATACACTCTTGGGATATTATTGAATGTTATCACTTGCAGAATGTCAACAAAAGATGTTTTGTGAGATGACAGAAACAGTAAAAATTTTCCAGCATCAAAAAAAAGGGAAATTGTAAGAAAAAATATATTTACAGTAATGTATTTGATTTACAGTAATGTGTTTATAAACTTATGATACCATAAGTTTATGTATACATATGTAAGATACCCATATTGTCTTATACAATTAAAAATGTTAAACATTACTAATGCTAGACATCAAAAATAAAAAGACAGTATGAAATTTATATTTATTTATGGGTATAACATTTATACACTGATAACAAAGAAGCAACAATATGACTGCTTTATGATAACTTAATGTGATCAATATGATTGCATCCTGATAGTCTAGCACATGTACGAATGAAAGAAGCTTTATAAAAATGTTATGGCATAAAGTACTACAATCATATTCGTTCCACAGTATTGGAAATGTCACATTAAAAAAAAAAAACTACTTACCTGTGACAACAGGCTGATACACAGTTTTGCCAGTTAGGAGAAAGGCATACTATGTGGTGGTGTAATTTTTTGAAAGCACAGTTAAAGTAGCAGGAAAACAGATAGTTAATTTTATATTAAATATCAATCACTTTATATTAATATAAGGGTAGGCTGTCCACTTCAATACGAGTCTCGCACACTATGTCCTACAGAATGAACACTTAGGTGATTAAGATGATGACGCAGTAACATCTCAGGACTCTTGCCATAAAGTTACTAGATTTTTCACAAGACATACACAACTGATAAGTTTATTAACTGTACCACATGATGATTGTTTACTGTTCATTAAGTGGAAGTGGAGCATCACAAAGGTTTTCAACCTATTAGTCTTCATTCATATTGAGCAGTCTGAGAGGAGGAAGTGTTGGTTTCCCCTAAGGAGTGAAAGAGGTGGAGGAGGAAGTGGAGAAGGCAGGAGAGTCAGATTCATGCAGCTTGATGGAAATGAACCCCAATTTTGTTTGACTTTTTCCTTTTTCATTTCTCCCAAAATGTTCCTATATGGTATCAATCCTTACACGGTTTGCTTTAGTTTCACTGTCTATATCATAGAATGCTCCATGTTGTAAAAAAGCACTCATCTCCATCAAATTATCTTAATTCTTCTGATTTGAATTTCCCCAAGACCCCTGTCTTAAAACTCTTCATCCTACTTTTTTTTTTTTTGCTGTGAGATCCAGAATCTCATTCATAATTTCCTTGATTGGCTCTGTTGTAAATCCTGGTAAGTCATGCACAACATCTGGACAGTTTTCTCCAACAGGAATTTACTATCTGGTGCTTGATGGTCTTCACAGCTTTTCCTATAAAAACAGCATCTTCAATGGTGTAATCCTTTCAGACTTTCATGATGTTCTATCAGGGTTCTTCTCCCATAGGACTGACAACCTTTCCCATCTTTTTCAGAGTATCATGTCTATTGAGCTTAAAGACTCCCTGATCTAGAGGCAGAATGAGAGACAGTTCTTTCTCAGGGAAAGTAGGCCACTTCAGCATAGTTAATGTTGAATTTGTGCGGTTCTGGGTGGCCAGGAGCAACACTACTTTAAAGAGCACTCCAGTATTCTTGCCTGGGAAATCTCATGTAGCTGGCGGGCTACAGTCCAAAGGGTCACAAAAGAGTAGGACACGACTTAGTGACAACAACAGCCCCTGCTCTCTACAACTAGAGAAAAGCCCGCACAGCAACAAAGACCCAGCACAGCCAAAAATAAATAAGTAAACACAATTTTTAAGTGAAATTTCAATTTGACATAAAAAGGTATTTCCCAAAACATGCAAGGTTTTCAGGCCTGCTGCTTTAGCTGCAGTAATGATTTCACGAATATCCTTTTTCTTTAATTAAAAAAAATTAGTATGGATTCATTTATTTTGAGATGGTGGACAAACTCAAGTGCAGACATCAATCTACACCAGTACACCAAGCAATTCAACTTTTTCTTGTAACACAACTTCGCTTCTGGGGAGCACTTCCAGTATCACAAGTCGTACTTGTATGGGTCCATGACATTATTCAAGGTTTCTGGTATTGCACTAAACAGGATGAAAAATATGCTAAAACTGCAAGTAGTGACTTTTTACTGAAAACACAATTTACTGGACAGAGGGCTGATTAGCCTCACCTAGCATTTTCAGCAGACACTTGCAACACTCGAGCTCAACAAAATAAAAAAGAGGTGGCCACAAAATTATGACATTAGTACTGTATGTACTAGGGTTACTTTTACACAATTATGATTGAATAATGAATCTCAATTTACATTTCTATGAATGGCACTAGTGCAGTGGCTTAGGCGGTTGAGTGCAAAAGTCTTGATAAATTTAAAAATTCTATTAGATTTGTCAGTAGTAAATAATAGCAGATTAGTATTTACATATATTTTACATATTCATAACATCTTCCCCCTAATTTTTTGATATTACTAGGCTGCATGGTTGATTTGTTAATCTTTTCAAAATACTGCAAAGCTCAAAAACTTTACAATTTATTCCTTGAAAAAAAAACCATGTATAAGTGGACCCCCACAATTCAACAATCAAGGATCAACTATATTGTGAAAAAGTACTACTTACTTCTTTTTTTGATTATTTGATCTGTAAAAAAGTAAAAAACAAACAAAAAGTAATCACTTTTTCTCCTGTGAGAAGATATGTTTGGTGTATTTAAGACTTCACAAATCAAAGTAAAGAAACTTTAAAATCCCCATATAAAATATAAGTCAACTCATTTTCACAATCAGCAACTTTCTTGCACTGTGGTTGACTTGGCCCACTTGCAAAGCGGAGCCATTACAAGATCACCTTGAAACCTTGAGGTTTTCATACACCATCTTCACATTTTAGTTTCCAATCTGAAAGGTGTTATTCACGAATCAGGTGTTCTCTTACAAATCAGAAAAAGCAAAACAGGTGGCAAAGATTGAAAAAAAAGAATGCTAAACCCAAAATACAAACAGTAATCCGTTTCACCCAAGTGCGTAAACACAAACTCGTTGAGTCATAGGTACCAACGAAAGTCGGAATCAAATGCCATCACACAAAGCAAAGGCTGTCCGAAGCCTTAACGAAACAGTCCAGGCGACTCGTAATTCCTAATTCTCCCCAAACCCTAACTACCATCCCCACAGGCATTTCCCACGTTGCTCAGGAAGGCCGTCCGTGCACAGCCCGAAAGCCCAAAGTGCCGCTCGGATCCTACGTGCTGCCTTCACCAGCGCCGGCCTCGGCCGCGGCATTCCTGACTGAAATAGGCATTCGGCCATTTTCTCAAAATACGTACCAAACACAAAGCAGCTCTTCGCAAACTCCGGCGCCCTCGCTTCCCCTCGCCTCGGCCCGCTCACTGCACCACCGACACACCAAGTCGTCCTGAAGCGTTTCCTGGGCTCCCCGCCACTGAAGACGGAGAGACGGGCAAATTCGGGGCGCCGTTGGGCCAGACCGAGTCTTCCCAGTCCAGAGTGCCCCCTCCCGGCCCGCGCGCCCCAGTCCGGGAAGAGTGAGCAAAGTTGCCGCGTCGTCGTCGTCCCCGCTCCTCGCCCGCCCAGGGCTCGCCCTCCGCAGGGGGCCGGGAGCCTCCGCGCGCCCTCCCGAGGCGCCCGGCCCCGAGCGCCAGAGGGGGCCCCCTGCGCCCCGGAAGTCTGAGGCTCACTCCCCCACGGCGCCCCGCGGGACGCGCGCCCCGGCCCCGCCAACTCCGGCGGCCAGACGACCCCGCACGCAGGGCCTGGGCGGCCTGGCGGCCCGAGCGCAGAAATCGCTGTCCAGCCCCATTGGCGGAACCGCCCGGGTCCCGGGCTGACTCAACCAGCCCGGCCGCACTCAACGGCGCCTTCCGGCGAAAGGGAGAGGCCGGGGAGGGCGGAAGACGCGAGGGCCGCCGGCAGGCGAGGGGCTGCGGCGGGACCTGGAGCAGGAGGAGCACGAGAGGAAGTTAGTTTCAGGACTAGGGCCCCAAGCAGCTCCGCTCCTGGCCTCAGGACAAGACATCCCCGGCGCCTGCGCCCGCGCGGCGGCCCGGCCTCGACTGGGGAGGGGGTCCTGGCGCCGCGCCGCCCCTCACCAATGCCCCCGGCCCAGCCCCCCGGCGGCGACGATGTAACCCGATCCCGCCGGGCCGCCCGCCCCCGCCCGAAGCGGCGGTCGCCGCCGCCCGAGCCACAGTTTCTGCAAATCAGCCCTGGACAGCGCCTCGCTCCGCGTCCTTCCGCGCCCTCCCCTTCTCGCGGCCACCGCCGCCCGGCCGACCCGCCGCCCCTACCCGACCGTGCCTCAGACCGCGCCGCGCTTACCGGCCTTTCTGGGCGAGGAGGGGCGACGACCCGCGTCGCCGCTCCTTCACGGACTACTTTTCTTTGTTGCAGGAGTTTCGGGGGAGGGGAGGGTAAGGGTAGAAAAGTTGGACGCTGGGCCCGTCGAGGCCCGCGAAGACCCAGTGGGGCTGCACAGAGTGTTCAGGCCGCTGGCTCTCGCCCTGCGGTCCGGGCCGCCGCCGCCACCCACAGCGGGCTCTGGGGCCCCAGGCCTCGGCGGCGCTTACTCTGCTCCTGCGCCCTGAGCTCGCGGGAGACGCACATTCCAACACATGAGGCTGCGCCGCGCACCCAACCCGCGCCGCCGCCACCACTCCCGGGACACGCCCCCTCACCGCCCGCGCGCGCCCGCCGGACACGCCCCCGCCGCTGCCCTCGCGCGTAGCCGCCTGGCGCGCCCCGCCCCTGGGCGAAGTAAGTTGTGAGCCCCGGCTGCGCTGAGGGCGCACCCAGGGTTAACCGCGCCTGGTTCTCCCAGTGTCTCACTTGGGCTCTTAGGTAAAAAAAGACCCGAGCCCATCTTCCTTTGTTGATTTCCTTCATAAACTAACAACAGAAAGTTATCTCCCAGCCCTGGAGCGCTGTTAAAAAAAAGTCTACAGGCTTTGACCCTTCACTTTAGAAGCATTGTTACCCGCCCTTTCAAGTCTAAAACGCTCAAAATTACCTTTCAGAATTTCTTGAGGACTCCATCCATAGCCACCCTTAACCAATTAAGCTTCGTATTAAACTTCGTGAGGGGGGTGAGAATTACATATATATATAAACAGAAAAAAAAACACAAAAACCTCGATCTGTTAATGAGTTGTAAGAAGAAAATGTTTCTGAAAGATCATGGACTTAAACTGTGAGAATGAGGACAGTGGGGACAAATCCCTAGACATGGAGAGTAAGCAGGTCATTGCTGAACCTTCAAAGTACTATTTCGGTATAGCATTACAGAGGGTAGAGAAGGTGGTGAGGATGTGGAGGCTGCTTAGTGAGCAAGTTTTGGAGAGTAACCTGCTTCCATTTTTTTAAACTAGGGTAGCCATGCATGATACCTGACACATAGCAATATGCTAGAGAGAGAACAGTTTCTGCACCCACTTCTTCTTTGTTTTCACCAAAAATACCTTATTAGTTTGCTTTGAAACCTAGTGGCCCTCTTTAAGCCCCTTAGTATGGAATTCAAGGGCCTGGTCAACAAGATCTAGATAAGTTGGACTATCACTAGTATTACAATAAAGAGAGCAGCAAGTGCTACGGAGCTTCAGAGTTGTTGTTCAGTCGCTAAGTCCTATATGATTCTTTGCAGCCCCATGGACTGTAGCACACCAGGCTTCTCTGTCCTCCACTATCTCCCAGAGTTTGCTCAAATTCTTGTTCACTGAGTAAGTAATGCCATCTAAGCATCTTATCCTCTGCCAACCCTTCTCTTTTTGCCTTCAATCTTTCCCAGCACCAGGGTTTTTTCCCAGTGAGTTGGCTCTTCACATCAGGTGGCCAAAGTATTGGAGCTTTAACTTCAGCAACAGTCCATTCTGAATATTCAGGGTTGATCTCCTTTAGGCTTGACTGGTTTGTTCCCCTTGAAGTCTAAGGAACTCTCAAGAGTCTTCTCTAGTACCACAATTTGAAAGCATCAGTTCTTCAGTGCTCAGCCTTCTTTATGGTTCAACTCTCACATCCATACATGACTACTGGAAAAATCATAGTCTGAACTATATGGACCTTTGTTGGCAAAATGATGTCTCTGCTTTTTAATATGCTGTCTGTGTGTGTGCTTAGTCACTCAGTCGTGTCCAGTTCTTTGCAAACCCATGGACTGTATAGCCCACCAGGCTCCTCTGTCCATCAGATTCTCCAGGCAAGAATACTGGAGTTGGGTTGTCATTCCCTTCTCTAGAGAATCTTCCCGACCCAGGGATCAAACCTGGGTCTCCTGAATTGCAAGCAGATTCTTTACTGTATGAGCTACAGGGAAGTTCATGTCTAGGTTTGTCATAGCTTTCCTTCTAAGAAGCAAGCATCTTAATTTCATGGCTGCAAAATCACCATCCATAGTGATTTTGGAGCCCAAGAAAACAAAGTCGGTGACTACTTCCACTTTTTCCCCGTCTGTTTACCATGAAATGTGGGACCAGATGCCATGATCTTAGTTTTTTGTATGTTGAGTTTCGAGTCAGCTTTTTCACTCTCCTCTTTCACCCTCACGAAGAGATTTTTTAGTTCCTCTCCACTTTCTGCCATCAGAATGGCATTGTCTGCATATCTGAAGTTATTGGTATTTCTCCCGACAATCTTGATTCCTGCTTGTGAGTCATTCAGGCCAGCATTTCACATGATGTATTCTGTATATAAGTTAAATAAGCAAGGTGACAATATACAGCCTTGTTGTACTCCTTTCCCAATTTGGAACCAGTCAGTTGTTCTAGTCCAATTCTAACTGTTGCGTTTTGACTCACATTTAGGTTTCTCAGGAGATAGGTAAGGTGGTCTGGTACTCCCATGTCTTTAACAGTTTTCCACAGTTTGTTGTTATCCACACAGTCAAGAATATCTAGAACTTCTCACAGTAGGTGGTTTATACAGTTGGGTTTTGGAGAATTAGAATTTCAACAAGTGGAAGATAATGGAAGTGACATTATACCATGGTAAAAACAGCATGCCCCAAAAGCTATGTATGAGGCCTCTTAAGTCTTTCTAGAGCTCCCTCAATTCCTTCTCTTTCAAGCCCCTTCACTGGTCTAGTTTATGAGAAAGCCTCCAGACTCTTTTCTCTCCTGGTCTACTCCTCATAGACCTGTTTCCCTAAATCTGGATGATATGTTATTATTTTTGCAGTGTCAGATGTAAGATGGCATGAAAGCTTTAATGTTATTATCAAAGGTTTTGATTTTTAATATTAAATGCAAGCCCTCTCTATAAATCAAACTGTAAGAAGTATTCATTTTCATCGACTCAAACAGAAGAAAGAAAAAAATGTGGAAAGAATAGAAAAAGAGAAAGAAAAATTAGAGAGAAGAAGAAAGGAAGCAAGGAAGCAAAGAAGGAGGAAAAAGGGAAGAAAAAAACTTTTGTAGGTGTGGTATGAAATTTTCAACATTTATTCTTTTTTTAAATTTAAACTAAAATCTAACTTGAATTGCATGGCTTTTTTTGATGCTGTAGCCCAGGGAATAAATCTGGCCTCAATCAACACTTCAAAGACATAAACTTTCTTTCCTTTTTTCATGCCCAAAAGGGCAAAAATGAAACATCTCTTTTTAAACTTACTAGATAAATGTCCTTCATTTCCTCAATCTGACTGCTTACTGGAAATGTTTTTTAATTGCAAATTTATTCCCATATATTGTGATGCAAATAAATGAATGGCAGTCGACAGCTGCATTCATTTAAAATTAGCAGAGGCCCTTGTTCCAGAGATGTCATAATCAGAGTGACCCAAATCATCATGACATGAAGGCCACAGGTCAAATTCAAGGCCAAGTTAAAAATCAATAGGAACTTTCCTTAGGAGAAACTGTGCTGTGAACTGGAATTCTTTTCCAAAAGGCTGTATTTTACTTTGCAGCATCCAAAATTTAAGATCATTCGCAAAATAAAGACCTTGAAAGGTGAATGAGTTCTGGTTTTCTCATTTTGAGACTGAATTCTTTACCATATATTTAATTCATCATTTAAAATTTTAATTATCATTATCTTTTAAAAGTTAATTTTGATTATAGTTGCTTCACAATGATTCTATGTTCTGAGTAATATTTTTCTCTAGAGATTTATTTCACAAGCTTGATTTAATATTGTTTTTGAGTTTCCATGTGCTTTTTATTCCTAACCATGTTTCATTTTTTTCTTTAGAAAAGAGCTTAATTTGACTGAACTTACAGTTAATGTTACACTGAATTACAATAATCTGTTTTAAATGTTGCATTTTAAAGTTGTCATTGTTTAAAAATTTGGGTGTAACATCTCCATCCTGATATTACTGGGTTTCAAGTCTATTCTTGATGTCACTAGCCAAAGAGATGGCTTTGGTCTGTCAGGGACTTATGTTTGGGGGTTTTTCTCCCATTTTCCCTACATTTCCAATAGTGCCTGTCACTGCTTGCATCTCCAGGAATCTTCTCCTGATATAACTGATCCTGTAGGGATCGAAACTCTGACACTGAAATTTTTGCTGTCTGGGTCAGCACAATTTCTCTTTCTCATTTAGTTCACAGTGAACTTACAACATAACTTGAAATATTGCTCTAGGGCTTCCCTGGCGGTTCAGTGGTAAATAACATGCCAACCAATGCAGGAGACACGGGTTAGATTCCTGGTTCGGGAAGATTCCATGTGCTGGTTGTATGTGGAAGATTCCACAAATAATCCACAACTACTGAAGCCTGTGTGCCTAGAGCCTATGCTCCGCCATAAGACAAGCCAGTGCAAAGAGAAGCCTGCACACCACAAATGCAGAGTAGCCCCTGCTCACCGCAATTAGAGAACAGCCTGCACAGCAACAAAGACCCAGCACAGCCAAAAATAAATAAATATAATTATTTTTAAAATATTGCTTTTTGCTCTCTACAACCTTATTCTGAAACTTTGGTGAAGGTTAAAAAAAAAAAAAAGTTGTGATAAATTAATCACTGCACTGGCCAAATAGGCTAGAGAACTGTTTCTCCTTCCCTCTGTTACTTTGAGAAATCGCTTCTCTTAGGATGGATAATCAGTAAAGTCCTACTGTATAGCACAGGCAGCTATATTCAATATCTGAGATAAATAATATAATGTAAAAGAACATGACAAAGAATACATATATATGTATAAATGAGTCATTGTTGTTCAGTAGAAATTGTAAATCAACTATACTTCAATAACATTTTTTTTAAAAGAAATCATTTCTCTTGAGTTTTGTCTATAAAAGGAAGAAGTTGCACTGGTGAGATCTAAAATTCTCACAGTTTAGAAATCTAAGGTGCTTTTTATTTTGTTAACTTTTGAATCTCCTGCAGATATTTTCTAGAAAAACTATATGCTTTTTTTTTAGTTCAATATACCCTAGTTTCTTCTCTGTAGCTTCATTTGTCCTCTGTAAGGAGACCCGCCATTAGGCCTATCAGAACTGAAGACAGAGATTTAAGTCCTGCTCAAGTAGGCTGTAGTCCATGGGGTCACTAGGAGTCTGACACGACTGAGCGACTTCACTTTCACGCATTGGAGAAGGAAATGGCAACCCACTCCAGTGTTCTTGCCTGGAGAATCCCAGGGATGGGGGAGCCTGGTGGGCTGCCGTCTCTGGGGTCGCACCGAGTCGGACACGACTGAAGCGACTTAGCAGCAGCAACAGCAAGTATTGTTGACAGTACCCTTGCTGCCAGTTGGGCCCTAACGTCTTATTCTGGTTCTGGTAACCAGAACACAGGGTCTCATCCATGATAGTATCTGCAGCTTGAGTCACAGAGGTAGTCCCTAAATGCTGAGAGAGTGAAGGAGGTGAGCCAGGGAGATCCAGAAGGAGCCAAGCTCCTCCTGCTCCTCAGGGAGCCCAGACCACATTTTGCATTACTCTCCCCTGTTCCTCTTCCACTCAAATCCCTGGCTTCCTTGAATCCTGGCTACTTGAAATTGCTGTTCTTTTTCTGAAAGACTGTCCAGTACCTCTCTGTCTGTGGAAGCTCATTCCTTCCACTCCTGAGTCAGATGACATCGTCTCAGCAGCCGCACTCTTTAGAATTACAGCCCCTCCCGTTTGCACCCAATCCTTTTGTCCTTCTCTGCTATTAGCGTTTATCACTAACAAACACACTTTGTATGTTATTTTAAAATTTTATTTACCATTTTATTGTTTATCTTTCCTTACTAGAACCAAAGTCCAGAAGAGCAGAGAAAAAAAATTTTTTTAACTCCCTCCCATCTCACTCCCCATCCCACCCCTTTAGGTTGATACAGAGTCCCCATTTGAGTTTCCTGAGCCATATAGCAAATTCCCGTTGGGTATATTTTACATGTGTTAATGTAAGTTTCCATGTTACTCTTTCCATACATCTCACCCTCTCCTCCCCTCTCCCCATGTCCATAAGTCTATTTTCTATGTCTGTTTCTCCACTGTTGCCCTGTAAATAAATTCTTCAGTACCATTTTTCTAGATTCCATATATATGTGTTAGAATATGGTATTTCTCTTTCTCTTTCTAATTCACTTCACTCTGTATAATAGATTCTAGGTTCATCCCCCTCATTATAACTGACTCAAATGCTTTTCTGTTTATGGCTGAGTAATATTCCATTGTGTGTTTGTACCACAACTTCTTTATCCATTCATCTGTCGATGGGCATCTAGGTTGCTTCTGTGTTCTAGCTATTGTAAATAGTGCTAGTGCAATGAACAATGGGATACATGTGTCTCTTTCAGTTTTGGTTTCCTCAGGGTATATGCCTAGGGGTGGGATTGCTGGGTCATATGGTGGTTTTATTCCTAGTTTTTAAAGAAATCTCCATACTGTCTTCCATAGTGGCTATATCAGTTTACATTCCCACCAAGAGTGAAAGAGCATTCCCTTTTCTCCACATCCTCTCCAGCATTTACTGTTTGTAGACTTTTTGATGAGGGCCGTTCTGATTGGTGTGAGGGGATATCTCATTGTAGTTTTGATTTGCATTTTTCTAATAATGAGCAATGTTGAGCATCTTTTCATGTGTTTGTTAGCTATCTGTATGTATTTTTTGGAGAAATGTCTGTTTAGGTCTTTTTCCCACTTTTTGACTGGGTTGTTTGTTTTTCTCACATTGAGTTGTATGAACTGCTTGTATATTTTGGAAATTAATCCTTTGTCAGTTGTTTCATTTGCTATTATTTTCTCCCATTCTGAGGGTTGTCTTTTGACCTTGTTTAACGTTTCCTTTGCTGTGCAAAATTTTAAGATTAATCAAGTCCCACTTGTTTGCTTTTGTTTTTATTTCCATTACTCTAAAAGGTGGGTCATAGAGGATCTTGCTTTGATTTATGTCATCTAGTGTTCTGCCTGTATTTTCCTCTAAGAGTTTTATAGTTTCTGGTCTTACATTTAGGTCTTTCATCCATTTTGAGTTTACCTTTCATTATGGTGTTAGGAAGTGTTCTCATTCTTTTACATGTACCTGTCCAGTTTTCCCAGCACCATTTATTGAAGAGGCTGTCTTTGCCCCATTGTATATTCTTGCTTCCTTTGTCAAAAATAAGGTACCCATAGGTGCATGGGTTAATTTATGGGCTTTCTATCTTGTTCCATTGGTCTATATTTCTGTTTTTGTGCCAGTACCATACTGTCTTGATGACTGTAGCTTTGTAGTATGATCTGAAATCAGGAAAGTTGATTCCTCCAGCTCCATACTTCTTTCTCAAAACGCTTTGGCTATTCAGGGTCTTTTGTGTTTCCATATGAACTGTGAAATTTTTTGTTCCAGTTCTGTGAAAAATGCCTATCAAATGGTAATTTGATAGGGATCACATTAAATCTGTAGATTGCTTTTGGTACTATAGTCATTTTCACAATATTGATTCTTCCTACCCAGGAACATGAAATATCTCTCCATCTGTTTATGTCATCTTTGATTTCTTTCACTAGTGTCTTATAATTTTCTGTGTACAGTTCTTTTGTCTCCTTAAGTAGGTTTATTCCTAGATATTTAATTGTTTTTGTTGCAGTGGTGAATGGGACTGATTCCTTAATTTGTCTTTCTGATTTTTCATTGTTAGTACATAGAAATGCAAGTGATTTCTGTGTATTGATTTTGTATCCTGAAACTGCTGAATTCACTGATTAGCTCTAGTAATTTTCTGATACTATCTTTAGGGTTTCCTATATACAGTATCATGTCATCTGCAAACAATGAGAGATTTACTTCTTTTCAGATCTGGATTCCTTTTATTTCTTTTCTTCTCTGATTGCTGTAGCTAGGACTTCCAGAACTATGTTGACTTATAGTGGTGAAAATGGACAACCTTTTCTTATTCATGATCTTAGGAGGAATGCTTTCAGTTTTTCACCACTGAGAATAATGTTTAGGCTTATCATATATGGCCTTTACTATGTTGAGGTAGGTTCCTTCTATGCCCATTTTTTTGAAGAGTTTTACTCACAAATGGGTGCTGAATTTTATCAAAGGTTTTTTCTGCATCTATTGAAATTATCATGTGATTTTTATCTTTCAGTTTGTTAATATTGGTATATCACTTTGATTGATTTGTGTATATTGAAGAGTCCTTGCATCCCTGGAATAAACCCAACTTGATCATAGTGTATGAGCTTTTTGATGTGTTGCTGAATTCTGTTAGCTAATATTTTGTGGGTTTTTTTTTTTTTTATGCCAAGTTTGAGAGAGAGAAGCTTCGTGAAGGGGAAAGGATTGAGACTGGGCCTCTTTAAAACAGCCTTGCTGGCACTGAGGGGCCTGAGGATGTCCTTTGACCTCTGTGAGGAGTCATGTGAAAAATTAATGCAAAAAATTCATGATGGAGTATGTCAGTGTTGTAAAGAAGTTCTTGAATGGCATGTAAAAAATACATCAAGTACAAACCATTATCAAAGCCTAACAATGAGATCAAGCCCTGGGCCTTTGGAGTAGGAGCATTGACTCCAAGACCTTAGACTACTGGAGAACTAACCCTAAGGAGTATCAAATAATGAGAACTCACACAAAGGAAATCACTTGAATACAAGACCCTGCATCACCCAACCACCAGTAGCACCCTGTGCACGACACTAAACAATAAAGCAAAAATACAAATCCAATCATCAGCATACAGGATTACCACCTCACTCAGCCTTGCCCATCAGAGGAAAAACAAACAAGCAAAAACTCAGCACAAATCTCACCCTATAGGAAGCTCACACAAACCACTTTGCCAATCTTGAAGTGAAGTGAAGTCTCTCAGCTGTGTCCAACTCTGCGACCCCATGGACAGTAGCCTACCAGGCTCCACCGTCCATGGGATTTTCCAGGCAAGAATACTGGAGTGGGCTGCCATTTCTTTCTCCAGGGGATCTTCCCAACCCAGGGATCGAACCCAGGTCTCCTACTTTGCTGACAGACCCTTTTCCATCTGAGCCATCAGGGAAGCCCAAAGTGTTACCACAGAGGGCAGAAATCAAAAGGAAGAAAGAATTCAACCTTCTTCAAGGAAAGAATTCAACTTTCCTTGAAGCCTAGGAAAGGAGACCTCAAACACAATAACTTAAAAAATAATAATGAAAAGGCAGAGAAATACTGCACAAATGAAGGAACAAACTAGAAACACAGAAGTCCAAATAAATGAAGAGGAAATAGGAAAACTACTTGAAAAAGAATTCAGAATAATGATAGTGAAGATGATCAAAAACCTTGAAAAAAAAACAAAATGGAGAAAATGCAAGAATCAATTAACAAAGACCTAGAAGAATTAAAGGACAAGCATACAGAGACAAATGGGCTTCCCTGGTGGCTCAGAGGTTAATCATCTGCCTGCAATGCAGGAGACCTGGGTTCGATCTCTGGGTCAGGAAGATCCCCTGGAGAAGGAAATGGTAACCCACTCCAGTACTCTTGCCTGGATAATCACATGGACAGAGAAGCCTGGTAGACTACAGTCCATGGGATCGCAAAGAGTCGGACACGACTGAGCGACATACAGAAACAAACAACACAATTACTGAAATTAAAAATACTCTAGAAGGAATCAATAGCAGAATATCTGAAGCAGAAGAATGAATGAGTGAGCTGGAAGACAAAATGGTGGAAATAACTTCTGAAGAACAGAATAAAGTAAAAAGAATGAAAAGAGCTGAGGTCAGTCTCAGAGATCTCTGGTACCATATCAAATGCACCAACATTCAAATTATAGGGGTCTCAGAAAAAGAGAAAAGGAAAAGGTATGAGAAATTTTTTGAAGAGATTCTAGTTGAAAATTTCCACAACATGGAAAAGGAAATAGTCAACGAAGTCCAAGAGGCACAGAGAGTTCCATATAAGATAAACTCAAGGAGAAACACACCAAGACACATACTAATCAAGCTAACAAAGACTAAGCACAAAGAAAGAATATTAAAAGCTGCAAGGGAGAAGCAACAAGAAACATACAAGGGAAACTCCGTATGCTTAACAGCTGATCTTTCATCAGAAACTCTGCAGGCCACAAGGGAATGACAGGATATATTTAAAGTACTGAAAGGGAAAAATCTACAGCTAAGATTACTGTACCCAGCAAGGACCTCATTCACAATTGATGGAGAAATAAAAAGCTTTTCAGACAAGCAAAAGTTAAGGGAATTCAGTACCACCAAACCCGCTTTACAACAAATGTTAAAGGGACTTATATGGTCAAGAAATACAACAGAAGAAAAAAGATCTACAAAATCAACCCCAAACAATTAAGAAATGGCAATAGTAACATATTATCAATAATTACTTTAAATGTAAATGGATTAAATGCTCCAACCAAAAGACACAGACTGGCAGAATGGATACAAAAACAAGACTCATATATATGCTATCTACAAGAAACCCACTGCAGACCTCAAGACACATATAGACTGAAAGTGAGAAGATGGAAAAATACATTCCATGCAAATAGGAAGCAAAAGAAAGTTGGAGTAACAATCTCATATCAGACAAAATAGACCTTAAAATTCTTACAAGAGATAAGGAAGGACACTACATAATGATCAGGGGATCAGTCTAAGAGGAAGACATAATAATTGTAAATATCTATGCACCCAACATAGAAAGTGAAGTTGCTCAGTCATGTCTGGCTCTTTGTGACACCATGGACTGTAGCCCACCAGATTCCTCCGTCCATGGAATTTTCCAGGCAAGAGTACTAGAGTAGATTGCCATTTCCTTCTCCAGGGGATCTTCCTAACCCAGGGATCGAACCTGGGTCTCCCACGTTGCAGGCAGACGCTTTACCATCTGAGCCACCAGGGAAGCATATACCCAACATAGAAGCACCTCAATACATAAGACAAACACTGCTGCTGCTGCTAAGTCGCTTCAGTCATGTCTGACTCTGTGCGACCCCATAGATGGCAGTCCACCAGGCTCCCACCATCCCTGGGATTCTCCAGGCAAGAACACTGGAGTGGGTTGCCATTTCCTTCTCCAATAAGACAAACACTAACAGACATAAAAGGAGAAATTGACAGGAACACAATAATAGTAGGAGAATTTAACACCCCACTCACATTAATGAACAGATCATCAAACAGAAAATTATTAAGGAAACACAAGTCTTTTTTTTTTTTTTACTTTATTTTACTTTACAATACTGTATTGGTTTTGCCATACATTGACATGAATCCACCATGGGTGTACATGCGATCCCAATCATGAACCCCCCTCCCACCTCCCTCCCCACAACATCCCTCTGGGTCATCCCCCTGCACCAGCCCCAAGCATGCTGTATCCTGCGTCAGACACAGACTGGTGATTCGATTCTTACATGATAGTATACATGTTTCAATGCCATTCTCCCAAATCATCCCACCCCTCCCTCTCCCTCTGAGTCCAAAAGTCCGCTATACACATCTGTGTCTTTTTTGCTGTCTTGCATACAGGGTCATCATTGCCATCTTTCTAAATTCCATATATATGTGTTAGTATACTGTATTGGTGTTTTTCTTTCTGGCTTACTTCACTCTGTATAATCGGCTCCAGTTTCATCCATCTCATCAGAACTGATTCAGATGTATTCTTTTTAATGGCTGAGTAATACTCCATTGTGTATATGTACCACTGCTTTCTTATCCATTCATCTGCTGATGGACATCTAGGTTGTTTCCATGTCCTGGCTATTATAAACAGTGCTGCGATGAACATTGGGGTACATGTGTCCTTTCAATTCTGGTTTCCTCAGTGTGTATGCCCAGCAGTGGGATTGCTGGGTCATATGGCAGTTCTATTTGCAATTTTTTAAGGAATCTCCACACTGTTTTCCATAGTGGTTGTACTAGTTTGCATTCCCACCAACAGTGTAGGAGGGTTCCCTTTTCTCCACACCCTCTCCAGCATTTATTGCTTGCAGATTTTTGGATCGCAGCCATTCTGACTGGTGTGAAGTGGTACCTCATTGTGGTTTTGATTTGCATTTCTCTAATAATGAGTGATGTTGAGCATCTTTTCATGTGTTTGTTAGCCATCCGTATGTCTTCTTTGGAGAAATGTCTATTTAGTTCTTTGGCCCATTTTTTGATTGGGTCGTTTATTTTTCTGGAATTGAGTTGCATAAGTTGCTTGTATATTTTTGAGATTAGTTGTTTGTCAGTTGTTTCATTTGCTATTATTTTCTCCCATTCAGAAGGCTGTCTTTTCACCTTGCTTATATTTTCCTTTGTTGTGCAGAAGCTTTTAATTTTAATTAGATCCCATTTGTTTATTTTTGCTTTTATTTCCAGAATTCTGGGAGGTGGATCATAGAGGATCCTGCTGTGATTTCTGTCGGAGAGTGTTTTTCCTATGTTCTCCTCTAGGAGTTTTATAGTTTCTGGTCTTACATTTAGCTCTTTAATCCATTTTGAGTTTATTTTTGTGTGCGGTGTTAGAAAGTGATCTAGTTTCATTCTTTTACAAGTGGTTGACCAGTTTTCCCAGCACCACTTGTTAAAGAGATTGTCTTTACTCCATTGTATATTCTTGCCTCCTTTGTCAAAGATAAGGTGTCCATATGTGGAAACACAAGTCTTAAATGATACATTAGATGAGATGGATCTCATTGATATCTTTAAGACATTCCATCCAAATGCAGAAGAATACACCTTCTTCTCAAGTGCACATGGAACATTCTCCAGGATAGACCACATCTTGGGCCACAAATCAAACCTCAGTAAATTTAAGAAAATTGAAATTGTATCAAGCATCTTCTCCAACCACAATGCTTTGAGACCAGATATCGATTACAAGAAAAAAAGTGTAAGAAACACAAACACATGGAGATTAAACAACACATTTCTAAATAACCAACAGGTTACTGAAGAAATCAAAAGGGAAATCAAAAAATTTCTGGAAACAAATGACAATGAAAACACAACAACTCAAAACCTATGGGATGCAGCAAAAGCAGTTCCTGCTCTTTTGCATACTGTATTCCCAGCATACTCCTAGTTTCACACGTTGCCTTGGTGGAATTTAAGAGTCTGTTTGAGCCTTAGGGGTGACTCCATTCACCTCTGTTTACATACAAGCCACATCTCTCTCCCTGCATAGCCCTGCCCCTCCCCTCATTTCATTTCTCTGCCCTGGCCCTCCCCATTGTCCTTTTTTTGAGAATTCTCCCTCCATGTGATATGCAAACCCCAAAATGTCACAACTGAAAGAGATCTCAGGGATCTAAGCCTTGTTTTATAGATGGAAAGACAGGCCTGCAAGAATTTGGCTTGTCTAGGTTTGCTTACCTAGTTGGAGCACAGCTGGAACTGAGATCCAAGGACACAGATTTCCAACTGGGCCACTGATCTTTCTGTCTCAAACTCTCCAGTCTTCCTCTGTTTGTTTCTGGCCCCAGGAACATCCTTTTATGAAAATTCCTCTGGGCCTGATGAGCTACTTTGTTCAGTGGCCCTACAGACAGGGTATTTGAGGTAAGATGTCTCTTCAAACCATCTTTCCTTAACTCTTCAGTATACTTTTATGCTAAAATTATTTGTCTTTTGGTTAGGAGAGGCCTTGTTGACTTCTATAGCTTCTAAAATAGTGAAGATATAGGACTGACATTTTAAAGTACAAGGCTATTCATTAGTTTAGGGGAAAGGGGATTTAACTCAAATATACAACTTCTTGAAGCCTTTCTCTCCCTTTGAGAAAGAGGTAGAAAGCTTCTACTCTATACTCCTGACGTGCCATAGCAAGTTTACTTGGGTGCATACATTTCTTTCCTGTGTTCCTTTGAGCTAACCATGAGGACTGTGAAATAAGGTACTGTATCATATGTTCTTCACATGATCTTACTCCTGACAGTCAACGAAATCAAACATCTGACAAAATGTTGAACTCAACTGAAGCTAAAACCAGGCACTGGTTTTATCAATAAGTATTTCTTTGATGAATAATCTGTATTTTTCCTTGTTTGTCTTCAAATTAACACTTAACCTTCCAGAATGGCTAAAAGTAAAACAGCAGGCAATATAAAGTGCTGATGAAAATACTGAGCCACTGGAGCTTCATATATTAATGATGGCAATGCAAACTGGCCATACAACCATTTTGGAAAACAGTCTTGAAGTTTCCTATAGAGACTTGAAGTATATGATCTGGATATCCTGTTCCAGAACAGAACTGAAATTTTATGTTATACAAAGAACTGGTAGGGAAGTATCCAAAAACTGGGAACAGCCCAAATGTCCAGCTGGTGAATAGATAAATACTTTTAATACACCCATACAATGAAATAAAGTGTCAGGGAATTAAAACTTTTCCTGTACTTCCTTTAGTGATTGAAAGTGACAGTTGCTCAGTCACGTTGGACTCTTTGCAACCCCATAGACTATACAGTCCATGGAATTTTCCAGGCCAGAATATTGGAGTGGGTAGCCTTTCTCTTCTCCAGGGGATCTTCCCAACCCAGGGACTGAACCCAGGGCTCCACATTGCAGGCAGATTCTTTACCAGGGAAGCCCCCTTCAGTGATTGGGATCTTTCCAATTCAACTGATAGAAGACAGATTAGCAAAAGATAACAATTAATTGCCATATTTTTGTTAAGGTATGCGTACAGAGAAATGTGTGACTCAAGGGCCAATTAGAATTTGGGGCTTATATGCCATCTTAATGAGCTTCCCTGGTGGCTCAGGCAGTAAAGAATCTGCCTGCAAAGTCAGAGACCCGGGTTCAGTGCCCGAGTAGGGAAGATACCCAGGAGAAGGGAAAGGCTACCCACTCCAGTATTCTTGCCTGGAGAATTCCTTGGACAGAGGAGCCTGGTGGGCTACAGTCCATGGGGTCACAAACAGTAGAACATGACTGAGCAACTAACACTTTTTTAATATCATCTTAATAGGGGAAGGAGGAGGAGAGAAAGATACTTAAGGGAAAACAAGTGAGTTCTCAGTGAGGGAAGGGGAGGAAGAAAGGGGAAACAAATTGACTTTTTGGAAAGATAGATGGACCTGAGGAGAATAGATGGGAGATATGATAGTTCTGGGACAATGTATGTTTACATATAGTGTGGAGACTTCTCATTTCCCATGATAAGCCTCAGTCATCCTTGGTGGATCCCACAGATGGCCTCTAGGGGAAGGGATTTGTGATCATTGAATTCTTCTTACTTCTGCATTTAGGAAGATGAGTAATTTCAGGAATTCAAATGTCTTCTGCTAAAAATAATTTTCAATAAAGATGAAAAGGAACTAGCTACTAATACAGGCATCTACATAGATGATTCTCAAAAGCATTATGCTAAGTGAAAGAAGCTAGATACAAAAGGCCACTTTCCTTATGATTCCATTTATACAGCATTTTGGGAAAGGCTATAGATGAAAAGATGTCCTTTTCATTATAGGGGACTAGAATGCAAAAGTAGGAAGTCAGGAAACACCTGGAGTAACAGACAAATTTGGCATTGGAATGCAGAATGAAACAGGGCAAAGGCTAATAGAGTTTTGCCAAAAGAACACACTGCTCCTAGCAAACACCCTCTTCCAAAAACACAAGAGAAGACTCTACACATGGACATCACCAGATGGTCAACACTGAAATCAGATTGATTATAGGTTCTTTGCAGCCAAAGATGAAGAAGTTCTATACAGTCAGCAAAAACAAGACCAGGAGCTGACTGTGGCACAGATCATGAACTCCTTATTGCCAAATTCAGACTTAAATTAAAGAAAGTAGGGAAAACCACTAGACCATTCAGGTATGACCTAAGTCAAATTCCTTACAATTATATAGTGGAAGTGATAGATAGATTCAAGGGATTAGATTTGATAGACAGAGTGCCTGAAGAACTATGGACTGAGGTTCGGGACACTGTACAGGAGGCAGGGATCAAGACCATCCCCAAGGAAAAGAAATGCAAAAAGGCAAAATGGTTGTCTGAGGAGGCCTTACATATAGCTGTGAATAGAAGAGAAGCTAAAGGTGAAGGAGAAAAGGAAAGATATACCCATTTGAATGCAGAGTTCCAAAGAATAGCAAGGAGAGATAAGAAAGCATTCCTCAGCAATCAATGCAAAGAAATAGAGGAAAACAACAGAATGGGAAAAACTAGGGATCTCTTCAAGAAAATTAGAGATAGCAAGGGAACATTTCATGCAAAGATGGGCACAATAAAGGACAGAAATGGTATGGACCTAACAGAAGCAGAAGATATTAAGAAGAGGTGGCAATAATACATAGAAAGTGAAAGAGAAGTTGCTCAGTCGTGTCTGACTCTTAGCGACCCCATGGACTGTAGCCCACCAGGCTCCTCTGTCCATGGGATTTTCCAGGCAAGAGTACTGGAGTGGGGTGGAAGAACTATACAAAAAAGATCTTCACAACCCAGATAATCACAATGGTGTGATCACCAACCTAGAGCCAGACATCCTGGAATGCGAAGTCAAGCAATTCTTAGGAAGCATCACTACCAACAAAGCTAGTGAAGGGGATGGAATTCCAGTTGAGCTGTTTCAAATCCTGAAAGATGATGCTGTGAATGTGCTGCACTCAATATGCCAGCAAATTTGGAAAACTCAGCAGTGGCCACAGGATGGAAAAGGTCAGTTTTCATTCCAATCCCAAAGAAAGGCAATGCCAAGAAATGCTCAAACTACTGCATAATTGCACTCATCTCACATGCTAGTGAAGTAATGCTCAAAATTCTCCAAGCCAGGCTTCAACAGTACATGAACCGTGAACTTCCAAATGTTCAACCAGGATTTCGAAAAAGCAGAGGAATGAGAGATCAAATTGCCAACATCTGCTGGATCATGGAAAAAGCAGGCGAGCTCCAGAAAAACATCTACTTCTGCTTTATTGACTATGCCAAAGCCTTTGACTGTGTGGATCATAATAAACTGTGGAAAATTCTGAAAGAGATGGAAATACCAGACCACCTCACCTGCCTCCTTAGAAATCTGTATGCAGGTCAGGAAGCAACATTAGAACTGGACATGGAACAACAGACTGGTTCCAAATAGGGAAAGGAGTACATCAAGGCTGTATATTGTCACCCTGCTTATTTAACTTCTATGCAGAGTACATCATGAGAAACGCTGGGCTGGAAGAAGCACAAGCTGGAATCAAGATTGCTGGGAGAACTATCAATCCCTCAGATATGCAGATAACACCACCCTTGTGGCAGAAAGAGAAGAAGAACTAAAGAGCCTCTTGCTGAAAGTAAAAGAGGAGAGTGAAAAAGTTGGCTTAAAACTCAACATTCAGAAAACTAAGATCACGGCATCCGGTCCCATCACTTCATGGGAAATAGGGAAACAGTGGAAACGGTGTCAGACTTCTTTGGGGGGGTGCTCCAAAATCACTGCAGATGGTGACTGCAGCCATGAAATTAAAAGACACTTACTCCTTGGAAGAAAAGTTATGACCAACCTAGATAGCATATTGAAAAGCAGAGACATTAGTTTGCCAACAAAGATCTATCTAGTCAAGGCTATGGTTTTTCCACTGGTCATGTATGAATGTGAGAGTTGGACCATAAGAAAGCTGAGCACAGAAGAATTGATGCTTTTGAACTGTGATGTTGGAGAAGACTCTTTACAGTCCCTTGGACTTCAAGGAGATCCAACCAGTCCATCCTAAAGGAGATCAGTCCTGGGTGTTCTTTGGAAGGACTGATGCTAAAGCTGAAACTTCAATACTATGGCCACCTCATGCAAAGAGTTGACTCATTGGAAAAGACTCTGATGCTGGGAGGGATTGGGGGGCAGGTGGAGAAGGGGATGACAGAGGATGAAATGGCTGGATGGCATCACTGACTCGATGAACATGAGTTTGGGTGAACTCTGAGAGTTAGTGATGGATAGGGAGGCCTGGTGTGCTGCAATTCATGGGGTCGCAAAGAGTTGGACACGACTGAGCGACGTTGAAATGAACTGAACTGAACTGAACTGAAGCTTCAGGGAAGAGGAGGAGTATTTTTGAGGAAAGTAAGCCACTCATGGGCACAGTTTATATACAGAAATTCCTGTCTAGAGATCAGTTACCTTAAGGTCGTTCCTAATATATCATCCAAGAGGAGAGAAGACTGGTCCTCTGTTGAAAGATGAGGAGGCAGAAGGGATGCAGTAAAGTCAAGAAACCAGAGTGGCAAGCCAGCTGGGATTGGAGCAAATCAAGACTGAAGATAAAGTGCGTGGCATTAGTCTAGAACAGACACCATTTTAAGCATAAATTTGGCTTGTTCCAAGGAAGTCTTAGAGCTTTCCTGGAGGCTCAGATGGTAAAGAAGCTGCCCGAAATGCAGGACATCCAGGTTTGATCCCTGGGTCAGAAAGATCCCCTGGAGAAGGGAATGGCAACCCACTCCAGTATTCTTGCCTAGAGAATTCTATGAACAGAGGAATCTGGCATGCTACAGTTCAGGGGGTTGCAAAGAGCTGAACAGGATTGATCAACTGACACTTTCACTTTTCACAAGGAAGTCTTAGATAAGCACTGATAAAGCCTCCCCGAGAAACAAAATCAGACCACTATAATCCAATCACAGTAGTGAAGGTCACACCATGAAACTTTAACCAACTCAGTATACTGATTTGGGCAAAAATGATATGTAAATTCCTGTGTTGTGCTCAGAAAATAGAATGTTTCCCTAAGAAACTAGTCTGCATGTAATCTGGAAAAGAGAAAAACAAAGGGGGAAAATTTGGCACTGTTTTCCTTACACTGTGCACAGAACATTGAGACACAGAATTGGACAGGTAGAGATGTATCACATAAGTTTAGGACAAGGATATTCACTTGGATTTTTTGACTCAGAGTAGGTGTGAAGATTATCTCTCCTGACATTAAGTCCATGCTCACAAAGTAACTCAACACCTCATTATATATGTACTATCTATACTTTGATTTCAAGTGACAGTGAAGCCAATTAACAACTAGTAATCTAAGTTTTGCATCACTTCCTCCTACTTTCCCCTAACATCTCCTACTGTATCTCTTCCTTTTCTTGACCTCATTCACTCGGTTCCAGGCACACATGCCTGGAATAGTGTTATCTGAAGGCCTTTGCAGATGTACGTAAATTAAGGATCTTGAAATGAAGAGATTATTCTGGATTATCTGACTGTGTCCTAAATCTACAGACAGATGTCCTTATAAGAGACACACAGAGGAGAAAACAGAGTTAGCAATATAAAGGTGGAGAGAAATTGTAGTGATATGGCTGCAAGGAAAGGAAGTGGGCAACCACCAGAAACTGGAAGAGACCTGGAATGGATCTTCCCCTAGAAGCCATTCAGAGGTATCATGGCTCTGCTGACACCTTGGTTGTAGACTTCTAAACTCTAGAATTGTGAGAGAATAAACCTCTCCATTTCGAAGCCAGATCAGCCACCCCTACAAAAGCTTATGCTCCAAGCTTGAAAAATGAATTGGAAGACAAATTGACAATTATTGAATTCAAAGACTATAAATCAGTTCAGTTCAGTCAGTCAGCCATGTCTGACTGTTTGCGACCCCATGGACTGCAGTACGCCAGGCTTCCCTGTCCATCACCAACTCTCAGAGCTTACTCAAACTCATGTCCATAGAGTTGGTGATGCCATCCAACCATCTCATCCGCTGTCATCCCCTTCTCCTCCCACCTTCAATCTTTCCCAGCCTCAGGATCTTTTCAAATGAGTCAGTTCTTCGCATCAGGTGGCCAAAGTATTGGAGTTTCAGCTTCAGCATCAGTCCTTCTAATGGATATTCAGGACTGATTTCCTTTAGGATGGACTAGTTGGATGTCCTTGCAGTTCAAGGGACTCTCAAGAGTCTTCTCTAACACCACAGTTCAAAAGCATCAATTCTTTGGTGCTCAGCCTTCTTTATAGTCCAACTCTCACATCCATCCATGACTACTGGAAAAACCATGGCTTTGACTAGACAGATCTTTGTTGGCACAGTAATGTCTCTGCTTTTTAACATGCTGTCTAGGTTGGCCATAGCTTTTCTTCCAAGAAGCAAGTGTCTTTTAATTTTATGGCTGCAGCTACCATCTGCAGTGATATTAGAATCAAAAAAAAAAAAAAATCTGTCACTGTTTCCATTGTTTACTTTTTACAGTATGAAAAGGCAAAAAGTGACTTATAGTTGAGTATTTTTAAGAGAAAAAAATGCTAAATTATTACTTTTTTGTTTAATATGTATTTGATATAGATGCATTTAAAGATGATTGGTAGTAAGGTAAAGCCTTGCTTTTCAAAATACAGTCATGTCTGAGGACTCAGAGGCCTAGGCAGGTCTTTCCCAGAATTTCTTAGGAGTGGCATATATCGTTTACATGTGCTAGAGGGAAAAGAAGAAAAAAACTTAAATTGAATTTTGACCACAAAAATCAAATTGACCACATTGTCAACTTGTTGCAAAATAATCTCAGAAACTGGATAGGGGATAGGAAATACCTCAATTTTCTACTTTAAATGTTCCCAAATTGTTCCCACTCTTCTCAAAAGGATATGTACTTTTATAATTTAGAAAATAAGAATTTTTAAAGTAAAATAATCATGGACCATTATACAACACTATGTTTAGGGGAGTCAAAATTATTACAACTTTTTGGAGAGTAAGTTGACACTACCAAAATACACACACACACAGAAACCTTTTGACCCAACATAACCTCCTACAGCACATAGAGATATACAAGAATGCCCAGTCCAGTGTTTTTAGTAAAACTAGTAGTCAAAATATTAGCCAGGATTATTTTGTACAGTGTGCATGTGAGTGGAAATTTTCACCATCTAGTATGCATTTCTATATTATGCAGCCTATAATGTTATATTCAAATTACAGGGTTCCAATTTGCTTGTAAATTGCTTCATTCACTAACAGAAAGTTGGTACTTATAGTATATCAGGTTTGCTCTTTTGAATCTTCCCTTGCTAATGTAAAACTAGGGTGAAAAAATAATTTTAATAAGGAGAGAAAATAAGGAGATGACTAACTGAATGTTTTCTGGGTACCAAAGAAATCACATGGTGTAGAAAGACTGGGTAGAAGATAAAATAGATGGTGCTATTTCAAGAGTTCTTTGATCCCAAGCCCAAGGAATGCCTGCCACAACAGTCACTTTAAAAGAAACTAATAGCTAAAGCTAATGCCTTTAACTGTCAACCCCTACTCTCCAAGATCCAGAGATTTCAGGCTGAGAGTCAATAGAATTATCTCACCACACATCCACTCTCCACAGTGCAAAGCACTAACCACTATATGATCACAGCCTACCTTCCATATAGTTGTTTTAGTGAATATAAACACTTCTCTTTGCTTTCTGTATTCCAAAACTATTAAATGCATAACAGTCCCTAGCTTAAATAAAACAAATCCAGAACTCTTCAAAGTTATTCTAACATGTAATTTAAATCATAAATAGGCAAATGTATAGTCACTCTTGGGGGGTTTATGCATATAGCTGTGATGACATTGATTAGTTAATGTCTAGGAAGAGTTAGAAAAAATAATGTTAAGTGATCAAGAAATGTGCTGTTGCAGAAAAGCAAACCACTCCCAGAGCCCAAGAGTGGGCTTTTTTCTGACACTCAAATGAATTGTCTGAGGAGACATGTGCTAACAAAGCAAGAGACTGTACTGGGAAGGGGTGGAGAGCAGCAGAGTAAGGGAAGCCAGGAGAACTGCTCTGTCACGTGGCTCACAGTCTCAGGTTTTATGGTGATGCAGTTAGTTTCCTGGTTGTCTCTTGCCAATCGTTCTGACTCAGGGTCCTTCCTGGTGGTACATCCATCACTCAGCCAAGATGGATCCCAGTGAGGATTCTGAGAGGTTGGTAAGACACATGGACTGGTGTCTCCTCTCTCCTTTTGACCTTTCCTGACTTCTTCTGGTTGGTGGTAGCTTGTTAGTTCCATGTTCCTTACCAGGACCTCCTGTTATAAGATAACTCCTGCAAGTAGTTGCTATCAGTCCTGGCCAGGGTGGGTGGTTTCGGTCAGTGGTTGCCCTAACACCAGCAGCCCAACCCAGGTCACACATCTAAACCTAAGCCAGCCTGCACCTCCAGGAAATGCCCCACTGTCAACATATACCCATTACAATCCCCTAGCTCAGCTTCAGCTAGCTCACCTTACCCTGGAAAATAGGACCTGCTAAACTTCTAAGGAAATGGCTGACATCCTAGGCTATCTTGCCCTGTTTCCTGTTTACTCTTTGAAAATCTATAAACTTCTTGATGCTCAGATTCCCTCTGGGAGAGTGCTCTATTGTCTGTCTATAAGGCAGTGTACACCTCGATCCATGGATGGTTTTGCCATGGATAAGGGACATCAAGTTCATGACTAAACTGTATTATTGTTGTCATTTGACAGTATGGACTCTCACTGTGCAGAAGATTCAAAGGGAGGTTCCATGTCTTGCCCAAGGTAAGTGCCATGGAGTCCAGAAATCTGGCATTATCTATGACTATGGCATTCAGTCCAGATACCACCTGTCTGAGTCTACCAGGCTGGAACCCAGAGGGCACCATGTGAGTATGGGAGCCCCAGGAAGCTCTGGACTAGTTTCCATTGGTAAACTGATCTCAGATAACATCTATGCCCCCAAGGTTTTAAAGTATTGTTTCATAAAACCACTTATTATCAATATTTTCAAACATCTCAAAGTAGAGAGAATAGGGTAATGAAGTTCATATATCCATCATTTAGTAAGGCACTGCTTTTTTAAAATTAAAAAACTTGCTGAGTCATGAGGTCCATGAATAAAGGTAGCAAGAGAAAAATGCACAATTGTCTTGTAGTCCCAGCTCTGCTATGAATAAGCTAGTATTGAATAATTCATGGTGCCTTGTTCACTGAGACATAAAACCTGGAACCTGAAAGGTACGTGTGGGGACTCTCCAGGCCTTGTGTCTTATACGTCGATTCTAAAGTTCCGCTACCTACATTCATTAAGCCACCATTATCTCTTGCCTTAGCTAAAATCCCTTTGCCCATTCCTGCTCTTCTACATTCCATTCTTCATCTGGAGGCCTCAGAAATTCAGCTTTAAAAAATGCAAGTCAGATCATCTGATCACGTCATTCCTGTGCAAAAAACCCCTCCCAGGTTTCTAATTTCTTTAGGGCAATGTTTAGCTGCTTAGCAAGTTCAATACGGAGCTGCCTGACCTGGGCTGCTATCTCTCCTGCCACCAGCTCCTCCACACTGGCCATTTCCAGTCTCAGACTATTTCCACATGCTGTTTCAACTACCTGGAAGGTTCTTCTGGGCCTCAGTACCTACCCCCACTCCAACACAGACCCACTCTGCTTGGGCAACTTGTTCTCATTTTAGAAACCCCCTAAAATGTCACATCTTCCAGGAAGTCTTCACCTGAACTGCATCAAGTCCTACTAAACTTCTGTGTGCTCTCTTACCACCTTGGATGTTGTGGCTCTAAACACTATTTTAATTGATTAGTTTCTTGTATATTAATCTAAAAAACTGATTTCCCTCACCAGACTCTAAATTCCATGTCAGTTTTACTATTTTAGTCATCTTCATAAATCCAGCACTTAGCACAGCACCTGGTACAGAATAGGCCTTCAAATTAGTATCTGTGGCCAAATAACTAAGCCCTGCTAAGCTTTAGGTCTGGGTTTCATGGCTCAGATGATAAAGAGTCTGCCTGTAATGCCAGAGACACAGGTTCAATCCCTGGGTCGCTAAGTTTTAGGGATAAAAGAAGCTCATAACTTAGTGGCAAAGGAAAATTCCATGGAAAAATGACAATGCATTTCTAGAAGTGTTAAGATGGATGAAGAGGTGCGTAGCAGCAAACCAGGCCTGTTTAAGGAGCATCTAATCCAGTCTGGGTGAAGATAGGCTTACTGAAGGGGACAGTAGGGGAAATACATTCCACAAGCCTCCTATAGAGTCCTATAAGTGGGGAGGGATGAGTAGGAGGAGGGAACTTTCTCAGTGACCTTTTGGAATATTCAGATGATGACCTTTCCAGTTGATTCCCTTAGACTAATTTAGCCTGTAGGCAAGTGTCATCTCTCTTTTCCCACTCATAGAATGGATGATGAGCAGTGCAACTATGGGTCAGTTCTAAATTGGGCTGATTTGGGAATGGGTAGGAACCAGGTAAGCCATTTTTTAAAAATAGGGTAGAGGGAATTATAATTAAGATAAGCTTCTTAATTTAAGGTTCAGAATGAAGGCATAACATTTTTTCTTTTTGAGAATAATCATTGATTATTTGTCAACAAGTATAGGTCATCTTGAAATAGAAGTCCAAATAAAATGTGTCATGCACACCAAGAAAGAAGTTTTAGTATAATCATTGGCTGTCATTTTATGATAATATCTAAATTAGTTCTATTTTATTAATTCCTATAAATATGGATTTAATTACTAAAGTATTATATACTTTATAAATCATGTGTGTCTGCATGCATGCTCAGTCATATCTGACTCTTTGTGACTCTATGGACTGTAGCCCACCAGGCTCCACTGTCCATGGAATTACCCTGGCAAGAATACTAGAGTGGGTTGCCATTTCCTCCTCCAGGGATATTCCTAACCCAAGGATTGAACCCACATCTCCTGCATCTCTTGCACTGGCAGGCAGATTCTTTACTGCTGAGCCATTGGGAAGCCACTTTATAAATATTAGATTCTAATTATTTTGTGTTATTTACAACTAACCAGAAACAAAGTTGTAGAAAGTGTCAAATATTTCAGTAACATACACTCTGAAAACTAAGTTCAGTTCAGTTCCGTTCAGTCACTCAGTCGTGTCCGACTCTGTGACCTCATGAATCGCAGCACACCAGGCCTCCCTGTCCATCACCATCTCCTGGAGTTCACTCAGACTCATGTCCATCAAGTCCGTGATGCCATCCAGCCATCCCATCCTCTGTCGTCCCCGTCTCCTCCTGCCCCCAATCCCTCCCAGCATCAAAGTCTTTTCCAAAGAGTCAATTCTTCTCATGAAGCGTCCAAAGTACTGGAGCTTCAGCTTTAGCATCATTCCTTCCAAAGAAATCCCAGGGCTGATCTCCTTCAGAATGGACTGGTTGGATCTCCTTGCAGTCCAAGGGACTCCCAAGAGTCTTCTCCAACACCACAGTTCAAAAGCATCAATTCTTCGGCACTCAGCCTTCTTCACAGTCCAACTCTCACATCCATACATGACCACAAGAAAAAACATAGCCTTGACTAGACGGACCTTAGTCAGCAAAGTAATGTCTCTGCTTTTGAATATGCTATCTAGGTTGGTCATATCTTTTCTTCCAAAGAGTAAGTCTTTTAATTTCATGGCTGCAGTCACCATGTGCAGTGATTTTGGAGCCCCCAAAAATAAAGTCTGACACTGTTTCCACTGTTTCCCCATCTATTTCCCATGGAGTGATGGGACCGGATGCCATGATCTTCGTTTCCTGAATGTTGAGCTTTAAGCCAACTTTTTCACTCTCCTCTTTCACTTTCATCAAGAGGCTTTTTAGTTCCTCTTCACTTTCTGCCATAAGGGTGGTGTCATCTGCATATCTGAGGTTATTGATATTTCTCCCGGCAATCTTGATTCCAGCTTGTGTTTCTTCCAGCCCAGCATTTCTCATGATGTACTCTGCATAGAAGTTAAATAGGCAGGGTGACAATATACAGCCTTGATGTACTCCTTTCCCTATTGGGAACCAGTCTGTTTTTCCATGTCCAGTTCTAACTGTTGCTTCCTGACCTGCATACAGATTTCTCAAGAGGCAGGTCAGGTGGTCTGGTATTCCCATTTCTTTCAGAATATTCCACAGTTTATGGTGATCCACACAGTCAAAGGCTTTGGCACAGTCAATAGAGCAGAAGTAGATATTTTTCTGGAACTCTCTTGCTTTTTCCATGATCCAGCAGATGTTGGCAATTTGATCTCTGGTTCCTCTGCCTTTTCTAAAACCAGCTTGAACATCAGGAAGTTCACGGTTCACATATTGCTGAAGCCTGGCTTGGAGAATTTTGAGCATTACTTCACTAGCATGTGAGATGAGTGCAACTGTGCAGTAGTTTGAGCATTCTTTGGCATTGCCTTTCTTTGGGATTGGAATGAAAACTGACCTTTTCCATCCTGTGGCCACTGCTGAGTTTTCCAAATTTGCTGGCATATTGAGTGCAACACTTTCACAGCATCATCTTTCAGGATTTGAAACAGCTCAACTGGAATTCCATCACCTCCACTAGCTTTGTTCGTAGTGATGCTTTCTAAGGCCCATTTGACTTCACATTCCAGGATGTCTGGCTCTAGATGAGTGATCACATCATCATGATTATCCGGGTTGTGAAGATCTTTTTTGTACAGTTCTTCTGTGTATTCTTGCCACCTCTTCTTAATAGCTTCTGGTTCTGTTAGGTCCATACCATTTCTGTCCTTTATCGAGCCCATCTTTGCATGAAATGTTCCCTTGATATCTCGAATTTTCTTGAAGAGATCTCTAGTCTTTCCCATTCTGCTGTTTTCCTCTATTTCTTTGCATTGATCGCTGAAGAAGGCTTTCTTATCTCTTCTTGCTATTCTTTGGAACTCTGCATTCAGATGCTTATATCTTTCCTTTTCTGCTTTGCTTTTTGCTTCTCTTCTTTTCACAGCTATTTGTAAGGCCTCCCAGACGGCCATTTTGCTTTTTTGCATTTCTTTTCCATGGGGATGGTCTTGATCCCTGTCTCCTGTACAATGTCGTGAACTTCATTCCATAGTTCATCAGGCACTCTTTCTATCAGATTTAGGCCCTTAAATCTATTTCTCACTTCCACTGTATAATCATAAGGGATTTGATATAGGTCATACCTGAATGGTCTAGCGGTTTTCCCTACTTTCTTCAATTTAAGTCTGAATTTGGCAATAAGGAGTTCATGTATTACTCATACTCAAGAATAAGTAGTATCAATAGTCATACACTTGAGGCTTTCTCCCAACCTCAATATAATATAACCTTTTATATTATATATAAAATAATACATATACAATATGCATTTATAATATGTATGTTAAGGGAAAATTTGAGGATAGAAGGAAATAATTTTAGCTATAATACACATATAAAATTTTCCTTTAATATCTTAAACTTATATTCATATGTCTGGTTCTTTTTAATAACTTCTCAGTATTCCATTTATTAAAATTCTATAGCATTCCCCCCCAAATTAAAATTTGCATGCTGAGCTGAAATTGTCTCCATCATGTTGCAGAAATGAAAAGTACTTATTTATCACTTTTATTCAGTTGCATCCCCTAGGAAGTTTCCAGCAAATTTGCTCAGAAATGCAACCCACCAAATATGGTTATACATTAAAAAATCAAATTGAATTTCTTGGAGAAAATCTCCTCAAAGTAGAGTTATCATAGAAAATCTTCACTGCTGTGTCCAGGCTTTCTCTAGTTGCAGGGAGTGGGGGCTACTCTTCTTCCTTGACAGGCTTCTCATTGTGGTGGCTTCTCTTGTTGCAGAGCAGAGTGGCTAGGTGTGCAGGCTTCAGTAATTGTGGTACACAGGATCAGCAGTTGTGGCCCGTGGGTTTAGTTGCTCCACAGCATGTGGGAATCTTCCCTGATCAGGCATTGAACCTTGCCCCCTGCATTTGTAGGTAGGACTATTATCCACCGAGCCATCAGAAAAATACTGAAATGAGGGTTTGATAGAATAAACTAAAAGACATTTGTTTGTATGTGCAGTCGGTTTCAGAACGGCCTTCAAGATTCCTCTGGGACCTGGTTTGATCTGGAGAGGAAATTTTTCCCCTTTTAACCACTATAAATAAAAACGTATTTGAAAAAAAAATCACATTTTCTTTTCAGATCGACGTATTTTGCAGAAATGTCTTAAGTGTTTAGGGGTTTCTTTGAGCTTTTAGAAGTTTGGATTCTTATGTCTCTGCAAGGAGACAAAAATAGGGCTTTAAAGCAGGAGCGGGAGAATGACTAAGTCTGTTTGCAAAAGGTCATTGTGGCTGAAATGGGGAGTTGATTTTGGGAAGAGTAGCAGCCTAAATGAGGTTTCATAGATAATGCACAAGGAGGTCAAATCACTCTTTGATTCAAAAGCCTTCATCTCAGAGTAAAACCAAAGCCCCTTCAGTGCTCAGTCCATTTCCCCATCTTCTTCCCTCCAGCATCTCCCGCCCTGTCCTTGAGGTCTTTACGAGGGCAGGAGTTTTATTGTTTTGTTCGTTGCTATGGACATCACCAGATGGTCAACACCGAAATCAGATTGATTATATTCTTTGCAGCCAAAGATGGAGAAGCTCTATGCAGTCAAGAAAAACAAGACCAGGAGCTGACTATGGCTCAGATCATGAACTCCTTATTATCAAATTCAGACTCAAATTGAAGAAAATAGGGAAAACCACTAGACCATTCAGGTATGACCTATATCAAATCCCTTATGATTATACAGTGGAAGTGAGAAATAGATTTAAGGGCCTAAATCTGATAGAAGGAGTGCCTGATGAACTATGGAATGAAGTTCACGACATTGTACAGGAGACAGGGATCAAGACCATCCCCATGGAAAAGAAATGCAAAAAAGCAAAATGGCCGTCTGGGAGGCCTTACAAATAGCTGTGAAAAGAAGAGAAGCAAAAAGCAAAGCAGAAAAGGAAAGATATAAGCATCTGAATGCAGAGTTCCAAAGAATAGCAAGAAGAGATAAGAAAGCCTTCTTCAGCGATCAATGCAAAGAAATAGAGGAAAACAGCAGAATGGGAAAGACTAGAGATCTCTTCAAGAAAATTCGAGATATCAAGGGAACATTTCATGCAAAGATGGGCTCGATAAAGGACAGAAATGGTATGGACCTAACAGAACCAGAAGCTATTAAGAAGAGGTGGCAAGAATACACAGAAGAACTGTACAAAAAAGATCTTCACAACCCGGATAATCATGATGATGTGATCACTCATCTAGAGCCAGACATCCTGGAATGTGAAGTCAAATGGGCCTTAGAAAGCATCACTACGAACAAAGCTAGTGGAGGTGATGGAATTCCAGTTGAGCTGTTTCAAATCCTGAAAGATGATGCTGTGAAAGTGTTGCACTCAATATGCCAGCAAATTTGGAAAACTCAGCAGTGGCCACAGGATGGAAAAGGTCAGTTTTCATTCCAATCCCAAAGAAAGGCAATGCCAAAGAATGCTCAAACTACTGCACAGTTGCACTCATCTCACATGCTAGTGAAGTAATGCTCAAAATTCTCCAAGCCAGGCTTCAGCAATATGTGAACCGTGAACTTCCTGATGTTCAAGCTGGTTTTAGAAAAGGCAGAGGAACCAGAGATCAAATTGCCAACATCTGCTGGATCATGGAAAAAGCAAGAGAGTTCCAGAAAAATATCTACTTCTGCTCTATTGACTGTGCCAAAGCCTTTGACTGTGTGGATCACCATAAACTGTGGAATATTCTGAAAGAAATGGGAATACCAGACCACCTGACCTGCCTCTTGAGAAATCTGTATGCAGGTCAGGAAGCAACAGTTAGAACTGGACATGGAAAAACAGACTGGTTCCCAATAGGGAAAGGAGTACATCAAGGCTGTATATTGTCACCCTGCCTATTTAACTTCTATGCAGAGTACATCATGAGAAATGCTGGGCTGGAAGAAACACAAGCTGGAATCAAGATTGCCGGGAGAAATATCAATAACCTCAGATATGCAGATGACACTACCCTTATGGCAGAAAGTGAAGAGGAACTCAAAAGCCTCCTGATGAAAGTGAAAGAGGAGAGTGAAAAAGTTGGCTTAAAGCTCAACATTCAGAAAACGAAGATCATGGCATCCGGTCCCATCACTTCATGGGAAAGAGATGGGGAAACAGTGGAAACAGTGTCAGACTTTATTTTTGGGGGCTCCAAAATCACTGCACACGGTGACTGCAGCCATGAAATTAAAAGACACTTACTCCTTGGAAGAAAAGTTATGACCAACCTAGATAGTATATTCAAAAGTAGAGACATTACTTTGCTGACTAAGGTCCATCTAGTCAAGGCTATGGTTTTTCTTGTGGTCATGTATGGATGTGAGAGTTGGACTGTGAAGAAGGCTGAGCGCCGAAGAATTGATGCTTTTGAACTGTGGTGTTGGAGAAGACTCTTGAGAGTCCCTTGGACTGCAAGGAGATCCAACCAGTCCATTCTGAAGGAGATCAGCCCTGGGATTTCTTTGGAAGGAATGATGCTAAAGCTGAAGCTCCAGTACTTTGGACGCTTCATGAGAAGAATTGACTCTTTGGAAAAGACTTTGATGCTGGGAGGGATTGGGGCAGGAGGAGAAGGGGACGACAGAGGATGAGATGGCTGGATGGCATCACGGACTTGATGGACATGAGTCTGAGTGAACTCCAGGAGATGGTGATGGACAGGGAGGCCTGGTGTGCTGCGATTCATGGGGTTGCAAAGAGTCAGACACGACTGAGTGACTGAACTGAACTGATGGGGCCAGTGGGCTTCCCAGGGGGCGAAGTGGTAAAGAATCCTCCTGCAATGCAGGAGACACAGGTTCGATCCCTGGGTTGGGAAGATCCCCTGGAGAAGGAAATGACAACCCACTCCCGTATTTTTGCCTTGGAAAACCCATGGACAGAGGAACCTGGCAACCTACAGTCCATAGGGTCACAAAAAGTTAGATATGGCTTAGCAGAGCTGCACATAGCTATGCTGATCATACTGGTAACTGAGTAAATGGTTTTTTGGTTTTAATATAAATCGAAAAATTCTTAGACTGGTCTCCAAGGCCTATGTGGGGCAGTCACAGCCTCATCTTATCATCTTTGCCCAGGGATCTTACTGTGACCTCACTGAACTTGATTTGATTTTCTCAGTCTTAGAATTTCCTGTAATCTCTGCCTAGAAGAACCTTAATGTCCTTTTTTCTTGGCCAGTTCAGTTCAGTTCAGTCGCTCAGTTGTGTCCGACTCTTTGCGACCCCATGAATCACAGCACGCCAGGCCTCCCTGTCCATCACCAACTCCCGGAGTTCACTCAGACTCATGTCCATCGAGTCAGTGATACCATCCAGCCATCTCATCCTCTGTCGTCCCCCTCTCCTCCTGCCCCCAATCCCTCCCAGCATCAGAGTCTTTTCTAATGAGTCAACTCTTCGCATGAGGTGGCCAAAGTACTGGAATTTCAGCTTTAGCAAATTTCAAGTCTCAGCCCTTACGTGATTTCCCAAGACGCTTTTCTTGCCACTTTTAGGGACACTAACAACAAACATCCAGTTTTTTGCCTTCTTATTGTTTATCATAAATAATTTTTGTTTTATTTACAATGCAAGCATTTAAATTGTTTGAGACTTTACTTTTTTGGACTAGTTTAAGATTTACAGAAAAAAATGAATAGGTAGTACTGAGTTCCCATATATTTTCATCCCAACAATTTTCCCTTATATCTTATATTAAAAGGGCACATTTATTATAGCTAATGAACCAAGATGCATTTGTTACTTTCAGTACATTAATATTAATTAAATCACATAGTTTCTTCAGATGTCCTTAGTTTTTACCTCATGTCCTTTTTCTGTTTTAGAATCTCATCCAAGATACCATATTACATTTATTCACTGTCATGTTTTCTAAGGTGATGACAGTTTCTCAGACTTTATCTTTGATGTTTTCAGGTGTCCTGGCCTCAACATATTGCATTGTTTTTGTTTGCTTGTTTGTTTTACTTTTTGGCCACACTGCTCAGCATGTGGGATCTTAGTTCCCCAACCAGGCAATGAACCCACACACCCTGCACAGGAATCCCAGAGTCTTAACTGCTGGACCACCAGGGAAGTCCTTATTTTTAAGTATAATTTCTTAATAGTAATTTAATCCTCTTTGTGAAATTAGTATTAGTCTTTCCCAGTACACTGTAATCAAGTTTACACCCATGTCTGACTCATAGCTGTGTCCAGTGGCTAATACATAGCAGGTACTCAGTATAAATTGCTGAATGAATCCATTTGTTTGTGAAACTGAAACCATTCAACTCAGGCTGGGAATTGAATTCACGTGCTGGGACTTGAACCAGGACCAAACCCACAGTCTTCCAATTGAAATCAGACACTTGGTTCAGGACCTAATGAAACCCAGGTTATTGATGTCTTGTCTCAGAAAGAATTCAGTGAGAGACAAAGTGGAAGGTAAGAAGTGGATTTATTTAGAGAGGAACACATACTACAGACAGCGTGTGGGCCATCGCAGAGGGCGAGTGTGGCCTCAAAATGTGGCATGGTTAGCTTTTATGAGCTGGCTAATTTCATAGGGGACTTTCCTGGTGGCTCTGTGGTAAAGAATCCACCTGCCAATGCAGGAGACTCTGGTTCAGTTCCTGGGTTGGGGAGATCCCCTGGAGAAAGAAGTCACAACCCACTCCAATATTCTTGCCTGCAAAACTCCATGGACAGAGGAACCTGGTGGGCTATAGACCGTGGGGTCACAAAAGTTGAACACAACTTAGTGACTAAACAACAAGAACAAATTTCAATGGCAACCCAATCCAGTATTCTTGCCTGGAAAAGTCTGTGGACAGAGAAGCCTGGCGGGCTGCAGTCCATGGGGTTACATGACTGAGCATGTGCGCATGAGGGTGGAGGGTGATGGGTTGGTAGCAATAAACTGGTAGAACTGAAAAAAAAAATTTTATGGGCTAATGAGTGGGAGGATTATTCCAACTATTTTTAGGAAGGGTTGGAGACTTATAGAAATTGGGCCACCACCCACTTTTTGGTCTTTGATGGTTGGCCTGGGAACTGTCATGGTGCCTCTGGATGTCTTTTAGCTTGCTAATGTGCTATACTGAGTATATACTGAGGATCAAACCAGTCTATCTTAAAGGAAATCAACCCTGAATATTCATTGGAAGGAATGATGCTAAAGCTCCAATCCTTTGGCCACCAGATGCAAAGAGCTGACACACTGGAAAAGACCCTGATACCAGGAAAGATTGAAGGCAAAAGGAGAAGGAGGTGACAGAGAATGAGATGGTTAGGTGGCATCACCAACTCGTTTCAGTTTAGTTCAGTTCAGTCGCTCCATCATGTCCAACTCTTTGCAACCCCATGGACTGCAGCATGCCAGGCTTCCCTGTCCATCACCAACTTCTGGAGCTTGTTCAAACTCGTGCCCATCAAGCTGGTGATGCCATCCAACCATCTCATCCTCTGTTGTCCCCTTCTCCTCCTATCTTCAATCTTTCCCAGCATCAGGGTCTTTTTTCAAATGAGTCAGTTCTTCGCATCAGGTGGCCAAAGTATTGGCGTTTCAGCTTCAGTATTAGTCCTTCCAATGAATATTCAGGACTGATTTCCTTTAGGATGGACTGGTTTGATCTCTTTGCAGTCCAAGGGTCTTTCAAGAGTCTTCTCCAACACCACAGTTCAAAAGCATCAATTCTTTGGTGCTCAGCTTTCTTTATGATCCAACTCTCACATCCATACATGACTACTGGAAAAACCATAGCTTTGACTAGACGAATCTTTGTTGGCAAAGTAATGTCTCTGCTTCTTAATATGCTGTCTAGGTTTGTTATAGCTTTTCTTCCAAGGGGCAAGTGTCTTTTAATTTCATGCCTGCAGTGACCATCTACAGTGATTTTGGAGCCCAAGAAAAGAAAGTCTGTCACTGTTTCCATTTTTTCCCCATCTATTAGCCATGAAGTGATGGGACTCAGTGGACGTGAACTTGAGCAAACTCCAGAAGATAATGAAGGACAGAGGAGACAGGCATGTTGCAATCCATGGGGTCACAAAGAGTTGGACAGGACTTAGAGACTGAACAACAACAAAATTATTTTACTTGACAATATGTCTTTTATTTATTTACTGTCATGCAGCATGCAGTACTTTAGTTCTCTGACCAAGTATCAAACCCACACCCCCTGCAGGAGAAGCAAGGAGTCCTAAACACTGGATCACCAGGGATGTCCCTACAATATGTCTTTTATTTTTCTCAACTTGTTTAGCTTTCATTTTCACCTGTGTATGGCCTCAATACTGCTAATCCTTACTGAACATTGTAGAGCATATACGAGGAGCTGTAACTACAGTAATGTATTAAGAAAACCTCCTTTTGAGAGACTTACAGTCTCCTCGAGAAGACTAGACAGGTACATAAAACTAAACATCAATAAATAAAACATTGTGTAACCTGGAAAATGAATGATATAAATCTGAAGTTTTTACTAGGTCTCTGGGAGCAGAAAACTGAATGGGACTCAAGAGAGCAGGCTTTGAAAAAAAAAAATCTAGAAACAAGGCTCGACCTTCAGAGTTCTAAGAGCATTCTGTTCTGGTAATGGATATTCAGTTGTCCACCCTAGAGCCTGAAAATCTCTATAGCACCTCTCCTAAATAAAAGCCATATGTCAGTGGTATATGGTAGAAGAAATATGAGCTTTGGAATAAAAATCCCAATTCTGTTTATTCATTATAAACTGTATGCTTAAGAAAAAAGTTTGTAAAGATTCTCACACTTAATAAAAATTATCCAAAACATGGAAATAAGGCAAGAAGAAGGCTGTGTATCTTTCCAATATCACACTTCAGGTCTATCTTACAGGCCTGCCCAAGGATGATTTAATTCTCTAGAGAAATGATCACTTTTGGGAGACTCTGGGAAATTACGTGTTAACTTGTAGATTTTTGTCTGATAGACAAATGATTCCTCTCCAGCAAAAATGGTATCTCCAAATGGCTAGTCTTGTTGCCCTGTAGGACATTAACTAGTTGTGTCTTTCACCTTGCAAATTTATTTAGCATGTCTTTCCTGGTTGTTGCTGTTCAGTCACCAAGTCGTGTCTGACTCTTTGCAACCTCATGGATTACAGCACACCAGGCTTCCTTATCCTTTATCATCTCCCGGAATTTGCCCAATTTCATGTCCACCAAATCGATAATGTCATCCAACCATCTTATCCTCTGTCGCTTACTTCTCCTCCTGCCCTCAATGTCTCCTAGCATCAGGGTTATTTTTTTCCAGTGAGTCAGCTCTTTGCATCAGGTGGTCAAAGTATTGGAGCTTCAGCATCAGTCATTCCAATGAGTATTCAGGGTTGATTTCCTTTAGGATTGACTGGTTTGATCTCCTTAAAGTCCAAAGGACTCTCAAGACTCTTCTCCAGCACCACAGTTCGAAAGCACCAATTCTTCTGCACTCTGCCTTTTATATGGTCCAGCTCTCACATCTATACATGACTACTTGGAAAGACCATGCCTTGACTATACGAACATTTGTTGGCAAAGTTTGTCTTTGCTTTTTAACACACTGTCTAGGTTTGTCATAGCTTTCCTGTCAAGAAGCAATTGTCTTTCCTGGGTGACCTTATAAATCTCCATTCTTCAAATGGTCTTTGGAACAGCTTTACTGTCTGCCAGTTCCCTTTGCTGTTGTTCAGTTGCTCAGTCATGTCCAGTGCTTTGTGACCCTATGGACTGTAGCCCACCAGGCTCCTCTGTCCATGGGATTCTCCAGGCAAGAATACTGGAGTGGGTTGCCATTTCCTTCTCCAGGGATCTTCCTGACCCACCAGTTCCCTTACTGGTAAGTTAAACAAATCTCTCACACACACACATATCTGGGAGCCATATTTTAACTTTGGGCAAGTAGCTAATAAATATTTTCCTTACTTGTTGGTTTCTTCTTTGTAGTCAACGTCATGTGGGAAAAGACATTTTCTTTGACAAAAGATTTGCTCAGTTTCCACAGCTTATGGGGTTTATTTTTTCTGCTTATACCTTACAATAAACTTTAATATTGAACATATGAATTTTATTTTATTTACTTACTTATTTGGCTACACCGGGTCTTAGCTGAGGCACATGATGTCTTTGATCTTTGACGTATGCAAGATCTTTAGTTGCAGCATGCGGGATCTAGTTCCCTGACCCAGGGCCCCTGCATTGGGAGTGTGGAATCCTAGCTCCTGGGTCACCAGGAAAGTCCCAAACAAAGGAGTTTTAAATGCTCATGAAACATGCCAGTAGAGAAGTCAAGAAAGTTCTAAGCTTAGGTTCAGCAAAGAGGCCTGGGCTGACAATATAAGTTTGGGAGTCATATGCATCATCAAAAAGATATTTAAAGTCATGAGGATAAACAGGGATGAAGGAGTGGGGAAAAGAATGAGAGAATAAATAAAGACCAACACAGAATAGTTGATGTGATACAGTATCAAATTGGAACTCCAGTATTTAGAGACCCACAGAGGATGAAGAGGTAGCAAAGGAGACTGGAGAGGGAACAGAGATATCAGAGAACAAAACAGTACAGTGTCAGAGAAACCAGAGGGCTGGGTCAAATGCTGCTGAGAGGCTGTGTCAGATAAGGAGTCAGTTCAATTGCTCAGTCGTGTCCGACTCTGCAGCCCCATGGACTGCAGCATGCCAGGCTTCCCTGTCCATCACCAACTTCTGGAGTTTGCTCAAACTCATGTCCATTAAGCCGGTGATGCCATCCAACCCTCTCATCCTCTGTTGTTCCCTTCTCCTCCTGTCTTCAATCTTTCCCAGCATCAGGGTCTTTGCTAATGAGTCAGTTCTTCACATCAGGTGGCCAAAGGATTGGAATTTCAACTTCAGCATCAGTCCTTCCAATGAATGAACATTGGACTAATTTCCTTTAGGACTGACTAGTTGGATCTCTTTCCAGATAAGGAGTAGAATGCATGTATTAGATATGGCAAAATGGGAGACAGCCATGACTTTAAAGACATCACAGTGCGGAGAGATGAAGACAGAAGTCTGGCTGGATTTGAATGGGTTGAACAGAAGTTAAAGACACAATGGCAGGGATTTCCTGGCAGTGCCGTGGTTAGGGCTTTATGCTTCCTTTGCAGGGGACACAGGTTTGATCTCTGGATTGGGAACTAAGATCCTGTATGCTGTGTGTCATAGCCCACCCCCCCTGCCAAAAAAAAAGGAAGGCTACTTGAGACTTCTGGAAATGATTTAGACTCTACAAACCTTAATTACATCCCTAGCAAAATCCTGATGATTTCACCAATGTGAAATCCAACAAAAATGGATGCCTGTTACACACCCCACTATGCTATGCTATAGAATTATTGAGAGCAATGCTTGAGGAAGCATCAACTCAAGTGGAATGTGGGTTCTAGGTCCTGACCGCCTGCGCTCCAATCCCAGCCCTTTCGCTAACTAGCTCAAGGACCTTGGGCAATTACCACAACTCTGAATCTCAGTTTCCTTGTCTATAAATGGGCGTGGAATGTAGCATCTACTTCATTAGACTGTTGTAACGATAAAAAGTATTTAGAATAAGCCTGCACATGGTAAGTACTGAATGAATGTTTGTTGTTGTTTAGTTGCTAAGTTGTGTCTGACTCTTTTGCAACCCCATGGACTATAGCCCATCAGACTCCTCTGTCTATGGGATTTCCCAGGCAAGAATACTGGAGGGGGTTGCCACCTTTATTATTACGTTTTCCAATAGTTAAAAAAGATTTATAAATACAAAGTATTAAATGTCATAATCAAAGCAGGCATTGGGGTTATGAGAGCTCAGATGTCGCTTGGGCTAGTAAGGGCCCAAGAAAGATCCCCATTACCGTGATTCTTGATCTCTGTCTAGACTATATATATATATATATATATATATATATATATATATATATATATATATTTTTCCCTCATGATGATCCTATGAGGATATACTGCAAAGATATCAAGGCTTAAAAAGAATCAGAGAAAAGATACTGCAGTTTATTATGGAATCCAGAAATCTTTCTTAAATAATTTTTCTTGTATTTTAAAAAACTGTAAAGGCCTGGGAGTTTGTAGCTTTGAGATCATATTAATATATATCTTGAGCAAAGACTATCTTTGCTTCAATACTTGATGAAATTTCTTAACTTGCACTTAACTGCCATGAGGGAGAGAGACAGAGATAAAGACTTTGATATGGCCTTGTTGGAGTTTTCTGCCTACTTTCCCCAGTGGTTGTTTGTGTGTTGTTACTATAGATTCCTACCTTAACAAGAAAGGATGATAGTAAACCAGTCTAATCAAGTTCCTCCTTACTTAAAACCTATCAGTGTTTCTCCACAGTAAAGCCCTCAACAAGTCCTGGCTTAAGATAAGTTCTACTAATTTTTTTCACTCTTAAATGTCCCCTTATGAAAAGTCTCTTGTTTTGAAACATGGTCCCACTGAGTTTTAAGAATTCTGTGATCTTAAGTCTCACACAGAACATAGTTTATGGGCCAGCAATGCAGTTATCACCTGAGAGCTTGTTAAAAATGCAGAATCTGAAGCCCAACCCAGACCTACTGAATCAGAAATTGCGTTTTGACAAGCTGTCTCTGCACATTAAAATTTAAGAGGTGCTGGTACAAAAGAGGTAAAGGAACTTAGGAGAACTTCAGGATAATTTTTCTGTGCAAAAACTCCGAGGTATTTTGCATAGAAGCAGAGCAAATTAAAACTAAATCTACCATGGAAATGTTTTCCAAAAGCAGATATTTTTCAAAATCAATTTGTAAGTTCAAAATATAATTTGTGACATTTGGTATACTCATACTAGTGACTTGCTACAGAGTTTAAGCTCCTTTTTAAGTATTCAGCTTTTTTCAGAGAGCTGGCCTTTCATATTGATAAATAGGATTTAATGACAATGGAAGGGAAACATTATTTTAGACTTTGTCATGGGACAAAGTCATCTACAAGAACATGAGTCAAATAGAAGTCAAACGGCTTCTCTTGCCATATCTTCTTTCTTTCCTCCCAGAATCAATGGTAGCCACTTAAAAACATATTTTTCTATTTCTAAAAAACTGATCTTTCTCTGCTTGTAGACAATTTAACATTTTCTAGGAGGATTTGTTCTTGTACTATTCTACACAATCAAGAGTTTGATAATTTACCTTTCTACATCTTCAGTTCAGTTCAGTTGCTCAGTCATGTCCGACTCTTTGCTACCCCATGGACAGCAGCACACCAAGCTTTCCTGTCCATCACCAACTCCCAGAGCCTACTCAAACTCATGTGCATCAAGTTGGTGACGGCCATCCAACCATCTCATCCTCTGTTGTCCCCTTCTCCTCCTGTCTTCAATCTTTCCCAGCACCAGGGTCTTTGCTAATGAGTTAGTTCTTCGCATCAGGTGGTCAAAGTATTAGAGTTTCAGCTTCAGCATCAGTCCTTCCAATGAATATTCAGGACTGATTTCCTTTAGGATGGACTAGTTAGATCTCCTCGCAGTCCAAGGGAATCTCAAGAGTCTTCTCCAACACCACAGTTCAAAAGCATCAATTCTTCAGTGCTCAGCATTCTTTACGGTCCAAGTCTCACTTCCATACGTGACTACTGGAAAAACCGTAGCTTTGACTAAACGGACCTACAGACCTTTGTCGGCAAAGTAATGTCTCTGCTTTTTACAACATCTTGGTTTCAAAGAATTCTTTGTATCCATTGCTACCTGCAACTCTGTCAGGTTTGCAAGTACATTTCAATTTCATTTATAGGAAACAATACGTCAATTTTAAACTATTTTAGGGGTGGGCTCAGAAAGATGTTGAGAAGTTCATCATTGTGAGTGTAACTTCTGGTGCTTGAGCGTATTTGGAATGTGATGAACTATGAAATGTAGTGGGAGCTCAAATCCATTATAGCTGGCATCTTCCTTTATCTTACTGGGAAATGGCCAACAGTGGAAACCTGGAGAGTTAGGATCTGAAAAAGGAGCCCCCAGTCCTTGATAATTGTTGAGGTGTGATGGGCTAGGGATCAGGACACCTATTAAAGCTGTTAAAAATTTTATAGTGAGGCACTTTCAATTGTCTTAAAATTTCAGTTATTTTCCCCAAATCAGGATGCATTAAAGGTAAATGTTTTGTTCTGGTATAACTAGGTTATTTTATGCTCATCCTTGTGAAGTACCGTTCTGGTGTCATTTACTGAGCATGCTATACCAAAGAAGCCAGTAATCTTGACTCCTATTCCCCTCTCTCCTTGTAGTATCAAGAACATGAATTTCAGAATCAAGAAATCTTAGTATAGACCCTAAGGAAGGCTCATTTTTCTCATTTGTGAGGTGGGCTGATGTGTGTGTATATGTGTGTGCTCAGTCATGTCTGAGTCTTTGTGACCCCATGGACGGTAGCTCGCCAGGCTCCTCTGTCCATGGGATTCTCCAGGAAGAATACTGGAGTGGGTTGCCATTTCCTTCTCCAGGGGATCTTCTTGACCCAGGGATCAAACCCATGTCTCTTGTGTCTCCTGCATTGGCAGGCAGATTCTTTACCACCTGGAAAGCCCCAGACTGATAATACCTCATAAATAAGGGAAAATTAAGACTGATCCATATACAGCCAACAGCCCATAATCATTACTCAGTAAATGTTAGTTCCTTTCTCTGGCAGAGCATAAAATATCTTAATCCTTCAAGAAAGATTGCTGGGTGTGGAAGGCTGAAATGGTTTATGAAAAACAGCCCCTAGGGCACTATTATCACCCTAAGTGATCTCTTTTCTCTATCTGCCCTCTGAATACTGCAGATGCAGCCTTGCAATACTAAAAATCACTTTGCCCACAGCTTGGGAAGCCAAAGAAGAGTTGAGATGAAACTGCAACCCAAAATCATGTGACATGATTGTCATGAGCATACATTTTAGGAAGGAAAATGATATAGTTCAGTGTAAGGAAACCCTTGGAAGCTCCCTTTGCTCTCAGTATAACCTTTGGCAGTGCCTGCAGCCTCTGCCTTTACTGAGGCCATAGACTCCATTGTTATGGGCAGCCTCGCATAGTAATATCCAGCAACAGGGTTGAGGAAAAAGAGAAAAGCCACAGAACAGACATCAAAGGCAATTATTGCAAAACTCAGCTTCCTGGGAGTGGAAGCAGTCACTCAGAATGTCATTTTGGAAATAAATTCCCTGGACAGATTAAACATTTTGAATGTCACCAAAGTAAAAATGTGACCCAGGGCTTTCTATGAAAAAGATGTTTTGACCAAAAGCGTATTAGCATCTGCTTCTTGAGGTTGAGTATTTCCTGATTTGCAAATATGCTTCTTCCTGGTACCTCAAAAGAGGTTTGATTACATTTCCAAAGTAGTGACATCTGTTTTCCATTCCACAGTGAGTTCATACATTCCTTCCTGCCAGCTTGTGGCAAATACTTATGTAGCACCTACTACCTGCAAAGCATTTCAGATAATGTGACAATTTGACCACAGAGGTGGAGCATATCAATGCAAACAGAGATCTTACATTAATTATCACGCTGGCAATTATTTTTGTCAGTATAGCTCCATGCCATCAGGAAAAATTCCTCTCTAGGTGGCCATAAAATCTGATAGATATTTTGAAGTTCCCAGAGAATTCAGCAACTTTTATTTTCTTTGTTCTTAATATTGGGATATCCCTAATTCAAACAGTCTCTCTCTCTCTTTTTTTTTTAGCATCTTACATACTTATATGTTAGTGTATATGCTTTCTTTTTCTGGTGAGGCAACTACAAGATCCCTATAAAGCTGAGATCCCTATATCTTATTATTTTGCAACTCCCATTTTTCATTTAACAATATACAGTTGACCCTTGAATAATGTGCAGATGAGTGGTACTGACCTTCTGTGCCATCAAAATCCGATATAACTTAAAGATGGGTCTGTATCCAGGGTTCCATGCCCATAGATTCAACCAACCACAAAACATGTAGTACTGTACTACAAGTTCATTGAAAAATCCACATATACAAGTTCTTTAAACCTGTGTTGTTCAAGGGTCAACTACACTCTAAAGATCTTTTCAAATCAATATCCAAATACGTATGGATTGAACTTGGTTATTTTGCATTGCAGGTGGACTCCTTACCATCTGAGCCACCAGGGAAGCCCTGCTACATATCAGTAGATAAAATGAAACGTTCTATTATGTTACTTATCCAGCCTGTCTTTATTTCTGTTATGTTCTTCCACCATAATGCATGCAGAGAACTTGGCTGGTCCCCAGGACTGAAACACTGCCTGGCACATAGAAGGAACTTCATAGATATTTGTTAAATGAATGACTGAATGAACAACAAAAATTTCACTTTAAATGTTAAAACTACTTGAATTAAATTTTCACCATTTTACTTTTCTGAATGTGCAGTTTACTCCATTTTTAAAAAACATGGAGAATTCCCCGGTGATCCAGTGGTTAGGGACTCTGTGCTTCCACAGTAGGGGGTATGGGTTCAATCCCTGGTTGCAGAACTAAGATCCCACATGCTGCACAGCATGGCCAAAAAATAAATAAAACATGGCATACGTAGAAGATACGCTCTCAAAAGCATAAAATATTTAAGTAATAAAAATTGGAGAAAAATTTTCACACTTGAAGAACATGGTTTAAAGAAATACCTGAATATAAATTTGAAAAAGTAGAGAATTTGAATTTACATAGCTGCTCTAAAAAGTTAACCAGAACAACCTGAAATCTAACTTTTTTTTTTTCAGGAAATTATGGTACATCTTCCTAATGACTGAAATTCAAGGAACATCGAACACTTGAAATGACTAGAAAGGTCATTAACTGAAGTATAGACAGATGAAAGAAATTAAGCATCATAGATATAGGCTCCTTTACTTATGCACTAACTCTTGCTCACTGCTTGCTTGGAAACATGAGCTTCATTATGCCTGGCTCACAATCCTTCTTTGAGTATAGGTCTTGTGGAAACATGGAGCTTACAGGCTGCAAGGGGCTGAAGTTCTTGCTTCTTGAGAATGTGTTTATGGATCTCTCTAAATGAGAAACAGAGAACGGCATTCTTCTTTGTTCTTTGCCTGGAACAAATGAAGCTCAGAGCAGCATGCAAAAACCAGACAGAAAGTGGGACTCCACTGGGATAATAAGAACTCTGGATTATTCTATGTTTGTTGATTGTCATCAAAGACATCTATGCATGGCTTCACAAAACAAAAAAGTAAGAAAAAAGTCCTTCAGAGATAAGAAAATTTCCCTTCATATTAGCAAACATTTACTGTGGGTATTCTCAAGATGCTGTGAGGAATTCAAAGAAGTCCATCATAAGATCACTGCCCGGGGCTCCCGTCTTTGTAATCTCAGGGAAGATAAACATGAAAACCATGCACAGCATAAAAGCAAAATGTGAGGCTCCTCGTTAAAATATGTTTAAGAGTTTTAAAGAATAGTTATGAGAATTTCAATATCGTGACAACAGAGCCTGAAATCAAGTTTGGGCTCTTCTAATTGCACAGGGCCTCATGTGATTACACTGGTCCCACATTTGGGAAGCTGTCTCTGGAGAAAATGACAAATCATTACGACAAAATAGAGCAAAATAAACTCTTGAGTTTATTTTATTTTCCTCACAAGGTGCTGAGGAAATAAGAAAGGAAGAAGCCAGTAGGCACCCATGCTACAGAAAGGGGGCCAAAAGATGATACACAAACATGCCAACACCTCCTCTAAGGGCAGTGTTGGGACAAAGAGGATAGTGTCGACTGGAAAAAATAAAAAGCACAACCTAATAAAAAGTTGAGAAATATGGTTTACTCAGTGAACTTGCTTAGGAACTAAGCCCAGGAGACAGCTTGTCAGATAGCTCTGAGGGACTGTTCTGAAGAGGTAAGGGAGAAGCCAGGACATAAAGAAATTTTTGCAAAAAACCAAAAGCCAAACAAACAAACAAAAACCCCAAGTAGTGGGAACATCAAAAGATTATTCTTTTTTTTTGATAGTTAGTTTGTTTTAATCTTAGTTTGGTCATGCCTCACAAGGCATGTGGGATCCTAGTTACTTGACCAGGGATATAACTCACACCCTGTGCAGTGGAAGTGTGGAACTTTAACCACTGGAAGGCCAGAGAAGTCTTAAGAGATTACTGTTAATTAAAGAAAATTATAAGATGGTTAGATAGCATCACCAATGAATATGAATCTGTGCGAACTCCAGGAGATAGTGGAGGACAGAGGAGCCTGGCGTGCTGCAGTTCATGCGGTTGCAGAGTTGGGACATGACTTAGCCACTGAATAACAACAAAAGGAAAACCTGACATCTCAATGAGTTTAGCACTTTCCTAGGCATGAGAAGATGCAACAGTATAGGCTCATTGAAGTCATCCCTTTGATATATACCAGGGCCAGCATCCTGCTCTACTTGATCCTGAACCCCCTAAGGGAAATGGCTACAGTGACTGACGGTTTGACAGCCCCAACATCCTTTGTTTACTGATATAACAGGTGAAATTCTTCATCTACAGTTGGGAGTTGATACAGGAAGCTGTTCTTATTTGATTTCTGTACTTCTGTATTATCTGAATCTTTTCACCACGAGTTTGTATTTATGTATTTGTAATTCAAATAAATGAATTAACTAAAGAACCTAGGCTACAGCAAGCCTACTGTTTCTTTCTTTATTCTTTTTAAATTGAAATGTAGTTGATTCATAATGTGCCAACAGCCACTGTTTCTTGTTTTTTTTTGCCACACCACACTCCATGTGGTATCTTAGTTCCCTGGCCAGGGATTGAAACCTCACCCCTTGCATTGGAAGCTCGAAGTCTTAACAAATGGACCACCAGGGAAGTCCCAGCTTACTGTTTCTTAATAGCTATCTCATAGGTCAGCAGGAAAACAAAGCTTTGGCATTAGTTCTCTATTTCTGCACTAGATCAAAACTTAAAAAACAGTAAATGCTAACTAGCTCAGACAATTTCAGGAATTTGGGAGAACTTTACTTGGTGCTTCTGGCTTGAGATCTCTCATGAAGTTATGGTCAAAATGTCCACTGGGCTGCAATGTCATCTGAAGGTTTGATAAGGCTAAAGAATTCGCTTAGAAGATGGGCCGCTCATATGACTGGCCCACTTGGTGCTGGTTGCTGGCAGAGGCATTGATTCCTTACTTACTCAAATGTCCTTATGACATGGCAGTTGACTTCCCCCAGAGCAAGTGACCCAAAGAACAAGTCAAAACTGCAATGTGTTTTATGACCTAGACCAGGAATTGGCAAACTATAAGTGACCGATAAATCTACCCTGCTACCTTCTTTGTAAATAAAATTCTTTTAGATCACAGCTACGGTCATCATTTACTTACTGGTTGCATTCTTGCTATAGTGACAGCATCGAGTGGTTACAATAGAAACCATATAGCCTGTACAGTTTAAAATATTTACAATATTTACTACCTTTTAGGAAAAAAGTCGGTCAACCTTTGACCTAGCCTTAGAAGTCATACACCATTATTTCCCTGGTATTCTATTGGTTACAGAGACAAACCCTGATAAGATGCTGGGGGACTATACAGAGTGTGAACACCAGGAGGCAGAGATCATTGAGGACCATTCTGAAGGCTAGTTGCCACACACTTCCCCTCCTACAGGCTCTCTAATATCTCTGTCATTGCACTTGACACCTTATAGGGTAACTGTCTATTAGTTGGCTCCCTCCACCATGATACCAAAGCACCTGTAGGCCTGGGTTATGCATTGTTCCATCTTTGGCCTCAAATTTTTTAATTGGACGATAATTGCTTTACAATGTTGTATTGGTTTCTGCCATACACCAACATGAATCAGTCATAAGTATACGTGTATTCCCTCCCTCTTGAGCCCCTCCTCTGCAACAGTAGCACTTTAAATATAAGAGTAGCAGGAGCTCAAAAATGTTTGTGGGCTGCATGCATGTAAACTGGGAGTGTCAGGAAAGTTTGATCGGGCAGGGGGCATTTGAACAAATCTTGGAGGGATTTAATTTGATTAAGTAGAGAAAACAAGATGAAGGGAAGGAAGTCAGATAAATAGAAGACATTGAAAAAATTAGAAGCAGCAGGACAGCTATTGATTATTTTCCTGATGATTTATCATAACGTGCTCTTCTCAAAGGCCTGTGCACTAATTAGAATCCTTCTCACTGAAAATGGCAGAAGCCCAAGGGGAGGAGAGCCAGGGGAAGGTAGATGTTCACATGGGTCTCAGGCTGCCTTGGAACCAAAGTGTAATGTCACAGGAATCCCTTTCTCCACACTTCCCCTACTTGTCTGTCTGTATATGGGTTATATGGCCTCTGGTTCAATATGATAGTGGGGAGGCTGGCCCAGAAAGGACTTTTTTTCTCTAACGCTGAATAGGATAATTCTAGGAAGGGATTCTGATTGGCCTGAGTTGAGTCACAGACCCACTCCGACGATGCTTGAGAGTTGGCAGAGGATGGGGGTATTTAAATTGGATATACCCAGAAAAACCTCTGACTTGAGTGAGAGGAGTACAATCTCCCCTGAAGAAGCAGGGTGCTGTCCCTAAAGGAAGAGAGGAGCACTGGGTGGGCAAAACAGTAATAACTACTCTAATAGTGGCTTCCATATCTTTTTAAGCCAGCAAGAAAAGGCATTTTATCATTGGAGAATTCCATGGACAGAGGGATTCTCCATTTTATCACTGGAGAATCCCATGGACAGAGGGTAGCACAGAGTCAGACATGACTGAAGTGACTTAGCACACACATGTATGTAATACTTTGGGTTCCCTGGGAAGCAGATTCTGGATGGAGAGTTGATGCAGCTCCTTTCTTGGGGCATTCTCTAGGATCAGTACTTTTGAAAGTACAAAGGACACAGAACTGGGCAGAGGAAAAAGTAGAACTTAGTGACTGATGCTCCTGCAATCTAAGTGAAGCTTCAGTTGATTATACAAAGAGTTCTGAAGTTGATTTATCGATAGCATCTCAAATTGTGGCAAGAGTGGGTTGACCAACATTTCCAATTTACCCAGGATTGAGAGGTCTCCAAGGACAAAGGACATTCAGGTTTAAAGTTCCAGGCAAGCCAGAATACTTCTGGGAGGATTGGACCTTTGCACCTACCTCCCAAGTTGACCAGTCACTGGATTCGGGCTTTCCTTAGGGAGGGGCCTTAAGCCTGCGTGACTCAGTTCCCTCAGTGTCCGTGCTCAGTGGTTCCGTCATGTCCGACTGTTTGAGACTGCATGGACTGCAGCTGGCTAGGCTCCTCTGTCCATGGAAGTTTTCTAGGCAAGAATGCTGAAGTGAGTTGCCATTTTCTACTGAAGGGGATCTCCCTGATCCAGGGATTGAACCCATGTCTGCTGCATCGGCAGGAGGATTCTTTACCACTGAGTCACCTATAAACCTGCCAAGGGCAATTTCTGGGGAAGGGTTAGATTTTGAGCCATTAGTCAGCAGCAGGCAACATTCTTAGGAACTGAGGAGTGTGTGCTTAATCATAAATGAAAGAATCTGAGGAATACCCCACAGCAACTACTACAATATATAAAACTAAAACAATGTTTCAGGAAAAAATATCTACTCTTGCCATGAATGGTATATTCTGATATTTTCTAATCTAATCCATTAAAAAATGTACTGGCCCTCTAGTTCAGTCGCTCAGTTGTGTCCGACTCTTTACGACCCCATGGAGAGCAGCATACCAGGCCTCCCTGTCCATCACCAGCTCTCGAGCTTACTTAAACTCATGTCCATTGAGTCAGTGATGCCATCCAATCAGCTCATCCTCTGTTGTCCCCTTCTCCTCCCACCTTCAATCTTTCCCAGCATCAGGGTCTTTTCAAATGAGTCAGTTCTTTGCATCAGGTGGCCAAAGGATTGGAGTTTCAGCTTCAACGTCAGTCCTTCCAATGAATATTCAGGACTGATTTTCTTTAGGATAGACTGGTTGGATCTCCTTGCTGTCCAAGGGACTCTCAAGAGTCTTCTCCAACACCACAGTTCAAAAGCATCAATTCTTCAGTGCTCAGCCCTCTTTATGGTCCAACTCTCACATCCATACATGACTACTGGAAAAACCATAGCCTTGACTAGATGGACCTTTGTTGGAAAAGTAATGTCTCTGCTTTTTAATATGTTGTCTAGGTTGGTCATAACTTTTCTTCCAAGGAGTAAGCGTCTTTTAATTTCTTGGCTGCAATCACCATCTGCAGTGATTTTGGAGCCCCTCAAAATAAGGTCTGCCACTGTTTCCATTGTTTCTCTATCTATTTGCCTTGAATTGTGGACTGGATGCCATGATCTTTGTTTTCTGAATGTTGAGCTTTAAGCCAACTTTTTCACTCTCCTCTTCACTTTCTTCATGAGGCTCTTTAGTTCTTCTTCACTTTCTGCCATAAGGCCCTCTGAACTAGCACTTCACAAAAGAAGATATTTAAATGGCCAGTAAACAGATGAAAAAGTTCTCAACTTCATTAGCTATCAGAGAAATGCAAATTTATTTATTTTTTTTTTGAGAAATGCAAATTTAAAACCACAATGCAATAACACTATGTGCGTGCACGCGCTGTTGTTCAGTCATGCCCAACTCTATGCCGCCCTATAGACCGCAGCCCAACAGGCTCCTCTGTCCATGGGATTGTCCAGGCAAGAATACTGGAGTGGACTGCCGTGCCCTCCTCCAGGGGATCTTCCAGCCAAGGGACTGAACCCCTGGTTCTTATGTCTCTTGCATTGGTAAGCAGCTTCTTTACCAGTAGCACCACCTGGGAAGCCTGCAGTGCTACTGTATATCCTGCCAAGTGGCTAAACTGAGGAAAACAATGTCAATTGTTAGCAAAGATATGGAAGAACTGTAATTTTCACATATTATGGGAGTATAAATTGGCACAAGCCAAAAACAACTATTTAGCATTATCTACTAAAGTTTAGCAAACATACACACTTCAACTCAGAATTGAGCTCCAAGGCATAATACATACTGGACAGAAATGTACATGTGGTCATGAAAAAATGTCCCAGAATGTTCATAGAGCTGAGGCAATTCATACTTTCCAAAGACGGCTGTAAAAACTTTTCTGTCACATATGCTCCCCTATAACGTAACCCAGAGACTCTTCACTAGGAGAGGTAGGATCTATGCCTCTTTTCTTTGAACCTAGGCAGGCTTGTGGTTCATTTGGAATGATAGAATGGTGTGGAGGTGATGCCATGTGACTTCCAAAGTTAAGCCAATGGAGGGTAGAAGAATATGCTCCCCAACAGTGTGCCACTTGGCATTAGGATTCTTTGAGCTGAAGGCAATTGAGAAAAAAGCAAATATAAGAAAAGCTCTCTGCCTTCCTTCTACTTTGTACGACATAGATTTATACTGAGGCCCCTTCTCTCTGCTCTACCAGGAAGAAGAGAAGTTAATCATCAGAGACAATAGTCGACTCATAAGTCCAGCCCTTATCTTCCACTAGTTCCCGCATATATTTACCTTCCCACAATTTGCTGTCCTAGAAACTTAAAATTCTTTTCATATGTCTTGTCACTTCCCTGAAAATTTATTGTTTTGGTTAAGGCACTATATAAGCCCAAGTTCTCACTGCTCTTTGTGTTACTCATCATGGAGAGTTCCCATGTGTATGAGAAGCATATGTTAATAAACTTTTGTTTTTCTCTGTTTACCTGTTTTTTTCTGTGTGTGTGTGAGTCTAATTTATAGAAATGGCAACCCACTCCAGTATTTTTACCTGGAGAACTGCAGAGGAGCCTGGCAGGCTACAGTCTACGGGACCACAAAGGGTCGGGCACGACTGAGTGAACACACACAGCGTGCGGTGCAGTGGTAAAGAATCCACCTGCCAGTGCAGGAGACGCAAAAGATGAGGGTTTGATCCCTGGGTTAGGAAGATTCCCTGGAGTAGGAAATTGCAACCCACTCCTATCAATATTCGTGCCTGCAGAATCCCATGGACAGAGGAGCGTGGCCAGCTACAGTCCATGGGATTGCAGAGTTGGACACAACTGAGCACATACACACAGAACCAATGAACCTAAGATGGGTAGAGGCAAATCAGTTATCCTGTCTTACAGTAGAAAAAGCCACGGAGCTTCTTCCTTGTTCCTGGGAACACTTTTGTTTGGACTTCTGAGCCTTTGTGTAAGAAGTCCATCTGCCCTGAGGCCACCAAGCTATGAGGAAGTCACACTACCAGTAGAGTTCACACAGAGGTGACCCAAATGGCAGTAGTCAGTCTTAGAGTCCTTTTAGCCCAGGTGCCATATATATACTGGTGCCACGGCCAACTCACCCACAACCACTGAGTCTTTTCAGCTGAAGGCCCAGACTTCACTGGAGCAGAGATCAGCCATCCCTACAGAACCCTTTACAAATCCCTAACTCATAGAATCTTTGAGCATGATAAAATGGCCATTCTTTTACATCATTATCTGTAATGGCCCCAAACTGAAAACAACAAAACAACGCAGATGTTCGTTAACAGTTGAATAGATAAGTTGCTGCATATTCATATAGTGAAATACTCTATGGGAATGAGAACTCCTGACACACACAACTACATGCATGAGTTTCACAAATACAATGCTGAGCAAAAGAAGCACCATACAAAAGAACACACACCACAAGATTTCATTTCAATGAAACTCCAAGAAGCAGAATGTTATGCTTAGTGCTAGAAAGCAGGCTAGTGGTTACCTTTGGAGACAGGAAGTGACTGGGAGGGTGCGTGAGGAGGGTTTCTGTTTCTTCATGTCAGGTTGGCTATACTGGTGTGCCCATTCTGTAAACATTTATTGAATTCAACAGTTTTTAAAATTTTATTTTTATTTTTTGATCATGCTATGTGGCTTATGAGGTCTTAGTTAATTCCTGAGTTCGACATTTCCTTTTTTTCTGAAGTTCGACACTTTAAAAAAAAAAGTGTTTTTTGGCCACACCACGCTGCATATGGGATCTTAGTTCCCTGACCAGGGATTGAACCTGGGGCCCCTGCAGCAGAAGCATAGAATAGTAACCACTGGACGGCCAAGGAAGTCCCCGGAGTTCAACATTTTTTCGTGTGTTCACTTTTTTTTTTTTTTAGTTTTTTATTTTTTAAATTTTAAAATCTTTAATTCTTACATGCTGTTCACTTTTATTTTATACTTCAATAACATTTTAAAAGATTCCATCATGATCCACAGATTGCATCATCCACGCAAACAGATTACAACTCACGGTTGGGATTGCATGGGACAGTGGCTGGAGGTGATTTTGCCTCAGACAGTCAGATGGGTATCTCAGATCAGCTGTTTGGGAATAAGGAATAAGCATCCTTAACGTACAGCTTCCTGCATACCACAACCAGCTGCAGGCCGCCGCTTCTGACAAAGCCTCCAGGCAAGACTATCCTTTTCTTTCAGACCAGGATTGAAGTGGAATGCGACCCAAAAGAAGGCAGAAATATCTTGGTTTTTTAAGAAGATGGACTCAAATATTTGACAACATGCAGCAGGTTAGGTTAACCTTACTAAAAACATTCTTTAGTACTTATTCTGTGTTAGCATTTTATGCGTACAACCTTATCTATCATCAGAACAAACCTATGAAGTAACTTAGTTACTGGGATTCTTTCTATTTGTAAAGGAGAGGGAATTAAGAACTGGAGAAGTTAAACAACCTGTTGGGAGTTCTCAGTATTTATAAATATCTAAGAATGAAGTCTGCCATATTACTGTATTTTTTGAGTTGCCTAAATACATGGGCAAACTTCACATTGAAGACTGGGAGGGATGGAAGTAGTCAGCCAAAAATAGGAGGAAGAGCTTACTGACACTGCTAAAGAGCCTTGGCCAAGGGCAAAGTTGGGTTCAGAACACATAAATCTGGGGTCTGAGTTTCATTTCTCTTTGACTCATCTTTGACTGAGTTGAGTCACTTCAGTTTTTCCTTTTATATTATTGTGTTTGCTTTTCTCCTCCAGGTCACTGTTTTTAGAGAAAGAATTGAGCTCTTTGCCCTTTCAGATCTTTGCTTGACTAGCTTCTTTGTATTGTTCAGGTCTCTGGTCAAATGCTATCTCCTCACAAAGCCTTGTCCTAACCGCCTTGTCTCAAAGATCCTCCTAGTCACTCTCTTTCTCTTTTCTTTTTTAAATTCTTTTTTAGTTTTCGTTCAAGCAATTTTCAACACTTAAAACCATATTATTTACTTATCTATTTCCTATCTCCTCCACTATAATGTGAGCTTCTCAAGGACAAAGATTCATCTGCTTTGTTCATCCAAACCCCCAGTGCCTAGCATAGTGCCTGGAAGGAATGTAGTGGATGCTCAGCTATTGATAATACTGGGGGAGGAAGGAAGGAAGGGAGGGAGGCAGGGAGGGACTGGTATAAAGACATTTGAGGACTCTGAAATGGTATTTGGTGATTAAGACTGCATTGTAATACTAGCTGCTATAGAGATAAACCTCCTCAAATCTCAGTAGCTTGACACGAAAAGCTTATTTCCCACTCACAAAAATAGTCTAATGCAGATGTTTCTAGTTGGGATCAAGGCTCCTTCTATAAGTGGCTCCTCCCACATTCCGAAGATGTCTCCCAAGGTTGTCCTGGGGGTTATCTCCCTTCCTGTCAGCTGGGAGGGTCCAAGGGCGTGGAGGACGTCGCAGAGATGTTTAATGGAAGTACTTGGAAGTCTTGGAAGTACTACATATTACTTTTGACCATATGTGTGTGTGTGTGTGTGTGTGCGCGTGTATGCACTCAGTTGCATCCAACCTCACAGACTGTAGCCTGCCAGGCTCCTCTGTCCATGGAATTCTCCAGGCAAAGTGAGTTGTCACTCCTACTCCAGGGGATCTTCCCCACCCAGGGAACCCTAGTCTCCTGCGTCTCCTGCATTGGTAGGCGGATTCTTTACCATTAGCGCCACCTTACTGTTGTTTGCTCAGGCGCTAAGTCATGCTCAACTTTTTCGACCCCCACGGACTGCAGCATGCAAGGCTTACCTATCCTTCATCATCCCCAGGAACTTGCTCAAACTCACCGTCCATCACGTCGGTGATGCCATCCCACCATCTCATCCTCTATCGTCCCCTTCTCCTCCTGCTTTCAGTCTTTCCCAACATGAGGGACTTCTGCAATGAGCTGGCTCTTTGCATCAGGTGGCCAAAGTATTCAGCTTCAGCATCAGTCCTTCCAATGAATATTCAGGGTTGTTTCCAGATTTTATGAATACATATATATAGTAATGAATGATTTTACTCTGAACTCTTTATTCATAGATATCTAACACAGACTAACTTATTCAACCTCAGCAGCAGAGATTAGCTAGCTGTTTAACAAACCCGCTTCCTTCTCCACCTACACACACACCTGAACCATATTTCTAAACCTTCTTGTCCTTAGGTATGCTTAGTGGATGGGGCCAAAGGGGTCTTCCCAGATGGTGCTGGAGAGGGGAATGAAAAAGCTGGCTTAAAACCCAACATTTTTAGAGAAATGTTGAGAAACATGAAAACATTTGTACTTTATAAGAACTGAACTAAAATTCCAACCTCAACTATAAAGTATAAGTTTTTTGAATCCTAGGAATTATATTTTACAATATTGAATGTATCATTTTTGGAAAAAAACATCTTTTGAGTTCCTTTAAGATTAACTAGTTTTATCTCCTTGTTGTCCAAGGGACTCTCAAGAGTCATCTCCAGCACTGCAATTCAAAAGCATCAATTCTTTAGCGCTCAGCCAAAGAATTTATGGTCCAACCCTCACATCCATACATGACTATTGGAAAAACCATAGTTTTGACTATAAGGACCTTTGTCAGCAAAGGGATGTCTCTGCTTTTTAAAAGTGTCTAGATTTGTCATCGCTTTTCTTCCAAGGGGCAAGCATCTTTTAATTTCATGGCTGCAGTCACCACCTACAGTGATTTTGGAGCCCAAGAAAATAAAGTCTGTCACTGTTTTTATTTTTTCCCCATCTATTTGCCATGAAGTGATGGGACCAGATGCCATGATCTTAGTTTTTCTTTTTTTTTTTTTTTTACAAATCCACACTTTTATTTATTTTCAAGAAGTTTAAATTCTCGAAGGGTACAGCATCACACGAATTCTGTGTCCAATGGCCTTAGCAGGAAGGTTGCTTCGGAATTTAGCACGAACCATGCCACTGTTTCCATGAGCTCGAGTGGTCTTTCCCCAGATTACTCTGGTTTTGTTAGGTTTTCCACCAGGAGTTACTGTGTTGTTCTTTGCTTTGTACACATAAGCACATCTCTTGCCTAAATAGAATTCAGTTTCATCTCGAGCATATACACCTTCAATTTTCAGGAGAGCAGTGTGTTCCCTTTGGTTCCGTAGACCCCGTTTATAGCCAGCAAAAATTGCCTTGGACCACAGCCTTCCAGACATATTTGTCGTTTTAGAAGTCCCGTTCCCAGCAGGCCTTCACAGGGTCCAAGATGGCTGAAAGAGCGATCTTAGTTTTTTTGAATGTTGAGTTTTAAGCCAGCTTTTTCACTCTCCTCTCCAGCACCACCTGGGAAGACCGCTTTGACCGCATACCACTAGGCATACCTAAGGACAAGGAAGGTTTGGAAATATAGTTCAGGTGTGTGCCTAGGTGGAAAAGGAAGCGGGTTTGGTAAACAGCTAGATAATCTCTACAACTGTGGTTAAATAAGTTAGTCTGTGTTAGATATCTATGAATAAAGAATTCAGAGTAAAATCATTCATTACTGCATATTTGTGTTCATAAAATCTGGAAACCACTTAATTCAGAAAATTTCCAAAGTCTCTGTCTATGATAAAAACCATTCTGTATACTTGAGAGCTGCCTTTTATATATTCTCTCAGGAGAGGAAAGAAAGGAGAAACTTGATTTTTGTAAAAATTCCATTTGTATCTGAATTGCTTTACAAGACTGTGAAATATTTACATATAAATTATAGTTTTGACTTGATTATAAAACCTGCCAGAATTCCATTCAAAGGTATGGTTTTTCTAATAGTGTGGCTATAAACACTGCAAAATGCATTTCTGAGGGTTTGAAATCTTACCTTGTAGAAAGGAATGGATATTTCTAAAATTTCTAAATTCTAAGTTAGGCCCGGGTAAAGCCTGGAATTTTCATTCAGATTGTCTTACCATATGTTTCTTTTCTAATTTAATACTGCTTAAAACTATAAGCTCCAGAAGAATGAGTTTCAGTCCATTGGTAAGAAAGATAGAAAAGTGATAATAGGAAAAAACTAGCATTTGCTGAGGCTTATTTGTCAGGACTGTGTGAGGCACTATGCCTACACATTTTACTTCCTTTAATCCTCACATCAACACTGCAAGGAAGGTAGTGAGCCCAGTTTTTTCAGTGAGGATCCTTTGTCTCTGGGAGGCTAACTAACTCACCTGTGGTCCCAAGCCAGGAAAGGACAAAGCTTGGATGTGAGCTGAGGTCTATCTGGCACCAAAACCCAGATTCTTGAATAGAGCAGACTGGAAAAGAGAATGAAAATGAAGAACTTGGCAAATGAGCTAGAGACCAACACTAAGGAGCTTTGAAATTTGATTCCTCAGTCTTTTCTTTCCTAAGAAATCCCTGGAGGTGATTTGTTTGACTGCCCCTCATAGCACTTGGGATCTTAGCTCCCTGTTGTTTAGCCGCTAAGTTACATCCGACTCTTTACGACCCTATGGACCGGAGCCCACCAGTCTCCTCTGTCCATGGGATTTTCCAGGCAAGAATACTGGAGTGGGTTGCCATGTCCTCCTTCAGGGGATCTTCTTCCCAATCTAGGGATCAAGTCGATCTTAGTTCCCTGACCAGGGATCACACCTTTGCCCCTGCTGTAGAAGTACAGACTTAACCACTAGGCCACCAGGAAGTTTCCACAGAAGTGCTTAATTCCTTTGTATCTGTTAGCCACTAGCTCTGTAGAAAGACTGAATTCACATGTAAGGTGAGCTTCAGATCTTAGTACCAGCTCTCTGATGTTTCTGGTAACTTACTGAAATCCCTCTGCAGGGTTTTTGGGTTTTTTTTTTCCAAACCAGTTGTCTATGGGAGCAGTCAAGTTCCAACCTAGCTCTTGACTGGGAAGGTATGGCCGTCTTGATCACATCTCCATGGGAAAGATGAAACTGACAGATTAAGGGAGTAATTCCAAGAATAACTTTGGCACTAGACCTAAGGCTGGAAAACAATTTTCCTTCTCCTTTGGGCAGTGAAAATGCCTCAAGGACAGTAAAATGTGCAGGAGAATCAGGCTGAGGGATGTTTTTCCTCTTCTCCTCTGCCAGGGTCCATGTCTGTAAAACAGATGAACTGTTTGCTACTTTCCTGAGTTTTTACTCAGCTGTTTATAGCAGACCTGTAAATATGCTCATCGTAAAATTAAAAATAAAGCCAAATAGCAAGACTTCAGAGTGGGAGAGACAAGAAAATACTTGTACTTTACAAGAATTAAACTAAAATTCCAATCTCAACTATGTAAGGTAAGTTTTTTTGAATCCTAAGAATTATATTTAGCAATATTGAGTGTATCATTTTTGAAAAAGCCACATCTTTCAAATCTACTTGGGTTAACACTATTTTCAAATTATCTTTCTTACAGCCATTACATAGAATACAAACAAGATAAAGAAACAACGGTGCTAAAATGTATTCCCTGTAAATTGATACATTCTCTGTGGAATCTTTTTGCAAAAGTGGAATATGGATCAAAGATTAAAGTAATGTACCAATGGTTATAATTCGAAGTGAAAGTGAAGTGAAAGTGTTAATCACTCAGTCATGTCTGACTTTTTATGATTCCACCAGGCTCTTCTGTCTGTGGAATTCTCCAAGAAAGAATACTGGAGTGGGAAACTATCTCTTTCTTTAGGGGATCTTTTCGACTCAGGGATCGAACTCATGTCTCTTCCATTGCAGGCATATTCTTTACTGTCTGAGTCACCAATGAAGCTCAACCAATGGTTATATTCAAATATATTCTACAATACATATAATTGTACTAAGAGGTAAAGGAGTATGATGTATGTAATCTACAAATAGTTCAGGAAAAATATTTAATATTATGCATAATAAATCATCCACATATATGTATTTATAGAGATAGTGAATTATGAAACAAATGTGGGAAAATGATAAAAGGTGATAGATTCATTGTAATGTACTGATTGCTACTGACTTGTTCACTTTAAAATAGTTAATTTTATATTATGTGAGTTTCACCTCAGTGGAAAAAAATACATAATGGATTTGAGTGAAGATATAAAGGGTGTCTAGAATTTTTCTGTATTACTCTGCATTTCTGTATTATTCTGTATTTTCTGTAAGTATAAAATTATTTTTAATAAAAAGTTAAACAAACCTCTATAGAAACTATAGTAAGTAGCTCAGCAGAGAGAATTTAACTTGGAAATTAAATTAGTTATACATATGTTAAAGGTCTGAAAAAAGCAAAGGGACACTGAGGTAACTGAGGTAAAGCCTGCAGATAGCATGTGCCATGGAGAAGGCAATGGCACCTCACTCCACTACTCGTGCTTGGAAAATCCCATGTACGGAGGAGCCTGGTAGGCTGCAGTCCATGGGGTCGCTAAGAGTCGGACACAACTGAGCAACTTCACTTTCACTTTCACGCATTGGAGAAGGAAATGGCAACCCACTCCTGTGTTCTTGCCTGGAGAATCCCAGGGACGGGGGAGCCTGGTGGGCTGCTGTCTATGGGGTCGCACAGAGCCGGACACGACTGAAGCGACTTAGCAGCAGCAGCAGCATGTGCCATGTTCTAGGAGGAGCTCCACAGAGCTGAGACTCAGACCTCTGAGGGCTACTGTAGTTCAGAGAGCTGGAAAAAAGTCTGAAATCAGCTGCTACTACTGTCAGGGTAAAGGGGCGTGCATGCGTGCTACGACTCTTCAGTCGTGTGACCCTATGTACGGTAGCCCGCTAGGCTCCTCTGTCCAAGGGATTCTGCAGGCAAAGATACAGGGGGCACTGTGAGCCAAAGTCCGTCCTTCCTCCTCCTGCCTTAAAGTCTCCTTCCAGTGCCCCTGGGCTTCCCTGGTAGCTCAGGTGGTAAAGAACCCACCTGTCAATGCAGGAGACGTAAGAGGTGTGGATTTGATCCCTGAGTCAAGAAGATCCCCTGGAAAAGAGAATGGCAACCCACTCCAGTTTCTTGCCTGGAGAATTCCATGGATAGAGAAGCCTTGGCGGGCTACAATCCATGGGGTCGCAGAGTGGGACACAACTGAGCGACTAACACACAGTGCCTCCTACTGGAAGAACCTACCAGCAGCCGGCTGACGCAGAGTGTAGGCCGGAGAGTTCCTGTCTCACCATCAGAAAGCTCAGCAGGAAGGTTTCAAAACCAGAAACACACAGGACCCAAGGTATTTGGAAAGCAATTCTTTCTGGGTTCGATTTGACAGATATGTTTAGTAACAGGCACACTCCACATAGTGGAATTCTGAGATGCATAAAAAACCCAGCTCAGAAGAAAATCATAGTCTTAAACACTCACAGAGCCAATTCACATTAGTTACAGTATATTCTATAAAGTGGCCATAAACACACCATTAGTGAATACTGAGCCATCGTTCTAGAGAAAATACAGGGTTAGCTTCCTATGAAGCTCCATCACAATATTTTTTGTCAACCGTGAATAAATAACTTTGTTTTATGGCTGTTTATGCTTAAAAACACCTTACTTAACACATTTTTGGTTGATTAACACTGAACTGATGTTCAACAGCACTTTAACTCATGCCCAAGTAAAGCTCACTCATCACATGTTTTTTTCTCCTTTAGAGAAACTTCAGGAGAAATTCTTTCTTTTTAAATATTTCTTTCTTGATGGCTGGTCTGGGTCTTTGTTGCTGTGTGCAGGCTTTGTTCAGTTGTGGCGCTTGGCTTCTCATTGCGGTGGCTTCTCTTGCTGCCAACGCAGGGCTTCCATTCCAAGGAAGGAGACGTGCATACACACAGGAATGGAGAAGTAAATACTGGGACGACAGTCTTCTGCTGAACTCAGGCCTTAGTCGCCTCTCATCTGGGTAACTTGAAGCCTTCCAGTTGTTTCCTCAAGGAAGAAGCCCTCATCTGGTTCCTATGTGGATCAGATCCCGCATGCCATAGCTTCACTCTTGCAGCTCCCTCACCCCATCCAATGCGTTCAGCTCACCACAAAGCAATTTTCTTAAACTGCCCATCTGCCTCAGGGATCAAGACCAACCTTCTGAGAGTGACTGAAAAGATTCTTCATGCTTTAGACCCTGGGCTCCACTCCCGTCTCCTCCCACCTCCCCTTGCCCTGCCCCAACTTGCGCTCCAGCCTAGCTGGCCCAGTGTCTGGACTTTTGCCTGTCTACTTACTGCTTGGGGTGCTCTTCCCCATTTCTTTTTCCAGAAAGCCTTCTTAGGGTCCCCGAGTCTGAGATGGTTTTTCATGGTACTTGGGGAATATCCCAAACATAGCACCTACTATGCAGTAGGTGGCGTGCTCCCTCACCGAGCTTCAAGCTCCTCGGGAATAGGGCTGCCTACTCTATGTCGTTGTTTAGTCGCTCAGTCGTGTCCAACTCTTTTGCAACCCCATGGACTGTAGCCTGCCAGGCTCATCTATCCATGGGATTTCCCAGGCAAGAATACTGAAATGAGTTGCATTGCCTACTCTATACATCTTAGAATTGTTAGTGAAACTTAAAAAACTCCTGGCATGCAGTAAGCCTTTATAAATATTTTCTGAATTAACCAGTGTGAGTGAGGACATTTTACAAAATAACCACAGGAGTGAAGAGAAAGAAGTCATTCATGAGGGTGAGGTGTGCCTTTTGGAGAATGTTGAAATTTCAGACATGCTTCATGGAAGGGTCAAAGCTTGGCAAGGCTTTTACATGCTGGCACTGGAGGCTGGTTTTTGCAGATGGTGTGCTTAGGAGGCTGGGGAGAAGGCTGAAAGGAGGAAGCTTAACCAGGGTGAGAGACAGTGGCTTTAAATAGGGAAGTTTCAAGAAAACAGGAAGTTTTTTGCTTTTTTTTAACCACCTTGGTGAAGTGCATGGGTCTTAGTTATTAAGGTGTCAGAAAACTGTTGAAGGTGTGTAAGTGGCTAGATTTCTTTGATGTATTGGGCTAGTCGTTACAGAAATAGAAGATCATTGTCCAGAGATGTGTTAAACGAGCCACTTCTAAAGGCACCGTCTCTGCCTGTGCAAAAACACTCATCCTTGAGGGAAAGAACTGGAATGGCTCTCCTTTATTTGAGCCAGACTGCTTTAAAGTGGCTCAGACTGTCTAGTGGAGAAAGAAGGACCCAGAGAGCTGGCAGAGAAGGGTTGGCCCAGGGCTAGGAGGCAATTGAACCCCCAGGAAGCCAAGATGCTCAAGGTGAATCTCCAAAGAGTTCCAGGATTTTATGTTCTTGTTCAGTCACTCAGTCATGTCTGACTTTTTGTGACCCCATGGAATTACAGCACGCCAGACTTCCCAGTCCTTCACTATCTCCTAGAGTTTGCTCAAACTCACGCCCATTGAGTCGATGATGCCATCCAACCATTTCATCCTCTGTCACCCCCTTCTCCTCCTGCCCTCAGTCTTTCCCAGCATCAGGGTCTTTTCTGATGGGTCTGATCTTCGCATCAGGTGGCCAAAGGGTGCTCTTGCAGGCCCTCTTAAATGAAGAAAGGGAAGCCTGTGATGGCATCTTCATTTGTATGTTTAGAGCTTGTTTACTCCCCAGGGCTGGTTCTTTGATTTCTTAGCTTCAGAATATTCGCATAAGAATGTGATTCCCCAGGTGGGCTGATTTCCAGAATTGAAGGATTGACCTTTAACTCATCTGGGAATCTCAAAGGCCACTGAATGGACAGCAGACCTTAGTCAGAAGATGGTCTGGGTGCAGCCTGATATGGGTTACTCTTTGAGGCTGAGGTTTTTAGGTTGAGGAGATGCTGCTGCTGCTGCTACGTCGCTTCAGTCGTGTCCGACTATGTGCGACCCCATAGACAGCTGCCCACCAGGCTCCCCCGTCCCTGGGATTCTCCAGGCAAGAACACTGGAGTGGGTTGCCATTTCCTTCTCCAATGCATGAAAGTGAAAAGTGAAAGTGAAGTTGCTCAGTCGTGTCCGACTCAGCGACCCCATGCACTGCAGCCTACCAGGCTCCTCCATCCATGGGATTCTCCAGGCAATGGTACTGGAGTGAGGTGCCATCGCCTTCTCCAGGCTGATGAGATAAGGGAGGGTGAAGTTTCTCCTTTGCACCTGCACCGGCATCCCCTTCTCCTCCCCTGGCGCACTCCACCTTTCTCCACTCCCCATGTGCTCTCACTGAAAGGACAGAACCTCCCCCAACCACAGTTGCCACCAAATGTAGACTTTTCTGAGGGGCCAGAGGTTTTCGGTTATTCCTAGTCTGTGACTGTATACTGAAGCCAAATATTTTTCCTGAGTCTATTGTAACCTCCTCACCAAGCCCACATGGTGTCCACTCACTCAGCACCTCTTCAAAGAGGTGATGTTGTCACCTAGGTCACTGCAGTAGGTGCTACTAGTAAAGCTGTTTGTGAAAGTTTAGCATACAAATAGAAACCTTCATTTTGTTTTGATGAAGAATGTTGGGCTGCAGCCTGCAGGCCTACAAGCCCAGTGCTTGCCCAGCTTCTAGACCAAAGGAAGAGCCTGGAGTCAGGGACAGAGACTCAGTGGTTTAATGAACGAGGAGGCTTATGTGTCTGAAGCAAAGTCTTGGAGCAACACCCCATGGTGTTTGGTAGACAGCAGGCAGGGCCTGGCAGGGGTTTCACTCCCAGGAGCAGAGAGAGATTACCAGTTATGGGGGCACTTATATCAGGCTGACTCATCAGTTACCAGGGAAACCAGAAGAGGGGACCCCTTAGATAAGAACAAGGGGCCTGGGGCAAGTATGTATGAAGGTCAGTCATATGAGTAAGGTGTAGGTGAAGCAGGCCCTGATCAAGTTGGCGGGGGCGGGGTGGTGTGTGTGTGGCGGATGTATAGAGAGCAAGAGAGCAGCCATCTTGGATAGCAGAATGTTTAAATGTAACTGTGAGGAAATTGGGGATCATATAATCTTTCTTGAGTTGGGCCTCATGTGGAAAAGATGGGCCTTATCCATGCCAGCTTGTGCTGCCTTCTCAGGTTACACCAAGAGGCACACAGGTTTCTTAGTACGCAGTGTGGTGCCCCAAGGATGAAAGAACAAGGTGGACAAAAATGGTCTTGGAATACAGGAACAGAAAAAATCCGACCCTCAATACCCTTCCCCAACATGTTGTAACCCTTGTGGATTTTTTGAGTCCTCCTGAGTAGTATTGCCTATCTCCCCTCTCACCCCATATAAGGAAAAGATGTTTGCCTTGCTCTTCTCCTGCTCAGTATACATACCTATTCAATCAGCAAATGACTCTCCAGACCTACCCTGCTCCTTGTCCCACTCACTATAGTGGCAGACAACCCTCTCCTCCAATCTAATAAACTTGATTCTCCTTTCATTCTGCCTCCTGTCTGGAAATTATTTTCCAACCTGCGCACAGACCATGACACTATGGCTCTGAGATCCTTGAACGTAGAGGCTGTGTCGTATTTACTCCTCAAGCAGCCTGACAGCTGATATTCAGTGAGCCTGTTGCTTTGCTGAGGAGGGAAGTTGCCCATGTTCTCTGGGCCACCTTCCCCCTCACAACTTTCCCTTTCTGCACAAATCATAGACGTGCATAAATCTCCCTCTGCAAAACCAAAGCAAACAAGTGTTCCCATAATCCACTCCGCTCCTCATCCTACTTTTGCTCACTTGCCCCTAACATCAGCCTTAGCCTCTGTTTTTCTCTTTCTAGGAAAAAAGACAGTGATCCAGCCCACCTCTCCTGTTCCCCAACATTATGAAGTCTGCTTTCAGTCTTCATCACTCATAGAAACTGTCCTTGCTGCATTCATCAGTAGCCTCTTCATTGAGAAAGCAGCTGGGCCCCGTAGAGTCTCTTCACAGGCACGGCTGTTGATTATTTCACCTTGACATGCTGCCATCTAAGCCTCCCCAACAGCACTCTGTCCTGGTTTGGCAAGGAGCTTCTCAGACCACTAAACCCCTTCCCCATGTCAGAGCCTCCTTTAAGTCCCCCAAACATAGGAGTTGCTAAGTGTTCTAATGCTGATCCCACTGCCTCCCTTCCATCTAGAACCTTGCTCCTCAATGTGGTCTTTCTGGACAAGTAGGATTGGCTTCCTTGAGCCTGTTAGAAATGCAGACTCTTAGGTCTACCCTGGACTTCCTGTATCAGAAGCTGCATTTTAATTCAGATCCCCGAGTGATTCATCTGCACATTAAGATTTAAGAGGTGCCGATCTACGGCAGCACTGCTGCTGCTGCTGCTGCTAAGTCGCTTCAGTCGTGTCCGACTCTGTGCGACCCCGTAGACGGCAGCCCACCAGGCTCTCCTGTCCCTGGGATTCTCCAGGCAAGGACACTGGAGTGGGTTGCCATTTCCTTCTCCAATGCATGAAAGTGAAAAGTGAAAGTGAAGTCGCTCAATCGTGTCCGACTCTTCGCGAGCCCATGGACTGCAGCCTACCAGGCCCCTCCATCCATGGGATTTTCTGGGCAAAAGTACTGGAGTGGGGTGCCATTGCCTTCTCCGATGGCAGCACTAAGCAAGAGAAATACAGTGCACACCATGTGTATTTTGAAATTTCTTGTAGCTACATTTAAAAACATGAAAAGAAACATGTGAAATTAATTGTCATTATATAGTGTCATTGAACTCAATAAATACAAACTGTTATAATTTTAATGTGTAACCCATATAAAAATCATTGAAATACTTTTACTCATTCGTTAGGTTAGTGTTTGAAATTCAGTGTGTATTTTACCCTTACAGCACATCTCACATCGCACCAGTCACATTTTAAGTGTTCAGTAGCCACAGGACAGTGGCTACAGTTTTAGAAAAGGCAGCTCTAGAGCTTAGCGTGCAGATGAGATCTTAAGGTTACAGTGAAAAAATCTGTGGCAAACTGCTTCAGTACTTATCGGTGTTGTGGTCTTGGGCAAATTATCCCTCTCTGGCTTTCTTTCCTCATCTTGTGAACCAGGCAACTGTGGAGATTCGTATCTGGGCTCTGTCATTTACAGTTTCCTCAATAAAATAGGGCTAAAAATGCTCTCCATCCTATGTGGTATGTTGTAGAGATTAAAAGAATAAATACATGGAAATTCCTTACACCAATACCTGATCCATTATAGGCATTACTGTCCACAAGTTATAATGTCAGTAAAGGACCTATTCACAGTAACAATTATGAATAGTTGGGTGATATAAAAAATGCCTGTATTAAAATGTTAAATAAAAGAAACAACACAAAATGGTTTTTTATAATATGATCACACTTATATTAAAATCAAAGTAGCTTAAAATTATAGCTAGAAGTAAGGAAGCAAATATTAATTTTGATTATGTTTGAGAGACAGAATATTTTGGGGGAGACAGTGATTTTTTTCTTTCTGCTTTTCTAAATATGTGTTGATTTTGTAATGAGAACAAAATGAACTGTTTCTCAAACTGCATACTAGTTGAACTAGTTGAGAGCATGGGGCCTGGAATAATACTCCCTGGGTTCCCCTGAGGGCACTGTGGTGAGTGAAATAAATCAGAGAAAGACAAGCTACATGATCTCACTTACATGTGGAATCTTAAAAAAAAACCTCATAGAAATAGAGAAAAAGTTTGAATGCTGCCAGGTGCTGTGTGGAAATCAGGAAATATTGGTCATAGGGTACAAAGTTTCAGTTATATTTAAGATGAACAAGTTCTGGTGATCTAATGTACAGCATGGTGACTATAATTAACAATACTGTATTTTGTACTTGAAAGTTGCTAAGAGAATAAATTTTAAATGTTCTCATCACACATATTATTTGTGATTACATGAGGTGATAGATATGTTAACTAACTTTATTGTGGTAATCCTTTCACATACTCTGTGTGTATCAAATCATTGTATTGTATACTTAAACTTGCACAATGCTATACGTCAATGTTACCTAATAAATCTGGAAAACAAAGAGTAAGATATGAGGAAGAGAAGATTCACTTCACAGATTTCAGAGAAGCAAATTTTATCTAAATCTTTAAAAATACTAGAGCAAACCCACAAATTCTCTGGATTCTGATTCTGGCTATGCTTTCCCTAGCTTATGATCTTGGATAACTTTTTAAACTGCTCTGTGCCTAGATTGCCTCATCTAAGAAATGGGAATAGTAATTATACTTAACTGATAAGAGTTTTGAAAATAAAAAAAGAGTTGTCATGAGGATTAAATTATATAATAGCTAGGAAAATGCCTGGCACATGATCGCAATGGTTTGATAATGAAGATGAAGGAGGAGGGGGAGGAGGAGAAGGGAGATAAGGTTTGTGTTAGTGATCACTGCCTCCCTGGGTTTGGACCCTGATTAGCTGTTGGGATTTGGACATGTTTCTTAAATTCTCTAAGCCTTAGTTTTCTCATCTGTAAATGGAATAACAATACAGGCAATATGCACAGATCACACAAAATTGATAAGGGGAGTACATAAGATCATTTGTGTATAGTGCCTGGATCACAATAAGCTCAATAATATTATCTCTAAAAAGTTAACACAAACTGGGGCAGCAATGTCTACTTTATAGATTGCTGTGAAAATAAAACGAGAGCCCTTTGAAAACTGCTGCTAAGTCGCTTCAGTCGTGTCCGACTGTGCGACCCCATAGACGGCAGCCCACCAGGCTCCCCGTCCCTGGGATTCTCCAGGCAAGAACACTGGAGTGGGTTGCCATTTCCTTCTCCAATGCATGAAAGTGAAAAGTGAAAGTGAAGTCGCGCAGTCGTGTCCGACTCTTAGCAACTCCATGGACTGCAGCCTACCAGGCTCCATGGGATTTTCCAGGCAAGAGTACTGGAGTGGGTGCCATTGCCTTCTCCGCCTTGAAAACTGAAGTACCCTAAAAATGAAGCGGTAGTTCAATTCGTTTCCACTAAATGGCACTAGACACCACCAAATGCAGCTGAGCTCACCTAAACAAAGAGCTGAGGGAGAAAAAGACACTTTCCTTTGCACACTTACTTGGCCTCATCCCACTTCTGTGATGATGCAGAAACGGGACTGGAGAGCATAACATATATTATTTCAAATGAGTGAATTCCGTACTTGGGCTCAGGAATCTTTTTGTTGGATGTAGACTGTGTTTTCAAGACTAGACCCAGACTGAACCGGAGAGTATGTCACAGATCAACAGATCAACACACAGATATGAAAGGAAGAAACAGATTTGCCAATGTGCTGGCTTTTGCCTCTTTGGCCAAATTATTTCTCTTCTCTAAACCTTTCATCAAGGTTTGATGAAGTGCTATCAAAATTTGTATATAGAGTCAGTCAGAATGTCAAAGTTTCTCAAGGGAATTGAAAAATCAGTAAATAAATGTCCTCATACTAGATGAGGTACTGTTAGAGGTCACTGATGGCTGTGCCTCAGAGTAACCTTTCTTTTATTTGTTAGATTTCTTAAAATTGTCTTCTTTTAATAAAAAAAAGACATTTAAAATCCTTTAACACTTGTACATATTGTATTCGTTTGCTGGGGCTGCCTTAATAAAATACCACAGACCAGGTGACTTACACAACAGAACCATATTTTTTCACAGTCCCAGAAGGTAGATGTCCAAGGTCAAGGTCTCTTTTCTTCTGATGCCTCTGTCCTTGTCTTTTAGGCCATCTTCTTTCTGTGTCTTCGCATGGTTATCTTTCTGTGTTGTCTGTGTCCTAATATCTTTTTATAAGGACATCCGTCATCTTGGGAATCCACTCAGTGACCCTATTTTAACTTAATTACATCTCAAAATGTGGTCTCATTCTGAGGTTCCGATGTTACATACTGAGGTACATAACATTGGGTGGGGAGGACCCAATTCAGCCCATAACACGGGCACAGTTTGTTAAGAAGAATAGTAGTGGGCTACTCCTACTCCATCCCTCCTGCTTCATTTTCCAATTTCTGGAAGAATCCAACTTGTACTCTTTTTTTTTTTTTAGTATTTATTTGGCTGCACAGGAGTCTTAGTTGTGGCATGCAAGTTCTTTAGCTGAGGCATGTGGGGATCTAGTTCCCTGACCAGGGATTGAAATCAGGTCCCCTGCATTGGGATTGCAGAGTCTTAGCCACTGGACCACCAGGGAAGTCCTCCAATTTATACTCTTTTAGCTAATTATTTGAGTAGTTAACCTCACACCTATAAGTAACATGTATATAATACCTCATTGTTTTTTCAGGTTTAGACTTCATCCGTTGATTTAAAAAAAAATTTTATTTATTTATCTTTGGCTGATCTGGGTCTTCTTTTGAGAGGGTAACAGGCAGGAAGGCCAGGGGTCTCCAAAGGGAGGAAATAGCCTGCAAGTGTCAGACATTTTTATCTCTCCTAAGTGGCAGGAGGGAACAAACTAGCGATATTTTTTCCTTCTCTATATAAATTTAAAAGGAGGTTTCTCTTAAAATTCTGTGTTGCCATAATGACACCTTGTTTCACCTGAAGTTAACTATTCTCAAACCTAGAGATAAACAATGCCTTTTTCTTATGGAAATGTTTACCTTAAGCTATGCTAATGTACTATGCATGTACCCCAAACTCTGTCTTCAAGTTGGTTCCGCCTTTTGGCTCAGAACCTACTTGACAAACCAGTACTCAGATATTGTTCCTCTAATTTATGTAAATAAAACTATTTGTATGGTGATCTGCCCTTCTTCAAGATTCAAGTTAATCATTTTATGGCCCAGGATGAACCATTTGGTGCCAAGATTATCCCAAAATGCATCTTATGGGTGAGGGGCCTGGTGCCATTCTGAGTTTTAAGACATTCCTTTCTTTCATTAACAGACTGCTAGTGACTATATAACATCCAGCTGAAGACTAGCAGGGGGGTACTCTTTCTGCCCCCTTCTGATGCCTATGTCAGAAGCTTTCTCTATCTCCTTTATACTTTAATAAAACTTTATTACACAAAAGCTCTGAGTGATCAAGCCTCGTCTCTGGCCCCGGATTAAATTCTTCTCCTCCGGGGGCCAAGAATCCTGACGTCTTTGCGTGATTCAACAGCAACCTTTCACTTTGCTGCTCCTGCACTTTCCCTAGTTGTGGCGAGCGGAGTCTACTCCTCATTGTGGGGCTCAGACTTCCCACTGCAGCGGCTTCTCTTGTGGAGCTTGGACTGAAGTCGTTGTGGCCCGTGGGCCTTAGAGTGTGGGCTCAGTAGTTGTGGTCAAGGACTCTGTTGCTCCGAGGCATGTAGGAGCTTCCACGATCAGGGATGGAACCAGTGTCCCCTGCATTGGCAGGCGGATTCTCAACTGCTGGACCACCAGGGAAGTCCCGATCCTTTGATTTTTACTATGAAAGATGTACCTCTTCCTCACCTCCCATCACCTATATAGACTTCCTCTCTCCCCATTCTCCCAAAATAGTGAATCATAATTTTGGTGAGATCAATGATTGATATTTACATTATTGAACAGTTTTGTTTTTCCAGAAGCCAATTATTATTATTTTTTATTTGTTTTGTTTTCTATGTACTGGTTGTACCTCAATCTCTAACCTTTACCCCTTTGATGTCAATCTCTTCTCAATTAAGAGACACATCTCAATTAAATAAGACACATATCTTATTCTATCTGTGTCATCCTCTGGAATCTGCCTCCAGGGGCCTCTTGCTTGTTCCATTCTGGATTGGCTGAACCCTAGGACTGTCATACTGCTGCCTACTAATTCTCTTTGCTTCTCCCTTGGGTTGGAATTTCTGTTTTCTGGATTCTACGTCATCCTCTTCCCCTTCTTGGTCTACTTTCTTGCTGTAATGTCAGTTTAACATTTCAAACATTTACTTATTCAGCAAACTTTTCTTTTTTTTGGCAACACCATTTGGCATGCGGGATCTTAATATCCTGACCAGGAATTGAACCTGTGCCTTTTGCATCGGGAGCATGGAATCTTACACTGCACCACCAGGAAAGTCAGCAAACATTATTGAGCCTGTGTCAGGCACAGTGCTAGGCACTAGGAATACAGAAGAGGAATAGAAAACATCACTGCTTCTCGGCTGATGATATCCAGCTCTGTAACAACACAATGGCCAGTGTGATATGAGCTCAGGACAGGTACTTGGTTAAGACTCTGCGCTTCCACTGCAGGGAGTGCGGGTTCCACTCCTGGTCAGCAAACTGTGAGTCTTAATCACTGAACTGCCATGGAAGTCTCCATCATTTTGTTCAGGCATATTAGCGGTTTGTTTTATTCTATGGACCATACTTGGGCTGCCATCTATGGGGTTGCACAGAGTTGGACACGACTGAAGCGACTTAGCAGCAGCAGCAGCAAGGTCTTGACCCCCTAGAAATTCATTTATTCATTTAACAAATATTTGTTGAGATGCACTCTTCTAGGTGCTGGAAATATAGCATGAATCAAAAAAGAATTACTCCCCTATAGGAACTGACATGAGAGTGTCAGAAATAAATTTTTTTAAAAAGTCAAGTTGAGATAAATCCTATGGGAGAAGGAAAACAAGGCAGGCCCAGGAGAAGAGAAAAGAGAGGTACTATGGTTTTATAGGATGGTCAGGGAAGGCATTTCTGATACGGGGAAATTTGAGCTACAATAGAAGAAAGGGAAGGAGACATGTAGGCAGAGGGAAAAGGCATTAATGACTCCAATAACCACGATGGTGTGATCACTCACCTAGAGCCAGACATCCTGGAGTGCAAAGTCAAGTGGGCCTTAGGAAGCATCACTGCAAACAAAGATAGTGGACGTGATGCAATTCCAACTGAGCTATTTAAAGTCCTAAAAGATGATGCTGTGAAAGTGCTGCATTCAATATGCCAGCAAATTTGGAAAACTCAGCATTTGCCACAGGACTGGAAAAGGTCAATCTCAAAGAAGGGCAATGCCAAAGAATGTTCAGACTACCACACAACTGCATTTATTTCACACGCTAGCAAGATCATGCTCAAAATCCTTCAAGCTAGGCTTCAACAGTATGTGAACCAAGAACTTTCAGATGTTCAAGTTGGATTTAGAAAAGGCAGAGGAACCAGAGATCAAAATGCCAACATTCACTGGATCATAGAAAAAGCAAGAGAATTCCATAAAAACATCTACTTCTGCTTATTGACTTCACAAGGCTTTGACTATGTGGATCACAACAAACTGTGGAAAATTCTTAAAGAGATGGGACCACCTTACCTGTCTCCTGTGAAACCTGTATGCAAGTCAAGAAGAAACAGTTAGAACTGGACATGGAACAAAGTACTAGTTCAAAATTGGGAAAGGAGGTAGAAAATAGAAAGATGGCGGAGGAATAGGACGGGAAGATCACGTTCTCCCTCACAAATTCCTCAAAAGAACATTTCAACGCCGAGCAAACTCCACAAAACAACTTCTGTAGGCTGGCAGAGGACATCAGGCAACCAGAAAAGCAGACCATTGTCTTCAAAAACAGGTAGGAAAAAATATAAAAGACGAAAAAGGAGACAAAGGAGGTGGGGAGGGAGCTCCGTCCCGGGAAGGGAAGCCCGTCCCGGGAAGGGAAGCCCGTCCCGGGAAGGGAATTTTAAGAAGAGAGGTTTCCAAACACCAGGAAACACTCTCCCTGCCGAGTCTGTGGCGAGCCTTGGAAACACAGAGGGCAACATAACAGGAAGGAAAAATAGATAAATAATTAAAACCAAGAGATTACAAGCCCACCAGTAACTCCCCCAGCGGAAAAGCAGCACAGACGCCTGCATCCGCCATTGGGAAGTGGGGGCAGGGCAGGGACGCGCGGGAGGCGCGGGCTGCAGTGCTTTGCAAGAATCGGGCAGGAACGCCCCACGCGCAACCAGAACGATCTAACTTGGGCTAGCAAACCAGACTGTGGGATAGCTACCACGCGAAAAGCTCGAACATAAGACACCACCAGGACTGAGCACAGAACAAAGGACGGAGCGGAAAAAGCCGGCTGCAGACCATTCCCCGCCGGGGACAGGCAGCCAGAGCCGTAAGGACTGGAAAGGGGCAATTGCAGACCCGGAGAGACTTTACGTACCTAACTGCAAGCAGGCTCCTTTGCTAAGACTTCTGGGGGTGCTGGACAGTCACAGTCTGCCTCACGGGGTACGCCAGCGGTCCACCCAGAGAGCTGAGCGGTAGCGGCGGAAAAGGTGACAAGCCCCGGCGATCGCGCTCGCCAAACTCCTGAGCTACTCGGACCTGAGAAGGGCACAAAGCGCAGTCCCAGCCGCATTTGTGCCTCTGAGGGCTGCCTGAGGGCCGAACCTGAGCGGCTTGGACCGGGGAAGTGCACGCAGCCTAGGGCCGGCCCCAGACGGTTCCCGGCTGAGCATCGTAGAGCCGGAGCGGTTTGTACGCCGCGAGAAAGGACAGGTCAAGCAGGGCAGAGATACTGTGTACACACGACAGTGCTATTTGTTTGCAGCATCCCCCCTCCCCACAGCGCGACTGAACTAGTGAGCCTAAAAACCAGCAAACAGAAGAAGTTAAACAGAGGGAACCACCTTGGAAGTGAGCCCACACGGCCCATAACATCAGAGAAGAGCCAGATATATTTTTAATTTTTTAATATTTTTAAAATCATTCTTTTTTTTTTTTTTGCCTTTTGCTTTTTTTTTCTTTTTTTTCCGAGCTTTTTTTTAATTGTTAAGTCTTCTATTTCTCCTCTAATTTTTATTTCTATAACCTAGTATTACTATTTTTTTAAAAAAAAAGACTTTTTTTTTTTTTAAGGCAAACACCATATATACTCTTTGGATGGTTGTTGGTGTTTTGTTTTGTTTTTTTTTGTTTGTTTGTTTTTTAATAATTCTTTTTTTTTCTTTCTTCCTTTTTCCTTCTGCTTTTCTTTAATATTGTATCTTTGAAAATCCAACCTCTACTCCAGATTTTTAATCTTTGTTGTCAATTTTGTACATTTAAAAACCCAAACTTCACTACCCAAGTTTACCTGAGAGCGAGATTACTGACTTGTCCACTCTCTCCTCCTCTGGCCTCTCCTTTTTCTCCATCAGGTGGCCTCTGTCTCTTTTCTCCCCCATCTCTTCTCTATCCAACTCTGTGAATCTCTGTGTGTTCCAGACGGTAGAGAACACCTAAGGAACTGGTTACTGGCAGGATTTGTCTCTCTCCTACTCATTCCTCTCTCTTATCCTCCTGGTCACCTCTGTCTACTTCCTCCCTCTCCTCTTCCCCGTATAACTCTGTAAATACCTCTGAGCGGTCCAGACTATAGAGCGCACATAAGGAAGTGACTACTGGCTAGCTTGCTCTCTCCTCTCTTGATCTCACCGCATCTCATTCCAGTTACCTCTAACTACCCCCTCCATCTTCTCTTCTCCTTGTAACTCAGTGAACCTCTCTGAGTGTCCCTCAAGGTGGAGAAACTTTTCATCTTTAACCTAGATGTTTTATCATCGGTGCTGTATAGATGGAGAAGTCTAGAGGCTACTGTGAAAATAAAACTGAAAACCAGAAGCAGGAAGCTTAAACCCAAAGCCTGAAAACATTAGAGAACTCTTGAATTCAGGGAACATTAAGCAATAGGAGCTCATCAAATGCCTTCATACCTACACTGAAACCAAGCTCCACCCAAGGGCCAACAAGTTCCAAAACAAGACATACCACGCAAATTCTCCAGCAACACAGGAACACTCCCCTGAGCCTCAATATACAGGCAGCTCAAAATTATCCCAAAACCTTTGATGTCTCATAACCCATTACGGGTCACTCCATTGCACTCCAGAGAGAAGAAACCCAGCTCCACCCACCAAAACTCCAACACAAGCCTCCCTAACCAGGAAACCTTGACAAGCCACTGATAGAACCCCACCCAAAGTGAGGAAGCTCCATAATAAAGAGAACTCCACAAATTATCAGAATATAAAAAGGCCACCCCAAACGCAGCAATATAACCAAGATGAAGAGACAGAGGAATACTCAGCAGGTAAAGGAACAGGAGAGTTGCCCACCAAATCAAACAAAAGAGGAAGAAGTAGGGAATCTACCGGAGAAGGAATTCCGAATATTGATAGTGAAAATGATCCAAAATCTTGAAATCAAAATGGAAACACAGATAAATAGCCTAGAGACAAGGATTGAGAAGATGCAAGAAAGGTTTAACAAGGACCTAGAAGAAATAAAAAAGAGTCAAAATATAATGAATAACACAATAAATGAGATCAGAAACACTCTGGAGGCAACAAATAGTAGAATAACGGAGGCAGAAGATAGGATTAGTGAAATAGAAGATAGAATGGTAGAAATAAATGAATCAGAGAGGAAACAAGAAAAACGAATTAAAAGAAACGAGGACAATCTCAGAGACCTCCAGGACAATATGAAACGCTCCAACATTCGAATTATAGGAGTCCCAGAAGAAGAAGACAGAAAGAAAGATCATGAGAAAATCCTTGAGGAGATAATAGTTGAAAACTTCCCTAAAATGGGGAAGGAAATAATCACCCAAGTCCAAGAAACACAGAGAGTCCCAAATAGGATAAACCCAAGGCGAAACACCCCAAGACACATATTAATCAAATTAACAAAGATCAAACACAAAGAACAAATATTAAAAGCAGCAAGGGAAAAACAACAAATAACACACAAGGGGATTCCCATAAGGATAACAGCTGATCTGTCAATAGAAACTCTTCAGGCCAGGAGGGAATGGCAAGACATACTTAAAGTGATGAAAGACAATAACCTACAGCCCAGATTACTGTACCCAGCAAGGATCTCATTCAAATACGAAGGAGAAATCAAAAGCTTTCCAGACAAGCAAAAGCTGAGAGAATTCAGCACCACCAAACCAGCTCTCCAACAAATTCTAAAGGATATCCTCTAGACAGGAAACACGAAAAGGGTGTATAAACCCAAACCCAAAACAATAAAGTAAATGGCAACGGGATCATACTTATCAATAATTACCTTAAACGTAAATGGGTTGAACGCCCCAACCAAAAGACAAAGACTGGCCGAATGGATACAAAAACAAGACCCCTCTATATGCTGCTTACAAGAGACCCACCTCAAAACAAGGGACACATACAGACTGAAAGTGAAGGGCTGGAAAAAGATATACCACGCGAATAGAGACCAAAAGAAAGCAGGAGTGGCAATACTCATATCTGATAAAATAGACTTTAAAACAAAGGCTGTGAAAAGAGACAAAGAAGGCCACTACATAATGATCAAAGGAACAATCCAAGAAGAAGATATAACAATTATAAATATATATGCACCCAATAAAGGAGCACCACAATATGTAAGACAAATGCTAACAAGTATGAAAGGGGAAATCAACAATAACACAATAATAGTGGGAGACTTTAATACCCCACTCACACCTATGGACAGATCAACTAAACAGAAAATTAACAAAGAAACGCAAACTTTAAATGATACATTAGATCAGTTAGACCTAATTGATATCTATAGGACATTTCACCCCAAAACAACGAATTTCACCTTTTTTTCAAGTGCTCATGGAACCTTCTCCAGGATAGATCACATCCTGGGCCATAAATCTAAACTTGATAAATTCAAAAAAATCGAAATCATTCCAAGCATCTTTTCTGACCATAATGCATTAAGATTAGATCTCAATTACAGGAGAAAAACTATTAAAAATTCTAACATATGGAGGTTGAACAACACACTTCTGAATAACCAACAAATCACAGAAGAAATCAAAAAAGAAATCAAAATATGCATAGAAACTAATGAAAATGAAAACACAACAACCCAAAACCTGTGGGACACTATAAAAGCAGTGCTAAGAGGAAAGTTCATAGCAATACAGGCATACCTCAAGAAACAAGAAAAAAGTCAAATAAATAACCTAACTCTACAACTAAAGCAATAGAAAAGGAAGAGTTGGAGAACCCCAGAGTTAGTAGAAGGAAAGAAATCTTAAAAATTAGGGCAGAAATAAATGCAAAAGAAACAAAAGAGACCATAGCAAAAATCAACAAAGCCAAAAGCTGGTTCTTTGAAAGGATAAATAAAATTGACAAACCATTAGCCAGACTCATCAAGAAGCAAAGAGAGAAAAATCAAATCAATAAAATTAGAAATGAAAATGGAGAGATCACAACAGACAACACAGAAATACAAAGGATCATAAGAGACTACTATCAGCAGTTGTATGCCAATAAAATGGACAACGTGGAAGAAATGGACAAATTCTTAGAAAAGTACAATTTTCCAAAACTGAACCAGGAAGAAATAGAAAATCTTAGACCCATCACAAGCACGGAAATTGATACTGTAATCAGAAATCTTCCAGCAAACAAAAGCCCAGGTCCAGATGGCTTCACAGCTGAATTCTACCAAAAATTTCGAGAAGAGCTAACACCTATCCTACTCAAACTCTTCCAGAAAATTGCAGAGGAAGGTAAACTTCCAAACTCATTCTATGAGGCCACCATCACCCTAATACCAAAACCTGACAAAGATGTCACAAAAAAAGAAAACTACAGGCCAACATCTCTGATGAACATAGATGCAAAAATCCTCAACAAAATTCTAGCAATCAGAATCCAACAACACATTAAAAAGATCATACACCATGACCAAGTGGGCTTTATCCCAGGGATGCAAGGATTCTTCAATATCCGCAAATCAATCAATGTAATTCACCACATTAACAAATTGAAAAATAAAAACCATATGATTATCTCAATAGATGCAGAGAAGGCCTTTGACAAAATTCAACATCCATTTATGATAAAAACTCTCCAGAAAGCAGGAATAGAAGGAACATATCTCAACATAATAAAAGCTATCTATGACAAACCCACAGCAAACATTATCCTCAATGGTGAAAAATTGAAAGCATTTCCCCTAAAGTCAGGAACAAGACAAGGGTGTCCACTTTCACTGCTACTATTCAACATAGTTCTGGAAGTTTTGGCCACAGCAATCAGAGCAGAAAAAGAAATAAAAGGAATCCAAATTGGAAAAGAAGTAAAACTCTCACTGTTTGCAGATGACATGATCCTCTACGTGGAAAACCCTAAAGACTCCACCAGAAAATTACTAGAGCTCATCAATGAATATAGTAAAGTTGCAGGATATAAAATCAACACACAGAAATCCCTTGCATTCCTATACACGAATAATGAGAAAGTAGAAAAAGAAATTAAGGAAACAATTCCATTCACCATTGCAACGAAAAGAATAAAATACTTAGGAATATATCTACCTAAAGAAACTAAAGACCTATATATAGAAAACTATAAAACACTGATGAAAGAAATCAAAGAGGACACTAATAGATGGAGAAATATACCATGTTCATGGATTGGAAGAATCAATATAGTGAAAATGAGTATACTACCCAAAGCAATTTACAAATTCAATGCAATCCCTATCAAGCTACCAGCCACATTTTTCACAGAACTAGAACAAATAATTTCAAGCTTTGTATGGAAATACAAAAAACCTCGAATAGCCAAAGCAATCTTGAGAAAGAAGAATGGAACTGGAGGAATCAACTTGCCTGACTTCAGGCTCTACTACAAAGCCACAGTCATCAAGACAGTATGGTACTGGCACAAAGACAGACATATAGATCAATGGAACAAAATAGAAAGCCCAGAGATAAATCCACACACATATGGACACCTTATCTTTGACAAAGGAGGCAAGAATATACAATGGAGTAAAGACAATCTCTTTAACAAGTGGTGCTGGGAAAACTGGTCAACCACTTGTAAAAGAATGAAACTAGATCACTTTCTAACACCGCACACAAAAATAAACTCAAAATGGATTAAAGATCTAAATGTAAGATCAGAAACTATAAAACTCCTAGAGGAGAACATAGGCAAAACACTCTCAGACATAAATCACAGCAGGATCCTCTATGATCCACCTCCCAGAATTCTGGAAATAAAAGCAAAAATAAACAAATGGGATCTAATTAAAATTAAAAGCTTCTGCACAACAAAGGAAACTATAAGCAAGGTGAAAAGACAGCCTTCTGAATGGGAGAAAATAATAGCAAATGAAGCAACTGACAAACAACTAATCTCAAAAATATACAAGCAACTTCTGCAGCTCAACTCCAGAAAAATAAACGACCCAATCAAAAAATGGGCCAAAGAACTAAATAGACATTTCTCCAAAGAAGACATACGAATGGCTAACAAACACATGAAAAGATGCTCAACATCACTCATTATTAGAGAAATGCAAATCAAAACCACAATGAGGTACCACTTCACACCAGTCAGAATGGCTGCGATCCAAAAATCTGCAAGCAATAAATGCTGGAGAGGGTGTGGAGAAAAGGGAACCCTCCTACACTGTTGGTGGGAATGCAAACTAGTACAGCCACTATGGAGAACAGTGTGGAGATTCCTTAAAAAATTGCAAATAGAACTACCTTATGACCCAGCAATCCCACTTCTGGGCATACACACCGAGGAAACCAGAATTGAAAGAGACACATGTACCCCAATGTTCATCGCAGCACTGTTTATAATAGCCAGGACATGGAAACAACCTAGATGTCCATCAGCAGATGAATGGATAAGAAAGCTGTGGTACATATACACAATGGAGTATTACTCAGCAGTTAAAAAGAATTCATTTGAATCAGTTCTGATGAGATGGATGAAACTGGAGCCGATTATACAGAGTGAAGTAAGCCAGAAAGAAAAACACCAATACAGTATACTAACACATATATATGGAATTTAGGAAGATGGCAATGACGACCCTGTATGCAAGACAGGGAAAGAGACACAGATGTGTATAACGGACTTTTGGACTCAGAGGGAGAGGGAGAGGGTGGGATGATTTGGGAGAATGACATTCTAACATGTATACTATCATGTGAATTGAATCGCCAGTCTATGTCTGATGCAGGATGCAGCATGCTTGGGGCTGGTGCATGGGGATGACCCAGAAAGATGTTCTGGGGAGGGAGGTGGGAGGGGGGTTCATGTTTGGGAATGCATGTAAGAATTAAAGATTTTAAAATTTAAAAAATAAAAAACTAAAAATTAAAAAAAAAAAAAAATTGGGAAAGGAGTACATCAAAGCTGTGTATTGTCACCCTGCTTATTTAGCTTACATGCAGAGTACATCATGCAAAATGCCAGGCTGGATGAATCACAAGCTGGAATCAAGATTGCTGGGAGAAATATCAATAACCTCAGCTATGCAGTGATACCACCTTTATGGCAGAAAGCAAAGAGTAACTAAATAGCCTCTTGAAGAGGGTGAACGAGGAGAGTAAAAAGCTAGCCTAAACTCAACAGTCAAAAAACTTAAGATCATGGCATCTGGGCCCATCACTTCATGGCAAATAGATGGGGAAACAATGGAGATAGTGACAGATTTTATTTTCTTGGGCTCCAAAATCACTACAGATGGTGACTGCAGCCATGAAATTAAATGACACTTGCTCCTTGGAAGAAAAGCACTGAAGAATTGATGCTTTTGAACTGTGGTACTGGAGAAGCCTCTTGAGAGTCTCTTGGACTGCAAGGAGATCAAACCAGTCAATTATAAAGGAACTTAGTCTTGAATATTCATTGGAAGGACTGTTGCTAAAGCTCCAATACTTTGGCCACCTGATGTAAAGGGCCAACTCATTGGAAAAGACTCTGATGCTGGGAATGAAGGCAGGAGGAGAAGGGGATGACAGAAGACAAGATGGTTGGATGGTATTGCCGACTCAATGGACATGAGTTTGAGCAAGCTCCAGGAGATTGTGAAGGACAGGGAAACCTGGCATACTGTAGTCCATGGGGTCTGCAAAGAGTTGGACATGACTGAGCGACTGAACAACAACAAGGCAGAGGGAAAGGGAAGTGCAAAGTGCTCGGGTGGAGCAGAAGGCCACTGGGGTTGGGGAAGAGTGAGTCAGGGGAAAGCAGTAAGAGACCAGCAGAGGCCTTGGAGGCCATAGCAAGAAATTCGGTTTCTCTTCCTAAGACACTGGAGATGGGAAGATATTGGAGGGTTTTTGACATGATCCCCAGAAGACATGCAGGTTTCATGGGCCATTTATTGCCCACATCTGGCTTCACTCTCATAGCCAAACTCATGATAGCCATCAACATCCTGTCACCACTTTCTCACCTCATTCCTTCAACACAGACCATCTGGGCTCTGGATGCCATCACTTCTCTGCAAAAGCTCTTATCAAGATCATCAGGGACTATACCTCGTCAAAGTTTGTAGCAATGCTCAGTCCTCCTACTTCCCAACCTCACAGCAGCAACTGACATGGTTGCAGCCCTGCTCCGCGATTCAGCAATCCCTGACTCTAGCCTGGTTTTCTTCCTCCTTCACAGGCTTGTGCCCCAGAACTCTTACCTCTGACCTCTGCTGTACTCTTTCCCTGGGCTTTGGGTCCACGGTTTTCAATACTGTTGATATGCTGATGACTTCTGAGTTTATATCTCTAGCTCCAAATTTGTAATTCCAAATGCCTAGTCCACGTGTCCACTTGGAGTTCTAATAGGCATCTTCTCCACCAGTTCTTCCCCACAGAAATGGCATCACCTGTTCAGGACAAAATCCCAGGAAGCATCCTTGGTTCTTATCTTTATTCCAGTTGGTTCCGCCTCCAAACAAAACCCTGAATCTGATCACTTCTCAGCAGGCCCCTGTTACCCACTAACTCCAGTTGTCATCATCCCTTGCCCAGATTACTGCACAAGCTGCCTGATTTCTCTCCCTGCCTCCACCCTTACCTATCCCCTTCATTCTTCATCCATTATCTTAAAAGATAAGTCATGGCAGGGACATGACCTTGCCTAAAATCCTCCACTGCAATCAGAACAAATCCAAATCCCTTATCAGGGGCCTACATCACCACCTGTGTTCAAGGCCTTGTGGTTACAACTCCCTCTCCGGCCCCCTCCCTCACCTAGGGTCCAGCTGAGCACACTGAGTTGGCTCCAGTCTCCAGGTCTCTGCACTTGCTTTTCCTTGAGCCTGGAATATTTGTCCTCACGGTCTTCACTAGGCTTTTTTCTCATCCTTTAGCTTTCAGCTTAAATGTCACCTCGGTGAGGGCTTTCCTGATCTCCCAAAGTCCTCCCCTACCCCCACCACTCTCTAGCACTTTCAGAAATTACTGTATTCATCTGTTGTAGAGTTCCATGGGTAACCTCATCTCCAACGTGTACACCAGAAAGCTTCCAGAGAGCAGGCACCTCCTTTGTTTTCAGCCCCACACACTGCCTGGTAGAGAGCAGATGCTGAAGAAACTGAGGATGACTGACAGCCCACGAGATTATCCAGGGCTCTTACGAGGTCCTTGTCTGCTGCAGGGAGAGATGGCTTCTTCAATCGCTTGCTCTCATTCTAGGCAGAGCGAGGAGTCGGGGACTAGCAACCATGCTTCCTCTGTCTTCCCCTCCCCACTTCCTCTCCGACGGCCACGCGCCCTTTCTTGCCCCGCCCCCGCCGCTTCCCGCTCATCCTTCCTCCCTGCCACCTCCCCTGCCCCCCTTCATCCCGCCCTGTCGCGTGGGAGCCGTCCTGGTCGCGTGGATGCTGGAGCGCAGGGACCCGACGGCCGGCCGCGGAGGCATGATGGCGCTCAAGGCGCTGCGTTTGGTTTTGTTCCTGGTCTGGTGGGACTCGGCCGGTAACGTTCACAAGTCTCTCTGGTGTCCGGAGGACCAGCCAAGGAGTTACCGAGAAGGGGGTCTTGCCCGCTACTATCCCTCCCCGAGGCCTGGGGGTCCTTTTGTGTCCCTCCACGCACCCGTTACTGGCGGTTCCGGCCCGCCCCGCAGTTGCCTAGGGACACGAATTTGGGGATGTTCGTGTTCGGGGTTGAGGGGTGGCATTGTGGAGCCAGCAACAGCCTTTAGTTCCTGCTTGGGCTTCTTCCCAGGCTGCTCTTTCTCCCTTAAAGTGGATTTTTTGGAATCCAAGGTTAGGAGTCAGGTTTTTATGTACCCGGGGCCTTCCTTGCAGAACCTCAGCAGCAGAACCTCAGCAGCAGATGTGCAGGAATCAGAAATTGTGAATGCCAAGTGCGCCAAGCACCGTGGGGCTTGTGAGAAGGCGGCTTTAGTCCAGCCAGACTTGATGTCTGTTGAAAGTGGAGTTAAAGTGATAACACCCAATGTCAAATTTTGTACTTATTATCTCGACCACAGAGGAAAACAACATTGTGAACTATTGAGTTACTTCTCTAACCTTTATTCAGTACCTCCAAAGTTTCCCAAGCAATCCTATTAGGGTGGTCAGATATAGAACTGGTTCCAAGTGTTTTCTGTGTGCCTGCTAGGAGAGGTGCCAGAACACAGTTGAATTGACTTTTTAGGAAGGAGTCAAAAAAGCTGGACATGTGAGGGAGAGGGAGACACGTAGTCTGTCTAAATCACAAGCTGAATTTTTTTAAAAAAAAGCCCTTATGAATAAGCACGTCCTTTAAAATGTCTGTTTCCTTTTTGTAGCCTCTTCCAATGCTCAGTTTGGTCAACCTTCAGAATACAGTACAGTAAGTAGGAAACCACTTGTATTGTTTCTACTAAAACAATGAAGCTCACAGTGGTTTGGGTGGGGGCTGGTTTTCAGGTCTGCCACTTTTGAGACAGTTGACTGATTCTTTAGAAGCCAGATTCTTAGGCAGGCTTTTTGATACAGATCACAGTATAAATTTTGGTTAAAAATTGCTCAGGCCTTGAAGGCCTCAGGGCTTTGTTTCCTTTTAATATCTCCTTTGATGATTTAGAAGGTCCTATGCCCAGAAGTTACATGTTGTACTAGATATTTTATGTATATTCTCAGATTAAGCTGTGGAAGCAAAGGCCAACCAGATGAAAGCAAGCAAAACCTAGTTATTCACTCCTTAATGTAGCAAGTGAGTCAGCCATGTCACTTGTGTTTTAGCTGAGACTCAAAAGCAGAGGAGTGGGAAAGCTTTGTAACGGGGAAAAGGGAAGGCATCAGGTGTGCCCTGATTGAGGCTGTTGGCATGGGGAGGCTGGAGGTGGGAACTAAAAGCAGGTGTCCTATGTGAATGGATAGGAGGGCATATTTGGATCAGCCACTCTCTATTTAAGCAACTCACATATGATTCTCTGCTTTCTCTCTAACCATTCCCACAGCATGTCAATTACTCACTGGTTAGAGACAGACCACCCTCTTGTTTAACTACTCTCGTGTAAATCATACAGTTTGTGTCCCTTGAGTGGAGCTGTATTCTTACCAAGACTCAAGTATCTGTGTTCACAAACCTATTATGCCAGCCACAGTCTTAATTTATAAAAAATGTAGAGACAGCATGAACATGAGGGTAAATAAGTGAAAATGTTTATATGGAAAATGTGTCAGATGCTTTTGAAAAACTTGCTAAAAGACAAATTCTAAAAAATTGACTTAGGTGTAGTAAAACAACAGTAAATAATTGGGGAATTATTTTTTAACTGTATATTACCTTGCTGTACCAATGTCTTTAAATTCTCACCATATTTTAAAAAGTGGGCAGGTTTACCCCTCAGGAGACAGATTGTCATTTTGATCATCATGACCAGGAAGTTGTAACTAGCATCTAGTGGATAGAGAACAATGATGTTACTAAACACCCTACCATGCACGAGACAGCCTCACACAACAAATAATTAGCTGGTCCAAAATACGAATGCAGTTGAGAAATCCCATTTAAAACAAAAGAAGAAATCATGGATGATTTATTATGGGTATGATTTTTGCAGTGACAGCACACAGCACTCTAATTAGTTGAAACATTTCGCAGGAAAAGTCTTATGTCGTGTCAGGATTAGATTCAGCTGCAGAAAACAAGGACTCAAAATAACAGCTCACAGAACTGCCATCCTAGGATGTGGACTTTGTCATCCTGGTCTGTAAAGCGTAGAGTTCCTATTCCAGAAGCAGGATGGAGGAATGGGCAAAATAAAAATTGGGGGAGGCAGAGGACAAACCCCAACTTTCTTTTAAAGGAGGTTCCTAGCAGGTGGTAAAGAATCAGCCTGCAATGCAGGAGACCCAGGTTCAGTCCCTGGGTGGTGAATTGAAGGGAGACTCCTCAGCCTGGAGAATCTGGAGAGTGGCATCCCACTCCAGTATTCTTGCCTGGAGAATCCCATGGACAGAGGAGCCTGGTGAGCTATAGTCCATGGGGTTGAAAAGAGTTGGAACAATTGAATGACTAACACAAACATAGAAGCAACTGCGCACAGTAATTCCACTTGCATCCCATTGGCCTGCCCTTGATCGTGTGCTCATACCAAGCTGCAAGGAGGTTGTCTTAGTGTAGGTAGCATTACAACTGGCCATGTGACTCATTGTCTTTCCATCGAAAGATTGGCAATTTTGTTTTTATTTGGCATCCGGTCCCATCACTTTATGGGAAAGAGATGGGGAAACAGTGGAAACAGGGTCAGACTTTATTTTTGGGGGCTCCAAAATCACTGCAGATGGTGACTGCAGCCATGAAATTAAAAGACGCTTACTCCTTGGAAAAAAGGTTATGAGCAACCTAGATAGCATATTCAAAAGCAGAGACATTACTTTGCCGACTAAGGTCTGTCTAGTCAAGGCTATGGTTTTTCCAGTGGTCATGTATGGATGTGAGAGTTGGACTGTGAAGAAGGCTGAGCGCCAAAGAATTGATGCTTTTGCACTGTGGTGTTGGAGAAGACTCTTGAGAGTCCCTTGGACTGCAAGGAGATCCAACCAGTCCATTCTGAAGGAGATCAGCCCTGGGATTTCTTTGGAGGGAACGATGCTAAAGCTCCAGTACTTTGGCCACCTCATGTGAAGAGTTGACTCATTGGAAAAGACTCTGCTGCTGGGAGGGATTGGGGGCAGGAGGAGAAGGGGACAACAGAGGATGAGATGGCTGCATGGCATCACAGACTCGATGGCCGTGAATCTGAGTGAACTCCGGGAGTTGGTGATGGACAGGGAGGCCTGGCGTGCTGCGATTCATGGGGTCGCAAAGAGTCAGACACGACTGAGTGACTGAACTGAACTGAACTGATATGTTTTAAGAGAAAATGTTTAGGGTATGTTATAATTTTTGTTATTGTTTCCCTACTTTAATCGACTTTTTCAATTAAATGACCAATTACTAGTTGTCCCAATCTCATTGGAAAGAGACTATCTAGTCTCCTGTGGAAGCCGTCCTGGAAGCCATCATCTTAGTGAGCCTAGAGCAGGAAGAATACATCAGGCTCCTAAATGGAGATAGAGGCCTGAACGAAGGATGGAAAGGGTCAAAAGTTTCTCTTTAGTTCAGAGTTTGGCCAATGCCCTGTCCTACTTAGGTCTCTATGAATCCACATGATATGAAGGAAGAGGTATATTTCATTTATTCAGAGTACTAAACACTTGTTCTGAAGTGAGGAAAGACGATCACTATTACTAAAACAAAACAAATACAGCAGGTCATATATTCAACCTGTTATTAGAGTGAGCCTCTGCACGCTATGGTGTGAACACTGTGACCAGTTCTGGTCCTGGTCCTGCTGGAGACTAGAGGCTGTGAGCAAGACATATTACCTCTCTGGCCTCAATTCCGTCGAATCTGAGGGTGGAGTTCCATGATTCAATATCAGTTTGTTAGGGCTGCTGTAATAAAGCCACAAACTGAGTGACTTAAACAACAGAGATGGATTGTCTCACAGTTCTCAAGGCTGGATGTTCAAACTCAAGGTGTCAGCAGGGTTGGTTCCTTCCGAACACTGTGAGAAAGAATCTGTTCCAATCCTCTCTCCTAGTGTCTCGTAGCCTCAGGCATTTCTTGGCTTGTAAATGGCATTCTCTTGGTGTCTTCCCATGATCTTGCCTCTGTGTGTGACTCTGTGTCCAAACTTTCCTTTTGTTTTAAAAAAATATTTATTTATTTTTTGCACAGGCTTTCTCTAGTTGTAGCGAGCAGGGGCTGCTCTTCCTTTTGGTGCTTGGGCTTCTCATTACAGAGCACAGGCTCTGGGCACATGGGCTTCAGAGCTGCAGTGCTCAGGCTCAGTAGTTGTGGCTCATGGGCTTAGTTGCCCTGCAGCATGTGGAATCTTCCCAGACCAGGGATCAAACCTGTCCCCTGCATTAGCAGGTGAATTTTAATCTGCTGCACCACCAGAGTGAGAAGAAAAGTGTTAGCTACCTCAGTTGTGTCTGACTCTTTGTGACCCCATGGACTGTAGCCCACCAGGCTCCTCTGTCCATGGGATTCTCCAGGCAAGAATACTGGAGTGGGTTGCCATTCCCTTCTCCAGAGGATCTTCCTGAACCAGGGGTCGAACCCAGGTCTCCTGTATTGCAGCTGGGTTCTTTACTATCTGAGCCACCAGGGAAGAATTCCTGAATGGGAATTTCACCACCAGGGTAGTGCCCCAATTTTCCCTTTTTATAACCACACCAGTCATATTGGATTAAGGCCTATTCTCCTAAACTTTTTACTTTAAGATAATTTCCTATATGAAGACCCTACTAATCCCACATAAGGTGGTCATATTCTGAAGTGCTAAGAGTTAGAACTTTAACATATCTTTCTGGGTGGATGCAGTTAAGCCCATAACAAGCCCTGAGGTCTAATTCTGAACCTACTGTTTTCCTACTGCTTAAATGCTAGTATCTTACAAGTCCAGACAAAAGATTACATTTCCGAGTGTGTCTGGGCATTATGCCACGGAATTAGGTGGAATGTAACAGGACATTCTCATGGAGTTGCTCTGAAGAACAGATTATGAAGCTGGAAGATAGTAAAGTACATTGGTGGCATATCTTGGACTTTTATTTAAAAATCAGCCAACATAAACCTGCTGAGGTCCTTATCTTAGATAGCAGGTATTGACTCATTGCTTCAACACTACATCTGATGCTTAAAAAAACCTGTGTGTCTGTATGTGTGTGTGTGTGTGTGTGTGTGTGTGTGTGTAAAATAGAAATTTTTCTGTAGGAAATTTCTAGAAAATATAGGGAAACTTGGGACTTTGCTTGAATTCTCTGGTGGCTCAGATGGTGAGGAATCTATCTACAGTGCAGGAGACCCGAGTTCAATCCTTGGGTCTGGAAGATCCACCGGAGAAGGGACTAGCTACCCACTCCAGTATTCTTGCCTGGAGAATCCCATGGACAGAGGAGCCTGGTGGCTACAGTCCATGGGTTCCCAACGGACACGACTGAGTGACTAATGGTGGAACTTTGCTCTCCTCTTATGTTAAAAACGTCTCAAGTTATTCACCAATTGCTGTCTTCCTTTCTCTTTTCTAGCCAAACTGCCATCACTATACATTACCAGGATGTCCCCGGGACTTCAACCCCGTGTGTGGAAGTGATTTGTCCACTTATCCCAATGAGTGTACTCTGTGCATGAAAATCAGGTAGCAATTTTTCAGTGTAAACTAGGCACATATTCTTTAGTTCTTCTTTTGCATTTTGATTACTTAGGAAGTTGTGGCTCTTGGACATAATCAAATGTGACATAAGTAGCTCTGTTTTAAGGCATATTTAAAAAGACACAGAATCAGTGAATTTTCCTAGGTCAAGGTTAGAAAAAGAGGTGTGTGATTAATCGATTATAGACCAGATAATTAAGTGATGTTACTACCCAGGGATGGGTAGTTTCCCAAAATTAAAAACATATTTACGACTTCCCTGGTGGACCAGTGGTTAAAAATCCACCTGCCAGTGCCGGGGATAAGAGTTCAATCCCTGGTCCAGGAAGATCCCACATACTGAAGAGCAACTAAGCTTGTGCACCACAGCTACGGAGCCCACGCTCTAGAGCCCAAGAGTCACAGCTACTGAGCCCACGTGCTGCAACTACTGAAGCTCGTGTGCTTAGAACCTGTGCCCCACAATAAGAGAAGTCACCCCGGTGAGAAGCCCAAGCACCACAACTGTAGAGCAGTCCCTGCTCTCTGCAACTAGAGAGACCCAGAGCAGCCAAAAAAAAAAGAAAAGAAAAGAATATATTTAGTAGTTAAACTCTGTGGAATAGTGAATATTCTGTTGAATTCAGGAGCCACGTACAGGTGATCTACACACCCTGCACTACTGGTCAGAAAACCGGTCTTAGTAACTCTGCCTGTTAGAATGCTCACTAATAAGTGTATTATACTGATGCCTTCTGTGTAAGACACCTGGCCAGCTTAGGTGACCATGACTCCACCTCCAGATACACTGCTTTCTATTTCAGGGGTTCAGACTCTGAACTTAGTCTTCAGTAAATTACCAGGTCTTCTCAGAGTGATTTGTAGGGAGTAGTTACATGTGCCCTAAGGTTTGGGAAAAAGTGGCTGAGTTGGGTTTTCACCTTCATTGTTTCCTAGATTTAGCTTTAAAAATATATATATTTAATGATTTTAGGCTGTGCTGGGTCTTCTTTGCTGCTTGGGCTTTACCTAATTGCAGTGTGCAGGCTTCTCATTGTAGAGGCTTCTCTTGTTGCAGAGCCTGGGCTCCAGGGTGCAAGGGCTTCGTTAGTTGTGGTTCCTGAACTTAGAGCACAGGCTCAGTAGCTGTGGTGCACAGACTCAGTTGCTCCACAGCACATGGGATATTTCTGGATCAGTGATAGAACCCATGTCTCCTACATTGGCAGGCAGATTCTTTACCACTGAGCCACCAGGGAAAGCCCTAGATTTAGCTTTAGAAATGAATGTCAACCGGGAAAGAATATAATGTATAATGACATGGGTCTTTTTAATACAGATTGTGGGACAGTTTCAATAAATGTGTTTTTATGATTGGTCAATTTTCAGGGAAGATGGTCGTGATATTAAAATAATCCGAAGTGGACCCTGCTGATGGAGCAGTTCACAGAAGAGAAATTGGAGAAACATCCCCGCATACTAGATGGATTTTATTTTCCCCACTTCTCTTTTCCTGTGTTTCTTTGTGTGAGACTTGTTAACCCACATTTTCTGAGATGAGATGTGGAAGAGAGCCATGGACAGTGATTGATAATTAAAGCAAACAAACAAAAGTCCTTGTTTCTTGGCATTTGCCCCTTGAGTTAAGCTTATCGCCCAGATTACTTATATATTGCTTTATTTAGTTGGAATAAAATCAGCATTGTGTTCAGTTACCACTGTTCCCTATTCTCATTCAGCCTCACAGGGCTCTTTTCCTCTCAGACGGAGGTGAATTTCACTAAAGAAGTAGAGTCATTTTTGAGAGGTCAAGGTTTATTCTCCTTCCCATTTTCCTGAATCTTTGATATAGAGTGTATGGTAATTGGTACAGTGTTGTGCACAGAGCAAATAATGTGAGATGCTGAAATTGACTCTAGCCTGAACAGGTAGAGTCAAAAAAATATGCAATAAAAATACAAGATTTTAGAATTCCTTCCAATGCAGTTTTTCTTTCAAGTTAATGCAGGAACTTGCCCTTTTCCTTCTTCTAGAGCTGAGGCTATGTTGGGAGGCATTTTGGGGATCACAATTTGTAGGGTGGGTGCTCCTGACTTCTAGCAGGTAGAAGCCAGGGATGCTACCAGACATTCTACAGTGAGCAGGACACCTCCCAACAACCAAGAAATTTTCGGTCCAAAACGTCAATAGTGCTGAGGTTGAGATGTTCTGTCTTAAGAGTCGGATGCAACATAAATAGATGTTGCAATAATAAAAGTGACCAAAGGTTGATTTAGAAACATATTGTCCAGGCAGAGGATTTTGAGTCAAGTCCTAGGTTTAAGTACATTCTAGGGTCAGGAGACTGTGAGACAAGAGGCAAGAGGTGATGAGAGTATGTAGAAAAAACCTGGCTTTGGCAAGTGAACTAAATATGAATTTAAATTCTGATTTCAACACTTACTTGGGCTTCTGTTTTTTTTATCTGGAAAAGAGGGATCATGCTCAAGTCATGGAACTGCTGTGAGGAAACTGCTTAGCACTGCACTTGGTCCATGGAAACTACTGAAATAGTAGCTACAGTTAGTTCAAGTGTTCCTCTTAGGAGGCAGAAACTGAGGCCCACAGAGGCAAACCAATTTGCCCAAGGTTATGAAGCAGTGTGGACTAGAAGCCTGGTCTCCAAATTCCCAGACCTCTGTTCTTATGTGGAATAGAGGCAATAAAGTGGGAAGTTGTATAATATAAATGTGCCACAACTACATTATGTCTGTAGTTATTTTTGGCTTAAAAGTTTTATAAAAGTAGTATATGGTTTTCAGAAAGTTAAAAATACACTAAAATATATTTTAAAAATGAAAGTCTTGCCCATACTAGCCTCTAGAGGTGACCAATATTAACCTTTTGGAACACAGTCTTCCTAAGTATGTGGGGGAACTTAAATGCCAAGAAGCTAAAGGGTCTTGGGGTGACATGTCACTTTTGAGAGCAGACCTGCAGGCAGGACATGGCAGCAACCTCCACTGCACCAGGGAGAGGGAGGCTGCCATTTATAGGGGGAATTGATGTCAGGCTACAGGGGTAACGAGCAGCTGGGGCCACACAGGTAGTTACAGACTGAACCCTGTAATTAGGATTGGATAGTCCTGTGAGTGAAGCAGGGCGGGACTGGCTGAGCAGAGGATGTACAGAGAGCAAGAGAACAGCCATCTTGAGTGGCCTGCTCAAACATGCATCTTGAGAAATGTGGACCTCATCTTTTACTCTGCCCTTGCATGCCCTAGAGTAGAGCACCCTGGGTAACTATGTTTATAAAAGACTGGTCAGGTAGATCTCCCTGGACCCTTCAGATCATCTTCATAGACTGGTTTAAAGTGCAAATCCCACTCAAATACACGGGATAGATAGTTTCTACCATCTAGATCTGGATTTGAATTTAATGTTTCAAAGAATAAAAGTGGATTTAGAAATAAGAGTACCAAAAATAGGGCACAGATTATCTACATGTTAACATGTAGAAATGTGTCATAACAATGATAAGAAATTTTGAGGTGCTATAATTAATAGCTTGATATTCAATAGACTTTTTGTTAAAGTTTTTTTATACAGCATTATTTTGTATGTATGCATAATGATAGCCATTTGCAATCGCCAATAAATGGATTGTTTAAATGAACAAATTACATAATTCACATAGGCTGACTTTACAGAAGGAAGTTTTTGTTTATTTTTAGGAAATTTTATTTTTCTATGTTGAAAGGAGTAATCAATTCATATACAATTTTTAAGTAATATACAAGAAGTAGGTGGACTGTGGGACATTTTTCCTATGGTGGGTCGGATGGTAAACCGTCTGCCTGCAGTGCGAGAGACCCGGGTTCAATCCTGGATTCAATCCCTGGGTTGGGAAGATCCCCTGGAGAAGGAAATGGCAACCCACTTCAGTACTCTTGCCTAGAAAATTCCATGGATGGAGGAGCCTGGTGGGCTACAGTCCATGGGGTCTCAAAGAGTCGGGACACGACTGAGTGACTTCACTTTCACTTTTCACAAATCAAAAAACTTGAGAATTCTTTTTTTTGCGGTGGCTTCTCTTGTTACTGAGCACAGGCTCTAGGCATGTGGGCTTCAGTAGCTGTGGCACATGGGCTCAGTTGCCCTGTGGCACATGGAATTTTCCTGGACCAAGAATCAAACCTATGTCCCCTACATTGCCAGGAAGATTCTTAACCTGTGGACCAGCAGGGAAGTCCAAAAAGATTAACTCTTGAGAAAATAAAGGATCAGATAAAGCAGCTAAAGATACAGTCAACTTCCTCCCAACTCATTCTAGATCTTGTCCAGACTGTCTCTGACACCGCCGCCCATATTTATGTTGTGCGGTATACACATCTAGATGGCACAGACAACAAACAAGATATAGAAGGAAAAGTGTTTGGAGGCATAGATGACTCATTCTTAGCTCTTCCCATAATGCCTTTGTTTCTTCATTCTTCATAGTTGGGGAGAAGCAGCATCTCTATGACATATAGAAATGTGACCAATCCCATGTGAAAACACATCTGAAATCATACCTGATGCATTTGCCAATGACTGGATCCTTTAGACTGCCAAATTACTATAGCTCCCACAGTTCATCTTTAGAGCAAGAAGTTTTATTTTCCTGTTTTGAAAATGAGATAATATTCAATGGGTCTAATAGTTGCATTCAATACAGAATTCTTAGGGCTTCCCTGGTGGCTCAGATGGTAAAGAATCTGCCTGCAATGTGGAGACTTGGGTTTGATCCCTGGGTCGGGAAGATCCCCTGGAGAAGGGAATGGCTACCCATTCCAGGATTCTTGCCTGGGAAATCCCATGGACAGTGGAGCCTGGCGGACTCCAGTCCATGGGGTCACATAGTTGGACTGAGCAACTTTCACTTTTCACTTTCATAGTATTCTTACTCCATATAATTGAAATTACAGGCGAAATATATGAGGTTTTATGAGCTAAAGGGCTACCCTTTACATTTTAAGTTTTTTAAAAAAAATATTTATTTATTTGGCTGCACTGGATCTTAGTTGCAGCGTGTGGAATCTAGTTCCCTGACCAGGGATCAAACTTGGGCCCCCTGCATTGAGAGCATGGAATCTTAGCCACTGGACTACCAGGGAAGTCCCTAAGTTTAATTTTTAAATTTTGTAAGAAAAAAAGGGAAATTGTGTGTCTTAGTACTCTAGCATATTCAAAAGTCTCTTTTCTTATTGTAGAGCAGAGATCATGTTTACAAAACATTTGTGATAAAATTAGATTCGATGGTTCTGTGGCTTTTTTTTCTGTCCCCAAGCAAAATTAGTTTTCCTTAAATGGAAAAGGATCTAAAAAAACAAGGAAGAGATACATCAAAAGGTTAACAAAATTAAACAATTGTACACATTTATCTTCAAGGAATATATACTACTTTGATAATTATGATAAATATGCCTTTTTAAAATTGATTTTTAAAAGAAAGATTATAGTTTAACAAACCATGAGAAGAAAGGAAACCTTAATTGAACCAACAAATTAAGAGCCAGAAATAGCCCACCAATAATCTTTTACAGACTTTTGCCAAGTGTTCTCCCTGTCATGGAACAATTCCTGGCCAGCGCTGAGACACAAGAGGGCAGTGGCTCCCTGGGAACTTCAACTTCCAGCAAATCCTGCCACTCAGCCTGAAACCAGCTGAGTGATGTCTCTCTAGAGCATTGCCACTGGCCTGGGAGTCATATTTAACTTGCAAGCCAGTTTTAAAGACTCATACTTTTAATTTTTTAAATTTATTTTTGATGGAGGATAATTGCTTTACAACAATGCTTTGATTCTTTGAAGACACTATTTCTGTGACTAACAATGAATGGTCCAGTTGGAGCTAATGTGGAGTCAAGGACCTAGGTGAAATGACGACAAATAAAAACAATTTTACCCTCTGAATAGGAGTTAGGCAAATGCTCTCAGACTGTGGCTGGAAAAGCTGGAATTTGAAAAGCTTCCAGAGGATGAGGCTGCAAGCTTATCTGACTTGAACAAAAAACTCTGACCCGACAGGCCTCAGAGAAGACTGCTTTTCTGTGGTGGGCAGGTTTATGAAGAAGCCACCAACCTTTCTTCTCTAGGTTTTCTGCTTCCCTGTCCCCATCTGGTTCAATGTCTTTTATCTTGACTAAAACTTCTGCCCTAGTGAGTATATTGATTAAGTCAGAAAAATCCATAATATCCAATATCAGCTTAGCTATTTACGGTTTCCAAAGTCTTTCATACTTTATAAAACACTTTCAAGTATGTTTTTCACATACCATTGAAATGATTTGACTCCATTTGAAATGATTTGACTTTTCACTCTCCACTTCAGTGAACTTTATCACTGGAGATAGACTCCATCATACTGACCAAAGTTATTACCAAGAAATTAAAGTCTGGGGACCAAATGCCAAGCTCATTGCATCGCATTTACTCTACAGATCAAGCTGCAGGGTAAAGGGTGTGATGTGGGCAGAATGGAAGTGTCAGAATCTGGTTTATGAAGCTCAGGAATGAATTCCTTTCTGAAGAGGAAGGGAAGGGCAGGGCAACTCTGTAGAAGCATTTGCCACTCAAAGACTTTCATGGGCACGCATGCATATGAAATTGGCAATGAGTATTCGTGAGACAGATGACCCTAACTTACAATGTGGTGTGTTAGTCTTTGGAGGAGTGAAGAAATCCTTTGTTTGCCATAGGGTTGATTTATTAGGAAAACTTGTCTCCTAAACTATGTATCTTGATAAACTGCAACAAGTCTAAGCCACACAGAATGTCACAAAAGAAGCATTTGCTAGTTTTTACGGTTGTGTGGTTTTACCTACTTAATCAATGCACATATGTTTGGAGGTTTTTTCCTATTTTTCTACCAGTTTTATAATTTTTGCGACAGGAAATAGCATTGTGATTATAGGAAATGAGAGGTCGATTCATGATGTCTTCTCTTTTGATAGTCAACCAGGAATGATTTGATTGAAACTTAGAGGTTGTTGTGTTTCTATGCTTATGGTTTAGGAGAAAATCAAACAGGTTAAATGTCATGGTCAGCTAAAGGGCACAGCACATCTTTTGACTCTAAATTTGGGATTCTTTTTTTAATCATTGTGCTCTGAAAATTACACACTCTGTTAAGAAAATGCTATCACCAGACCACTTTTGCTTCGTATTTCTGCAGTGGATTTGGTGGCTACTGTTTTCCATTTTTGAACATTAAAAACAAAGGCTCAAAAAGCACTTGATATTTTCAGTGCTGATGAATGAGGAGCTTTTTATCTAGACCCTGTTTGGAAAAAAGTTGATCTCTAAATAGGGGCTCTGCTGGTGGCTCAACAGTAAAGAATCCACCTGCTATGCAGGAGACCTGAGTTCTATTCCTGGATCAGGAAGATCCCTTGGAGAAGGAAATGGCAACCCATTCCAGTATTCTTGTCTGGGAAATCCCATGGACAGAGGAGCCTGGTGGGCTATAGTCAGTGGGGTTGCAAAAGAGCCATACACGACTTACGAACTAATCAACAACAACAGAGTAGGTGGCAGCACTTGAGTAGTTTATTATTTGTTGAGCACCAAGCCTGTGCTTGGTCCAGTAGGAAAATGACATTTGGTACAGTCTGTGCCATATGGTACAGCCCATAAACCACCTTCTCAGGCTCCTTGGCTCATGTCACTTGGCTCATGAGACTAAGACAAACAATAGACCAAAGGGGGTAATGTAAATCTTGGAAAGTTGTTGCTGTTAAATAGAAACCATATTACAAGCAAAGCAAATCAAAACACCTTGTATACATTTTATACTCTTAACCAAAATATTAGAGTTAATTATAAGTCTATAAAATGGTAGTTTGCAAGGCTAGGATTCGCAACTTCCCTGCATCTTTTCAAACTGACTCTCTTTTGCAACAAATCTCCCTTTCACTTTCTTCTGCTCTCTTTCTAAGGATTCCCCAAAATACATATCGCACTGGCCTTCAACAAATGCCTGAATATCCACTTATTACTGGACATAATAAACTGCTCTCTTTCACTTTCTTCTTTTAATGTGCAGATATCCCATTGCTTATTTAACTTACATGCAGAGTACATCATGAAAAATGCTGGACTGGAAGAAACACAAGCTGGAATCAAGATTGCTGGGAGAAATATCAATCACCTCAGATATGCAGATGACACCACCCTTATGGCAGAAAGTGAAGAGGAGCTAAAAAGCCTCTTGATGAAAGTGAAAGAGGAGAGCGAAAAAGTTGGCCTAAAGCTCAACATTCAGAAAACAAAGATCATGGCATCCGGTCCCATCACATCATGGGAAATAGATGGGGAAACAGTGGAAACAGTGTCAGACTTTATTTTGGGGGGCTCCAAAATCACTGCAGATGGTGACTGCAGCCATGAAATAGAAAGACGTTTACTCCTTGGAAGAAAAGTTCTGACCAATCTAGGTGGCATATTCAAGAGCAGAGACATTACTTTGCCACCTAAGGTCCGTCTAGTCAAGGCTATGGTTTTTCCTGTGGTCATGTATAGATGTGAGAGTTGGACTGTGAAGAAGGCTGAGCGCCGAAGAATTGATGCTTTTGGACTGTGGTGTTGGAGAAGACTCTTGAGAGTCCCTTGGACTGCAAGGAGATCCAACCAGTCCATTCTGAAGGAGATCAGCCCTGGGATTTCTTTGGAAGGAATGATGCTAAAGCTGAAACTCCAGTACTTTGGCCACCTCATGTGAAGAGTTGACTCATTGGAAAAGACTCTGCTGCTGGGAGGGATTGGGGGCAGGAGGAGAAGGGGATGACTGAGGATGAGATGGCTGGATGGCATCACGGACTCGATGGACGTGAGTCTAAGTGAACTCCGGGAGATGGTGATGGACAGGGAGGCCTGGCATGCTGTGATTCATGGGGTCGCAAAGAGTCAGACACGACTGAGCGACTGAACTGAACAGAGGGATGGCTAATTCTAGGCAAATCTGGCACATTCCCAGTCTATGGCAGACGTGCATGCTTTCTTGGGGAGTCTGGAGTTAAATCCTCAACACATTGCACCTGGCAGCCTACCCAGGCCTATCGAAGTTGGCACATGAGCTGAAACCTATTTGGCATCCTTGTTCTAGCAGTGTAAATCAAGTGGGTTGATAATACAATATCTGCTTGGTAGGTTCTAGAAGCAGGAAAACTGGTTTATATGGGTATGAGAGGAGCTATTAAGGTCAAGCTTATCCTACATCACAACTTCACCCCAGGCTCTTTGCTCAATACTATTTTTAGTAGGAGAAATAAGACATTGGGGTGGCTGATCTACAAAATAAAACTTTAGGGAACATTTACTTTACAACAGTAGGATATTTGTCAGACCTTCCTAAATGGGTAACCATCCATCTCCCAACAGTTCATTCATCAAGCCTTGCACACAGATATTTTTCTATTCCTAAGCCAAGTGAAGCCCACACATAGTGGGCCTGAAATTGTTAAATGGAAAATGTTTGATAGTGTCACTCAGAAAAAAACAATGAGGTCGATGTCTCCTGCACACTGGGGGAGATGTTCTACATGTTGTGGTGTTGCTTGAACAACTTGAATTTGTTCTCTTCCTACCAAAAGTCAGTCCCTGTGACCCCTGTCATATAAAAACAGAGCAACAATCATAGAGAGAGAAGTCCTTTTAAGAGAGTAGCAGCTGTAGCTGGCACATTGCAGAAAGCAGCTTGGAAATGAAGGAAGCTTATAAGAAATAATAGCAACAGGAGTGAAGGCTGTGAAGGTCCTTTCAGTTCTGTTCTCGGCCTGATATTTGACCTGAGACCAAATGTTCAGTGGCCAGCATAGAAGTCTTACATTGTTCCTCCCAAAAAAGAATGATGTAGCCACTGAAGAGTACAAGCAAAAAATTTAGACTACATCGACAAAAAAGTGGGGGTCGGGGGTTGGGGGGTTCACACTGTACCCAGGTAGAATTATGTAGATATTTCTGAGAGCTTTTAAACTATTTTGCCACACTCAGGGATACAGATGAACATATATCCCCTCCAATGAGGGATGTGTTAACACACCTCTCATTTTACATGGGATCCAGAAACCCTGTGAGAAAGAGATGGAATCCAGTAGAGCTGCAGTTCAGACATGTAGAAATTGGATGTATGACTATGAGCCTAGAAGAACAGAGTGAGAAGGGAGACAGTAGGACCTTCTATAGAGCCAGCTGGATTGATAACTGGGACTTGAGCAATGTTCTAGGGGTGGCCGATTTTAAGCACCTTGGCTTCCAGCTCCTTCAGGGACGAAATCTGCGCCTGGGAAGAGGGGGCCATGGTATAAAGGAAAGAAAAGAAAGAACCATGTACCAGGAGCCACCGGTTCAGTCTTAGGAAACCTTTTCCTCTTGGTGGGATGGTATGAAATAATAGGACCCATTGAGACAGATGGAAGGCTTTTGCTACAGACTCTGATTAAATGTGAGATGAACACACCTCTCAGCCCTTTGTGGACTTTTGAAACTTGGGTCACACTGTCACATACAACAAGTATGAATATATATGTTTGTTTACATTTCTAACTCAACAATTTTGTGTTTAGTTCACCTCAAAGACTGGTTCACTTATTCTCAAATCATCTTTGTTTTTTAAAGAATTAAGTGAAAAACAAACCAAGTTTAGTTACTGTAGATCTGTAATTCTTAAACTTTAGCTGGCATCGGAATCACCTGGAGGGCTTGTTGTTAAAACAGGTTGCTGCTCCCCACCCCAGAATTTCTGATTCTTTAGGTCTAGAGTGGGGTCTAGAATTTGTTTCTAGCAAGTTCTTTGGAGGTTCTGTTGGTTAGGGAGCATACTTTATGAATCATTGCTCGAGATAATTTTCTGGACCTGGTAGTCCTTAGCTGAAAATATTCTGGAGACCACATTGAAACACGAGATGGCAGCCCTTTTCTTAACAAAGTGCATTCTTGGCCAGGCAACCCTTCTAAGATTTTCCAAGGGTTTTTACATCTAATAATAACAAATCTAAGAAGATGCCTTCTTATATCTTCTCTCAAATTCTTTGACCGAAATCCTTACAAAATCATATAGAATGGATATTTTCATTACTATTTCAACTTCAAACTTGATCACAGTAAATAAGAACAAAGAACACTTGATATTTTCCCAATATCTGGTATTTGAAACTTGTTATCCAGGGCACCTCATTCCTGACATCATAATTTTTTGGACTAAGAATATCAATTTGAACTTAGAATAAATGGAATTCATAATATTATGGAAACTGTGCTGCAGTTTCTGACCCCTAAATCTAGATACATCGTCTGATTCATGGTCCAAGTACATGTTTTGAAAATATGGCAGAATGTTTAAAATTAGAACTCTCCAATAATATCCTGGACTTATGATTGTCTTACATATGATAGTTGTTCATTTATTCATTCTCTAATACATATTCATTGAGTCTTAGGTCAGGGGTGGGTCTAGGCGCTGTGGATACAACAATAAATAACAGCTAGACAGGCTTGTGCCATGGCTGAAGCACATTTTGGAGCCAGACTGCCTGGATTCAAATCCCAACTCTGTCACTTACTAGCTTGGCAAGTTACTTAACTACTCAGTTTCCTCATCCATAAAATGAGAATAAAAATGGCATCTATCTGATGAGAGATATGCAGATTAAATGAGTTAACATTTGTAAGAAGCAGAGAACATTATTTGGTATATTATATACATTTTTTATAAACTGTCATAAATACACCTGTGTCTTAAGAAGCTCATAGTCCTGGGGCATAAAGAGTGACATGTTAAGAAATGAATACAATGTGATGTAATAAATGCTATAATGGAGGTATGAGTGACGTGCTGGACTTTCTTTGCTGCCAAATGGACTAGAGTAAACTCTCTGGGCTCTGGACTGAATGCGCTTGCCATATCACTTCCCTCTCTAGAACCACGCTGGAGAAAATCCAGCAAGTTTTTAATCTTCCTTTTTATAAGTGCTGCTATGAAAACAACCATCATTATGCTAACATATAATTACCACAAGTAGTTTTCAAAGAAACCTTCCTATCAAATGTAAATGATGTTGAAACTCCTTTAGGAGACCACTTGCTTGGACTTTATAGTGCGCAAAGGCAGTTTTTGTGAAAATAGGATTAGGCACCTGTTCTGCAGTTTCTGCAGTTGAAACTCGGGTGGGGCACCAAGTGAATTAGGTATGGCAGTAACTTGTAGAAGGTGGGTAGACAACTCATCTTGGTGTGCAAGAGACCTTGCCAGTTTTAACGGTGAAGGTCCCACTTCCCAGGAACCCCCTCAGTCTCACGCAAGAGGTTAAAATCATTACAACCATATTTTAAATAAAATTTTTATTTTAAAATTTATTTTTGGCTGCGCTGGGTTTTTCTTGCTATGTGGGCTTTTTCTCCAGTTGCAGCGAGTGGGGGCTATGCTTCGCTGCAGTACATGGCTTCTCATTGCAGTGGTTTCTCTTATTGCAGCTTGAGGGTTCTAGAGTACTGACTCAGCAATTGTGGCACATGGGCTTAGTTGCTCTGATGCATGTGGGATCTTCCCAGGTCAGGGATCAAACCTGCGTCTTCTGCCTTAGCAAGTGGATTCTTGAGCCACCAGGGAATCCTCATTACAACCATTTTAATAGGAACTTGAAAGTTTAAAAAGAAAATAGAAAACTACTATAATGTTACAATGGAATATTAGCTATAAAAAAGAATGAAATGATGTCATTTGCAGCAACATTGATAGGCCTAGAAATCATCATTCTAAGGGAAGTAAGCTAGATAGAGGAAGAGAAATACCATGTGATATCACTTCTATGTGTAATCTAAAATATGGTAAGAATGAACTTAGTTATGAAACAGAGGCAGACTCACAGACATAGAAAACAAACATGCTTATCAAAGGGGAAAGAGAGTGAAGGAGGGATAAATTTGTAGTTTGGGATTAGCAGATACAAACTATTGGGTTGGCCAAAACATTCAGAGATATTATGGAAAAACCTGAACGAACATTTTGGCCAGCTCAATGCGGTACACAAAATAGATAACAAGGTCCTACTGTATAGCATAGAGAACTATATTCAATATCAAAAAATTATAAAAAATATGAGAAAGGATATATACATATGTGTATTTACATATTTTGTATACATACATATGTATATTTATGTATATACACTTATGTATATACACACACACATATTTTTCACATATGTACATATGTCTATATACATATATATAGTTGAATCACTTTGCTATATACTACAAACTAATACAACATTGTAAATCAACTATACTTCAATTAAAAACACAATGTTATATGTCAATTATATCTCAATTTCAAAAACAAATTAAAACCGGCATGTTGCAAAAGCACTATCTCAAGTTTCATACCGAAAAAAAAGAAAATTCAGCTAGTGCATCCCCTGGATTGGGGCTAGCTGAAAAGCATAGTAGACATCAACAAATATTTACTGACTTTCTATTGAGGGGAGATGAATATGTTCCCGTCATTAATAAGCTGCAATCTGATTTAAGGAACAAGAAATAAACCAGTATAAAGTTAAATAAAAATATAGTTTCATGTCAGTTCAAGATAAGAGAAATGATGATACAAAATGGTTAACAGCCCATCAATTTTCCATTTTAGAGTTGCTATGGGAATGGAGCTCAGAGGAAAGGAAGAGCTCTCACTGGGAAACTTATAAAGTGGCCCTACTTCATGGTGGTTCACAAGAACTGGTGGGATTTTGAATCACAGCAGTGGTGTGGAGAAGACTCTTGAGAGTCCCTTGGACTGCAAGGAGATCCAACCAGTCCATCCTAAAGGAAATCAGTCTTGAGTATTCATTTGAAGGACTGATGCTGAAGCTGAAACTCCAAAACTTTGGCCACCTGATGCGAAGAACTGACTCATTTGAAAAGACCCTGATGCTGGGAAAGATTGAGGGCAAGGAGGAAAAGGGGATGACAGAGGATGAGACGGTTGGATGGTGTCACTGACTCAATAGTCATGAGTTTGGGTAAACTCCAGGAGTTGGTGATGGACAGGAAGGCCTGGTGTGCTGCAGTCCACAGGGTCACAAAGAACCGGACACGACTAAGCGACTGAACTGAACTGAACTGAGTGATCGGAGGAGCCTATACCAGTGTTGGTACAGCACAGGAGTGGGAGCAGCATTAGGCAAGTCCAGGGGACAGGCAACAGCATCTTTAGAGGGGGTGAAGGAGAGGAGGCATGCAGTTAGCCTTAACACATACTCACACAAAGCTCTGCAGAAGCACGCACTCTCTTAAGCTTGGGTTGGAAGACCGTTTGTCAAAAGACCACCCTCTTTCCCTTGAGTGAAGAAATACTACCTTTCCTCCTAAATCTTTCCATTATATTTTCTGTAGAAAGATTTCCAAAGTCTATGTTTAAACCCTAAATACAATGGCTGTCTTAGCTCTTTGTTTTGGTTAATGAGTGTTGGGGACAAAGCTCTTTAAAACCTGTCCTGGGCTGCCTCCCAGCCTGATGGCCTCAGGGGAATCCATCTTCCTCCTTAGCAGCAGGCTGCCCCAGAGCACAGACAGCCGGAAGTTCCCAGGCCTTCATAAGTTCCAGGCCCCAAACCTACTCATCACCATTTCTGCCTCATCCTTTGGGTTAAAACAGGCCATAGAGCCCCCGAGAATCAAGAACAGTGGTCTACATGGGACCCGAACGCCAGAGGCCTGTCTCCTCTGGGGCTACCCACATGGTGGGCTACCATCATGGCAGGCTACCGGGCTCCTCCTGAGGCTTTTATTTCAAGGCTCTTCTGTCAAATATCTCTTTTACCAGGACGTTTTATGTAACATCTAATTGTATGCGCCTCTACTTATAGGAAGAAGGCAGCCAACCGTCTGTTTTCTCAGAGAACAAAACCTAAACAGGAAGTTAGGTCCGCTGAATCTTAAAAGGGACAGCTGTATAAAGACTGACCCAGGCCTTAAGGCTGGGTGGGGGCCCAAGCCCAGGACAGAGGATCTGGAAAGGGAATCCAGGGTTTGGATTTAGACGTTAGGGCTGGCCAGCAGCCCGTGTGCTTGCGGCAGGAGCGCCGTGGGGTTCTTGTTCACATCTGCAAGGAGAGGTACCGCAAGCAGAGAATTCCCCCGAGTCATCCGCAGCGCGCTGGCTGCCCCGACTGCCGGAAATCCAAGAGCTCCCCAGGTGAAGTCAGACTCCTGGCAAGACGGAGAAGAGTTGAGCCTAGGAGAGCTGTCCTGGATTCCTGGGTCTGTTGACGCCAAATGAACTTTATCCTTGTACCATCCTGCAGTTTCATAGGATTATTGACAATCACTCTCTGCACTGCTTTCCTTTATCTTTCTCCTCTCCCCTCCCCACCCCACCCCCAATCTGTTTCCTTTGAGACATCAGGTGCAGAGTTAAGGTGAATAAGCACTGATCTCAGAACACCTTCACATGGGCAGACTGTACAGAGCCCTCCTCTTTTGTAAAATTTGCTTCCCTCCATTCACACCAGCCACTCATCCGACTGCCTGTCCCCTGCAGGCATTCCACTCCTATGTGATGGATATTCTATTGAATATACATACCTCCTTGTACTAGATGGAGCGTTGTATGTTTGTGCTTAAAATATATACGCAAGAAAGGGGACCCAGTTAAGCTTCTTCCCCCTTATTTATTTATTTATTCATTTGATTGAACTGGGTCTTAGTTCCAGCATGTGGAATCTTTTTCAGTTGCCACATGTGGGATCTAGTCCTCTGACAGGAGATCTAACCTGGGCCCCCTGCACTGGGAGCGCAGAGTCTTAGCTATTGGGCCATCTGGGAAGTCCCTGTTTCCCACTTTCGAGCAGCTTTGCAGATACCCTGCTCAACAACTCCTGCTCCCAACTCGTCAGCCAGAACCACTCGCTCCTGAAAACCTGAGAGGCTGGGAAAAGTAATCGACCACCCTTACTGAACTGGCCATACTGACGTTTGCAGTAAAAAAATGTTCACCAGTGGGGAAGCAGCGGAAATGGCCGCGGGTAGACTCCCAGCTACCTCTGTCACCCGTGGCAGAGACTGCTTGCTCTCTGGGGGCTCCGATGCAGGGACAGAGGCAAGGAAACAGGAAGGCTGGAGAGAGGAAGCTGGCTCAGCTCCATCTCGTCTGCATCTACTTCCTTAGGAACTGTGATAATACAAAATAATCACAAGGGAGATTCCCTATAAATGTGCTGTCACCCTAGAGGGAATATGGCCACCTCATCTCGGGATAACTGTAAAAACAAGGGAAGTGTAGGAAATGGGTAGGGATAGACACCTTGTGAATATGAACTACAAGTAAGGGGGAGGAGCGTTTCCTTCACATCATTTTCTTCCTTGCCATCAACTGAAAAATAACCCCAGTGTTCTTTTTCAATGAAAATGTTTGTCAAGTAAATCCAAATTTAAAGATAACAAATTTTTGATGAATATTTTGTATTCACCACATAAACCCAAGTGAAGGAAACACTTCAAAGTGCTAAACTAAAAAATAAATAAGAAGAAAAACTCTCTCCAAGTTCATCTCAGCTGAGCTTCAGTCCCAGTTATTGAACAAGTGATGTACCCCCTGCTGTAGCTTAGAAACAAATGAACAGTCATTGATTGTAACTTCGGTGTTTTGGGGAGTATCACTAAATTACACTGCTAGCTTTCCTGGGTCTCCAGCTTACAGACAGCAAATCTTCTCAGCATCTTTAGCCTTCATAATCACATGAGCCAATCCCTCACAAGAAATCTCCATGAATCTACCTGTACCTCTGCCTCTATCTCTGGCTCTGACTTTGTCTTTACCTCTATCTAATATGTTCTGTCTCTGGAGAACTTTACCTAATACAGTGATCTTTGGGAGCAATTGCTGATGTTTTCATTATCCTGATTCTAAGATGCTAATCCCAGCAAGGCAAATTTCTCTTGATTTCTTTTCGATACTTTTTTCTGTCTAGACATTAGTGTGGATTTATTCTTACATACCTATTTATTCCTGTACCTGCAATTATCTCTCGAGCACAGAGTTGGGATATTTCACCCCCCATTTTTTTTCTCCCCCCGGGAAACCTGCAAGAGAAGTCACTGGGTGTCTACGTACCCATTGCATTTCAAGCTTTAGCACTAAGGTCCTGCTAAAGCTATACTGTGCAGAAGGAAATGGCAACCCGAGAATACTCTGGTATTCTTGCCTGGGAAATCCCATGAACAGAGGAGCCTCGTGGGCCACAGTCCATGGTGTCGCAGGAGTCAGACACAACTTAGCAACTAAACCACCACCAACTCTATACTGAGATGAACAAGTGATTGCCTTGTTTTCTTGATATAGAGTCAACAAGCATTTCCTTGGCTCTTGGCGAAAACTTTGTTGTTCAGTCTCTGAGTCATGTCTGACTCTTTTCGACCCCCTGGACAGGCTTCCCTGTCCTTTACCATCTCCTAGAATTTGCTTAAACTCATGTCCATTGATGCCATCCAACCATCTCATCCTTTGTCTTTCCCTTCTCCTGCTGCCCTCAGTCTTTCCCAGCATCAGGGTCTTTTCCAGTGAGTTGGCTCTTGGTATCAGGTGGCCAGAGTATTGGAGCTTCAGCTTCAGCATCAGTCCTTCCAATGAATATTTAAGACTGATTTCCTTTAGGATTGACTCGTTTGATCTTGCTGTCCAAGGGGCTCTAAAGAGTCTTCTCCAGAATCAGTTCTTTGGTGTTCAGCCTTCTTTATGGTCCAGCTATGGAAAAACCTTAGCTTTGACTATACAGGCTTTTATTGGCGAAGTGATGTCTTTGCTTTTTAAAAAAAATTTTTATTTTTCAAATTTAATGGTTATTTTTCACAAGATAAATCATCCTTTAAAATACATCCCCCTGCTTTGGAAAGCACAAAAAAATTTGGTTAGATGCCACAAAGTAGGTAGGCAATGCCTTAATCACATGCATGTTGTCAGGCCTGAGAGCCTCTTACATCCTTGTCAAGAGTAGTGTTAACCTTCTTTCCTTTCATACAACACATGTCTCTGTTTTTTAATATGCTGTGTAGGTTTTTCATAGCTTCTCTTCCAAGGAGCAAGTGACTTTGTATTACATGGCTGCAGTCACCATCTGCAGGGATTTTGGAGTCCAAGATAATAAAATCTGCCACTGTTTCCACTTTTTCTCCATCTATTTGCCATGAAGTGATGGGACCGGATGCCATGATCCTAGTTAGGTTGGGAAATTGACAGAGCCATTGGCAAGAAAGGTGAAGAGCAAAGAGATGCTGAGTTTCCAAAAACACTGAAGTTACAATCAATGACTGTAGCATTGTTTCTAAGCTACAGCAAGGGGTACATCACTTGTTCAATAACTAGGACAGAAGCACAACTGAGGTGAATTTGGAGAGAAATAGATCTTCTTCACCCCATTTGAGAAGACCCAATGAAATAGGAGAACGATGGGCTGCTCTGGCAGTCAATCTTTTTAGGAAATCTTGGGACACACCTTCATAACCTTGCCAACGCCATTGCTACCTCTTTGCTTTGAAAAGTGGGGGCTACTTCCTGTGGTAATTAGATTTAATTCAGCAGTATCTTCTCATCAGAAAACCCAGGCCTCCAAGTTTCTTTGGAAACCACACCATTCACTCGGTTCCACCAAGTCTCTCTTTTCATTGCTGTTGGCAATTGGGTGTCTATGTCTAATTTCTTCAAGCCAACATATATGTGTATGACAGTCTCATAATTACATAGTCCTCTGCATCACAAGTCCAGGAAACAATTTGGTGAGTTGACACATGCCCCAGGGTTTACTTCTATTGTTGTCCAATTCAGCTCTCTTCTTACTTAGTAAAGCACCAAATAATCCTAGACAGAAAACTGCTGCCAAGCAGGCCAGGATAATTCCCATAGTGTCAATGACTACTGTGAGGATGTGGGGGGAGGGGAAAACATCTCTATCCTCTTGTCACAGCCTTCCCAGGTCCAGAACTGAATCCTATTCATGCACAAGTACAGTAGGCCTGAGGCAAATCCCACAAAGACTCTGCACCCTAGGCGTCTCTATTTTTTTTCTCTATGCATGGAGTCCCTATCCCAATCTCCAGGTACCTGTTACTCTCTTCTCCACCTATTCACCTCTTAATTGTAGAAGGAAGGATAAAATCTGCCTTGGAGAGTGAGGGAAGCCTTTCACAGGGGAGGAAATGTTTGAACCAGGACATGAAGGGCGTCTGGGCGTTGCCAGCTACACATCGGGATGGGGCAGAGAGAAAAGAACATGCAAAGGCAGGAAGGGCTAGCACATTTGAGGAGTTACAAAGAGTTTGACACTCTTAGAGCATCAAATACAGCAAGGAAGGACTTACGGAAGTATGAAGTTGGTATAAGACAAGGAAGTTTAGGTAGAGAAGGACTCTGTTATATTGTCCTAGATGAAGATCCATTGAAAGTTAGCAGAGAATTAATATCTAGAGCTGCTTTGGAGGCACTGTGGTACATGGTGAGGGGGGGCAGGAACTGGGTCTGAAGTCAGGGAGACCAGTAAAGGAGGATAGTGTTCATCCAGGAGAGAAATGATGAAAATCTGGGGTGGGAGGAAAGGGCAGAAACTATAGGAACAGACAGGGAATTGTAAGGTAATTAGCCTCCAATTAAAATAAATAAATTTATATTAAAAAAAAAAAAAGAACAGACAGGGAAAGGTAAGTCTGAGAAAGATTTCAAGAGCTGATGATCAGGACTTGATTGTTTGATGCAGGGTCTGTGGGAGAGGGCTTCCCAGGTGGCACTCCAGGATTCTTGACTGGAGAATCCCATGGACAGAGGAGCCCAGCAGGCTACAGTCCACAGGGTCACTTAGCACACACATGCTGTTGGAAAAAGGGAATCTTGGATGATCCCTAGTTCTCTGGTTTCAGTGTTTGAGTAGATGTGTGACATCCATTGAGATTGGGAGAAATGAAGAGCACATCTTCAGGGGAAGGCGAGGATCTTAGCTTTGAATATGCTGAACTCCAGGAAACATTCACTAGACAGTTGGACACATAGGCTTGGAAGTCAGGAGAAGCTGGTATTGGAAATCCAAGCTGAAACCCATCTGCATATGGTTGGTAGTTGAAGACCTGGGAAAGAAAATTTACTCAGGGAGAATGAAGAGCATCAAAAAGGAAAAAGGGCCAAGGAAGGACCAATTGCTGCAAGATGTAGGAGGTACATAGTAGAAGACAAACCTACAAAAGACTGGAATGTGACTGGAGAGATAGGAAGAGAATTGAGGTGAGTGAGAGGTGACATGGAAACCAGGGAGATGAAAAGATACATTCCCACCACAGAGGGGTTCACAATCCACTGGATCAGTTAGATCAAAAGGAAAATGCATCTCTGTGTACAAGGAGGGTTACTCTGGGCCAAAGAGCTGGAAGATCTAGGGGCTTCTTGTTTTTCCACTTTTGCCCAACTTTTCTCCCAAGGCCTGAATTCTCTTTCTATAAAACAGGCAACTATGAAATTAGCTTATTATATATAATAATATAATTACATAAAATGTAATTAGCAGGGTTGTTTTCTTAGATGAATGAAGTTATGTCTATAGCATTCTTTGAAGTCATAAGGAAACAGAGTATTACATTTTTCTTTCTCATTATATTTTCATCATCTGTAAAATTAGTAGCTTTTAACATTTGTTACCTTCATTCTGTACTGAAAAACAAAACTAGATCTTAAATTTCTTGACCTCTAGATATGGCCTCTGAGAAACAAGTTTCAAATGACCACTATCATTCAGCCACCCATATCAAATGTGTTCAAATTATTTTTTCATATTAAACCAAACAATAAAATTTTAGCAAATATAATGCTAATGTCTACATTTAAAAATCTGAGAAATTCACACTATCGTTTGAATCGTTTTGTTTTTTAGCCTTAAGCTTCTAGGAATCATCTATTTTTAGAAAATGTTGCTACATGTTCAAAATGTTCTTCTTGCTTTTAATAAAGTGTTTATATTATCATTTACTTGAGTTTATTCAATAACGTTTCAGGTCCATCTAAGGAAATTTGGCCATTGTTCTAATACATGGAGTTTAAAACCAAATGCCTACCTTGTAAGGACAAGCCTGAGAAATATTCAGGAACAAGAGAAAGAGAGATACATGTAAGTATAGCTTCCCCCAACCCCATTTTCTACCCAAGTTTAATACGATGTAAGTAAGTATTTATAAAGCATTTATTATCATAACTCACTGGTCATTTGTTTCTCTGTGTCAGTTTGCGTCATATGCTATTCAGAGATGCACTTAGTTTTCAAGTGCATTGTATTATTTATAAATGGTGATTTTACAATGGCATCATCACCTACATTTGCAACCACTTATCAATAAGAAATTTCTATTAGGCCTTTCTGTGTAGAGCTATCACTATTATTCCTTATGTTTAGGAAAATTTAGGCCTCAGTAACCCTCATTAAATGGTACCGAAGTTAGGGGGAAAAAAAAATCCTGTGAACCTAGAGATGGGTGGGTAGAATTAGTCTCATTTTGAGAGGTTAAAGTGTTTGGTGACAAATTTCACAGAGCAAAAGAAGTAATTTGGAAACACTTTGTGAAACACAGAATGTTTTGTAATTGTTGCAGCAGTGATAGGAAGCTTGAATTGAGTTTTCACCCTGTTTTGAGTGGTTTGAAGAATATCTACCCTATAGTAAGTACTCATTGTGTGTGTCCTCAGTTGTGTCCGACTCTTTGCAATTCCAGGGACTGTAGCCCACCATGCTCCTCTGTCCATGAAATTTTCCAGGCAAGAATAGTGAAGTGAATTGCCATTTCCTACTCCAGGGTCTCTTCCCAACCCAGGGATCAAACCCGTGTTTCTTGTGTCTCCTGCATTGGCAGGCAAATTCTTTACCACTGAGCCACTTGGGAAGCCCAGGTATGTACTGAGCATTTATTAAATGAATGGATGATGGGATGAATAGACACAAATTGTCTTCTTATAGGCCTTGTGAATTGTGGGCCAGGAGGAGAAGGCCGTTCTGAAGATGAAGATAATGGACTTGGGAATGATGAGAGGGAGCTAACTGACACAAGACCGTGCGTGCAGGCTGTCGCTTAGTTGTCTCTGGCTCTTTGGGACCCCATGGACTGTAGCCCACTGAGCTCCTCTGTCCATGGAATTTTCCAAGCGAGAGTACTGGAGTGGGTTGCCATTTCCTTCTCCGGGGGATCTTCCCCACCCAGGGATCCAGCCCATGTTTCTTGCATCTCCTGCATTGGCGGGCCGATTCTTTACCACCAGTGCCACCTGGGAAACCCTTTGTAAAACGCAAGATCACTTGTTAGCAACATATATTATTTTTGGAAAATTGCTGGATATTACTTTTGGATAATTAGGAATTGGCCATTGGGTTAGTGGAGATAAAATACTATCCTCTTGATCTCTGTTGCAAGGACATACTTTAGATAACATGGCCACACAGTGTAACAATTGCCTCAGTAATTCCTCTAGGCATTGGCCAAAATGGACTTGTCTTATACCAAATGCCATGTAAATTTATATTAGAACAACATTTTAATTTAAATCTAAACATGCCTCATTCTAGTACATTTACCTGTCATTTCAGTTCTGTAGCTCTAGCTTAATATTTTCAATATATGTATAGGTATGTGTTTCTTATCTTTCTTTTCATACTTGCAGAAGTTTAATGTAATGTAATGTAGCATCCCAGTTGGTGGTAGTCGTAAAGAACCCACCTGCCAGTGCGTGTTTGATCCCTGGATTAAGAAGATCCCCTGGATGAGGAAATGGCAACCCACTCCAGTATTCTTGCCTGGAAAATCCCATGGATAGAGGAGCCTGGCAGCCCCTGGGGTTGCCAAAAGTTGTACAAGACTGAAGCAACTTAACACACACACACATGCACACACACGTGCTCTTTCATAAGCAGGTTGTTTAATTGAACTAACTCACTATAATGGAGAAAGGCCATGACCTTTGGAGTTAAGCATGGAAAGAGGAAGGAGAATCTGGACCATAATTACAGGTTTACACTGAGTCTGCTAAGGGGATAGAAGGTGATGTTATTTTGAGCTCAAACCTTAACTATACAAACTGGTCCTAACATTTGAAATAAATACAGTTTCACAACTTTTTTCTCCTATGAATTTATTTTTTCCTTTTTAAAGTTACAGCTCTTTAAAAAAAAATGTTCATTTATTTATTTAGCTGTGCTGGGTCTTAGTTACAGCAAGTAGAGTTTTTAGTTGTAGCATGCGAACTCAGTTGCATCACGGGGGATCTAGTTCCCCGGCATGATTCTCTTAAACTAAATTCCCCATGCAACAATAGACAGCCAGGAGAAATTTTGACACCATCTACTTGTTTCTACCTTACAGCTCCATGAAGTGGTCGTATCTGATGAAAGTTGTAGCAAGAGTCCTGAAGCTGAACTGAAATCAATAGCAGACCATCTTGGATTTCTTTTGGTGAGCTCATCTAGTCCGAGTCATGCTCTGGTCACAAGAGAAAACTCCCCTGTTTCCATTTGCTATCATCATCCTTTTTTGTGCCGTGGTAGTGCTGCATGTAGAAAAACGGGTGAGCTTTGTTTCTGGGCTTGTGCTGACATCTGAACTCTGCCAGTTCATTTCATCCCATCAGTCCCACTGTTTCCTTCCTGATCTTTAGCACTGTTTGCTTTGTGTTCTGGTTTCATACAGGCAATTGCTTCATTAAGTTTGAAAAATTCATGATGAAATATTTGATCACAACTATTATCTGTTTCATAGTGACATACAGGGTGTATTCTTTGCCTCCTGTCTGGTTTCCTGCTCTTTTCTACCTTGTTTTTTTCTCTTATAGTATTTTTGTGTAGGTTTCTGTGCTAGGTTTTTTTTTTTTTTTAATGTTATTCGTCCTTGCAGGATATGAATTTTTCCGGGATGAGCTGTTTGCAGAAGGTTTGCGAAGGAGAAGGGTCAGGCTAGCTGGAATTTTTCTTGATTTGGGGTTTTAAGTGAGTTTGTTTAGCTTTTGTTTCTCCTACGCAAAGATGAGCAGCTGTGAAGTTTTAATGACTCAAGGACCCTTCTCTGCTGCCACAGAGACAGAGCTTCTCGAAAATGTGACTAGTCTGTGTTCTTTGGAAAGCTCATTTTGATACCAAGCAGGGTGCAGGGAAATTCTTGGTACCATCAGACACGTTTGCCCCAAAATTGCAAACAAGAGGGTTAGGTTTTGCTCCTTGATTTGGAGAAGAGCATCCAGCTCTTTTTGAGATACACAGCCACTCTGTCCCCTTACTATAGGTCTTTTTCTCTTCTTGTTCCCACATGTGCTCTTGGCCTTCAGTGGTTTTGGCAGCCCTTCTAACTAATTGGGGACCTGAGGTTTTATGTATCTTCTACTTTCTAAGAAAAAGAATTTTAAAATTAAATTTATTTATTTTAAAATGAAACAAAGATGAATTTTTTAATGATAAAAGGTACAATTCACAAAGAAGATCGACATCATAAACCATTAGACACCAAAAAACAAAGAAACAAAGATACATAAAGCAAAAATCAGAAGAAATAGGGAAAAGAAAAAATATAATCATAGTGAAACATATTAACATTGCTAAGAAAAGGAATTTTGTCTTTGTTTCTCTAGCTCAGTTGCTTTTAGCTGATTTCAATGAAGAGAAGAAGAGAGATGCTACTTCTATACCACTATGTATAGTTCAAGCCAGAAATTGAAATTTATGGGCTTTCAAGTCAGATAGACCTGGATTTGAATCTTGACTTCACTACTTGCCATGTGACAAGCTGTTTAAACTTCTTGCTCCTCAGTTTTCTCATCTCTACTGTAGGACTTTCCAGAGCCATCTCTAAAATGACTATTGAGAGAGTTGAAAGAGGTGACGCCTGTAAAGCTCTCAGGACAAAGTTAGGTGCTCAACAAAGAGTAGCTGTGACTACCAATTAGCATTGTGACTGCAAACTGGAGTTCAGCAAGCTCTATGTAGCGGCTAGCCTACAGTTATTTGGGGAAAATATTCTCCTAAATTAATAGAATCAGATGGAAGAGATAAGAGTTTCCAGAAATGTGTTCTGCTGGAAACTATTTAGTTGCTAGGTATGACTCAAAAATCAAGGGAGGGGGTGGATTTCATGGACAAATACGCCTAAGAAACATCACGTACCGCAATCACCCCTTTCAAGATTCATAAGGCACATACCTCTGTGATGATGTTGCCGTGGGTCCTGTGGGGAACGTAATATACATTCTCATGAGGCAAATTTATAGGAAAGAGCCTCTCCCACACATGCAGGTAAATGTCTCAAGTGAAGATGACCGAAGTGACAACCATCCTCCCACAGAGAGAAACCTCAGAACCTTAAACATTAAGTCTGAGAGTCCTGGAATAACAAAGGGACCTGCTCTTCAGAAGTACTCTCATTTCTTTGCTGTTCTGGCATAGCACTCACAGCACGCTGGGCACATACTCACTGAATCTTCAACTGTTTAAAGAGGTTATTTGTTCCCTTTTACAGATGAGGAAAGAACTCTTTCCCAAAGAATAAGGAAAGTATACCCTCCAAGAAAATGAGAACCTGGGTGAGGAGAATTGTTGAATATGTCCTTTTTCTAGTATGCGTGCACATTTTATTTGTTTAATTTAATGTATTTATTTGTAAAGAAACCAGTGTGTATGTGGCTCACACTGGTGAATTACTGAAAGCCAGTCCTATAAGAAGAACATAGGTCTCACTGACTTAGGAATCTAGAGCCCCAGGTCCCCACCCCTTAATGCTTCTTTTAAAATTAATTAATTAATTTATTTTGGCTGTGCTGGGTCTTTGTTGCTGCGCAGGCTTTTCTCTAGTCTGAGGGTTACCCTCCAGTGGCGGTATATGGGCCCCTCATTGCAGTGACTTCTCTTGTGGAATACGGGCTCTAAGTGCGTGGTCTTCACGAGCTGGCCTATGTAGTTGCAGCTCCCGGGCTCTAGAGCACAGACTCAGCATTGTGGTCAATGGGCTTAATTGTTCCAAGGCATGTGGGATCTTCCCGGACCAGGGATCAAACCCATGTCTTCTGCACTGGCAGGCAGATTCTTTACCATTAATCCATCAGGGAAGCCCTGCCCTTGATGTTTTGCAACAAGGATGAGGAGCATCATATTAAAGTGTGTGTTTGTGTGTGTGTGGGGTGTGTGTGTATGTTTGGGTAGGGCATCACAGTGCTCTTGAAACCATCACCCTTGAAAGGGAAGAAGAGGAAGCAGGGCTGGACAAAGGGAGACGCTGAGTTATGCTGCAGACCCAACAAAGGGCTTTAACCAACCCCGCAGGTAGGTTCAGGTCCAAAATGGTTCTGCAGAGGTGCCCCAAGTCTGAGTCAAGGGTTGGTATTTTGTACCCCTTTGTTGATCAGTTATTGTATGTGGCCTACTTCTGGAAAGAGATTGGCTTAGCAAGGCAGTTTTTATCCTGACAGGCAATCCTCAAAAAGGGCTGGCAGCTAGGAGCTGTCTTTTGGTCACATTTCCAGCGCCATGGGCAAGTCCTTCATTCCAGAAGGAGACTCAGGGTGTGCATTGCAGCACCCACATAAGGAGCATTTTGAGACAGGGGTTTTTAAAATATATATTCATTTATTTGGTTGTGTCAGGTCTTAGTTATGGCAAGGGAGATGTTAATAGTACTATTTGTGTGTGTACGTGTTACACTAAACAGAAGTAGTGAAACTAAACATCCTTGTTCCTGATCTTAGAGGGAAAGCTTTCATCATTAAATATGATGTTGGGCTTCCCTGGTGGTCCAGTGGTTAAGAATCTGCCTTGCCATGCATGGGACATGGGTTCAGTCCCTGGTCTGGGAGGATCCCATATACTGCAGAACAGTTGAGTCTGTGCACCACAGGTACTGAACCCAAGCTCTAGAGCCGAAAAGCCTCAACAAGAGAAGCCACCACAAGGTGAAGCCCATGCATTGCAACTAGAGAAAGGCTGCTTGCAACAATGAAGACCCAGTGCAGCCAGAAATAATTAAAAGTAAATAAATCAATATGATGTTAGCTGTGAACTGTTTGTAAATGTTCTTGAGTTACATAGCTTTTGACTGAAAGAAACAAGACACTCTAACTAAATTGAAGAAACCATAACGGATGTCACTGTGTCACTGCAGTGTAAGTCATGAGTAAGGCTGGGCTCCAGTACAGTGTGGATGACATCCTCAAGAATTCAGGCTCTTTCCACTCCTTCAGTCCATTGCCTTTAGTTTCATCCTAAGGTGGATTTTCCTTAGAGTGGTAAGTTACCTGCCCAAGTCATCAGGGCTACAGCGCTTCCTTGTTGAGGCATACCTGGAGAGAGAGGTGGCGCAAAAGAGGTTTGGGGGGGTGTCCTGGGACCCATTAGGTATGAAGCATCAAGTTAAACATGCAGGAGGGCACAGATGGTACCTCAGTGAGCACAGAATAGTCCCCTGATCCTTTGGTATCACTTGTCATCTTCACAGCTGTGTAGACACAGAGCATCTTGTCTGGGACCTGGAATGTCGACTTTGGAACATGGCAGAAAACTTACTAGTGACACAGTTGCTGGATCTGTATTTATTTATGCTGACTAAGGGCTTTCCCCGGTCACTGGCAGGCGATTGGATATCATTCTTGGGAATCGGGTTAAGCTTTTCATTCTTGAATAAGTATTTTAAATTCAAGGATGTAGAGATGATGCTAATGGGGATTCTCTGTTCTTTAATCTTCCAACAGCTCACTCATTCACGGGTACACTTGACTGTGTGCAGGATCTAAAACCAGGAAATGCCAGATAGGGCTGCTTTATTCTCTAAGGGGAAAGGCCACTGCCAGAGCTGAGGGTCCTGAGGCCTGGACTGTGTCCCACCTTTGCTGGGTGATAGGCACCTACGACTTGCATCAGTCAGTGTCCTGCCACTGACAGAGGCCACACCAACAAAGGTCAGTGGAGGAAGGGGGTTTAATATAAGGCTGTTTAAAAAGGTGTGGGTAGGGTGAAGAAAACCAACAAGGGATGCTGACACCTTTCAGGGCTAGATCACCCCCATCCCAGGTCTAAAGAGATAGGAGGACAAAACTCAAAGAGAACAACTGAGAAGAGGAACTGAACGGTGTCTTTTAGTAGAGAAATGCAGCCAATCTGAAGCCCAGCAAGAAGAGAGCCAGGGGACTAAACACCCCAACGTTTCTCTTCTCCCTCCTCTATCTTGTGCTGCCGCCTTCCATTCTCCTAACCCAACTCGAAGACAGAGCACCAGGGATACTTGTGGATAAAGTTCATAAAGACTACCGAGCTAAAGCACAGAGTGGGACAGAAAGTGCATCTGGTAGAAAAGAATGGAAAATGTCCAGCACACCACCTTCCATTCATCACTGCACAATAGGTCTCTGCCCACGGAGAGGACTTTCTACCCACTGGGCAAAACGAAAGAAAGAAAAAAGTAATTACCAGTAGTACTTTCTTGAGAATGTCAGCCCAGGCTCCCACATATGGTCAAAGTGGATTTAAAACCTATTTTATTTTCTGCTTCTGCACCCACCTGGGTCTCTACACTGCTCATCGCATAGTGGTCCTCATGTAGGTTTCATGAAACAATTCTACTCTATTACTGGTGGTTACTAGTGTGTGGCAAATCATCATCACTGTCGTCCAGTCTATATGTCTAACTGTCCACTGTAAACTTCAGTTGAAAGTCTGTCCCAGGGGGGCTTTCAAATTAATCCAGCACAGACGTAGACATACTAAGAACATGTGATAAATGCATAGGCACCGTCATTGAATACATAAACAGTCGTTAAGGTATTTGCATTCAGTGGAGGCAAAAGAATGGGTTCACTTTTATCAAGGTAGTGAGTGATGAGGGTATCATGGGAGTTGACACCTGAACATTTTTCTCTATCTTTCAATCAGAGAAGAAGTAATCTTATCTCCACTTGAAGCAGTTGCAGGTGCTTGAAACCTCATAGAAGAAAGCGTCATGGACACAATGTAATTGCCCTTGACAAGCCCTGGCTTCTGGACTTCATATGAAACCAGAAAAGGTAAGAAATCTTTTTAACTTGCTGGAAAAAAAAAAGTCATAGACAGGACCTGTTTTCATTTAAAATTTTGCCAATTTTGTTCATCATGGATTTTTTTGCATTAATTTTGATTCGTTAGAATATTGCATTAGCATATTATTGATATTGATTGCTGAGTTTTGGGGCCACCTCTTCATTACTTCACTCTAACCCTGGCCCTGCTGGCACCTTGCTTTACGAAACTTTCTGCTGAAACTTCTTTGGAGAGCTCATCTATTACGTTGTGAATATAAATCAGTTTAAAAACTTTTCAGGAACATAGTTTACAAAAAAGGTATGACTCATTTTTTTTTCTTGATCATGCCACGTGGCACATGAGATCCTAGTTCCTCAACCAAGATCGAACCTGTGCCCCCTGCATTGGAAACATGAAGTCCTAAGCACTGGACCACCAGGGAACTCCCTGCTTGGTGTTTTAAAGCCCACGGTTGGAACCAAATGCCTCCAGTACCATAGGGTGGGTCTCAACTCCAGGGCTATCACTGTTTCTTCCCCAACTCCGAAACTTTGCCCAAGCCAATGGGCATTCTTTATTCTGAAGTGAAGTTTGTTTAACCCTGAGTGAGAATTAAATTCAAGTTATATGAAAACAAAACACTTTTGACTCCCTATTTGACTTTCATCCTGGCCCTTGGTATTTACTCAAAGTGCTTTTTTAACAAACTGGTCTGACAGAAACTGATACTGCAGGAAGCTGGAGATCAAAACAAACAACCATATTAAAAAAAAAAAGCACCTAGGTTTAGCCTTTGAAGAGCTGAACAGGCTCCTAGCAAGTAAAACTCAGTTCTTTGCACTAAATCCACCCCCCTCCAAATCTTATCACTGAAAGTCAAGCCCTGGCACTTAGTACCTGGGCTTTTCACTGCAACAGTCTTTCCTGCTTCAGGACCAAACACAAAGCTCCAAGGATGAGAGATTTCAACCTGCGTCCCTCCTCCTTGACGGCCTGACAAGGGGCTTCACACTATCAGGACGGAACAGAATGCTTGGCGGCCAGGACACTCCTCAGCTACTTGAGTGTTTGGGGCAGATGCACTGAATTTCTCAAGCAACAGGCCGGCAAACAGGCCAGCAGGAAAAAAAGACAGTAACATGATTGTACTTGTTCCTTCTTAAAAGCAAAATAAAAATAAAGCTCAGGTTCTGCTCAGAGATCCCCAAACTTCCCAGATACTCAGCTAAGTGTTCAACAATGTCAAGCCCAACTAGCCTTACCAATTTCCCCTTTCTGCCCATAGCTTTCAGACTGTTTGATATGCTGGTGGTGCCTGCAGGCCTGGGTACAGAGGACCCCACTAGACTATGTCTTAGTGTATTCCCACTGCATGCGCCTCCAAACTGCCAGCAGTCTCCCTCTGGCCTGAGTCTTTGGCCATTTTCATCCTACATCCCCCAGAGCCCAAGCTGATTTGAGATGATGCAGGGGAGACCTTTGTAACTCACCCCAGGCTGGGTCTGAAACACACCATCCAGACCCCAGGACTGGCCTGAAGGATCAAGCTGCCTGGGGTTGGGCAGTAAAGCTTGACAAGCACCAAATTGGCTCTTTCCCCAGAGGCAGAGCATGCTGCAGGCCTAGAAGCCAGGAGTTGAGTACCTTTCAAGAGGCTGACCAGTTGAATCAACAGCTTCAAAGGCGGGAGTGCAGGGGGCCTTTTCTGTACCTCCTCCAAGGCAGCCCCAGGCTTTATGTACTGGCCTTGTTACATACAAATCTGTTCAAATAGTAAAGTCGTAGGGAGTTCTTGCCAATGCAGGATCTTGGCCCTGTGCAAAGTTCTGCCCCCTCCTCATCTTAAATAATTCTGGAGGCCTACTGGGAGCTTCTCTTGGGTCCTTAAGATTAAGTCAGCTCAATTACAGTGTGTGCCCCTGGACTTTGATGCCAGGATCCTGCACTGTCCCCTGCACTACTGAAGTGCAGGGCAAAGCAGGGGGAGAGTACCTCCTCTTCCACTTTAAATTTTACTCTGTTTTTAGGGTATTTAAGACTGATGGAGTAAGCCAAAAAGTAGCCCCCCAAAGATATCCACATTAAATCTCTGGAATCTGTGAATGTTTTCTTATTGGGGGTAAAAAAGGTCTTTGAGGATGTGATTAAATTAAGAATTTTGAGAAGGGGTGTTCATCCTAGTGGGCCCTAACTGCAACCATATGGGGCTTCCTAAGTGGTGCTAGTGGTAAAGAATACACTTGCCAATGCAGTATACGCAGGAGACCCAGGTTCAGTTCCTGGGATGGGAAGATCCCCTGGAGGAGGGCATGGCAACCCACTCCAGTATTCTTGCCTGGAGAATCCCATGGACAGTGGAGCCTGGAGGGCTACAGTCCACAGAGTCACAAAAGAGTCAGACACAAGTGACTTAGCACTCATGCGTGCATCCTTATAAAATAAACACACAGAGGAGAAGAGATAGACATACAGAGGAGAGGGGTCATGAAGACAGATTTGGAATGAATAGGCCACAAGTCCAGAGATGCTAGGGCAGCCATCAGAAGAATGGAAGAGGCAGGAATGGATGGGCCCCCAAGGTCTTGGGTGGGAGTGCAGTCCTGCTGACATCTTGATTTCAGACTTCTGGCTTCCAGAACTATGACACAAGAAATTTGTCTTGTGTTCATCTACCCAGAAATGGTAGTTTTAGCAGCAGTCTCAGGAAGCATTATGACCAATAGTCTTGCTTGTATTTTGTCACTATCCCATAGAGCTTTTGATTTTCATTTAATTAGGTGAATGTTCTTTAGCTGAAAGCACTTTCAGCTGTTGCTCCCATTGCTCTCAGACATAGAAATCCTGGGCGAGACACCAAACTGAGTGGCAGTCATCAAACTGAACTTGACATCATGACTCTCTTCTGCACAAACTTGTTCTGTCTGCTTCCTTGTTCCTTTAGGAGGAGTCCTCTTCAAGGGGTTCCTCAGCCCTCATGCAGGCATGGAGATGTCGGATGGACCACCCCAACAACTGATATGGATGGCGTGTGAAGATCCTCATGATGATCAGAGACTGAACTCAAACTGGAAAAAACATGGATCCACAGGCTTACATACACACAATGTAGACAACTTGTCTGCCAGGGTTCCTAACAGATTCAAATGAACAGAGAGAGCAGGGCAAGCTTGTCTTTTTAGAGACCATAAGATGAAGTCCCATAATACACTGCCTCCCAATTGCTCTTCAGCTTCTTGAAACAGTCTTCTTTGTCTAAAACGTTCTCTTCAACAAGATCTGGAGACCTTGTGAAAATCTTTTTTCTATTGACAATTTGTATTGCAATATATTCTTCACCTGGAAAAGCAATTATCTCAGAATGCAGCAATTTTTAAATAATGGTACCTTGGGCTACCGTTTATGATGATGTAATTTCGGGTGCTGCAGAAAATTCCTAAATAAAAGACTGCATTTAAAACAACATGATAGGATCAATGGAACAGAATAGAGAGCCTAGAAATAAAACCACAAACCTATGGTCAATTAATCCTCAACAAAGGAAGTAAGAATATACAATAGAGAAAAGACAGTCTCTTCAGCAAGTGGTATTGGGAAAGCTGGACAGCCACACATAAATCAATGAAGTTAGAACCCTCCCTCACACCATTCACAAAGATAAACTCAAAGTGGTTTAAAGACTTAAATGTAAGACATGACACCACACAACTCCTAGAGGAGACCCTAAGCAAAACATTCTCTGACATAAATTGTATCAATGTTTTCTTAAGTCACTCTCCCAAGGCAAAAGAAATGAAAGCAAAAATAAACAAATGGGACCTAATCAAACTTATAAGCTTTTGCACAGCAAAGGAAACCATAAACGAAATGAAAAGACAATCCACAGAATGGGAAAAAAATACTGGCAACTTATGTGATTGACAAGGGCTTAATTTCCAAAATACACAAACAGCTGATACAGCTCAATACAAAAAAAACCCAAACAACCCAATCAAAACATGGGCAGAAAACCTAATAGACACTTCTTCAAAGAAGATATTCAGAGGACCAACAGGTACATGAAAAGATTGCTAATTATTAGAGAAATGCAAATCAAAACTACAGTGATGTATTACCTCACAGTCAGAGTGGCCATCATCAAAAACTCTACAAATAAAAAAATGCTAGAGAGGGTGTGGAGATAAAGCAATCCTCAAATAGCATTGAGGGAATGTAAGTTGGTGCAGCCTCTATGGAGAACAGAATGGAGGTTCTTTAAAAAACTAAAAATAGAGTTGCCATATGGTCAAGCAATCTTACTCTTGGGCATATACCAAGGAAAAATGAAAACTCTAATTTGAAAAGATACATGCACCCCAGTGTTCACACTAGCACTATTTACAGTAGCCAAGATACAGAAACAACTGAAGTCTCCACTGTCAGATGAACGGATAAAGAAAGTGTGGGGGACTCCCCTGATGGTTCAGTGGCTAAGATTTCATGCTTTTGCTGCAGGTTCAATCCCTGGTCAAGGAACCAAGATCTCACATGCTATGCGGTCAAAAAAAAAAAAAAAAAGAATAAAAAGGAAAATACAATATATCAACTAAAAAATCATATGGGAAAAGTAACAGATTTTTAAAAAAACATGGTGTATATTGCATATTGCCTACATACACACGCACACACATGCACACACACAAAACAGAATATTATTCAGCCATCAAAAAGAATGAGATAATGCCATCTGTAGCAACATGAATGGATCTGGAGATTATCATGCTAGGTGAAATAAGTTAGAGAAAGACAAGTATTGTATGATATTACTTAAAGCTAAAAAATGATGCAAATGAATTTATTTACAAAACAGAAACAGACTCACAGACATAGAAAACAAATTTATAGTTACCAAAATGGAAAGTGGTGGTGGAGATTTTAAGAGCTTGGGATTAACATATACACACAATATTTAAAATAGATAAACAGCAGGGTCTTACTGTATAACACAGGGAACAATATTCAATGCCTAGTAATAACCTATAATGGAAAAAAAATCTGAAAAAGAATATTTATATATAAAGAATATACACATCACTGCATACCTGAAACCAGCACATCATTGTACATCAACTATACTTCAACTATACTTCAACAAATTAAAACAACATAATTTTTTGTTTTGTTTTGTTTTGACTGTGCCATGAACCTGCTGGATTCTTAGTTTTCCAACCAAGGATTGAGCCTGGGCCCAGCAGTGAAAGCACTGAGTCCTAACCACTGGACCACCAGGGAATTCCCAAAGCAATATGATTATGTTGAGCACCAAGCCAGTGTAAATTTACTCTTAATAATAATAATAATAATAATAATAAACTGTCAGAAAAAGTTGTCTTTGAATAGGTGATATAGTCAAGTGAAAAAGTATAAAAGAGTGTAAACATAAAAATTTCTTCTTGTTTCTGTCCTCTAATTGCCCAGTCTCTCTCCTTACTATACTGCTAGCTTGTTCATAGGAAACAGAGGGGTAGTTTGTTTCTTATTATACTTCCAGAGATGTTTTCTGCACAAATGGCAGCATTCTACAAACACTTAAAAAAACTCTTTAATTGAATTTATTTTATTTCAACTTAATTTATCCTTTGACATAAAGAATTGTGCACACCTCAGTTTTCATACACTGGACATATTTATGTTACCAGAACTGAGTTCAAGAACATCACCATCTGAATCTCACGGCCCCCTCAATGTCCTTTCCAATCACTGTATCCTTCAAGATTCCACTGTTTTGATTTTTAACTGTATAGTTTTGCTATCTTCATACTTTATACAAATAAGGCAACCTTGGCTTTTAACAACACAGGTTACTTTTGCAATCTGTATACCTCATATAAATCAAATTATTCAATATGAATAATTGTGCCTAGATTCTTTCAACATTATGTTTGTGAGATTCTTCCATATCGACAAATATAGTTATAATTTAGTCATTCTCACTGATGTTTAATTGATATTCTGTTGTTACACACAGTGTTTACTTGCTTTTGTTTTGTTTACAGTATATCTCTGAGAAATTTTTGTATCCATATAGTGAGTGCCCTTATTCTTTCTTTGTGTATTAGTAACTAACAACTTGCTTTTTACTTGTCCCCTAATGTAGACATTTAGCAATAATTCATATTTAAGATTAATACATATGGTGAAATACAATGGTGAAAAATTAGCCTTGCAATACAGGGGACACAACTTTGATCCCTGGTCTGGGAACGAGGATCCCGCATGCCAAGGAGCAACTAAACCCTGATATCACAACTACTGAGCCTGCATGCTGTGGAGATCCTGCATAATACAGTGAAGATCCCATGTGCTGCAAATAAATAAATAAAATAAAAAGAAATAGTATCAAACCAAGAAGTTTCTATAAAAAAGTAATACTTGCTTCTAGTAAAACAATGACTAATTTCATAAGACTCTGAGTATATTAGAGAAATAATTTCTAAAGAAAAAATATGTTTTTAAAAATTTTATTTTAAAAAATATATTGACTTATAATAATAAATGTATTTGTTTTATAGAGAAACCAGATTTAGCAAATGCCCCATAGGTGGAGGCTGTGAGGGCAGAGAAGCAGAGTGAATGACCCATATGATAGGGGGACAAGTGGGTGGAAGAGGTGGTGTAGAGCCTGAAAAACAAGTTAGTCCTCCTGATCCCACGACTGAACCATTATCCGGGACCAATTCCAAAGCCATTTGCTCTGCCAGCCAAGTCTAATGGTTTTCAAGTTCTGTCATTGAAAAACTAGGAATAGAGAAATTCATTTACGCTAACTCCAGCTAATGAATAAAAGTCAGAATTCTTCTTCTGTAGTTAGGTCATAAATATTTCAGCAAGAATATGAAGTGTAATTGTCCCAGGTAATGCTGATAACATATTTTAATCCTTTGATGTCTGTGTGGGAAACAACTGGATAATTTAATAACGAGCTTATGCTTTAACTGCAAAGAATTATCGTGTAATAAAATGTTCATTTCTGAATTAGGTTGTCAGTTGCTCTCAAAGTACTTGCTCTTCAAATTAATTGACAATGAATGTGTTTTTAAAAACATTTTTAGGTCACACATTCATAGCTTGATTAAAATTAACTTTTATACATAAAAATAAGCCCTAGTTCAAAGAGTCTTTCTCTTTCCAATCCTTAGAAATATGGTTTGTGGGGCTTCCCTGGTGGTACAGTGGATGAGAAATCGCCTGCCGATCCAGAGGACATGGGTTTGATCCCTGGTGCAGGAAGATGCCACATACCCTGAAGCAGCTAAGCCCGAGCAGCGAAACTACTGAGGCTTGCACACCTGGAGCCTGTGCTCAGCAACAGAAGGAGCCCGCGTGCCACAAGGGAGAGTAGCCCTGCTCGTTTCAACTGGAGAAAACAGCAACGAAGACCCAGTGCAACCAAAAATAAATAAAATAAATTATGAAAAAAGAAAAATTGTTTGCAATTTAATTCATTTTATCAAATAAAAATGAATTTGGGAAATACACTTTCACTCTCCCTTTGATAGAACATAGCAACCTGGAGAGAAAACTCTTCCATTCCTGTCTCCTTCCTACTCATAATCCTCACATTTGCTTGGAGCAAGTGATGATGATGTAGCCAAAAGGTTGAGACCCAGGCTTCTGACTCTAAGAGAATTCCTGGGTTTCAATAAACCCTTAATTCTACTCTCCAAATATGTGAGTCAAATTATCCTGGCCCTGTCAGATTCAGGGCTCCAGGGCCCCTGTTTGGAAAGTTGGCCTGTGAGTTCTTTCTGCACTTAGCTAAACTCAGTGGATCTCCACAAGTAACTGAAACCCAGTTAGCTGATATGTTAGCTCCATAAAGAGGCTATAATAAAATTCTATGTAAAAGCAACAATCGAATTCTTACCATCATTCAGACTATTTCTAATTCTGAGATACTGAGTCTCCTGTTTATTGTAGCTGCCAACTCTTTCTATGAGTGCTGAAAATCACATGAATGTGATGTGAGGTTTTGGTTGTAAACTCATCTTCAGGCAAAAATTGTTTTTACTGTGAATTTCTCATGAGCCCTGGATAATGGAAATGTCTTTACTGAGCAATTTCCTATTTGATTTGGCCAGACCTCAGAGCGTTTCAATGGTCCTGACCAGTTTTTATACTAATTTATTACCCTATATGCCTAGAGTTCCTGCAGTACATAGGAGGTATAAAGCCCAGGTCTTGGACTTTGATTTCTCACAAAAATATATATATCTAACACTCAGAGTCATAGACAGAAGATAAGTTGCCACATCTGCTTTCCCAGACCAGTGGGAAGAATTTTCTAGGGCATGATTTATGGAGAGAGCTGTTCTTTAACATTCCAAGGTTTATTCAGAGACTAAAATCCAGTTCCCCTACTCTACATGGAGAAAAGTCATCACATTTTCTGTCCGCAACCTAGTTTCTAGAGTTTATAACTGAGCCTGAAATCCATCCAAGTTTTGGATAAAAAGTAATAAGAAACAGTCAACTCAAAAGGAATATTTAAAAGGGCTTTATTTTGCTTTTAAATGTTAATTTTGAAGTGATATGTGAATTTGGGTTTGTTGGAGAGGCTGTTTCTCACTCTGTCTCCCTATAAATAACAACATGAGGTTATCTGTTACATATCATTTAAACATTCATGTTAAACATACATATTTAACATTCACATAGACAGTTCAGTTCAGTTCACATAGACAAGACCAGGGCAAATCTAGGGCAATTTAGGGCATAATCATGATGTTCATAAATTGAGGGGCTCCTGAGCTTTGTTCAGGCAGAGATCAAGAAGCAGGGCACTGTGCTGAGGGAGAAAAAATTGGCTTTAGTGCCAGGAAAGTCTACGTTCCTATCTCCAGTGCTTACTTGCTGTATGACTTTGGGAACATCACTTGATTTTTCTGAGCCTGTAACTTTTCTACAAAATGAGGCTGATGGTGATCACCTTTCAGTGTTGCTGAAAGTATGAAATTAAATTGGGTAAAGTACAAAAAAAGGGCGCTATATTCTGCACACAATTAACTTATGTAAATTCAACAACACTTGCCTTTTTCTCCTTTGCCCTCTTTTATGTAAACATCCTGAAATACCCTTCTTATCTGTAACTTTTAACACATATGCAAGGCGTATGTTTCACATTGATACATGCATATTACTGTAAGAGAGTATATACCTGACTATATGTACGCAGTATTTTCTGAGTGATAAGAAATTTTCAAGATTCACTTTGACCTGATGCAAATTTTACCCAACATGCCTGCTGGATATGTCAGATTGGCTTTCGGTCTGAAGTTTCTTAGTCTTAACCAGACTGATCCATGCTGAAAAGTTCATGAAATGAAAAGTTCATGAAATGAAAAGTTCATGCATGAAAAGTTCAGATCACCCAAGGTTTTTTTTTTTTTTTTTAACTATTATTATTTATTTTGGCTGTGTTTGAGTCTTTGTTGCAGCACATGGGCTTAGTTGCAATGTGTGGGATCTTAGTTTCTCAATCAGGGGTCGAACGCAGGACCCTTGTATTTGGAGCATAAAGGCTTATCCACTGGACCATCAGGGAAGTCCCCAGATCACCTAGGTTCTTCTCACTGAGTTCCAGGTCCAAGCCCAGCCAGCAATGAAGGCAAACCAGTTACTCCTGGGAGTAAAGCACCAATGTAACTACCAAACCTCAGTTGCTAAATGGGGATGGACTTGCTTAGGTGTGTCTAAATGGTCAAGAGCAGCTGGTCTGCAGCTGAGGGGACTGAGGAACACAGGAGTGGACTTGAACTTGAGAGGATGCTTGGCCCAGTGCCAGGGCATAGCATGGGCTCAAAACATGTGGACTGAGGTAATGACTGAGGTTGGAAAGACAAAAGAAACACACAGTGAATACTGCTTCTTACTATGTAAGAATGTGTCATCAAATACCACACTATGAGACACAGTCACATTTATTAGGAGATTGTACTAGTTAGGATAAGGACTCTGCCACTGCAACCAGGACTTCCACAAATCTGGCTGAAAGAGGATAGAAGGTTATTTCTCTCTGATACAACAACCATTTTGTCTACACTACCAAGACAGCAGTAGTCTGTGAGGTCATTCAGAACCAACGCTTCTTCCACCACTGCTTAAGACTACGGTCCCCAAGTTGTCCCAAAGAGCCTCAGTGAGCTCAGAGGATGCTTCAACATTTTGAGGAAAACACGGTCATCCCCAGCATGTAATGTACACCACATAAACCACTAGCTCGAGATTCACAATTTCAGTATCAGGTAGCACTCTTTCCTTCTGATAACATGAGATAACGCTGAATCTAGGTTTTTGGTGGTTGCTATAATAAAAAACAGGAACTCTGAGAAAATCAGTGTGGAACAGATGGGGTCGTGGTGTCCAATCTGATTCCAAGGTTTGAAGAGTTGTGTAGGTGTACATAGGTGTACCTAGGACCTGTAGGTGTACATAGTCTATCACCACATGATTGCAGTTGTTAAAGTAAAATATTTGTCTTTCAATGTATGCATATTACTTCTTACAAATGTCAACTAAATGTTGGGAGACAATTTGCCATGAATCTCTCATGGTTTTGCATACATTGTAAGCAGAGGCAGTGATTGCCTTTGATCCAGACTATCTTTTCAAGGATGCTTGTATAACTAATAGGCTTGTAAGACAGAGAAAGTTACTCTTTCTGGAACAAAGAGTGGGCCTGCTTACTGTCTAGTATAGTAGAAATAACATCTCCCTTTAGGGCAAAGATCAGGCAGGCTTAATACCCATTATAAAAGATTGAAGTTGCCAAAGCTTGGTAACCTAAGATTCAGGTTACCTCTCCTGTGACACAACCTGCTGCCTGTGCAGGAGTCTCACTGCCCTTTGCACATAGCCCCATAGGAACTGGGGCTCGGGAAATCAGAGCCAGGGGTGACGTGCTGACTATTGCTGCCACATTCCTTGGTCTCTGACCCAAGCGTCTCACATCTTCTGCCATCGTCCATGAAAGCGTGGCTGGCTAACTTGTTAGTTTACAAATAGGATAAAATCTCAGACCCTTGATAGCTCTTGACACTAAGTGGCCAGCCCACAAGTACTTATTCGGTTGTTTGGACAAAACGACTAAACAAAACAGAACTATTAGCTCTTTCTTTTGGCCCGGGGCACCATAACAAAATTACTGAGACACTAAGAGTGCTATGAACTGGAAAGTCTGGGAACTTTGGGCACAGGGCATTGTTCTCATCCACATGTGTAAAGGTGAGACCTGTCACTTTCCAGCTGGCAGGGAGGGGATAGAAGAAAGTCTAAGGAAGCAATTTTTTTTAAAAAGTGAACCAGGCATGAGTTATACACATCTCTCCAGCTCCTGTTCCATTGGTGAACCTAGCCATAAGGCCAGCTGCAATGGAGGCTGGGAAGTGGAATCTCTATACAGGTGTTCTTATGGTTGGTCTAAAATCTATGTCTATGGAAGAGGTGGGGCGGGGGGATGGATTTTTGGCAGACAACTAGCATTCCTTGCTACAGAGATATTTCCCTATGGTTATGGTTGTTAGAAATAGTCATGCAGGATGAGATTGAGATGTGCAAACAATCTTTTAATATCTTCACTGTGAGCTGGCTCTATATGGCTTTTATCTGAGAGGCATTTGCCTTGATTATCTCTGCAGATTTCTTCCTTCCTTCCTTCCTTTCAGGACCTCACTAATGAGAATCTTTTCATTGGCAGACTCTGAGACGCTCTGCTTCTTGTCCTAGGTAGAAGGTCCTAGAATTGGCAACATGTAGTACCTGGTATACAGGAAATACTCAATAAATGTGAGGGTCTTGATGAATTACCAGACTTCTCTTTAGCTCAGACGGTAAAGAATCTGCCTACAAGGCAGGAGACCTGGGTTCAATCCCTGGGTTGGGAAGATCCTCTGGAGAAGGAAATGGCAACCCACTCCAGTATTCTTGCCTGGAGAATCCCATGGACAGAGGAGCCTGGCAGGCTACAGTTCATGGGGTTGCAAAGAGTTTTACATGACTGAACAACTAACACTACACTACTACTATGGCTGGGCTTGGAGCTCTTGGTGAAGGAGGAGCAGTGAGTGGCGAAGTGACACTCGCATTTACCTCATGGTGGAGGAGCCACATTTTGCACTGATTAGGCAGGGCAGACAGAGAAGGCGATGGCACCCCACTCCAGTATTCTTGCCTGGAAAATCCCATGGACGGAGCCTCGTAGGCTGAAGTGCATGGGGTCGAGAAGAGCCGGACATGACTGAGCAAATTCACTTTCACGTTTCACTTTCATGCATTGGAGAAGGAAATGGCAAACCACTCCAGTGTTCTTGCTTGGAGAATCCCAGGGACAGGAAAGCCTGGTGGGCTGCCGTCTATGGGGTCGCACAGAATCAGACACGACTGAAGCGACTTAGCAGCAGTAGCAGCAGCAGGCAGGGTAGATGCAGGCTTTGAAGCGTACACAATTTGGGGGCCCTCTTTAAAAAAAAGAATATAAAATTAAGTATGTATCAAGAACACAAAATAAATATCTATTTAGAATGAGGAAAGCAATCCAAGAAATGTTCAAATGTAAAGAACCTGGCAAACAATACAAACATCAAATTGAAAAGAGCAAAATATTATTTTTATTCATTAACCACCTGAAGTGCCTTTATAATATTTTGGGATCATTTTTATATCTCAGTAATTCTAAAAAATACACAAAATTAATCTGAAATTAAGGTATGCATGTGTGCTCAGTCACTCAGTCATGTTCAACTATTTGCAACTATTTGCAACCCCATGAACTGTAGCCCACCAGGCTCCACTGTCCACAGAGTTTTCCAGGCAAGAATGCTGAAGTGGGTTGCCACTTCCTACTCCAGAGGATCTTCCTGACCCAGGGATCAAACTTGCATCTCCTGCACAGGCAGGTGGATTCTTTACCACTTCACCACTTAGGAAGCCCAAATTAGGATACACAGAAGAGCAATTTAAAATTGCTTCTTGTACTGATCTCCATAAATAAATAATCAAATTATTTTTGTATTATTTACATTGACTTAGTAAGGGACTTTTAATACAGCAGTGCTTGTTTCTTCAGGACATTTTGCTGCGTCTGTGGCAATGTTCTGTTTGTTTTCATCAACCGAGAGATCTTGTCAGCACAAGAAGCATCAGATAGTCTAAGAGATGATCAGATCTGATGCATTACGCGTGAGTCTTTATATACAGATGTACTTGCCATTGATAATACTGCTGCAGGTATATGCCCTATAAACTGAGGAGTTGTACTCAATTCCATTTTATGAGATTCCTATCAAGAATAAAAAATATATGATTCATTAATAATTGTGCATACTGCATCATCAAGTATATTTCTGAAGCAGCAAACTTTTAAGTAGATTTCAATGAGAACTGAGCCTTCCACTTAAAACTGTACACATCTGATGATTGGAAGAACTTTCCAATGAAATTTTTGGTCCCCTATTTTCTAAATCTTATTTCTCCTCCATTACATCTACTTCTGGTGTGAGGTACCTTGAGACGTATTCATACCACTATTTTGCCTTTGGCTCTGCATTAAAAAAAAAAATCTTTTGGCTATGCCACATGAAATGTGGGACCTTATTCCCCAACTAGGGATCGAACCCTCACCCTGTTCATTGGAACTGCAAAGTTTTAACCACTGGACCTCCAGGGAAGTCCCTGTACTTTTATGTTACAGGCCAGATAATTTATCATGGTAGGATCAGTATTCCTAGAAGTCATTTCTACACCAGGAGGCTTGGTAAGAACATCACCAAACATGGAAGTGACTACAAATCACAGAAATACATGCCAGTCAATCCCAACTTCATGTATTCTCATCAAAACTTCTCTTTAGCCAGATACCAAAAATGGCTACTGTCACTCAGAATTATCCAGTAGGAAAAGATTGATTGTGAGAAAGTCAGAGAGGAAAGACATAGTGGTCTTAAACCACTGCTGTTAAAATATCCTATTTTCTAAACTTTACAAAGACATGAGACTATTGGAATACACTGTTAGGGCTGCTCAGTGGGTTTTGGATGGGCATGTACCAGTGAAACTTAACCTCCATGAGCTTCTCCTGGCTAGAGGTTATGAGTGACCATTAAGTGCTCCATGTTAAAAATGCAATATCTTCAAAACCCAACTATCATTTTGAATCACTTTATTAATGTAATTTACAGAACTTTAATATTCATCACTATATTTGATCCTCAGAGCAGCCTTCAGGTTGCCAAAACCAATATCAAGTCTGTGGAAAGTAAAGCGTTTTGCTCCAGGCAAGTAAAATCTCTTGGACTCAATACAGAGGTCTTTCAACTTCAGAATTCATGCTTTTTCTGTTATGCGTGCGTGTTCGCAGTCACTCAGTCATGTCCAATTCTTTGTGACCCCATGGACTGTAAGCCTGCCAGGTTCCTCTGTCCATGGGATTTCCCAGGCAAGAATACTGGAGTGGGTTGCCATTTTCTCCTCTAAGGGATCTTCCTGACCCAGGGATCCAATCTGCATCTCCTGCACCTCCTTTCTACTGTGTCATTCTAGAAAGAACTTAGGCAAGACATGTTTGCATGACATACATTAACTGCTCAATAAATATTCATGGAACAAATGAAAGAAAATAAAGAAGTCAAGCAAGAGCCAGGAATCCTTGGAGCAACCGAAGAAAGACAATCTTTGGTAGGAAGGAAACTGGGCCAGGATCCCACCTTTCCAGCTGGGACTGATAAATTTCCTACATCTCTTCCAGATGTCAACCTGTTTTCCACGGCCCGCGGTCCAGGCCAGTGTTATAGGGAACAAAACACACATGATTACTCCGTAAAGGGCTCTGGGTCCACATGCTCTCAGAAAGCAGTTTCTATTTTTCTGGGTTACAGGTGGGGGAGAGGGTTGGGTTTTCCTCTGTGGGTGGGGGTGGGTAGGGGTGGGGTAAGGGGGAGCAGATGGGTGAGCTTTTAATTAGGGTTAATTATAGTTTTAGCAAATAAGGAAAATGTGCCCAGATAGATTTTTGATGAATGTGTCATTCACCAGTCCAATTCCTGATTGCTTAACTTTCGCTGTTAATCGAGAGGAGGCAAGAAAGGAAATCGACACTTTGAATTTCAAGAGCAGCTGGCTTGATCTCTGTTCCAGATGTAGTGAGCCTGGTGATCCCTCCTCTGTGCTTCTCTTCTGCTTTGTCAGACCTCAGACAGGAGGAGGCTTTTAATGCTGAATTCTAACACCTCCAAAGCAGACAAAAGAATGAAAACTTATGGAAGTTGATTTACACCAACTTTGTTGATGTTCAACATGGTCCAGACCTTTCAGGAATCTCGTGGGTCTCGAGAGTCCAGTTCCTACCCTTTAGCAGGAAGACAGAGAAGGGTTAATTTAAAACTTGGACCTAGTAATTCGGAGAGTTGAATCGCCAGGAGAGGGAGGTCTCAGCCAAGGAGGTGAGGTCTGTCCAGAACTATTTCCATCTACGTTTAAGCTTTCAAAGGCTTCCTTACTCCCAGTGGAATAAAAAACAGACTCCTTAACATAGCCCACAGGACTTAATGTCCTAGCCTTGTATCTTTCCTCTACTCCCCGTCTTCAAGCCACACTGATGTCCCTTCTGGTCCTCACACATGTCATTCCTTTTCTGTATTGTAGCTTTTGCATATGTTGTTCCTCTGGCTTTTCACAGATTTGGCTTTTTATTATGCTTCCAGTGTCAGCTTAGAGTCACTCTCAGTGTGGCCTTTTCAAACCACCTCATCTAAAGTAGCAGCATAGCTGCCCCCTCCTGCCAACCCTACACTGTTTCTCCCCTGCCCGGTGCTTCTTAATCTATAATGTTCTTTTTTTTTTTTCTTGGCCATGTCATCTGGCTTGTGAGATCCCAGTTCCCTGACCAGGGATTGGACCCGAGGCCCAAGCAGTGAAAGTGCTGAGAAAGCACCGAGTTCCAACCATTAGACCGCTAGGGAATTCTCTATAATGGTCTTGTTTATTTAGTTGTTTCCTTACTTATCTTCTGCTTCCTCCACTAGACTGTAAGCTCCATGGGGGCAGGGGACTTATTTCTCTCACTCACCAGCAAATCTCAGGGGCCAACACAGTGTCCAGTCCATGGGTGGTAGCCAGTATATATTAGTTGACCAAAGATTGAAAGAATTGTTTCCCTTTAGGGCACTACTTGTTCTGTTGGTGGAAGGTTCATCTTAGCTCTCAGAGTGGTTTTTGAACTCTCAACACATTTGGTTGCCTTCCTGCCCTGGGCTAAGGCTTTCATCCACCTGAGGACCAAATGGAGTCTTGGCCTGGGTCTCTCTGAGGTCTCTCCCTGGTACACTCAGTGCTCTAAGGTAGCAGATGTTTTCACAGTGAGTGAAATAACCTGTTTCCCAAGGGTGTGTCCTCTCTCAGGCGGATGGGATGTGCCCTTCAAGCTTGCCAGGGCATGCTCCTCCAGCAATGCAGGCACTGTTCAAGCTCAACTGAACTCCATTAGCAAGGAAGTGGGGAGCATCCATGGGAGATGATGAGCAACCTTAGAAGATGCACGTGGAAAAGCAAATGTCTTGCCTTGGGAGCCAGTCTAGGGCTGGAGGGTCCACTTTGAATGGAATCCCAATAGTTAGGAGCCAAGAGAGTGGGGGAAAAAATAGGAAAATTCCCACTGACACATTTTCCACTGGAGCCGTTCCATTTGTGTTTGCTTCTCAGGGCCTTGCTATGAGGACCTTGATTGCGTCAACCGTCAAGAACATTCAGTTCAGGTAGAAAAGGGAGAGGAGAGTGGAATGAAGATAGCAAAGCCATGGGCAAGTGAGAAGCACGGCTATGGAAGCACTTCCTGACTCTGGAGGGGGATGATCTCTGGAGTCTCCCTGGGGTCTCCTTTGGGTCTCTGGTCCCCAGGTTGTTGTTCAGTTGCTCAATCGTGTCTGACTCTTTGTGACCACATGGACTGCAGCACACCAGGCTTCCTGATCCTTCACTACCTCCTGGAGTTTGCTCAAACTCTTGTGCATTGAGTCAGTGATGCCATTCAACCATTTCATTCTCTGTCATCTCCTTCTCCTCTTGCCCTCTATCTTTTCCAGCATCAGGTGGCCAAAGTACCAGAGCTTCAGCTTCAGCATCAGTCCTTCCAATGAATATTAAGAGTCGATTTCCTTTAGGATTGACTAGTTTGATCTCCTTGCTGTCCAAAGAACTCTGAAGAGTCTTCTCCAACACCACGGTTTTAAAGCATCAATTCTTTGCTCTCAGCTTCCTTTATGGTCCAACTCTCACATTCATACACAACTACTGGAAAAACCATAGCTTTGACTATATGGAGCTTTGTTGGTAAAATGATATCTCTGCTTTTTAATAAGCTGTCTAGGCTTGTCATAGCTTTTCTTCCAAGGAGCAAATGTCTTTTAATTTTGTGGCTGTGGTCACCATCTGTAGTGATTTTGGAGCCCAAGAAAATAAAACCTATCACTGTTTCCACTTTTTCCCCACTCTGGGAGAAGGGAGTGTATCACAGCAAGGAGGGTTGTGGCCTGATGCCCAGCAGCCTCTCTTCTGCTACTCCCAGCTGTGCTCCCTGCTTTGTCTAGTGACCTTGGACAAGTCACTTCACCTTGAAACTCAGGTTCTTCTATTAAATGAGAAATCGAACTTTAAAAAAATTAAAGTATAGTTGATTTATAATGTTATAGAGTTTTAAGTGATTCAACATAGTGATTTTTAAAGATTATACTCCATTTATAGTTGTTATAAAATCTTGGCTGTATTTCCTGTGTTGTATCCTTGTATCTTATTTTATACATCACAGCTTATTCCTCTTAATTCCATACCTCAACCTTGACCCTTCCTGCTTCTCTCTCCCCACTAGTAACCACTAGTTTCTTCTCTATATGTGTGAGTCTGTTTCTTTTTTGTGATATTCACTAGTTTCTTTTTTTTTTTTTTTAGGCTCCACATATAAGTGATTACATACAGTATTTATCTTTCTCTGTCTGACCTATGAGAAATTTAACATTTTTAAAAAGAAAATTTTTTGGCCTCTCTGCGAAGCTCGTGGAATCCTAGTTCCTTGACCAGGTATGGAACCCATGCCCCCTGCATTGGCAGCACCAAATCTTAACCACTGGACCACTAGGAAAGTCTCAAAAATTGAACTTTAAAAAAAATGTGATAAGATATACATAACATGAAATGTACCACTTTAACCATTTTTAAGTGTATATAGTTCAGTGGCATTAAATATAGTCATGTTATTGTGCAAACATCATTGCCATACATCTCTAGAAAATTTTCATCTTCCCAATTGAAATTCATACCAGTTAGACAGTAGGTCATTCCTCCTTCTCCTTATCCCCTGATACTCACCATTCTACTTTCTGTCTTTATGAAAGAAAAAGTGAAAGTGAAAGTCACTCAGTCATGTCTGACTCTTTGCAACCCATGGGCTATACAGTCCATAGAATTCTCCAGGCCAGAATACTGGAGTGGAGAAGATGTAGAAGAAGAAGAAGCTGTTCCCTTCTCCAGGGGATCTTCCCAACCCAGGGATCGAACCCAGGTCTCCCACGTTGCAGGCTGATTCTTTACCAGCTGAGCCCCTAGGGAATTCTGTCTTATTTGCCTATTCTAGGTACCTCATATAAGTGGAATCATGCAGTATTTGTTCCTTTGTGACTGACATTTCACTCAGCATAGTATCTTCAAGGTTCATCTATATTCAAGGGTCACATGTTGCAGCATGTGTTAGAATTTTCTTTTAAGTCTAAATAATATTCTGCTGCATGTATAGACCATGTTTTGCTTATCCATTCATCCATTGATTGGGTTGCTTCTGCTTTTTGGATATTTCTAATAATACTGCTGTGAACATGGATGTACAAGTATTTGTTTGCATCCTTTCTTTCACTTCTTTTGGCTAAGTACTCAGAAGTGGAATTGCTCAGTCGTATGATAATTCTATGTTTAATTTTTTGAGGAACCACCAAACTGTTTTCCAAAGTGGCTGCACCATTTTACATTCCCATTAGTGATGCACAAGAATGCCAGCAAAAAATTGAACTTTTATTAGACAGAGAATCCATTTTTCCATGGAAATATTCCAGGATGTTCTATATGCAAAAGACATTAGAGTGGCATGCTCCAGAAGCACTGGGAGTGAGGAGCCCAATAGCCCCAAAAGCATCTCTGTAGAATGAAATGAAAACTAAACAAAACGTTCTCTGAGGCTCCTTCACTTGTCAAGCATCAGTTAGTCTACATTCATGTGACACATTGAGCAGCCAATAAGCATAAGGCATATTTGATTTACTTATACATTATCTGTTCCACAGGTGGCTCAGTGGGTTAAGAATCCACCTGCAGTGAAGGAGAAGCAGGAGACTATGGGTTTGATCCCTGGGTTGGAAAGATCCCCTGGAGGAGGGCATGGAAACTCACTCCAGTATTCTTGTTTGGGGAATCCCACGGCCAGAAGAGCCTGGTGGCCTACAGTCCATAGGGTTTGCAAAGAATCGGACATAACTGAGCACACACGCATGTACCTGTTCCACAAAAGAGTTGAGGAGATTTTCAAAAGCCCATATAATAGAAAGGAATAAAATACATAGCCAAGAGTATCAGGGCAGAGAAAGGTGGGAGTGATACTTTTAGGATTTATGTGTAGACACTGCCTCTGCCCACCAGCTCTTTCAGTCTGAGCATTGTAGGTGAAGGATATCAGAGAAATCCAGAAGGACATTGCTCAATGAACATGTGGAATCTCCAGAGCAGAAGGATGAGAAGATTGTTTATATTATACATTCTTTCACCCAAAGCCACATTGCAAGACACAAAGAATAAAGAAAGAACCTATTTTGAGCAGAACAAAAGCCTATTGAGGAAGCAGAGGTAGTGTTTCCAGGAATGAACGTAAGTCATAAACCCAAGTTTTACATCCCAGCTCCACTATCTGTTAAGCCAGAGCAGAATACTGAACCTCTTTAAGCCTCCATTTTTGGGCTATAAATGAGGATGATGCTAGGGACTGTTGTGAGGATGAAGTGAGACAATGCAAGTTCAGGGCCTGGAAGAGCAGGCTATCAATACATGGTTGCTACTTTTCTGGGAATTATACTTTGGAGGTTCCATACCATGACTTTCTTGTTCATCCTTCTGTCTCCAGCACTTAGCAGAGTGCTGCTAATGGTAGGTATGAATGGGTATTTGTAGATTTGAATTGACATAAATCCTTTCCTATTTGTCATGCCTTGTGCCATACTCCCTCTGACACTGATGGGTGACAAGGTTGCAAAACATGAGGTCAGGCTAGTTAAAGGCGTTGCTCATGAGGTAACACCCAGAGACTAGATGCTCATGGAGTTTTATGAAATTCAAGCTATGAAACGTACGTGACCCAGGTCAAGGGCCTCTACTGTGCTTTCCATCATGCCCGCCCTCTTCAAAGGAATGCATCTGGTTTGTTCCAGTGAAAAATGTAAAATAATAAATTGGACAATAAACCAGGACAGGAGAGAGATCAGCCCTGAAAAGTTCATTTCAATGCAGCTACTGTTTATTGAATGTTTAACATTTATGAGTCTTTGCTGGGCAAAGAGTTGGGTGTTTGAAAGTTAACAAGTTAGCAAGAAAACATCTCTTCTCTTGAAGCACGTACTTTCTAATAAATGGGTAGTGTATACCTATGCTAGTATGAGAAACATGCCATAAACAGGATCCAATGAATGATATGGGAAACGAAAGAAGGCAGACATTACATTCAGTTGTAATTATCTGGTTATGCTTCTCAAGGGAGGTAACTTTTCAGATGGTCTTTGGATTTAGTACCATGAGGCAGGGGAGGAAAGTCGATTAGAGACAGGTAATGAGAGAAGCAGAACGGTGTAGATGCTTGGCGATCAGTGAGTCATCTATTTTAGGTGGACTGTAGAGTACGCATAGAAGAATATGTCTAGAAAGAGGGCCTTGAGGTTCAGATGAAGGAGAAAGGAGAACAACTGAGAGATTTTTGAGTAGGGAAGTGGAAATGATCAGACTGGTAAAGGGGAAAATTAAACTGAAAGTGTTATGTGAAAGGGATTGAGGTGGAGAAAGACAGGAAGTGGGGGATGACTTAGGGAGCAGTTGAAGTGGGTCTGAGAAGAAGTTACAAATGAGATGTTGGCTGCAGGAGTGGACAGGAGGGACCTATTGGAAAGGCTTTGCTGAGAGAGCTGCTACAGGATTTAAGAGTCAGTTTCCTTGTTTTACTTTGAGAGAAAATGAAGTTTGGGTGCTTCATCTTTCCCAATCCAGCTCTCACAAGCTCCCAGAAGCAAAGTGTGGACCTTGGTTGGCAGAGGGGCTTGGAGAGCTGGGAGCATCTCTTATTCTCCCTGGTTCTCCATGTGCTTTACCCAGCCTTGGAGCAAACAGGTAGAAGGTCGAGCTATGAGAAGGAAGCTTCTCCGTCCACTCTCCCTCTCCTCCCACCAGGCTCTCAGTTCTGCTGGGACAGACTCGCATCACAAGATGAGGCCTGGCAATGTTGTTTGTGGCAGTAGGGATGTGCATCTGTGGAATGTGATAATGACAAGATTATTAGCATATGTATTCCTAGCCTACTGTCCTTTCTCCCCTCCTCACTCTCCACCAACTAAAGAGAATTTTCTCTCTATTGCTTAGCTTCTCTCTCTTTCTTACTTTCTAAGGAGAATTCTGTCCATTGATTCCATTTTTCTTGTGATACAGAAATAGGGAGAGAGAGGCACTTCCCCAGTGGTCCAGCGGTTAAGACCCTGCCTTTCTATGCAGGGGGCACAAGTTCAATCTCTGGTTGCAGAACTAAGATTCCATGTGCTGCATCACTGGGCCAGAAGATAAATCGTAAGAAAAAGAATTAGGGAGAGAGAAACTAGATTGGACAGTTGGGAAAAGGGGTAAAATTCTTGATGACTTGGTCCATTCTGAGGTTACCGTTTGCTCTGTAAAATTCATGTCATGGGCTAAATGGACTTGATACTAAAGAATGAAGCCAGAAGATCAAGTCAACCCATATTATAAGGACCTAAGAGAGAAGTGAGGAGGGCATGATAAGTCACTCCAGTATTCTTGCCTGGAGAATCCCATGAACAGAGGAGCCTGGAGGGCTACAGTCCATGAGATCACAAAGAGTTGGACACAACTGAAGAGACTTCACACACAGCAAGAGAGAAGTAGGGAGAAAAGAAAATAAAAAGCAGTTTGAGGTGGGTTTCAGGAAACATTTGTAGGGGAGACTTGACAAACAAAAGACTTAGAAAATATATTGCTGTATAGTACAAATCTCTCTCTCTCTCTCTTTTATTTTTTACCACATAGCGTGCAGAATCTTCCCCACCAGGGGTCACAACCACCACCCCATGCATTGGGAGCATGGAGTCAACCACTTGACCACCAGGGAAGTCCTGGATTGAATCTCTTTTAATGCTATCATGTTGGAATTTGGGGTCTGGGTGCTCAAGTGTGTTTTTAATGTTTTGTTTTCATGTCATACATGAAATACCATACATGACATACATGTCATACCATGCTTAAACTAGTTAACATTGTATTCCAGCTTATACTCAGGTTATAGAATAGCATGGTTAACAGAAATTCTGGAACCAAAACCTTGGATCTCAAATACTATTTCTACCACAATAGCTGTGAGACCTTTGACAGGATACTTCATTATCTGTGACTCAATTGCTTTATTTGTAAAATGAGTTAACAAGAGTATCTACTTCAGAGAGCTATTGTGAGCATTAAATAAGTTAATATTCGTAAAGCCTGGCATATAGTCAGCACTATATAAGCATTAGTTATTATTAGTACAGGAAAATTTGAGGTCATGAGATTTTTCTGCCTTAGTTCAACCAAGATGGTGTAGGTGACTGTCAGAGAAGAATTATTCTCAGTAAAACAGATCTTAACTTTGAGGAAAGAGTGCAGTTTCTAGGCAGTTGTAACAGGCAGATTTCTAAAAGGAACCCCAAAGATTCCTGCCACTGGGTTTTCATACCCTTGTGTAATCCACTCCCCTTGAGTGTAGGCTGGACCTGGTGACTTGTCTGTAACTCACAGAATGTGGCGGTGGTGGTAGGCTGTCACTCTTGTGATTACGTTACAGGTTGTGACTTCAGTCTTCCTGGTAGATTCCTTTGCTGGCTTGGATGATGCAAGCTGCCTTGGTGGAAAGGCCTTTATGGAAAAGAACTGAGTGAGGACTGTGGGCCAAGCAGCCTGTAAAGAATTAAGACCTTTTTTCCAATAGCCCATGAAGAGCTGCCAATAACCACTGAGTGAGCTGGAAATAGATCCTGCCTCAGCTGAAACTTGACTGTAGCTTTCGGAGAGACTCAAGCAGAGGTAGACCCCAGTTAAGCCATGTTTGGATTCTAAGCCTAGAAATTGTGAGATAATTAAAATGTGTTGCTTTAAACCATTACATGTTAGAGTCGTCTGACACACAACAATAAACAACTAATTTTATCAATGTATCAGGAACTTGGGGACCAAATTAAAAGCAGAGACCCAGCTGTAGGACAGAAGGGTGGCAGCTAGGGAGGGCTTGAGGAGGAGAGTCATCATAGGAGAAGCACCTGTGGTCACACTGAAGTAATCACAGCCTGGTCTAGGTGGGGAGGAAAGCAGCTCCGTCCAGCCCTTCAGGATGAGGTGGCTGAGGTTGTCCCAGTCCTTCCTGTTCAAGTGCCCATCAGCCTGGGAACACCTAGTTCTCATCTTGCATCACTGACCTCTTTGCAGCACTTGAGTGTGTGTTCTTCTGGAAATGCCTCCTTATCTTTAGGACACTGCTCCATTCATTTGTTTAATCTCTCAGGCTATGAGCTGCACATTTCTATGCAATATGGATACATTATGAACAAAGAGAAATGGCCTTCACACAGTTGAAATTTCCTCTGGCTTTATCATTTTATCCTCTGTCTCCTTGTGTGGGGTGGCTTTTGCTCATATAGCCCTTAAAACCTAATGTTCTCCATGACTCTGTCCTGTCCCTCTTTTCTTTTCAACTACACGTCCCCCATGAGTGACTCCCGTCTGTATCTATCACCTGTGCACTGATATCCTAAATGGACATCTCTAGGCAGAAAGTGAAGAGGAACAAAAAGCCTCTTGATGAAAGTGAAAGAGGAGAGTGAAAAAGTTGGCTTAAAGCTCAACATTCAGAAAATGAAGATCATGGCATCTGGTCCCATCACTTCATGGGAAATAGATGGGGAAACAGTAGAAACAGTGGCAGACTTTATTTTTCTGGGCTCCAAAATCACTGTAGATGGTGATTGCAGCCAAAATATTAAAAGACGCTTACTCCTTGGAAGGAAAGTTATGACCAACCTAGACAGCATATTCAAAAGCAGAGACATTACTTTGCCAACGTCCGTCTAGTCAAGGCTATGGTTTTTCCTGTAGTCATGTATGGATGTGAGAGTTGGACTATGAAGAAGGCTGAGCACCGAAGAATTGATGCTTTTGAACTGTGGTGTTGGAGAAGACTCTTGAGAGTCCCTTGGACAGCAAGGAGATCCAACCACTCCATTCTGAAGGAGATCAGTCCTGGGTGTTCATTGGAAGGACTGATGCTGAAGCTGAAACTCCAGTACTTTGGCCACCTCATGCAAAGAGCTGACTCATTGGAAAAAACCCTGATGCTGGGAGGGATTGGGGGCAGGAGGGGAAGGGGACGACAGAGTATGAGATGGCTGGATGGCATCACCGACTCGATGGACATGAGTTTGGGTAAACTCTGGGAGTTGGTGATGGACAAGGAGGCCTGGCTTGCTGCGGTTCATGGGGTCGCAAAGAGTCGGACACGACTGAACAACTGAACTGAACTGAATATTCCACAGACACTTCAAGCTCAAAATGGCCAAAATGAAATTCATTTCCTCTACCCCTCCTCTCTCTTGTCCTGCCCAAACCTTCCCTTTCTCCAGCATTTCCTCTCCTAAATGACAGCATCATCATCCACCCAAAGAGAATAGAGGAGGCATCCAAATTCTTTTCTCCTAGCCTCTTCTTTTCTCCTCTAATCTCCCTAAGACTTGGCGATTCTACTTCCTAAATAACTCTTTTCCCACTCTTCATCTCGTGGGCCCATTTTAAGCTTGTGTCTGTTTTTTAACCATGTCTGATGTAGTAAACCTTACACCAATTTTCCTGTCCCTCTTCTCATCCCTCTGCTCTGTGCTTCACACTGGTGCCCACATGATGTTTCTAATTGCTGGACTACAGGGAATTCCTTGGTGGTCCAGTGATTAGAACTTGGTGCTTTTACTGCCAGGACTCAGATTCGATCCCTAGTCAGGAAAGTAAGATCCTGCAAGCCACATGTTTGGCCAAAAAAAAAAAAAAAATTTGCTGGACTCTATAGTTCTGGCTCACAGCCTACAATGGATGCCCCTACAGGCTTCCTGCCATGTTGTGGCTTGTTCACTTTTGCATGAAAGGCTCTCCCCAAATCTTGTCTACCAGATGAACTCCAAGTCATCCTTTAAGACTCAGTTGCAAACATTTCTTTGACTTCCTCAAGTGAGACTGGTGTCCCCTGCTGTTCTCTGGATGTTTGCATACTCAGCTGCTCAGTTGTGTTCGACTCTTTGCAACCCCACGGACTGTAGCCCACCAGACTCCTCTGTCCATGGAATTTCCTAGGCAAGACTCCAGGAGTGGGTTGCCATTGCCTCCTCCAGGGATCTTCCCGACTCAGGGATCAAACTCGCATCTCCTGGATCGCCTCCTCTGCGTTCAGTTCAGTTCAGTTCAGTCGTTCAGTCATGTCCGAATCTTTGCAACTCCATGAAGTGCAGCACACCTGGCTTTCCTGTCCATCACCAAGTCCTGGAGTCCACCCAAACCCATGTCCATTGAGTTGGTGATGCCATCCAGCCATCTCATCCTCTGTCGTCCCCTTCTACTCCTGCCTTCAATCTTTCCCAGCATCAGGGTCTTTTCAAATGAGTCAGCTCTTCGCATCAGGTGGCCAAAGTACTGGAGCTTCAGCTTCAACATCAGTCCTTCCAATGAACACCCAAGACTGATCTCCTTTAGGATGGACTGGTTGGATTTCCTGGCAGTCCAAGGGACTCTCAAGACTCTTCTCCAACACCACAGTTCAAAAGCATCAATTCTTTGGCGCTCAGCTTTCTTTATAGTCCAACTCTCACATTCATACATGACCACTGGAAAAACCATAACCTTGACTAGACAGACCTTTGTTGACAAAGTAATGTCTCTGCTTTTGAATATGCTATCTAGGTTGGTCATAACTTTCCCTCCAAGGAGTAAGCATCTTTTAATTTCATGGCTATAATCACCATCTATATTGAAAGAGGAGAGTGAAAAAGTTGGCTTAAAGCTCAACATTCAGAAACGAAGATCATGGCATCTGGTCCCATCACTTCATGGGAAATAGATGGGGAAACAGTAGAAACAGTGTCAGACTTTATTTTGGGGGGCTCAAAAGTCACTGCAGATGGTGACTCCAGCCATGAAAATAAAGACACTTACTCCTTGGAAGGAAAGTTATGACCAACCTAGATAGTATATTCAAAAGCAGAGACATTACTTTGCCGACTAAGGTCCGTCTAGTCAAGGCTATGGTTTTTCCAGTGGTCATGTATGGATGTGAGAGTTGGACTATGAAGAAGGCTGAGAGCCGAAGAATTGATGCGTTTAAACTGTAGTGTTGGAGAAGACTCTTGAGAGTCCCTTGGACTGCAAGGAGATCCAACCAGTCCATTCTGAAGGAGATCAACCCTGGGATTTCTTTGGAAGGAATGATGCTAAAGCTGAAGCTCCAGTACTTTGGCCACCTCATGTGAAGAGTTGACTCATTGGAAAAGACTCTGCTGCTGGGAGGGATTGGGGGCAGGAGGAGAAGGGGACGACAGAGGATGAGATGGCTGGATGGCATCACGGACTCGATGGACGTGAGTCTGAGTGAACTCCGGGAGATGGTGATGGACAGGGAGGCCTGGCATGCTGTGATTCATGGGGTCGCAAAGAGTCGGACACGGCTGAGTGACTGAACTGAACTGATAGTGATTTTGGAGCCCAGAAAAATAAAGTCAGCCACCATTTCCATTGTTTCCCCATCTATTTGCCATGAAGTGATGGGACCAGATGCCATGATCTTCGTTTTATGAATGTTGAGCTTTAAGCCAACTTTTTCACTCTCTTCTTTCACTTTCGTCAAGAGGTTCTTTAGTTCTTCTTCACTTTCTGCCGTAAGGGTGGTGTCATCTGCATATCTGAGGTTCTTGATATTTCTCCCAGCAATCTTGATTCCAGCTTGTGCTTCTTCCAGCCCAGCGTTTCTCATGATGTACTCTGCATAGAAGTTAAATAAGTAGGGTGACAATATACAGCCTTGACATACTCCTTTTCCTATTTGGAACCAGTCTGTTGTTCCATGTCCAGTTCTAACTGATGCTTCCTGACCTGCATATAGGTTTCTCAAGAGGCAGGTCAGGTGGTCTGGCATTCCCATCTCTTTCAGAATTTTCCACAGTTTATTGTGATCCACACAGTTAAAGGCTTTGGCATAGTCAATAAAGCAGAAGTATATGTTTTTCTGGAACTCTCTTGCTTTTTTGATGATCCAGCGGATGTTGGCAGTTTGATCTCTGGTTCCTCTGCCTTTTCTAAAACCAGCTTGAACATCTGGAAGTTCACTATTCAAGTATTGCTGCAGCCTGGCTTTGAGAATTTTGAGCATTACTTTACTAGCATGTGAGATGAGTGCAATTGTGCGGTAGTTTGAGCATTTTTTGGCGCTGCCTTTCTTTGGGACTGGAATGAACTCTTTGCACATCTTATTCATGTTCAGTTGCTGTATATCAGTGTTTCCTGCTTGTTTGTGAACCCCTGTGTTTTCATCTTCAGTCTCAGTACTTGGCCTTTACTGGGCATCCAGTGAAAGCCTGCTGAATAAATAAGTGAATGAATACATGAAGCAGCTGGTCAGTGCAGGGTTTTGCTTGGATATGGGGAGATAATCAGGCCCAGATGTGGGGAGTTCTAGTAGGCGAGTGAGGGAGGTAGAGCTATTCCTTTCCATTCTCAGGGCCTGTACCCCAGGCTTGTGTGCATCACTTTATACAGACACATCTGCCACAAGTCTTCTTCTTTAATGAAGTCAGTCCACAGGTATAAATCGCATAAAGTCAAAATTAGCCCCTTGAGGACCTTTTAAAATGCTTCTAGAGTGCAGGATGTGTGCACAGAGCCTTTCTCAACTTGGTTCATCTGGGTTTCTCTCTGGCGTAGGAACAGATCACTTCTTTATCTGAGAACCAAAATGAAGTAGTTGGCTCACATCCAGGGGCACTGTTGAAAGACAAATGCTTACCACATTCATCATGGTGAGATGCTCTTTACTATGACAAGGAGGAGAAGGAGGAAACTGAACCAGACCAGCCAACTCTCACCTAATAGATCTCATTCTACTCAGAGATGTGTGTCCTTGGTAAGAATCACCTCGTCCCCTACTGCAGTCACCCATCCCCCAAGCCCACTTCTCAACTTCACCCCTCTGCCTACGTCTGACTTCTTACCAAGTCACCAGAGGCCTTGCTCTTCTCCAGAGCCACCCTCGGCTCAGGGGAGGTCAGCTTTCTTCCTGATCGCTGCTCCAAGCTCTGTCTGCCCAAGCTGTGCATTCTGACAAGATGCCTTTCTTGTTCCCCATCCTCCAATGCTACCAACAGGTCAAGGCCCTGCACATTTCACCCTCTCCAAAGTGCTGGTCTCTTTGTGTCCATGCTGACTTCTTCCATTCCTGAGTTCCTGTTGCCCTTAGGGTCAGGACCAAGTACTTGAGTTCAGTCTTTAACTGTTGGTGTATGGAACCTTCCCTGTGCCTGGGAGTTTTAGTCTGCTAGTTAATATCTGTATCTCTTTGTAAAAGGTTATTTGACAAATCAAGAATAGGTAATTAGAATGACTGAAAAAACCCAGTGTTGGCAAGACTGTGTAGCAACTGAAACTCTAACACACTGCCAGCAGGAGGGAAAACTGTGTGTCAATATCTATTAAAGCTAAATATTTATATATACTTTGGCCCAGCAACTCCATTCTTGGGTATACACCCAAGGGAAAAAAGTGCTTATGTCCACCTAAAGACATGTACAAGCATGTTTATGCCAGCTTTATCCACAGAAACAAAAAAACTGGAGACAATTCAAATATCTATCAATAGTACGTCAGATAGTATTTTATACAATAGAATGTTACACAGCAATGAAATAAATAAACTTCTGCTATATGTAATGAAATGGGTGAATCTCATAGATGTAATATTGAGTGAAAGAAGCCAAACATAAAAGAACATACACCGCGTGATTCCACTTATATGATGTTCAAGCACAGGCAAGATAATTTATGTTGTCTATACCTCTTTCGCAGAGTTATCTTTGCAGAATTATGACTGGAAAGTGACACAAGGGAAAGCTTGAGAGTTCTGAAAATATTTAAATATTGATTTGGATGATGATTGTCCAAGTGTACCTGCAAAGAGTTATCAAGCTATATTTTGGTACATATTTAAGATTGGTACATTTCATTGTCTTCAAGTCATAAATCAATATACAATTTTCCTGAAAAAAGAGTAGGTTATGAATAGCTCTTGCTTTTGCTATCCAGCATTTTTAAAAAATCCTTTTATTAAAGTAATTTAAACCTGACTTACCACTGACCTTTACCTTCAGGAGATGTAGACAAGGCACATATAAATGTCACTTGATCCAGGACTGGTCAATCAGAATTTTTCACACCTTGGTCACAGTATTTGGTTCAGAGATGGACATGTGATTTAAACCAAAGTAATGAGATTCACTTCCACTGTATAATCATAAGGGATTTGATTTAGGTCATACCTGAATGGTCTATTGGTTTTCCCTACGTCTTCAATTTAAGTCTGAATTTGGCAATAAGGAGTTCATGATCTGAGCCACAGTCAGCTCCCAGTCCTGTTTTAGCTGACTGTATAGAGTTTCTCCACCTTTGGCTGCAAAGAATATAATCAATCTGATTTTGGTATTGACCATCTGGTGATATCCATGTGTAGAGTCTTCTCTTGTGTTGTTGGAAGACAGTGTTTGCTATGATCAGTGCATTCTCTTGACAAAACTCTGTTAGCCTTTGCCCTGCTTCACTTTGTACTCCAAGGTCAACTTTGCCATTTACTTCAGGAATCTAACTTCCTACTTTTGCATTGCAGTCTTTTGGGTGTCAGTTATAGAAGGTCTTGTATGTCTTCATAGAACTGTTCAACTTCAGCTTCTTCAGCATTACTGGTTGGGACACAGACTTGGATTACTGTGATATTGAATGGTTTGCCTTGGAAATGGACAGAGATCATTCTGTAATTTTTGAGATTGCACCCAAGTACTTCATTTTGGACTCTTGTTGACTATAAGGGTTACTCCATTTCTTCTAAGGAATTCTTGTCCACAGTAGTAGATATAACAGTCATCTGAATTAAATTCACCCATCCCAGTCCATTTTAGTTCACTGATTCCTAAAAAGTCGATGCTCACATTTGCCATCTCCTGTTTGACCACTTCCAATTTACCTTGATTCGTGGACTTAACATTCCAGGTTCCTATGCAATATTGTTCCAGGTTCCTATGCAAGATATGACACCACCCTTATGGCAGAAAGTGAAGAAGAACTAAAGAGCCTCTTGATGAAAGTGAAAGAAGAGAGTGAAAAAGTTGGCTTAAAACTCAACATCCAAAAAACCAAGATCATGGCATTTGGTCCCATCACTTCATGGCAAATAGATGGGGACACAACAGAAATAGTGACAGACTTTATTCTTTTGGGCTCCAAATTACTGCAGATGGTGACTGCAGCCATGAAATTAAAAGATGCTTGCTCCTTGGAAGAAAAGCTATGACCAACCTAGACAGCATATTAAAAAGCAGAGACATTACTTTGCCAGCAAAATTCCGTCTAGTCAATGCTATGGTTTTTCCAGTAGTCATGTATAGATGTGAGAGTTGGACTATAAAGAAATCTGAGCAGTGAAGAATTGATGCTTTTGAACTGTGGTGTTGGAGAAGAGTCTTTTTTCTTTTCTTTTCTTTTTTTTGAGAAGAGTCTTGAGAGTCCCTTGGACTGCAAGGAGATCAAACCAGTCAATCCTAAAGGAGATCAGTCCTGGGTATTCATTGGAAGGACTGATGTTGAAGCTGAAACTCCATTCCTTTGGCCACCTGATCGGAAAAACTGACCCATTTGAAAAGACCCGCATCAGGGAGAAAGACTGAAGGCAGGAGAAAGGGACAACAGAGGATGAGATGGTTGGATAGCATCACCAAATTGATGGACATGTGTTTGAGCAAGATCTGGGAGTTGGTGATGGACAGGGGAGCCTCGTGTGCTGCAGTCCATGGGGTCACAAAGAGTTGGACATGACTGAGTGACTGAACAGTGATTCAAACTCATTACTTGAAAGTTAATCCTAAGCTTATGTGTACGTTTATAAGAAAGTGAGAAGTTCTATGGACACATGTTAATTACCTGTTGTTAGATCTAGCTCCTCAGAAGGAAAAGAACAACAACAACAACAAAAGAACTTCTAATTCTCCAAGTCCCCTTACTGAAACTGTTGCCTGACTGAGAAACAGCTCCCTTCTATATCCATCCCTCACTTTCCTGGAAGTTGTCGCCTCCCTGGTGAAGTGGAAATGAGTAGAAAGAGTATGGTTCTGCCTTTGTCAGATATCTTCTGTACAGACTCAAGGGTCACATGACCACATTCTAGCTGCAAGAGAGGCTGGGCACTGTAAGAGTCTGACTTAGTGGCCCTTATCACATTCCATTCCTGGAGAAGAAGATGGCAACCCACTCCAGTTTTTTTTGCTTGGGAAATCCTATGGACAGAAGAGCCTGGCTGGCTACAGTCCATGGGATCATAGAGTGAGACACGACTTAGCAACTGAACAAAAACAACAAAAACAACAATCACTCCCCACCCCCCTCCCCCGCCCCGGCCACCTCTAATCAGCCACAGCTACAGTGCACAGCCATCCTATGGGACCCCAGATGGTGTTCTCTCTGACACCATCCCTCTTCCTGTATGAGGTCTTGTCCTTCAGTGTTCTTCCCCCTGGGCCTTCTCCAACACCCTGGGACCCTGCTTAGCCTACAGGTAATAGTACCCCAAATTACAAAGGTGTTAATGTCCCTCTTGACAACTTCCAACCACTGAAGGGCAGAAGCTGGTAGATAAATTCTCTCATCATTAGGTGAGTGGCTATAGGAGAACTTCTGTACTGTTCTCTTCTTGATAACACACTTTCTTTCTTGACATCACACTCCTCAGTCATGTCCAACTCTTTGCAATCCCATGGACTGCAGCACACCAGGCTCCCTGTCCATCACTAACTCCCAGATCTTGCTCAAACACATGTCCATCAAGTCGGTGATGCCATCCAACCATCTCATCCTCTGTTGTCCCTTTCTCCTGCCTTCAGTCTTTCCCAGCATCAGGGTCTTTTCAAATGGGTCAGTTCTTCCCATCAGGTGGTCAAAGGATTGGAGTTTCAGCTTCAACATCAGGTTTCAGGGGTCCCTCCTCAGTAAAAAACCTAGGCCAAGTCCTGCTATCAGACTCTGATCTGGGGTGAACTCAAACTAAGACAAGAGCTCATGGAAAATCTGGGGAGCACTAACTGTTCTCAGACAGCTTGTCTGTCAACTTAAGGTGAGGAAAAGTTTGGAGATGCAAGAGCCTATTGGAAAATTCTAATTTAAGGCCTCAGTGGTTTGCAGAGCCCTAGGGAGAGGCAGCAGTATCAGACCATCTTTGCCTCACTCCTTCATGATTACATCTTGGATTTTCAGTTCAGTTCAGTCACTCAGTTGTGTCCGACTCTTTGCAACCCCATGGACTGCAGCATGCCAGGTCACCCTATCCATCACCAACTCCCAGAGTTCACTCAAACTCATGTTCATTGAGTCAGTGATGCCATCCAACCATCTCATCCTCTGTTGTCCCCTTCTCTTCTCACCTTCAATCTTTCTCAGCATCAGGGTCTTTTCAAATGAGTCAGCTTTTCACATCAGATAGCCAAAGTATTGGAGTTTCAGCTTCAACATTAGTCCTATCAATGAACAGCCAGGACTGATCTCCTTTAGGATGGACTGGTTGGATCTCCTTGCAGTCCAAGGGACTCTCAAGACTCTTCTCCAACACCACAGTTCAAAAGCACCAATTCTTTGCTGCTCAGCTTCCTTTACAGTTCAACTCTCACATCCATACATGACCACTGGAAAAACCATAGCCTTGACTAGACGGACCTTTGTTGACAAAGTAATGTCTCTGCTTTTGAATATGCTATCTAAGTTGGTCATAACTTTCCTTCCAAGGAGTAAGCATCTTTTAATTTCATGGCTGCAATCACCATCTGTAGTGATTTTGAAGCCCCGAAAAATAAAGTCTGACATTGTTTACCCATCTATTTGCCATGAAGTGATGGGACCAGATGCCATGATCTTCATTTTCTGAATGTTGAGCTTTAAGCCAACTTTTGCACTCTCCTCTTTCACTTTCATCAAGAGGCTCTTTAGTTCTTCTTCACTTTCTGCCATAAGGGTGGTGTCATCTGCATATCTGAGGTTATTGATATTTCTCCCGGCAATCTTGATTCCAGCTTGTGCTTCCTCCAGCCCAGCATTTCTCATGATGCACTCTTCATATAAGTTAAGTAAGCAGGGTGACAATATACAGCCTTGACGTACTCCTTTTCCTATTCAATTAAATTGAATACACTTCAATTAAAGTTAAAAAAAGAGGGGCTTCCCTGGTGGTCCAGTGGTTAAGAATCGACCTTGCAATGGAGGGGACAAGGGTTTGATCCCTTGTTGGGGAAGGTCCCACAGGCTGAGGAGCAACCAAGCCCAAGTGCCACAACTACTGAGCTCAAGAGCTGAAACTACTGAAGCCTGTACACCCTAAAGCCTGTACCCCACCACAAGAGAAGTCATTGCAATGAGAAGCCAACTCACCATAACTAGAGAAAGCCTAGGATCAGCAAGGAAGACCTAGATCAGCCAAAAATAAAAATCAATTTAGAAAAATGTAAAAAAAAAAAAAGAAGAAGAAAGGAAAGTAATTAAAGCATCTCTATTCCTTATCTGAGCCCACACCTGTGCTGTTCAGTGCTGCTGGAGAAAACCTGCCAGCCTCAGCCATGAGTGCCTGATCTCTGCAGAGCTCTTGTGCTGCCCACCAATCCCTTCACACGTCCGTGGGGAAGGGCTTTCTCTTGCTCCCCATGAGGCTGCTTCAAAGTTCTCTTCTTAAAATTCACTCCACAAGAGGATCTCCTCCACTCACATCAAATGACCCCGCTGGTAACTTGTCAATGAAAAGGACATCTCTCAAAGGCAACTCACGAGTACCCTGCTATTCCTCCTCCACACCTCACTGTTACTCTTTCTTCCAGTTAAAAGGAATTCTGCCAAGAATCATTCTGGTCTTTGGATCCCATCTCTTCTAGCCTCTGAAAAGCTCATACTCTTTCGCAGTGTTCTTGTATTTATAAATAAATCCACACTTCCTTCGGCTAATAGAAAGATCTCTCTCATCCCTTCTCACTGCATGTCCTGGAGATTCTGAAATGTGTTCCCTAGCAAGCTGTGCTTGGGTACGTTTTGAGAATCCCTCCATCTTCTCTGTGTCCTCATCTGTGTCATATATTGATCTTTTGACCTGGTATTTCCTGTTGACCCCTCCCCTGCCCCACATTCAGGCAGCTAGGCATTTTGTTTTGTTGTCTCAGGGAAGAGGAGACACAGCAGAATGTGGATAACAAAAGAGGCTCATTTTAGGCTTTGGGGTTTCAAAATCGCAGGCCAGAGAGTAAACGCAATAAATTAGGAAAAATGAAAACAAGCCAAGCTACCTCTGCAGACTAGACAATGAAGAGTGCAAAGAGAGAGCAGCCAGCGGCACACAGAGAGCTCAGAGCCAGTCTGGGGAGAGTGGTGCTATGGAGGCTGCCCACACCCCACTTCAGGACGGAATGCCCCCTTCCCCCAGCTTGCTGGAGTGCTGACCACTGATGGCTCACATCTGAGTCCCTCCCCAGGTGTACAGAAGGCCGCATTGCCCAGAGTGTGCCCCCTCCCTAGAGACAACCAGAGATTCTTCTGCGTGGATGAACAAAGGTCCAGTCCTCTTGCTTCAACTTAGGATAACTCTTCGAGGACACTCCATGTCCAAGCTTCCTGAGGAACTGGTGGGGGCATCTGCAGCACCCCCAGTTCAATCTCTGCCTCAGCCTGAACATAGCTGCTGTTCCCCAGGGTTTCCCCATTCCCATGCCTTTCTAGCTTCTTGCACTCAAACATCCATCTCCCTAAATAAAGGCTCCAATGGGTCTTGCCACCTCCTGGGAAGACACATCTGAAAACTGAGGAACGGAAGGAGTCTGGAGGGCTCCTAGAGCCCCTGAAGCTCAGCCTAGTGCAGGATCATAGGGAAGAAGTGACACTCGACCTGTGTTGGCTGAGAAAGCCTGAGTCTCTCACTTCCCATGGGCCTGAGCTTCTGCCAGAACAGTAAGGGATCACTGATCTTCTCAGGAGGGTCCCAGACATGAAGAGTGCAAACTGATGATGATGAACCTGAGGAGGCCTCAAGGATGGGGCCTGCATGGACCTACACCGATGACCAGATGGGAACAAGGGGACCTGAGAAGGTGCTGCTATGATGGACTGTGATACAGAGAGCCCAGTATTCTGGCCCTTCACTTCCAAGTATTGATACTATACACACACTCCCTCTGAACTTCCTTAAGGAAAGAAAGTCAGCCCGGAAATGGGCAGAAATATAGTTTACATGGGCTATGAAATCATATTTGTCAAACCTCCAGATGACCTCCAAGCCAAAAATAAAAAATGAAACATAGATTAGGGGAAATATCCAGCAAATAGGAAGAAGACAATGGATTACTATTTTTTTATATATTTATTTTCATTTATTTATTTGGCTTCACTGGGTCTTAGTTATGGCAGTCAGGATCTTTAGTTACGGCATGCCAACACTTAGCTGCAGCAAGTGGGATCTAGCTCCTTTCCTAGCAATTGAATCCACTTCCCCTGCACTGGGAGCTCAGAGTCTTAGCCACCAGGGAAGTCCCAGGACTACTATTTTTAATATGAAGTATCCATACCGAGTCCATACTGATGGACGAGAAAAATACAAAAACCCTAAATGGGGGGAGTCTCTGTTATTTGCATACATTACCTTACTCAGCTACTACCTCAGTCGTCTTTTAAGCAGGTGCTATGTTTTCTCCGCCTGAGGAATGTGACGGACAGGAGAGGATGGCCATCGCCCAGTGGTGGAATTAGGATTCAAACCAGGAGCCTGACTCTGTAGACATGGTCTTGACGAGCATGTGGCATACATAAATATGTGTATATACATACATATATACTTGCAGTTAAAATATTTATGAAGACAATCACAAACATTAAAAATGCTAATGAGATAATGTTCCCTGAAAGGTGAATGCGTGTGCACCGTGATTTGTGATTTTCCGTGTGCATGCATATGGTGATCTTTTCTTTTATTTGTCAAAGTCCAGAAAAGTAAGTATCGATCATGAGCTGAGGAGTGAAGTCATTCGTATACAGTTCAGGTGTCCACACAGGACCAGCTCCCTCTCCTTCCTGCTCTACCACTCTGCCGCATCATGCCGGGCTATCATTGCTGGTGTCATTGTTTGTCTCCCCAAACAGCACCATTAGGTCAAAAGGGAACTAGGGATCAGAGAGATAAAGTGTTTGGGCAGCACGGCTGGGAAGAAGCCAAGCATGGACTTAAATCCAAGGTCCTCTAGATCTGACCCTAGTTTTTCCGACTTCTATTAAGGTTTCTATTTCCATTCCATTATTCTACTTCCTTGAGAAACCTGTATGCTGGTCAGGAAGCAACAGTTAGAACTGGACATGGAACAACAGACTGGTTCCAAATAGGAAAAGGAGTACATCAAGGTTGTATATTGTCATCCTGCTTATTTAACTTATATGCAGAGTACATCATGAGAAACGCTGGACTGGAAGAAGCACAAGCTGGAATCAAGATTGCTGGGAGAAATATCAATAACCTCAGATATGCAGATGACACCACCCTTATGGCAGAAAGTGGAGAGGAACTAAAAAGCCTCTTGATGAAAGTGAGAGGAGAGTGAAAAAGTTGACTTAAAGCTCGACATTCAGAAAACGAAGATCATGGCATCTAGTCCCATCACTTCATGGCAAATAGATGGGGAAACAGTGGAAACAGTGTCAGACTTTATTTTGGGGGGCTCCAAAATCACTGCAGATGGTGACTGCAGCCATGAAATTAAAAGACGCTTACTCCTTGGAAGGAAAGTTATGACCAACTTAGATAGCATATTCAAAAGCAGAGACATTACTTTGCCGACTAAGGTCCATCTAGTCAAGGCTATGGTTTTTCCAGTGGTCATGTATGGATGTGAGAGTTGGACTGTGAAGAAAGCTGAGTGCCAAAGAATTGATGCTTTTGAACTGTAGTGTTGGAGAAGCCTCTTGAGAGTCCCTTGGACTGCAAGGAGATCCAACCAGTCCATCCTAAAGGAGATGGGCATGGGTTTGGGTGGACTCCGGGAGTTGGTGATGCTGATGGACAGGGAGGCCTGGCATGCTGTGGTTCATGGGGTCGTGAACAGTCAGACACGACTGAGCGACTGAACTGAACTGAACTGATCTATCTAGGAACTGAAGACTGTTTTTAAAATACACTTTTTATTCTGGAATAATTTTAGAACTATAGAAGAGTTTCAAAGATAGTATAGAGAATTGTGTATAGTCTTCTCCAGTTTACCCTAAATGTTAACATCTTTCAAACTTAACTTTTTCAAAGTTAAGGAATTGGTATTATTATTATTAACCAAACTCCAGACTTTATTCAGATTTCACCAGTTTTCTCACCAATAATCTTTTTCTGTTCTAGGAACCAATCTGCATGTGTGCATGCTAAGTCATGTCAGTCATGTCTGACTTTGTGACCTTACAGACCATAGCCTGCCAGGCTCCTCTGTCCATGGAGATTCTCCAGGCAAGAATACTGCAGTGGGTTGCTGTGCCCTCCTGCAAGGGATCTTCCCAGCCTACAGATCTAAACTGCATGGCATGTCTCCTGTGTCGGCAGGCCAGTTCTTTACCATTAGAGCCACCTGGGAAGCCAGGAACCAATCTAAGATACTGTATTTAGTTGAAACCCATTTTTCTTTCATATATTAAAAGCATGAAAACCCACACTTTAATTCCAGTGGAAAGCACTGTACAATTCTGGCTATGGTTTTCCAAGTCTGCTCAAACAGCTTTTAGTTTTTTGAACATCTTTGGGGAACCATGATTCTGACTATCATGAGGGCTTTGAGCAATGGAGTAATGATCACTCTAGCTGCTCTGTTGAAAACAGTTGTGGGAAGGGGTAGGGAGGCCAAGAAAGAAAACAGGGAAACTGGTAAAGACGCTAAAGCGATAATTCAGCAGAGAAATGCTGGTGCCAGGATCAGGGGAGAGGTTGTGGAGGAGGGAGTTGAGGTTGGATAAGTGATGGTAGGTTTTATGTGTCAACTTGACTAGGCTACAGTCCCCAGTTATTCAATCAAACATTGATCTGGGGAACTTCCCTCATGGTCCAGGGGTTAATAATCTGCCTGCCAGTGCAGGGGACACAGGTTCAATCCCCAGCCCAGGAAGATCCCATGTGCCATGGGACAACTAAGCCCATGTGCTACGACTACTGAAGCCCGCGCACTCTAGAGCCCGTGCTCCACAACAGTGAGAAGCCCATGCACTGCCGCTAGAGAACAGCGCCCACTCCTGCAACTAGAGGAAGACTGAGAGCAGTAAACAAGACCAGCACAGCCGAAATAAATTCATTAAATTTTTAAAAATTATTTTAGAAAACCCGCTGATCTGGGTGTAACTGTGTTGATGTGATTAAGTTTCTAATTCTTGTTTTGTTGCTAAGCCATGTCTGACTCTTTGTGACCTCATGGACTGTACCAGGCTTCCCTGTCCTTCACCATCTGCCAGAGTTTGCTCAAACTCATGTCCATTAAGCAGGTGATGCCATCCAATCATCTCATCCTCTGTTGTCCCCTTCTCCTCCTGCCTTCTATCTTTGCAAGCATCAGGATATTTTCCAATGAGTCAGTTCTTCAAATCAGGCGGCCAAAATATTGGAGCTTCAGCTTCAGCATCAGTCTTTGCAATGACTATTCAGGGTTGATTTCTTTTAGGATTGACTGGTTTGATCTCGCTGTAGTCCAAAGGACTCTCAAGAGTCTTCTCTAATGCCACAGTTCAAAAGCATCAATTCTTTGACACTCAGCCTTCTTTATGGTCCAACTCTCACATCCATACATGACTATTGGAAAAACCATAGCTTTGACTATTTGGACCTTTGTCGGAAAAATGATGTCTCTGCTTTTCAATATACTGTCTAGGTTAGTCATAGCTTTTCTTCCAAGGAGCAAGCTTTTAGCTGACTTTAACTTGGGGAAATCATCCTAGATTCAGGGTGGGCCTGATTCAATCAGCTGGAAAGCCTTGTGAGTGGAACTAAGGTTTCCTTGATGAAGAAGTTCTGCCTGTGGACAGCACCTTTGGCTCACGCCCGAGCGTCTTCTCCTGCCCTTCCTCATGGCCCACGCCACAGATTTCAGACTCATCTAACCAGCTCTACAATCATTTAAGCCAGTTCCTGGCAATACATCTACTGGGTCTGTTTCTGTTGTTGAACCATATATATATAGATACAGATATTGAATACCTTTTGTGATTTAGGTTGTTTTAAATATGAAAAAATTTCTAACGTGGAGCTGACAGGATATGCTGGTGGGCTGGAAGTGGAATGTGAGGAAGAAAGGAGTCAAGGATGATTCCAAAATTTTTACCCTGAGCAGCTAGAAAGTGGCTCACTAGTCTCTTTCTAAGGTAGGAATCAATCAACTATGCAAATAATCCAAAGGAGCTCATTCAAACGACATGAAAGAAGATGCCCCATTTCCTCCCGAGGAAGCCCTTTTTGAGAGAGGGAGTCACAGGCAGGAATGGGCAGGAGAGCCTGGCCAGCCTTGAGGTGGGCAGGCTTCAATCCAAGGGGAAAATAGGGACTAGAGTCCCCCTGTGTTTCCCGCCACTCATCCAGAGATAGTGGGGTTTTATCCTGACTCTGGAAGAGCAGATCTTTTCAATGTCCCCTGCTGTGAACCCTACCTCCCCCGCTGGTGTGCACTGTGTGGGAACAAGTTAGCTAACCCCTGAGCCAAAAACAAGCCAGGAGGGCTGAATAGAGACTTTATGAGTACATGCTGCGCTTTGGGCTTCTTTTTCCTGTGAAGGAACAGAGTGTGCTTGAAAGCAGAAAGTGACCTGGGTTTTTTATTTTGTTTTTTTAAAAAATCTTCCTGGAAGGCAGAAAGGAAAAAGGGAAAAAGGAAAGCACAGCATTTGTTTGTCACTCGTTCTGCTCTGGTGAACACAGCGGCGGGGCCTCTGATCCCAACCTGGCACTGAGCAAAACTGAAGAAATGAAAGGGGCGCTCCCCTAAGTCTGGCTGCTCAGAGAGACACTGAGGCGGCAGAGCTGTGAGCTACCGGCCCACACACCAAGACCTCCATTTCTTCTACCTTCCAGAATGCAACCAGCAAACTGGCAGTCCTGTTTCACCCAGCCTCACCAGCACATCAGCTGTTCACAGAGAATGGAAACCTCCACCCCTGTGGGTCTGCAGTGGATTCCTCAGTTTCTAGCCCAGTCGGTGCCAGTATAAACGTTTGAGGGGTTCTCCAGTAAATAAGTCAATGGACTTCCTATGTGGCACATTAGTAAAGAACCTGCCTGCCAATGCAGGAGACTCGGAAGACGCAGGGTCGATCCCTGGGTTGGGAAGACCCTCTGGAGAAAGAAATGCCAAGCCACTCCAGTATTCTTGCCTGGAGAATTGCAGGGACAGAGGAACCGGGAGGGCTATAGTCCATGGGGGGTCACAAAGAGTCAGAGACGAATGAATGACTGACTATACACACACACACACACACAGGTAAATAAATCAGTAGAGCATCTTTCATCTGAAGGGGCCAGATACTGTGCTTCTTCAGTCTCAGATAAACAGCCAATGATTTCATGCCAGGAGGCACTTTTTTAAACCAGCTAGTTTCCAGAACCTTTTTCCTCCCTCTCTCTCCATCTGTACTGGACCTGCAGTGAGAAATCAGGAGCAGATCCTTTGACCCAGAAAAGTATCAGGTGTTTGTTTTTCCTAAAAAAAGCCAACTCTGGGACTTCTCTGGTGGTCTAATGGTTAAGAATCCATCTTCCAATGCAGGGGACGTGGGTTTGATCCCTGGTCAGGGAACTAAGATCCTAAATGTTTTGGAGCACCTAAGCCCATGCATCACAACTAGAGAGTCCATGCCCATCAACAGAAGATCTGTGTGCTGCCACTGAGACCCAATGTAGCCAAATAAATAAATATTTTTTAAAAAGCCAAGTACTCAGGTTTCAGGTGCACTTTGAGTGATTTCTGCAGGGTCATTGCTTCCTCTCCGTCTGAAAGACTCATTGCTGAGGGAAAATTGGATGAGATCCTAATCGCTCAGGTCTGTGCTGCAAAGAAAGTGAAGTATATTTGTCCTACTTCTCTCTGCCCTTGATCTCTACAGGAAAGGGGGAAAGCCCCAAGGAGTCTGGTTTGGGGTAAAAACATGCACCGTACAAGATTTTCATGAAGATTAGACAACTTGGGCCAAGGGCTTGACGACTTGGAAGCTGCTACGGGCTCTACAGATGGGATATACAGAAGTCTTGGCTGAAAACTAACTTAGATTGACAAGCCTAATGCAGACACAAGAAACTGAAATGGCCTCTATGGTCTCTGGAGGGGTGAGGGGCAGGGGGTGTTAGCCAGGCAAGGATGGGAAGGGAATCTCCCTAAAGAAGACTGGAAGAATTCTCGACCCAGCAAAAAGCTAAGGCGAGGGGACTGCAAGTAATGTAAGAGGATCTGTGGGGTTTTCCCGTTTCTAGTCTCTAGGGCTTTATATGTATGAAGGACACACTCGGTGAGGGTGAGGGCACAGCCCAGGGGCTTGTGGGAAACCAGCCCCAGGAGTCCCTGTCTTCTCTGTCACAGTGCACGGGGTGACGGACATCCAGAGCGTGGGATCTGGGGAGCATGGGGAATTTTGGCTTCTATATGGTGTTTCCAGACAAAATATTTCTTCCTTTCTGTTTGTGAAGCTTCTTTTCTGATGATCCTGGCAACGCAAGCTAGCACAAGGACTGAGCTGACCATGTCTGTCCACATCTTTCCAGCTCTTTCCAGTGGTGCTTGGCAAAGGAAAACGAGGATGGAAAGTGTGACAGCAAAACGCCTCAGAAACATGCAGAAGCGGCCACTGCTGGGGAGGATGAAGACAAAGCTAGTGTAAATTGACTGATGACTTGCTATAGGCCAGGCATTCTTCTAAGTATTGTTTATGTATTAGCTCACTTGATCTTCAGTACAGTCCTATGAGGCAAGATAATTCTTGTTGCCATTTAATGGATGAGGAAGCCAAGGCACAAAAAAGTAGTTCTCCCAAGCTCACGAGGGTAAAGTCAGGCTTTGAACACAGATCACCTAACTACACAATCTTCCATTCAGTGGATATAACATATTTCCCTAGCTTGTCATCAGAAAATAAGGAAACAACATGCTAGAAAGGGTAAGACACAGTTCAGTTCAGTTCAGTTGCTCAGTCGTGTCTGACTCTTTGCGACCCCATGAATCGCAGCACGCCAGGCCTCCCTGTCCATCACCATCTCCCGGAGTTCACTCAGACTCATGTTCATCAAGTCCGTGATGCCATCCAGCCATCTCATCCTCTGTCGTCCCGTTCTCCTCTTGCCCCCAATCCCTCCCAGCAGCAGAGTCTTTTCCAATGAGTCAACTCTTCGCATGAGGTGGCCAAAGTACTGGAGCTTCAGCTTTAGCATCATTCCTTCCAAAGAAATCCCAGGGTTGATCTCCTTCAGAATGGACTGGTTGGATCTCCTTGGAGTTCAAAGGACTCTCAAGAGTCTTCTCCAACACCACAGTTCAAAAGCATCAATTCTTCGGCGCTCAGCCTTCTTCACAGTCCAACTCTCACATCCATACAGTTCCTATGCAATACTGCATATATATAAAGACACAGGGTGGACTATAAAGATGTAGCTAGAGATGTAGCATAACAGCTTAGAAGGTAAAATGGTTGTGGCTACTCTATCAGCAAGTTACTCTACAAATAACAGAATATCTATGAGGCTTCCCAGGTGGTGCTAGTGGCTAAGAACCCACCCACCCCTGCAGGAAACTTAAGAGATCTGGGTTTGATCCCTGGGACTGGAGATCCCCTGGAGTAGGGCATGGCAACCCACCCCTGTATTCTTACCTGGAGAGTACCACGGACAGAGGAGCCTGGCGGGCTACAGCCCACAGGGTTGAAAGGAGTCAGATACGACTGAAGTGACTTAGCATGCACATACAGAATATCTAACCAAAATTAATTAAACATAAGGACATTTATTCTTTCACATAGCAATAAACCCAGATTCAGTCCAACTTTAAAGGACTGGATCAATGATGTCTTCATGGATCTAGATATTTCCCATCTCTTGGCTCTGCCTTCCTGGGTATCTCAACCATGTTTCCCTCCTACTAACAAGAGGGCTGCACCAGTTCCAGGCACCACGTGTCAACAAGAATATATCCAACAGAGAAGCAGGTTCCCATAAGGCTCTCAGCAGATGTCAGGTCAGTTGTACTAAATTGGATCTCATGTCTGTGCCTTATGCTGCAGGAGAATCTGAGGATGTGAGTAGCTACAATTCACAGCTCTCCTGAAGGACAAGCACCTCCAACAGTCAGAATGAGGTTGGGGAAAGGGGTGTAGTGCCACTAATTTGACCACCTACTTATTGTTTTTATATTTTACTTGTCTTTATCCCTAAGGTGTGGATGCATGAAGAACAAATCAAGGTCATGACATCACAAATTGCTAAACCATGACCCAAAGCCAGCTCCAGTCACGTTCCTGATCTAAGGCTGGGTTTACATTCACATTGGGCAAAACATCCATTTCTGGTGCTGCTACTGGTTCCCTGAAGAGACTGTGCCAACAGTGAGACCCGGGGTCCCCATGGTGTCATGAATGATGGCAGCCTAGAGTCCCTAATTTTACTCCTACTTTTCCCCACCCATTTAGAAAGAATCTATGCTTCTCTTTTATTCCTCAATCAGATAGCTTCCTGTTCACTCAAAGAGAGAGCTGAACAGTTAAACTGGATCATTTCCTCTTAATAGAATGTTTGCAAAATCCTAGAAATTTCTCATGGCCACCAGAGAGACGTTAGCTGCGTGCAGCACTAGAGTGACAGGAATCGTGACTGTTAGAATTAAGTTCGCTGCAACAGGGATGTTAAACATGGCTTAAATATGACTGGTGTGTATTTTTGTCTCATGTAAAAGTCCTGATTTAGCATTTCAGGGCTAGTCAGAGGGTTCCATAGTGGGGCTAGTTAGGGCATGATCCTCTTACTTCATAGGGTAGACGTTCAGATTAAATAAGGTCATTTATACAGTGTCTAGTATTGATACATCATAAAACATCTTTTGTTTAATAATGAAAATAAAGGTAACTAATATTAACTGAGCTTTATCTATGAATATGTGTCAGTCCTGGGTAAGAGGTCTTTACATATTCACTCATTTAATCCTCACAACACCACTATAAGGAAAGGATTGTCATTATCCTCATCTTACAGATGAGGACACTGAGAGATTTGTTGTTGTTCAGTTGCTAAGTCGTGTCTGACTCTGCGACCACATGGACTGCAGCATGCCAGTCTTCCCTGTCCTTCACTGTTTCCTGGAGTTTGCTCAAACTTATGTCCATCGAGTTAGTCATAGCTTTTCTTCCAAGGAGCAAGTTCTTTTAATTTCATGGCTGCAGTAACTGTCTGCAGTGATTTTGGAGCCCAAGATTAGGTGTAATAAGACTGTGTCTTTAGTTAGTGCAGAGCTGAGAGGCAAACCCAGCTTGTGTGATTTCTGAGCCCAAGAGCATAACCACCAATCTGCACCACTGTAGCCCACGTCACCGGCCTCCCACCACCCCTCTCCCTCAGTCCTCTGGCTGTAAGACAGTCACAACAGGGAAAGTAAAGCATATGCTAAGGGCTTATTGGGAATATGAGGCAGTAGGGCTCAGTGCTGAATGTGCGGTATGATTCGAACAGGGAGAGACTCCGTTCCCTGGAGTGCTCAGGGAAGGCATCACAGCGGGGAGGGGCTGAGCTGGGCCGTGATAGCTGGAGGGGGGTGAGCCAGGAGTGGGGACTGGAGTGGGCAAAGGCTTGGATTCCCAGGTGGCTCAGGGGTAAAGAACCTTTCTGCAATGCAGGAGATTCAAGAGATGCAGTTTCAACCCCTAGGTCGGGAAGATCTCCTGGAGAAAGAAATGGCAACCCACTCCAGTATTCTTGCTTGGAAAATTCCATGGACAGAGGAGTCTGGAGGGTTACAGTCTGTGGGGTCACAAAGAGTTGGACACGACAGAGAACGAACCACCAAAGGCTTGGAGGAAGGAAATAGCATGTTTAAGAAATAACAAGGAAACAGTCCTGGCTAAATCATAGGATTCTTACAGAGGAGTCCTGAGGAAAGCATTTGGAAATGAAGATTGGAATTAGATTAAAAAGAAGCCTGAATGTTGTTCTAGAAAGCTGAGCTGTATTCAGTAGACACTGGGTAGTCATTAGGGGGTTTTGAACAGTGAAATCACATGATGGAAGCAGTTTCTTGAGGAATAATGTGGTGGTGGGAGGGGTGACATGGAGCTTGGGAGTCGGGCTAAGAGGCCCTTGAAATGGTCTGGACATGAGGTAATGTGAACTTGAAGTGTTAGCATAAGGTATGGGTGGAATGGAAAGGACATGAGAGGCATCGCTAGAGTAGAAATGGGGTGACTGGTGACTGGAGCTGGGAGCGAGGGAACAGGAGGCGTTGGGAATGACTGCCAGTTTTTAAGGGTGTGTGCTGGGAGAATACTGTCATAAACAGAAGCTCTGACTCTCGTAGTCAGAGGGGAACCCTGTGTGCCATCCTCTGAGAGGTCTCTATCAAGGTACCTGAACCAGCCAGTTGTCTTCTCTTTCTTCTTTGCTGCAAAGTCCCACTTCCTCCAGAGAAGAATCTAGGGAACTAGGGAAAGCATGGATTTAAGGTCAAAGATAGAAATTTAAATCTTCCCCGATTGTTACCAGCAGGGGCACATTTCTTATGGCACGTTTCTGTCACCTTGGACACATTTCTTCATTTCCCTGAGATTCAGTTCTTTTACGTTAAGGATGATAACACATACTTGATAGCGTTTCGGGGGTTTCAATAACACAAAGCAACCCAGTTGGTGCAGTGGTAAAGAACCTGCCTGCCAGTGCTGGCAGTTTCAGTCCTTGGGTCAGGAAGATCCTCTGGAATAGGAAATGGCAACCCATTCCAGTGTTTTTGTCCGGAGAATTCCATGGACAGAGGAGCTTGGTGGGCTACAGTCCACAGGGCTGCAAAGAGTTGAACACGACTGAAGTGACTTAGCATGCACACAAAACATTGTGAAGATTTTATAACTGAAAACCTAAACTAAGACTCTAATGAAGCTGAGCACTAAATTGGGCTCTGAGTTTCTCAGCAGCCAATGTGAAATGAGAAATAGGATGAATTTCCTAGTAGTGATTATGAAAATAGGCCTAAAAGATTATATCCACATGCTTAGGATTTGTGTGCAAGACATAAAGATGGTACCTTGATATGAATATGAGATACCTCAGTTTATATTCTTGCTCATAAAGAATTCCACCTTAGTATCATATAATCAAAGTATCATATAATCAAAGTGAAGCATACCTTACTAAATATACTTCTGCCTAGTAAAAAGCCAGGCACAGTTTTAAAGTAAATGACTAAAGAAAAAAGCAAGGAAAAGGTATGTTTGACACCTTGGGAGAGGAGAATGCAGTTTGGTAAATGTAATTTTGCTTCAGTGGTCTGCCTAAGAGGAATATGCTGGTCTGAGTGGCATCTTGAATTATCTTAAACAAGATAATGTGCATGCCATTGGTTTCCCTTCACTCAAGTGTAAGACCAGCCAATTACATGCAATCTTTCCTCACCAGGGAAATAACAGAGAACTTTGCAAATACTACAGGGCATTATGGTGCCTACCAGTCTTCAGGGAAAGGCTGCCACATAAGATGTCTGGAACTCTTTCTTGTAGAAAATTCCTTGAATTAAGAATAAAGGTTGCTATTATTGTTTTTGGCATAACACAAGACCAAAGTGCTGGGGGCGGGGCTTATTTCTAATAAAGTCTGTGATCAAGACGATGACAGTGTTATAGGACTAGAAGGAACACATTCCGTGTCTTTAGCAGTGTTATTATCATACTGCCTGAAGTTCCCAGATCGCACTACTCAGTAAGTACCAAAGAAATTGCACTTGGATGCCCACCTGCTGACTCATATTCCAAAATGTTTCCTTAAGATTTCTGGGACTTACAGGGGAAGTTTTACGGACACTAATAACAAGCCTACTCTCAGGGGGTATCTGCTAGTCATCCTCCTTGTTTGCTGGGCATGGGCTAAAATCTGCCTTTCCTGCTGCCCCTCTAATGATTGCAGAGCAAGGGGAAAAGTGGGCATGTGGCTTCTGGGAAGAGAAGATAAGGATATGGCCATGAGAATCTGTCCCTGGGCTTGCCCTGAACATAGCTTTAGTTAATGGAATGGCAGACCTCTGCATCTACTCCTGATTTGTTATATCACCTTGCACAGGTCACCTTGGTGCCTTGACTTCAATTTCCTTTACTAAAAATGGCAAGAATGTTCACATTTTACAAAGATGTAGTGGGAACTGGCTATTTAATGATTGGATGGTATTTTGAAAACAACAAGTGCAAGGTAAGTGCTAGGTCAGGAAAGCCAAAGACTTGTGGCTTCCCTAATGGGACAGTGAGATGAGCCTTTTTTTTTTTTTTTCACTTTTTGCTTTAGACACACAAAGAAAATAAAATTTAAAATGTGTATATAATATTGAGAGAGACCAATATCAAATCCCCCAAATCAATAGATTATTCTTTCAGTCAGTTCAGTTGCTCAGTCATGTCTGACTCTTTGTGACCCCATGGACTGCAGTGCGCCAGGCTTCCCTGTCCATCGGCAACTCCTGCTGCTTGTACAAACTCATGTCCATCAAGTCGGTGATGGCATCCAACTGTTTGCTGCTGCTAAGTCACTTCAGTCATGTCCGACTCTATGTGACCCCATAGATGGCAGCCCACCAGGCTCCCCTATCCCTGGGATTCTCCAGGCAAGGATACTGGAGTGGAGTGCCATTGCCTTCTCCATCCGATTGTTTAAACCTCCTTAAATGAATTAGGTTGCTGGAGGTTATAAGGAGACCAGATGGTCAACACCGAAATCAGATTGATTATATTCTTTGCAGCCAAAGATGGAGAAGCTCTATACAGTCAGCAAAAACAAGACCGGGACCTGATTGTGGCTCAGATCATGAACTCCTTATTGCCAAATTCAGACTTAAATTGAAGAAAGTAGGGAAAACCACTAGACCATTCAGGTATGACCTATATCAAATCCCTTATGATTATACAGTAGAAGTGAGAAATAGATTTAAGGGACTAGATCTGATAGATAGAGTGCCTGATGAACTATGGACGGAGGTTTGTGACATTGTACAGGAGACAGGGATCAAGACCATCCTCATGGAAAAGAAATGCAAAAAAGCAAAATGGCTGTCTGGGGAGGCCTTACAAATAGCTGTGAAAAGAAGAGAGCGAAAAGCAAAGGAGAAAAGGAAAGATATAAGCATTTGAATGCAGAGTTCTAAAGAATAGCAAGGAGAGATAAGAAAGCCTTCTTCAGCGATCAATGCAAAGAAATAGAGGAAAACAACAGAATGGGAAAGACTAGAGATCTCTTCAAGAAAATGAGAGATACCAAGGGAACATTTCATGCAAAGATGGGCTCAATAAAGGACAGAAATGGTGTGCACCTAACAGAAGCAGAAGATATTAAGAAGAGGTGGCAAGAATACACAGAAGAACTGTACAAAAAAGATCTTTACAACCCAGATAATCACGATGGTGTGATCACTCACCTAGAGCCAGACATCCTGGAATGTGAAGTCAAGTGGGCCTTAGAAAGCATCACTATGAACAAAGCTAGTGGAGGTGATGGAATTCCAGTTGAGCTATTTCAGATCCTGAAAGATGATGCTGTGAAAGTGTTGCACTCAATATGCCAGCAAATTTGGAAAACTCAGCAGTGGCCACAGGACTGGAAAAGGTCCCAAAGAAAGGCAATGCCAAAGAATGCTCAAACTACCGCACAATTGCACTCATCTCACATGCTAGTAAAGTAATGCTCAAAATTCTCCAAGCCAGGCTTCAGCAATACATGAACCGTGAACTCCCTGATGTTTAAGCTGGTTTTAGAAAAGGCAGAGGAACCAGAGATCAAATTGCCAACATCCGCTGGATCATGGAAAAAGCAAGAGAGTTCCAGAAAAACATCTACTTCTGCTCTATTGACTACGCCAAAGCCTTTGACTGTGTGGATCACAATAAATTGTGGAAAATTCTGAAAGAGATGGGAATACCAGACCACTTGACCTGCCTCTTGAGAAACCTATATGCAGGTCAGGAAGCAACAGTTAGAACTGGACATGGAACCACAGACTGGTTCCAAATAGGAAAAGGAGTATGTCAAGGCTGTATATTGTCACCCTGCTTATTTAACTTATATTCAAAGTACATCATGAGAAATGCTGGGCTGGAAGAAGCATAAGCTGGAATCAAGATTGCCGGGAGAAATATCAACAACCTCAGATATGCAGATGACACCACCCTTATGGCAGAAAGTAAAGAAGAGCTAAAAGGCCTCTTGATGAAAAGTGAAACAGGAGAGTGCAAAAGTTGGCTTAAAGCTCAACATTCAGAAAATGAAGATCATGGCATCTGGTCCCATCACTTCATGGCAAATAGATGGGGAAACAGTGGAAACAGTGTCAGACTTTATTTTGGGGGGCTCCAAAATCCCTGCAGATGGTGACTGCAGCCGTGAAATTAAAAGACGCTTACTCCTTGGCAGGAAAGTTATGACCAACCTAGATAGCATATTCAAAAGCAGAGACATTACCTGGCCAACAAAGGTCCGTCTAGTCAAGGCTATGGTTTTTCCAGTGGTCATGTATGGATGTGAGAGTTGGACTGTGAAGAAGGCTGAGCACCAAAGAATTGATGCTTTTGAACTGTGGTGTTGGAGAAGACTCTTGAGAGTCCCTTGGACTGCCAGGAGATCCAACCAGTCCATTCTGAAGGAGATCAACCCTGGGATTTCTTTGGAAGGAATGATGCTAAAGCTGAAGTTCCAGTACTTTGGCCACCTCATGCGAAGAGTTGACTCATTGGAAAAGACTCTGATGCTGGGAGGGTTTGGGGGCAGGAGGAGAAGGGGACAACAGAGGATGAGATGGCTGGATGGCGTCACCGACTCGATGGACATGAGTTTGGGTAAACTCTGGGAGTTGGTGATGGACAGGGAGGCCTGACTTGCTGCGGTTCATGGGGTCGAAAACAGTCGGACACGACAGAGCGACTTAACTGAACTGAACTGAAAGCCATGAAAAATTCTGTGCCATGTGAAGTTACATAACTAGGGGCATTAGGATGATAGAAAATTTGGGGGGGGTGGGGAATGAAATCCCATAGACAACATTTGATCATTACATTTTAACAAAAAGGACATTTACTCCTAAAATATTCTAATGGCATTAACAGCCTTAATGAAAACCTTTCCTTAAAATTTAAAGAAGGTTTTAAGGAGATGCAAGAGTACTGGAGTGGGTTGCCATTTCCTTCTCCAGGGGATCTTCCTGACCCAGGGATCAACCCTGGGTCTCCTGCATTGTAGTCAGATTCTTTGTCCTTTGAGCACTATGCTGCTAATGGGTGTGGCTTAACATGCTACTCTTGATAATCAAATTTCTTGACTTTTAAACTAATTATTCTAGATTTTAATTGTCTTTAGAAAAGAGTAGGGCACATAGGAGAAAAGATGATCTGGTAACCTAGAAACATCTACTTCTCAGATTTCCCCAGAATCTGGGGGGGCAGTTTTGTATACTCCCTAAAGCCAGCACAGTTGCTGTCCTTGACATGCTTCCCCTTTGTTAGAGAATGAAATGAGAAGGAGGTTGAGAACGAAAATTTAAAGGAGGTACTGTAGGCTGGCTTCGACCCCTCCGGTTATACTCTCGTTTGTGTAAATCAGTAAATTCCTCATTGCAGAGTTCTTTTTCCTTTCTACTCCCAAAGGCGTCCTAACCATGCAAAATTATTCCATCAGTTGCCTTGAACTTCCCTCGTGGCTCAGACAGTAAAGAACCTACCTACAGTTCAGGAGACCCGGGTTTGATCCTCAGGTTGGGAAGATAACCTGGAGAAAGGAATGACTACCCACTCCAGTTTTCCTGCCTGGAGAATCCCATGGACAGAGGAGCCTGGCGGGCTGCCATCCATAGGGTCACAGAGTCAGACACGACTGAGTGACTAACACTTGCCTTGGACACAAGCTAGTTAGTTATCATTGTGCCAGAGTCTTGCATGCTGAATTTTCCAATTTTTGAAGACTTGTATTTTCAGTTAGACCCTGGCACTAATTGTAATGATTCTTATTTCATTTGCAGTCAGGGTGAGAGGGCTGGGGTGGTGATGATGTTTGTACTTTAAATAATCCCCCGGCCTTGGGATCTTCTTATATAGGGCCTCGTCCTGTCCTTAGCACTGACAGAACTCTGCTCCAGTCATTTCCTTCCTTTCAGAGAAAGCCTGGATCCCTTTTACACCTTCATGTTCCAAATACTCCCTATCAGCCTGTGGGTTGTTTTCTATAATAGTGTCTTTGATTAAGGCCTTCTTCTATCAGGGCGTTTGAATACACAATCCCCACCCCCCACCCCCACCACCCCGCCTCTCTTTTGTCATCCAAGTTCTTGCCTGATGCTTCTGGTCTCCAAGACAGCCCTCAGCTGTCACTGCCAAGGATTAAGATGCTTGTGAAATCCACCCTTGTGCTGCAAATGCCTTGCAAAGGAGTCTTTTGAAAACATTGACTTCTTTTCCTTTTTCAGACCTGAAGCAGTAGTTACCAGGAGATATTCGGAACATGGCTATTAGGTAAGACACCCTGCAGACAATAGCTAAGGGGCAGCAAAGAAATTGAAAAGGCTTCATAATCCCTTATTTGTGCCTCCCAAGTGGTAACTGCTAAAAGTGACTTCTGCAAACAGGCATCTGCTTCTGCCATTTACACTTAATCAGATAATCATAGAGCTGGGAGAGCCCTTAATCTGCCCTTTCGCATTAGCCAGGGCCTGCAAGACTTTCTGCAGACTGTTCCAGAATCTTCAAGTGCTGTACTCACGCCTACACCTGGAAAAGGAAAAACGCCTGGGGAGATGAGACATCCACTCCTTCTGGGACCAGAGGAAGAAAGATATAATTTTTCTCACCCAATCCTCTTTTCTTCCTGAACAATCTCTGGGTGGATATCAACCCCAGCTCTCAAATACCATATAAGGTTGTTATAATTATCCTCATTTCACATATGGAGAAACAAATGTTCAAAGAGGTTAAATTACCAGCTTTCCTGGTGGCTCAGGCGGTAAAGAATCTGCATGCAATGGGGCAGACCCAGGTTCGATCCCTGGGTTGGGAAGATCTCCTGAAGAAGGGAAGGGCAACCCACTCCAGTATTCTTGCCTCCTTTAGACAGAGGAGCCTGGTCGGCTAGAGTCCATGGGGTCTCAAAGTCAGACACAACTGAGCGGACTAATATTTTGACACTTTTGATGAAGTGAGAGAACTAGGGTCAAGTGACCATACCAGACAGACTAGAGGATTTTCTGGGACAAGGAACTTTGAGAGCTAAAACCAGGACAATGCTGGGAAAGGCAGGAAGATTGTTTCCCCAAAGGTTGAACCAGGTCTCTAGAGCCTTTCCCCTGAACCCTGAATCATCCTCAGCCTGAGTTCTGAGCTTGAAACAGTCAGGACACCATGCAAAATGCACAGTTCGTTTCCCTTTGAGTCAGAGAACAAAGTCAGGGCCGTCGGATTTGGGAGATCAGCTCGGTTCACCCAGTTGCAGGCTCCTCAGAATCACTGGAATGATGAGTCTGGGAGCTCCCTCTGCAGAGAGGTGAAAGCCAGACACGAGAGCACGCACCAGCACTTATGCAGTTCCCCACATCATGAGACGCTTACGGGAGACCTCAAATCACTGCCCACTGCACTGCCAGGGCCTCATTACAGAAACCTCAGAGAAGGCCACGGAGGAGTCAGGCTTTTGCTGAAATGCACAGAGCAGGATTGAGCTGAATTAGTTTACAAAATCAGACCACAGCATATTTTTTTCAGGGATGATCTACAGTCCCTTCTCTCTTTTCTCCCCGCACCCTCACCCCCCGGGTTTCTCTTTCAAGATGTCTCCCTGGGTGACAGCAGACTAAACAATGATTGGCTAAACACATGGTGGAAGTGTTGTCACTGGAGCCCAGTCCTGAGTGGGTGGTCCCCCTACACACACACACACACACACACACACATACACACTCACACACACACACTGTGTCAGGTGTTACCCTCTCATTGCTGGATCCTAGGAGGGTAGGGGGTCCCAGGTTATTGAAGGGGAGGACCAGGGAGTGGATACTTACCAATGATAAGGGAGTGGGGGGTTTCAATGTTACAAGTGGTAAAGCTGGGCCTGGGTATTGAGTCTCCTCTCAGCCCTAAGTGGGGGAGCCATCCTTCTACCCTAGCTGCTGGGGGTCCCTCCTCTCCACCCACCCGTGCCTGACTCTGTCTTCTTGGAGGACAGAAGATTAAAATAGAAAGGGCTTCGAAGAGATCATCTAGCTGGACTCCCTCCTCACACAGGGCTGAGGCAGGGGAGGAGCTGAAAGCTGGCAGCACGGCCAGCCCGGGAGTCCACGGGCGCCGCTGGGGTGGAAAGGAGGAGGCAGGAGGAAGACGGTCTGTAGCTTCTGATCAAAACTCTCCTCTCCCTTCTGCTGATCCACAGTTTTAGCCTGAATTATTTTCAACCCTTTTTCCTCCACTATATAAAATATGCAAATCTCTCTGTTTTGTTTTGTCTTAAAACATCATATTTTTGTTAGCTCTGTCCTTTCTTCTTCCTCTCTGTTCCCAACTCCAATCATTCACGGAAGTCAAGTGTCTTAAATAGACGGAGCTCAGAGCTGGGGGGACCAGGGGGGGAGGAGGAGGGGCCGCTCTTCCTCTCCTTCTTGGGGTTTGGCAAGTTGCTGTTAGAAGAGGCTGCAGCATGGGCTCTGGGGCGTGTGGGCTTCAGTAGTTGAGGCACACTGGCTCAATAGCTGTGGCTCACGGGCTCACCGCAACTAGAGAAAAGGCCCAGCAGCAACCATCAAAAAATAAATAGACTTATTTATTTAAAAAAAGAGAAATGGCTGTAAAGATCCTCCCACGCAGTGGTCAGGAACGTGGACTGTACCTGGGTTGGACACCTGGTCAAGCAAGTTTTTACCTAAAGGTTTTGTTTTTCTTTACTCCACTCTCCACCACCTGCTTTCTAAACGCATGGGGCCCATCCCTGAAATTTCAGTAGTGGGTGTGGGGACTCTTTCCTCACCCCATGTGTTAGGGGATTACAAGCAGGCTGAGGTGGCCCCAAACTGCAACATCTTCCCATTATTCGTGGACCAGAAAGCCTCTCCGGTGAGGCTCTACCCTGAGAAAGTCGCCATGCTGCTTCTCTTGCAGCTCATGTCAGAGATGGTAGGTCCTCATGCTGAGGGAGGCAGGGGTGAAGCAAGGCATCTGGGCTGAAGAGATGCCCCCCTCCATCCTCATTTCACAGATAGGGTGATGCTCCTCATTACCAAGGGCCTTTCCCTCCTCTGACCATTAGCTGAATGGGACTTCAAAGGAAAACGAGGCCCCTGCCCTCCCCATTCATTAGACTCTGGATGAAACTAAATGGAATGAGAAGAAAAGGCAGCGCAGGCCACACCAGATGGAACAGCCTTACCCAGGCCACTTTGTTAATGGGTGCTGCTTACAGGCAGCAGCATTCTCACCCCCAGTCATCCGCTGACTCAGAACTCTGTCCGGATAACAGATGGATTAGGTAAGATGATGGATTCCACACTGAGGATGGAATGCCTATGGTTCACCGAGAGAATGACCTAATCACTGCTAGGTGTACAACAAACTACAACAAACAGAGTGTGGTTATGTCGTAACCGCCAGCCCTACTTCACCAGGGAACCTGTGACACCCACTGACGGGAGCAGCCAAGGGAGACGCCTCCTACCCAGGCCAACTGGCATCCTCTTCTGGATCCAGGCTCTCTGTCGTCTGCAGATCCTTTTCTGCATCCCACGCTGTTCTGTTCTGCACCCCGGACAGGCTGGACCAGGAAGGGCACGCAGCAGTCAGAACTTCCACATCAACTGTAGAGAATTCTCAGTCTCTCTGTCTACAGGTTCATACCTTGGGGGCAGAACGTCCAGCAAGTATGCTTCTGCATTTTAGTTACCCCCTCTTCCCCATCTGCTTCTGTACAAGTCAGATTTGGGCCTTTGGGAGGTTTGTATCCTTCACAGTGAATTTTCTTAAATGCTTTTGATAGTTTCCTGACTCCCAAGGAATGACTTCTCTCTCTGCACTAGTGCCCTGTTGCACATGCTCCCCATTCATATGGGGATGCACCCAGTGATGTCTAGCTTTGGACAGGAAGACAATAGTTATTCAGATATCACTGCCATCTATGTGACTCTACCAAACACCTTTGTTTATTGTAGTACTTGGGGGTTTTAGGCTCAAATACTTTATGCCCACCATGTGTGGGTTGCACAAAGAAGACCAAGGAAAATCTGGGGTCCTGTTTTAAGTATTAGCAGTAGCTACTAATTGTTGGTCATATACCATGTTCTAGGCACTATACTACAATTTACCTGTATTATATCTGGTCTTTATGGCAAACCTGTGAGATAAGCATCATTATTCCCATTTTACAGCTGAGGAAACTAAGTCTGAGAGAAGTTACGCAACTTTCTGTGGGTCACATGGATGGAAAGTGGCAGAGATGGGGCTTAAATCCAAGTCTGTATGATTCAGGAGCCCATACGCTTTCCTTTCTACCATTTTTCCAGTCGCTTGGCAAAAACTTTTTTTTTTTTTTACCAATTCCCGGACATTGTTCCTTCCTTGTAGAGCATAACAACTAGCTCACTTCTTAATTTGCTCTTTTTTCTTCTGGTAAGACAGCAAAAGAGATGATTTATTGTACACGTTACATTCAGCCACAACTGGGAAGAGAACTAGCCCAGAATGTCACAGGTCCAGGGCAAAGGACCAAAAGGGAGGGCTTTGATGTGAACAAGGTGAATCTCCCAAAGCTGGTGGAGGGGATCAGAATGGCCATAGACATTCCAGATCCACTGAGACAAGCTCTAGATAGTAGGCAATTCAACAATTTGTACCACCGTCCCTGGCCTCTGGCTTCTCTTGTTTCTGCTTTGGTGGCTTCCATGGGGTACAAGTTTACTTGGACCTCCGCCTCATCTTTCTTCTTTTGCACTTTAGCCTGCACTTCTTTCCTCCACTTCATTCTGCTGTTTCTCAAAAGATGGTGCTAAGGCTGAGAGCCATCCTAATTCTCTTGATGGTGACAACAGATAATTCCTGAAGCTCAGGGAAGAGGTCTAGAACAGCAAAGCAAGGGAAAGTAATTACCCATCTGCAGGTGTTAATTTGAAGTGTGTTAACCACCAGGAGAAAAAAAAAAACCACATGTGAGAATTACTGTATCAACCATATATTTCTAATTCACACATCCCAGGCAATAGCTGAAGCCCTCAGGCAGAGGCAGATGCATGTGGGATTATGTTGTTCACCAAAAAATAATAAACAAGAGGAGGAGCAGGAAACTGAGCCTTAAACCCCCATACCTTGTTTTGTAATCCTTTTCATAATTAGTTGCATTATTGGGCTTGATGTTTCTAAGGAGTCAACAGCTCCATTAACCCCATTTGACATAGGAGAAGATGAGAGGCTAACAGATTATATGCTATTCCTTGGATATGCAGAAAATCAGTGGTCATATAAAGACCTAGGTTCTAAATCGATAGAAAAAAACCACTGTGGTCAGCTACTTCTCTTAATTATGGCTTGATGAAATTGTTTTAATTCTGCTGAGAGCCAAAGCAACCTTTTCTCATTTAAAACAGGTGCATGCATGCATGCTAAGTTGCTTCAGTTGTGTCTAACTCTTTGCAACGCTATGGACCGTAGCCCAACAAGCTCCTCTGTCCTTGGGGATTCTCCAGGCAAGAATACTGAAGCGGGTTGCCATGTGCTCCTCCAGGGATCTTTCCGACCAGGGATTGAACCTGCATCTCTTTTGTCTTCTGCATTGGCAGGCGAGTTCTTTACCACTAGCACCACCTGGGAAGCTCCCACTTAAAACACACCTACACAAATTGAAAACCCAATTTTTGAGGCCTGGATGGTGCCTAAGCACTAAAGCTGTTGAGGTTGTCATACTTCAAAGGACTTCTTAGATTGACAGAACTGTTGGTAGCACTTCTGTACTACCTCTCTATTCACTGAACCCTGATTTTGTTTAGATAACAGGGAAACTTGTCTGAGGAATATGGAACTTTTGCTCTGGGCTCATGAGATAAACTTTGATCAGTGTGATTCATTTCCTCCCTGCAGATGATGGATTTAGCCAATGTGGTATTCATATGATCCACTTCTCAGCAAGAAGACATAACTGGAAATTTGCTGATGGTTTCTGGATAGATTTTTCTCTCTGACAAAGAGAGATACTAAGGAGAAAGCCCACATTACCTCCTACCTGTCTTGTTGTTGTTCAGTTGCTAAGTCATATCAGACTCTTTGCGACCCCATGGATTGCAGCACGCTAGGCTTCCCTGTCCTTCACCATCTTCCAGAGTTTGCTCAAATTCATGTCTATTAAGTCAGTGATGCCATCCAACCATCTCATTCTCTGTTGCCCCCTTATCCTCCTGCCCACAGTCTTTCCCAGCATCAGGGTCTTTTCCAGTGAGGCAGCTCTTCACATCAGGTGTCTAAAGTACCGGAGCTTCAGCTTCATCTAAGAATGAAATGTACCCAACTACTGCAGCAACCTTGCCACCATGAGGGGTGGTAACACTGCCACTCTGAAGGCTACAGAATGAAAAATAGAAAAAGTCTGGGTCTTGAGGACCTCATTGCACCACTGGACAAACTGAAACCACATACCTGCAGAGTTCTTAATTGACGTAAAACTGCTCTGTGGTTTCAGCCACTTTTAGTTTCATCTCCATGATACACTGGATAAAGAGAAACAGCTTGAAACCAGTGCATTATACAAGAGCGAAAGAAATGTGTCTGGAGCAAGATAAGACTGTTGATGTCAGACTCTGTCTCTTGGGATACACAGCCTTCAAAGGAATTTAGAAACTGAACAAGTAGCGCATACTTACTGAGCAAGCACCTGCTTTGTACTGTACACTGTGCTGGGTGCTGGGTTTACAGGATTGGACAAGTAGGCAAGGTCATTAAGGTCAAGGAAATCACATTCTGGGAGACTAATGATAAACAAGTAAACAAATAAGAATAGGTGAAAACATTCTAAGGCAACTTTTAAAATATTGCTTCAAATCAATCCTGAGTATCATCAGATGCTGGAACCAGAGGTAGGGATTCAAATTCTACCTCTATCACTTGCTGTGACCTTAGGAAAGTCATTTAATTTTTTCTGAGTATCAGTTCCCTCATCTGTGAAGGGATGATACTAAAAAAAACTAACTCATAGAACTGTGAGGATTAAACAAGCAAGCAAACTCTCTATAAACCATTTTGCCCAGATGCTGGCATGTAGTCAGTCTCTCTAGATCCTAGATGATGATGATGATCACCTTCATTGTCACAAGAGTTTGTGCCAGGCACTGTGGGTGTCAAAAGATGAACAAGACATAGACCTTGTATCAAGAAACCTGGGAGGCGAGAATCCAGATTTGGCCACAGAACAGTCAGAAGTTAGCCAATGAATTAGGAGAAACAAAAGAATTCCTCTGGTAACCAGGGATAGGGTGGGCTAGGCTCCCTGTCTCCGCTTTTCTCCTACACATGTTTTATGACCATTATTCCCTTTTCCAAGAGAGAAAGAAATATTCTGAATGATTGCTGCTCTTCTTTCACCTACAGCCGCTGTTCCCAAGAGAATCAAGTGGGCCTCTTCTTTCTCCAGTGAAGTGAAAAATATAGGTTGTGTTTATCTGGATGGTACTTACCAGTATGGGCTACATACCAGCAAATATACACAGATGCTCTCATAAATGATCTCACCAAACCCTGTCTCCCTTCATCCTCTTAAAATCAAACCCACTTAATGTGTTTAGTGTCATGCAGTTGACTATTAACTCCTGTATCTAGCTGTAAAATCCAGATAAACACTGACTACCTGGGTCCCCACACCCACTCACATACCCTCACCCTTAGGAAGCTTTCCTCTGATGGCCACACAAACCACTGAACATGCACCCTGAGAGAGCATCTTCCCACAGCCTTGCTCACACACTGGTTATTTATTTGAGCTCTCATGGGGAATCCTGCAACTCTCAGCTAGGAATTTCATTAACAAAGGAAGAGGAGGGACAACTGGGAGGACAGTCTAGATGCAGAGGGAAAGAAATTAACATCTCTTTCAAAAGGGACCTCACATTGTATCATCCTAGCCTGATCCTCCCTTATAACTGTTATTTGAACATTCTGTGCCTGAAGAAAACAAAACAAAACACTTTTCATTGATTGGGCTGTTGCCCAGGCTTTTAGTTTGTCATCCTGTCCACGGAGCTGCAAAATCAACCTCACCAAGCCTATGCTTTGAAATGAGGCAACATTTAACTGGAAGTCCATTCAAAATAAGGAGCTCAGCCCAAGGGTCCAGGGTCTTGCATTTGTTCCTTTTTCTCTCAGCTGCACCTCTCTCATGCGATCTTGGTGAAGAGTTCTCCTCTGCCAAGAAAGAGATCAGGGATAAGAAGGCAGTGCCGAGAAAGTTCCACGAGACTGTCAGAAGTCACCGCCTGAATACCAAACCTGAATTACCAGGAGGGATGGAACTCTCGGCTGTTCTCCGCCTGCCCACGCTGCAGGTTTTTCAGGCCCCTGCTTGAGCGTGCACTCACAGGCGTAAATAAACGTGCTATCCACAGCCTGCGTCAGCCAACCCAGCTATTTAAGCAGGCTGGCATCAGCTAACTCAGCATCTAAATCCAGGGCTTGCCTTTGCCGCTTCCACGTAAGTAACTTTCAGAGGTTCGCCTTTCGGGCAGAGGAATGAACTTGTGTAGAGACTGGACTGAAATGCTGTCGTGACCGTGTTTGCTATTCTGATAGGAAAAGGTAGAGGCAAAAGGGAGAATTAAAGAGCCGGCCCCAAGCAGGGAGCCAGAGAACGCTGAGGGGTGTGAGGCATTAGACGTTTGCAACCCTGCCTAGGGGTGGAGGGGGATTTGGAGCCAGGGGGAGTCTGTGTTGACCTTTTGACTAGCAGGTGAAATGTTTTTCTTTTTCTCTCCTATCTCTGAGAGACGCAGTGAAAGCAGCAGTGAAAGCAGCGCTTGTAGGACTATGCTCAATGCATGTGAATTTCTATCCTTTAGAAGTCGATATTGTTATTCTACACCTTAGTTTAAAATCAGATGTAGTATCATTTTAAATATTTTTTGACCCAAAAGAGTCAAAATTTCTCAAAGGGAAGGTGTCTCTGGGTTGATTAGAGGTGGCTCCGCTGAGAATCTGCCATGCTGTTTGTTGTTACTTCTGGTTCTCATAATCCTTATCAGTTATAATAATGAAAACATTGATCTTGTTTAAGATGAAAATAAATATGCTCTGGGGCTTTGCAGAAATGTAGCTGTGTGATATTTGAGCACTAGGTATCTAGGCAGATTGTTAAGTAAAAGTGGAATAAGAATTAAAAGGCACAACATACCACAAAGCTTAGGTGAGACGATCTTAGACTAGGAATGCAAAAAAATTTCCATGAGGTAGCACTGACAGTCGACAGGGCCCTGGAGCGTGTTTAGTTCAGTAGGGTTAAGAATAACCAGAGTCCAGAAAACGAAACACAGGTACTGGGGATTGGGGAAGGAAAAAGTAGGGGGAGCAGATAGTAGGGGGTTTATAATTAGACATCATGTTCATAAATGCCTAGGACTAGAATAAGGAATGAAACATGATGTGAATTCCATGTGTGTGTCTTAGTAGCTCAGTCGTGTCCAACTCTGTGCGACCCCATGGACTGTAGCCCACCAGACTCCTCTGTCCATGGAATTCTCCAGGCAAGAATACTGTAGTGGGTTGCCATTCCCTTCTCCAGGGGATCTTCCCGACCCAGGGATCAAACCCGGAATTCCATAGTTCCTCCTTTTGGATCAAGAGTCTGGTAATTAAGAATCTGGGGAAATCCAAGAGCTTTTTCCATGTAGTTCCCCTGCCCTCTGCCCTCAGTACTAATCTGGACGCTCATTTTCTGGATCCCTAGTAGTCCATGACCCTAAATAAAGACTCAGATTTAAGAAAGTGCATAATTTTTTAACTGAGCTGAAGCTGCTGACTAGGAACCTACAGAGAATTAGAGGGGAGTCGAGATCATTAACACAGCAGGCACTTCTGGCCACCAAACCGAAGCTCAGTTGTAAGGTCATAAAGGTCTGATTTCCATCGAGCAAATAATGATTAAGGGGCTTCTCTGAGCAAAGGTTAGTTGGGGGCCGAGAGGAAGAGAAAAGAAATATAAGGTGGCTTCTGTTCCTAAAGAGTTTGAAATCTCAAGCACAAGGATATAAGAAGCCAAGCAAAAAGTAGTACATACTGCATGGCACAAAATGATAAAATATTCAAACTACTCTATAGTAACAGCAAGCAGCTCAGTGGCTACCTGAGACAGGGGAGCTGGAAAGACAGTTACGCAGATTAGGAGGGTTTGGGGATGATGGGTGTGTTCACTATCAGGAATAGGCAACCATTTCTCACTTGTGAAAACTGATCAGATCGCACACTTTAAACGTGCAGTGTTAGAAACCAGTTATATTCAACAAGCAATAATTTAACAATTCATCTTTTTTGAGGTAACTAAAAGCATTTCTAAGAATCTGCCTATGCAGCATAATGAAAATGAAAAATGAGTATTTTGGGGAAAAATTAACTCAGTAAATAAAGTGAAGGCTCAAACCATCAGGATTGTGGACTTTTATAGAACTGGAAGGGTCCCAGAGATCATCTCAGGCAGTGGTTGTGCACCTGGAGAAAAATACCTGGGATTGAGCCTCGCCCCAACCTATTAAATCAGAACCCAGGAATGGGTGGTTCCAGTATTACTTTTTAAAGCTCCGCAGGTGATTCTAATGTGCAGCTGGGGATGGGAACCAGTGAAACCCAAATCACCCACGAGACACATGGACAGGGCAGGGCCTGCACTTGGCCACATGACCCCCCAAACCCCTCAACCATCGTGTCCCAGGGACCGAGTTGGATAGTGATAGGACCTCAGAGGATGAGGGACCCCCAAGACCACTGCTTCTGAGTCCTCAGCACCACACTTCCAACTTTAGCTAGGGAAGGGTATCCGGCGCATTTCCAGCAAATTCTTGGAACCCAGACATGTTCCCGGTGGCAGGCATGACGGATTAGTCAGAGCCTCAAAGGTGCATTATTTAAGGATTGTGCTAACGTGTGAGAAGGGATGTTTCAAAACTAAAGCTTCCTTTTGTTTCCTACATAATATCTAATCTAAGCTAGGGGATTATAATTATTGAAAAGAATCAGGGCGGATGCACCAGGCGCTCTGCTCTGGGGGACAGCCAAGTTGGTCTTTTGGGAGCTAGCCCAGGTTCTCAGCATTGGGATGAGTCTATTTGGCACCATGGGTCTTTTCATCATGATTCCCAGGGCAGCTCGGGCAGAAACATGAGCGGAGTGGAGTTTGTGGTTTCTGCTCTTCCTGTGGGGCCCTTGCCTTGGCACCTGTGTCCATGCAGGGGTGGGTGTGGGGCTGCCCTTGGGGCCACAGAGCCTCACCTGCTCTGCCTGGGCCACCTGCCGTATTTTAGGTGGTTTCTTCCATTTCTCCTCCAAGTCCAATAATTTCTAGGGTCTCATCCCCGTAGGGCTTTGCTTACCCAGCTCTGGAAAACTAATTAAAGTTATAATGTTAATAGACAATGATTGTTTAATGAGTTATGTCCCTCCCTGGTATATTACATAGGTTCCAGCAAGATAACACATCTGAGAGTTCTTTGAATATAATTACCATTGGGAGTAATCAGCAGAATCAAAGTTTTAGGCAAAATGTGCTGTGCAGGAGACGTGGGTTCAATCCCTGGGTTAGGAAGATCCCCTGGAGAAGGGAATGACAACCCACTCCAGTATTCTTGCCCAGGAAACCCCATGGACGGAGGAGCCTGCCAGGCTACAGTCCATGGGGTCCCAAAAGAGTTGGATATGACTTGGCGACTAAACCATCACCATCACCATAATGCCTATTACTCAGAATCCCAGGCAACTTGCTGGGGGAAATTATACCAAGATTGGGAGTTTTCAATAGAAGTCCTGCAGTCACTTCCCCTATGGACCTTCCTACACATTGTGGGCCCTAAGAGATTTCTTTTTCTGAATGAATCTTTGTTAAATGCATTCATCCTCCTCAGAGAGGGCTGCCTTTCATGTATCTCTGAGAAATGGAAAGTCACCGTCAGGTTACTATAGCAGAGATTAAGAAGTCAATAAATTCTGCTCCCAGGGCTCTATAAATATTACCTTCTTCCTTCTCAGGGCAGAAGGCTGGCACTGGCAGAGCAACTTGCCCAGGCTTAGTGACAAGGGGCCTCCTCCCTTGGGGACCCAGTCCTGCAGCCTGGGGCAAGGCGTCCCCTTAGTTCCTGTGACTCTGACAGACTTGCTTCCATTTGGAAAGCTCAGATTGCTGCAGCTCTTGTTGGCAAGTGGCCCTATACTAGGTAGGGCCAGCCTCTGAAGAGGGGTGTGGTCGGGGTGTTCTGAACCTCTCTCTGGGGAAGCAGAGTCTGCTGGATACAGGAGCCACACGGCACAGAGTCCTGACTGGTGAGAACAGCTGTGAGCGAGGAGGGGAAAGGTGAGCATTGTCCTGGGCCTCTGGGGACCAGGAGACAGCAGACCCAAGCTCTGGGGTAAAGAATTAGACTGTTGTCACCAGGGTAGCACCCTCAAATTTGGTTTAATGCTGCAGATGAAGCCAAACGTTTCTTCTTCTTACCATTCAGAGTTTCACCAAAAAAAAAAAAATTTTTTTTTTAAGTAAGTGACAGGTTTGCACCACTGATGAAATAGGGTTATAAAACAATGACAGAATTTCTACCTTCTTGGTATGACATGTCTGAATATTTTCCCTTTATCTTTGTTTCTAAATTCTCTCAGTGTGGAATGGCTTACTTTTCTTGGCTATACATATATATTTTAAGGCTTTGTCATGATCTGTCACCCAGATCAGTTTTTGGATTTTTTTGATGGTTTCCCCCAAATTGAAAAAGCCAGGTGAATAGGGCTATGCAATGATGAAATTGTTAGAGGGGTGGCCTGTGGCCTGGAGTGATTTATGAAGAACTAACCTGTGATCTTGCCTGGAGAATCCCAGGAATGGGGGAGCCTGGTGGGCTGCTGTCTATGGGGTCACACAGAGTTGGACATGACTGAAGTGACTTAGCAGCAGCAGCAGCAGCAGTAGCAACCTGCCTATTAAAAACCAACACCTGAGGAGGGACTCCGTGCTTCCATGCAGGGGGCACAGATTAAATCACTGGTCAGGAACTAAGATCCTGAATTCCATGTGATGCCTTACCCCCCACCCCCACCCCACCCCCATAAAAAAACCCAACAACTGAGGATCCCAAGGCAGCCCCTGGAACACGCCTGTCCTGTCCACAGGCCTTGGGCCAGTGGAGAACAGGCTTGAGGCTGCAAAGAAAAGGGCGTGTCCCCACACAGGGGTTGCCTGCATCTGCCCTCTTCCTGGCCCGGCTCCCTTAGCCTCCCCTGCCTGCCAGTGACCTTGATGTGGCTTTAGGGTTCCAGTGCTGTAGATTCTGAACACAGGCAGGGTCTGGGTCATATGAGTGCCTGACCAAGCAGGTGCAGATCAGGCTATCCTTTTTAATGGCTGGGGAAGTGCCTTGATCTTTAGGTGATACAGGAAACACTCCTCCACAGATCTCCAAGGTAGACAGGTCCTCACAGTGCAGACAGCCTACCCTGGGAAGCAGAGCAGGAGTCTGGTGGTCAGGAACCTGTTATATTTTCAGCTCTACTTCAGCTATTATGGAATTTTAAGTGGGAAGGAAAATCTTAAAACATCAGTTGTTCCAGTGGATTACTACTAGTGCCTCCTTTCATTCTAAAAAATACCTGACCTTGAGCAATATATTATTTGGTCACCTGTGACTACAGTATATGAAGGTACAAGAGAGTAGGGTGAGTTGCCCTCTATCTTGAGTTAGTTGGAGGCTGAGCTGACTGTGAACCCAGGCCTCCTCACTCTTTATTCTGGCCTCTCTGCCAAGTCACTCACTCCCCAATGACTCAGGTTCCCTGTGGGAAGCACTGTATCCGTCCTGCCCGGCCAGAGAGCTGGTTTATTTATATTGGCACACCAAAAAGAAGTTCAAAATGAATGCTAGGGGTTCAAGGAAACTTGTGATCAACAAATCACAAGGTCAAGTTACTCTGATATTTGCTTTAGGCTCTTGTTAGCACATGGCCATGTTTAGGACATGATAGAAGGTCTTTTGAAAGTAGAGAAGTTAAGCTTTTCAGGTGGCGCTAGTGGTAAAGAACCCACCTGCCAATGCAGGAGACTTAAGAGACTGAGTTTCGGTCCCTGGGTTGGGAAGATCCCCTGGAGAAGGACATGGCAACCTGCTAGTATTCTTGCCTGGAGAATCCCATGGACAGAGGAGCCTGGAGGGCTGCAGTCCACAAGGTTGCAAAGAGTCGGACACAACTGAAGAGACTTAGCACGCACATTACTTTTACCTATCCTCATATAATTTCTTGTAACTTACTTCTGGTGGTTTTGATAAAAAGTGATCAAACATAAAAATCCAATCAGATCATTCGTGAATGAACTATTCTATCTTTATATGTTAAAACAAAAACAAAGTCACATACAACATAAGGCAGACACTGATCCACTCTAATCTCTCTGTGTACACTGGGCAGGAAACTAATGGCCGTCATTCCAGCTATTAGACCTAGATGGATCATGAAGGAAGCTTCCTGTAATTCTTAAGAGCATGACAGATCTGTTTAGACAGTCTAGTTTTTGTTGATGTATTTTTGTTTCCTTCCTGTGTGCTTGCTCCCTGAGGAAATTCACATAAACGACTTTCCCTGGTGCTTATATTCCCTCCCTCCTTTCCAAATTTCTAGTCTACTGGTCCAGGAGTGAAATCTGTTTTTTAAAAAATCTTCAATAATTTATGCCTGTACGTGTCTATCACTTTATTATGTGTTCTTCACGCTCTTTGTGAATAGTAGAATAGCATCCTTTGGAGATGACTAGAACTGAGGTTTATGAAGCATGTGTGAAGAAAGAGGGAGGTCTTCTCCTGCCTTCATTAGCCTGGTACCCAGTTTAGGGTTCCACAGTTTAAAAGGAAAGAGAGTCTTCCCAACTAGCTCAAAAGAAACAAGTCTATGAGAAGTGGCAAAAGGACCCTATGCTGTTTCAACTGGGTGAGAGACGGCTAGAGAGTCATTTGATGATGGCACTGAAAAGCATGGAGTATGTGGACATGGAGGTCAATGACCAGCTATTCACCTTGTCCTTCGGGAAAAAAAGCCAGCCCAGGTAGTCCGCAGCGTGAAGGGTATGAGGTAAGCTGTAATATATTCCCTCATTATGCAGCAAATGCATTGGAAAGAATTATACAGGCAAGCTCTGAAAGATGGGGCAGTCCAACAGTATTTTCGTCTTCAAAGTCTCTTTTTTGTCTTTAGGCTCATGTTGAATTAACACATTCCTTAATTCATAGTACACCACATTTTTGTGGTCTACCTATGTTGCCAGTTATATTTCTAATATTTCCAATGCATTATTTCTAACTCCATTTTAATAGTCTGCTACTTAATCCATTGGTTTATCTAATCCTCTAGTTTTAGACATTTCTTCTGCCTACAATTCTCGCAAATGTTGCTATAATGAATACCCTCACAGGTATATTCAACCACCATTTAGATCTGGTTAGTGGAAGACAGGGGAATGGAGTGGAGTGGGCTAGCTGGCCTGTGTTTTCTCTAAGCAGTATGGAATATTGAATCGCCCATACAAAATGGAGTTGCCTGATATTGTACGGAGAAGGAAATGGCATCCCACTCCAGTATTCTTGCCTGGAGACTCCTGTGGATGGAGGAGCCTGGTGGGCTGCTGTCCATGGGGGTCGCACAGAGTTGGATACAACTGAAGTGACTTGGCATGCATGCATGCATTGGAGAAGGAAATGGCAACCCACTCCAGTGTTCGTGACTGGAGAATCCCAGGGACAGAGGAGCCTGGTGGGCTGCCAGCTATGGGGTCGCAGAGTTGGACACGACTGAAGCAACTTAGCAGCAGCAGCAGTCTAGTATTCAAACATTTAGAAGCTTCACTAAGTTTCTTTTATAAGACTTTAAAAACTGATTGAAATAATTTTCTAGAACTTAAAGAGCATGATCAAAATGTTATTTTCTTAAACTTGAGTTGGCAGTTTTAGAAGCATTTCATTTCTTTGTATTGCTGACTGATTGCTGGACAAAGCAAATAAAATATTTTAAGAAATCTTATTGGGAATAAAGCAGAGTAAAGTCTTTATGGTGTTTTGTCAGATTAATGATCTCAAAACCTGATGTTATCAGTTGCCCAACGTTGTATCCTGAACCACTGAAAGCTGGATTAGAACCTTAACAATGGTATCTTATATCTATACCATGTTTATAATCTATAGTGATATTCATCAGCTTAATCTGTCTCACTGAATCCTACATCAACCCTGTGAGACAAGTGGAGTAGGATTATAGCTTCAATTATAGATGAAGAAATGGAGGTTCAAAACAATGAAGTGAGTTGTCCAAAGTCACTTGGAGACTTAAGTGCTACTGTTGGAAGGAGCATGCAGGTCTTCTGATGCTCCATCCAGGCTCTTTCTGCAAAATTATATCTGATGCTCAGAGAAAAGATCTACTGTAGGTTCAGAGCTAGCTTTCTGGTATATCTGTCCTTTCTAATTATTTTGTGATGTTAATTGTTAGGCTAGAGCTGCACGCTCTCTGTTTATCCCATTAGCTGAACACCTGTTCATAAAAACCACTCAATGGGGGAAAAAATAAGGCCCATATAACTGAGTATCATGGCAACAAGCAGCATGCATGGTTGGACTTTGGCATAATTTGGAGCTCTACAAAGAAACCAGGTGTGTGTCATTTTATCCATTACTTAAAGTACAGTCATAAAATAAGAATGATAGTTGGACCATAAAAAATAATAATTGATTCAAGTGTATTTGTGCAAAGAGATAATTCCATTCTATCAAAGAACCTTTCCAGCAAATGCACAAACAACCGGAGGAAGTTACGCCTGCTTGCACTGGGCAGGTTTCAACAGCCTATGAGCCAGCAGCCTGAACATCTACTGATCATGCATGTGTAGTCCCATGAAGGTGCCCAACTACTGTTCCTTACTAGGTAATTAGGACTCTGGCAAAAATACTATATAACCCAGCATACATTTTGAAAACAATAAATCATGATGACATGTCCCCAGATTTACAAATGAACAGCCCTCTTCAGAGTCAGGCACAGGAGTGAGAACATTTTCAGAAAGAAACTAATTTTTTAACATTCTAAAGTGACAGGATGATGACAGAGAAATATGACAGTTCTACTTTAATCTCAATTATCTATGCATGGTTTAGAGGGACCAAATTTTTAAAATACCAGATTGATTTCCATGATCAGAATTTAAAGTTTATTTTTATTTTTTATTTGGCTATGCTAGGTCTTATGAGGGATCATAGTTGCAGTATGCGGAATCTAGTTCTATGACCAGGGATGGAACCCAGACCCCTTGCATTGGGAGGGCAGAGTCTTAACCAATGGACCACTAGGGAAGTCCCAACTTTTTAAGTTTGTGAGCATCCTTCCTTTTCTATGCAACAAACACGTGCACCTCAATACTGACTTTATATAATTAATGTTCTAGATAAAACATAATTAGGAAGCTTAATGGGTGACATAAAAACTAATATTAAAAATATACTCCAAAACATAGAAAGAATGTTAATCTGCCCTTTTGACTTGTTTGTGCCATTTTTTTTCTCCACAAACTTCAGAAAGTTGATCTTTTGTTACTTGATTCTGCAAATTTGTCTTTATGGTTAATGGTTCTCTTTAGAAATACCATAACAGAAGTCTAATTTCTTCGTGTGTTAGAGCATCAGACATTTTTCAAACAGAAGGTTTGATGATTCAGTTTTCTTCACAAGTCTCATGCCTCCTGTTTTATCTGGTTTGAAAAGGCTTGGCTCTGATTCATGGAAATCTCTATTACAAGCTATTTTCGTTTTATTTATGTTTGGTCATAGGACCAATCTCTGTTTGATAGGTAATAGGTATTCACACTTACTAAGCTCTAGTACAACTCTGCTAACAATATCCAAAGCAGGCAGAAGCCCAAGCATTATTCACCCTTTGAGATAAATTCCATTCTGTGTATTCATACTGAAATAAAAATGAAAGTTAGGAAATTTGAAGCTATAGTGTATCCTCTTACCTTTTAACCATAGAGCTGCAAGAGTATGCTTTCTTGAGAGCAAAAAGCAGCCTCCTATTCAATACTTTGGGTAGGTATATGTGGTCTATCCTCAAGATCCTAATAAGGCCTGCATATTGCTAATACATAACAGTAGCTCAGATCCCTAAATTCAAAGGAGAATTTTTACTATCCCACACCAAAATGAGAAATTTAAAGTTTTACATGTAATGAGGGGACTAGACGTCCAGGTTTGCCTGGACATTTTTCATATATGCCTGTGGTTCTGGTGTGATTATTCAAGTGTCCCTTTTACACTTAAATGTCACCACTCAAGTGATGACAAATTATATGGCCATGTTAATTTAACAGGTAGACTGAATATTTAAAAAGGCACTGTGGCTCAAAATGTTTCTTGGGTCCCTCAGTTGTCCTTTGAAGTACAAACTAGGTACAAAGTGCTGAGTAGATCATGGACATGCTCTAGGGGGACACTGTATTCCCCTTTCTCAGGTCCATGACATCATTAAACTGCTGATGAAGAATAACATGAAAATTCAAAACCCAGGCCATTCTCATCATCAGAATTTAAAAAGAGAAACGATCTCAGAAGTCATCTGACCCAATAACTTCACTTTTTCTGACTGAAGAAATAATCATAACACTCTTAGAAATGTGTATGTTATTTTAGAGCTTTCTAAGTTGTCTCATGAGCATAACATTCAGCAATTTCACTGGATCACAACCAGAGTAAATAGGCAGGAAGGGAAGTTTTTATTCACATTTTACAGAGAAGAGAACTAAATTTCAAATAAGTTAAAAAAGAAAAAATCCCCAAACTAAAAAAACCAAACCTCAGCCAAGATAATGTAACTATTAAGTAGAGGCGTTAAAGTTAAAATCAGCTCTGACTTCTTGCTCAATGATCTTTCCATTATTCAATACGAGTTTAGTATTTTCACTCATTAATGAGGATTTAACATGTATCCCCTACATATAATTCATCTGTTAAAGAAACACAAACATTCCCTCTTTCAAGAGAACTTTATTTCTGCTTCTCTTTCCCTTCCCACCTACAAAGAGCTCTGGCCAGCAACTAAACTGTTCTTGTCTGACAGCGCCACTTAGGGACTGGCTAAAAGGATGAGGAGGAGAGGACCATGCAAAGTAACCTCTGGCTTTTTCTTCACCATTCACATCATTAATCGTATCTCAGATGACCTGCTTTTCACATCAATCCTTCTCAACATTCCCCTTTTCTTCTTCTTCCTCTTTCCCCCTCCTTAGTTCATCTAGGACACACAGACAAAATGCAGTTCTAATTACTATGCCTTCATATCAAGACAAAGATAAGTCATGATTTTTGAAAATAAAGTTCAATCAACATATGTTTGATCATAAGCCTTCACTACACACCCAGCAAAGTGTCAGGGACTATTCTGCATACTTCACATGCACCAAAGTTGTGCTATAAGCATCTAATATTCTCAAAACTTTCCCTGCCAAACCCCTTTCATATCTGCACCAAAACCTCGTCTCTCTTAAGTCAAATTTTAATTAACATTCCTTTTTCTTAAGCATTGCTTTCAAAATAAAGAAATGATTTCTTATTAAATTTCACTAGGATAATTTATCAGGATTATTTTCTATTCTTTTCCAGTTATGAATTATATAGCATTTCAGTTACATTTCCCTTTGTGGGTTAGCCTGGGATTCTATCTACTATAATTATAATACTATAGTTTATAGTATTATTCCTAGAGAAAAATTTCTGAATTCATAACAATCATAGTGGAAATGAACCTTTGAAAAGCAACCTGCTTACAAAATGGAGATCTCCTCTAGGATGATTGTGGAAATGGGATTGCCCTCTTTCATTCGCCCATCTATTTCTAAGGAGGTATAGACTGAGTGCTCCACTTATTTCACAAAAGGAGTCTAAGGTTTTATTATTGATTTTCACTGTTTTCCCATGTTTCCACATACAAATCTTTGGATTAGAACATGAGTTGGGCTATCAGTGAAAAGAACTCAGTGTTCAGGCAAAGAATTTTATGTCCAAAGTTAATTAATGATTAATTCACTGCTGGAAGTCATTCACTCCCAACAGTTTTTCACAATATCTTGCTATTTTCTGTAAATGGCTATAGAAGGTCTGGACTGCTGAAGGATTTGTTCCAACAATAGTCTTAGGAAGTTCCTTAATCAAGTCAACGAAACTGCGTACATGTAGGGGTTAAAATAGCAGCAATACTCACTAAGATCCAGCTGATCTGGTTGGAGCCAACCCATCTGACCCATTCTGTCAGATGCTGTAACTCTTTCTCATTTGTATACTGTATTATTCATAGAATGTCATCTTTCAAGCACATCTGTACTAATTAAAGAAGAGCATGTGTGTGGGGGGAAAAAAGCTACCCTGACTGGTGGTGCTGCTGGTATTAACTGAAATCACAACTAATCCATTTAGCTGGGTCAGAGTCATGTCTGGTCACCAGGGTTGAGAAACGTGTCACAGGGAGGAAGCTCTGCTCTCAGACCAGCCCCACCCCACAGAAGCTGGAGCAGACAGGGGACACAGCCCACTCCTGTCCCAGGAGCACCACTTACTGCCCCCCTTCCCGCAACCAGCTATCAGGGTGCTTCTATCTACCAAGCTACTCGGTACACAGAGGAAAGGCAGTGTGATGGTTGAAAACATGGATGCAGAAATTACACTTTCTGGGTTTTAATGCCTGCTCTGCCACTCACTTGATTTGTGACCTGGAGAAAGTTACACACATTTCCTTGTGGGAAAGTGTATAATTTCCATCAGTTTACACATATATTAAGTGGAGACAATAAGAGTGTCTATCACATAGTGTTATTGTTCTTCTAACACTTAAACGAGTCAATATGTCTAAGACATTTAGGACTGTGCCTGGCACATAATAATTCCTCAATACATATGTTGTTGTGAGATTTCTGTATCTGATTCAAAAATAGGAATCAGCTCTGTGTTGTTTGGGGCAGTGAGAACCAAAGGGCATTATTAGGAGGCTAGAATGTTATTTTTTCCAGTATTATGTTTTGGTTTTGAACATGGCAGGTCCTGATTGTTGAAAACACAGAGCACTGTCTTCCTAACTTTTGTCCTAAATCAAGTCATGTCAGATGCCATTGGCTACATTCAGTTCAAAAGACACACAATGAGCACCTATTAAGTGGTAGACACGCCTAATGAATGCTGAAGAAATGGAAATCTGTAAGAGATGACATAAACACCAAGGAAAGCCTATAATTTGGTTGGGAAGACAAGCCTATGAACAAATTATTTCAAAATGACTTCAATTTGGTCATTATTCTCATAGGCCAAGACAGCCTCAAAAACTCTACTCACCAATTCATGGAATAATTGTTCCTGCTTATTAACTTCCTCACTACTCAACTTCTGTCCTAGTAATGCTTTCTCATTAGTAGATGAAAGTAGAAGTTAGGGAGTGGTGGTGAGGAATGAGTGAAGAAACTAATATTTTATGGAAAATATCAATAGCTAAGTTCAAATCAATATACAAGTGTAGAACTGCTAATGAGAAAACCTGCCACCCTCATCTGGTTAGTACTGAGAAGTTCCATCTAGGAATATCTCTAAAGATGGAGCAATATATATAGCATTTGATTTTTTTTTTTTTTTTCAAAAAAAGGTTCTGATTTCAACCATTGTGCATTACCATTCCAGAAAGATTGAAAAAGGGATTGAAACTCAGAAAGAATGAAACCTAAAATTCTTATCAGTTTGCTACCCAGAAGATGCCCTACAGAAGTACGGTTTTTAAAAAACAATAGTACAGGACTGGGGCTTCCTAGGTAGCTCTAGTGGTGAAGAACCCTCCTGCCAATGCAGGAGACATAAGAGACGTGGGTTCTATCCCTGGGTCAGGGAAGATCCCCTGGAGGAGAGGATGACAACCCACTCAGTATTCTTGCCTGGGAAATCCCATGGACAGAGGAGCCTGGCAGGCTATAGTCCATAGGGTGGCAAAGAGTCGGACACGACTGATGTGATTTAGCATGAACACACGCATAAGGATTTCCCAGGTGATTCAGTGGGTAGGGCTCTGCACTCCCAAAGCAGAGGACCTGGGTTCCATCCCTAGTCAGGGAACTAGATCCCACATGTTGCAACTAAAATCCCACATGCCATAAGGAAGACCTGGCACTGCCAAATAAGTTAGTTACTTTAAAAACTAGTATTTTCCATAAGCAAACACTTTACAGTTTAGAAACACTTTCCTTACAACGATATCATATGAACTTTACAACAGAGCTGTGAACTAGACTCAGGTGTGTATTATTATACCCCTTCTTTCCATGAAAGAAACGGAGGCTCAGCAAAGTGATATTTCAAACGATTAGTGCTCAAGATTTCTAATTATTTGACCTTTTGACTACATTAACTCAAGTTTCAGTTTGCTTTTCATTCTGCTGAATTTCCTGAAATAGAGGAGCTTCTAAGGCAAGAGGAAAGCAAATCTAAAGAGGAGGACCCGGAAAGTACTAAGCTGAATTAGCAAATACACCGAACACATATAAAAGTGTACACAGGATATACAGAACTTAGAATATAGCAAGGCAGCATTTCATATTTTTAAGTCTTGGCTTAACTCCTAAGAGATAAGCAACCCCAGAGCAGGGCTGAAACACTGAAAACTAAATCTGATGATACCTTCGCCTAACAAAACTTTGAGAAATGAGAGGTACTTGGGGTGGTAGCATTGCTGGTGACCAGTAGGAAGGAATGAATTCAAGCACTAAGCCTTCCTGCCCCATGAGGTCAAGTGCAGCATGTTTGGGGAGAATAAAGCGTGCTTGTCATTGTGAGCTGGCAGGTGGTTCCGTGTGTGCCCATAGCTGTTACACTGGATCAGAATTTAAGGGTTCAGATCTTACCAGACAGACTTGAACGTTTCCCCAAAATGTACTTCAAAGTGTGGAGTCAGAACAAAACTTGAAAGGGGGTGATTTCATTCTCTCTGTTGCCTTGGTGTCAAGTAGATACTAGGGGTTTCCCAGGAGAGGTGAAGAATTCTACAAGAGGGTTGGGCTATGGCAGCCACTAAGGGAATGAGGCTGGAGAGACCAGTCAGTCAGAAATGGCCTGGCTGCCCCAGTTCCAGCTCTTCACTAAAGGGAAAGACCATGACCAAAACTGGAGCTCAAAGATCCAAGTAGGTGATTTAATCATACCTTAGAGTTCCTGTGACATCAAAAGAGTGCAAGGAGACTGCCTTTTGGAAGTAGGCATCAATCTTGCTCATGACATCAAGAGCTGACGTTACAGCTGTGGCCAGAATAAAAAGGAGAATTCTGAGTCTTCCTCTGACACTGTAGATAAGTTAGTTAACCTTTCTTGATCACAAAACAGGATCAATTCCATTCTATTTCTAAGAGGATTGTGAGCAAAACTGAAAGAGCTAATACTAACCCACTTTTAAACTGGAAGGCAGTACCCCCATGATCACGGTATTGTGGTTCAAACACTGAACACATTAGTTGGTCTCACATGTTTATATCTTATTTTAAGCCCACAGCCAAATAATCCCTTTCATTCTTCCTGCCTATCCCTACATCCTTTCTTCTTCCTTATTCAGTTGTTTTAAGTCCATCTCTGTCCTTTTGATCTGGAGACTTTGATATTTGCTTTAAGGGTGAGGGAAAAATAAATTGATACAGCTAACGCATTTTTTAAGTGCAGAGTCAAGTCCTGACTCCCGGGAGCTCTGTAGAAGGGAAGATAGAAACATTTTTAGCATTATACAGACAAAAGGTCTGCTGTAATTAGTTTTCCATCCATCTTTCCTATTGTTCTTGGTGACCAGTGGAAATAACGAGCTAGCCTGCAGACAGTCTAAACTCTCCAAAAATACCTCAAATCTCCTTCTGGGCTCCAGCAGGAAACACTCTTTTTACACACTAAATAGTAAATGTATGGAAACTTTTAGCGTCAAGAAGTTAAGCAGGATGGAAACATAAACAGCTTCAAGAAGATTTAGATATTATTCATGGACGAAAAAAAAACTAACCATTTTGGAAAAAAATTAAAAAGTTTGACAGTACAAGTGTTGATGAGAATGTAGAGAAAAGGAAATGCTATTCATTGCTGGTAGTAGTTCAGTTTTTCTTTTTTCCATTTGCAGTTTTTTAAAACTAATCTTTATTGGAGTATTGTTCCTTTACAATGTTGTTAGTTTCTACTGTACAACAAAGTGAGTCAGCTATACATATATATCCCCCCCTTTTGGGGGGATTTTCTTCCCATTTAGGTCACCAGAGAGCATTGAGTCCCCTGTGCTATATTAGTCCCCTGTTCTTGTAGTTATCTATTTTATACACGGTATCAATAGTGTATGTATGAGGAGTATAGTATAGTTTTGTTTAACAATTTTGGAAAAGAAGTTGATATAATGCTGTAAAGCTACTAGTCACATGCCTTATGACCAGTTCCACTCCTAGAAAAATCTTCCTAAAAGTGCTTCAGAGGACATATACAAAAGTGTTCAGAGACACAATGTTCATAATAGCAATACACTGGAGACAACCCAAATATCCACCAACAGGAAAAGACATAAATACATTGTAGTATGTTCACTAAATGGAAACAACTGAATATAAATAAACTTCTCTACGTGCTGAGATATGAATGAATCTTGAAAACATGTTGATGGATAAAGCAATCTACGGAAGAATTATATATAGTGTGATATTGTTTTTATAGATCTCAAAAACATAAAAACTTTCAGAAAGCTCTTTTAGGGATGCATACACATGTGATAGAACTAATTTTTCCACAATATTGTAAAGTAATTAGCCTCAAATTAAAATAAGTAAATGAATTTTAAAAATTAAAAATAAATAAAAATAAAGGACTAATTTTTAAAGAAAAATACTAAATCTTCTAATTTCAAGGTAATAAATATTAAAAAGAGAAAAATATAAAAAAGAAAAAATTTAGGTCATCTGTTTCCCACAGTCTAGATATAAACACTGTTAATATTTTGTTGTATTTTCCTCTGTTTTTTTTTAACAAGTAAAATTGTAATCAATATAGCATTAAAAAGTCTTTTCCTATTTAGATTTGGAACCTTGTTTATCTGAAGACAGCAATGATGCTATGTGTGTAGGTGTATTCATAATCTAATGTTCAGTTTTAAGTTGTATTCTATAAATTGTCTATATAAATAATAACTTAAACTTGAGCATTTCCTGCATTGGAAAATTCAAAAATGTATAGAATCGTTTGTCAAGGTTGGCAAATCTCTTCCACTGTAATCTTTGGTTTCTAAATCAATTATGGAAATTTGTATGGTAATAAGGTAGAAGGAATTTTCCTTATGATGCTCTGCTTTCTTGCATTCTAATCTTAGAGTTCCCTGGTGTCGCAGTGGTTAAGAATCTGCCTGCCGATGCAGGGGACACAGATTGGATCCCTGGTCTGGGGAGATTCTACACGCCGTGGAGCAGCTAACCCCATGGGCCACGACTCCTGAGTCCGGGCTCTAGAGCCTGTGCTCCAGAACAAGTGAAAGCACCGCAAGGAGAAGCCCGTGCTCCACAACAAAGAGTAGCTTGTGTTCACCACAGCTAGAGAAATCCCGTGCAAGGCAAAGAAGACCCAGCACAGCCAAAAATAAATTTTAAAAAAAATTCTAATCTCAACACAAGAATGTGTTTTTCTATGAGGGAGGGGATATATGCATAAACTTAGTCATGCAGCAGAAAGTTAACACAACATTGTAGAGCAATTGTACTCCAATTTAAAAAAAGAAAAAACTTCAAAGAAAACAGAACTTTTTTTAAGATTTATTTTATTTTTGGACTGTGGTGGGTTTTTTGCTGCTGCATGAAGGCTTTCTCAGTCGAGGTGAGCAGGGGCCACCCTTCATTGTGTGCTCCGACTTCTCATTTCGGTGGCTTGTCTTTTTATCTCGATGGCTTGTCTTTTTATCTCGATGGCTTGTCTTGCTGCACGGGCTCAGTAGTTGTGGCGCATGGGCTTAGTTGCTCCTCGGCACGTGGGATCTCTGATTCTTAACCACTGAATCACCAGGGAAGCCCAAGAATATGTTCTATTTGAAAAAGATTTTTAAAGGGTTTTATATTATTTCTGAATTTTTCAAAGCATAGTGAAATTTCTCTTAATAATTCATAATATTAAAGACATTTTCCACATTCCTGACCATATATATGAAAGGTAAATAGTGTAATGTCTAAATTTCTTCTCCAATGTATATTTTTAGAAGTTTATTCCTTTAAAACTACCTCAACCTACTGTCTGCTCAAGTGTTGAGATGATATATAGCAGCAGTGTTAGAAGATACTTTAAAGCATCTTTACAGTATAAGAAATGCTGCTAAGTCGCTTCAGTCGTGTCCGACTCTGTGCGACCCCATAGATGGCAGCCCACGAGGCTCTCCCGTCCCTGGGATTCTCCAGGCAAGAACAGTGGAGTGGGTTGCCATTTCCTTCTCCAATGCATGAAAGTGAAAAGTGAAAGTGAAGTCATGTCCGACTCTTAGTGACCCCATGGACTGCAGCCCACCAGGCTCCTCTGCCCATGGGATTTTCCAGGCAAGAGTACTGGAGTGGGGTGCCATCGCCTTCTCTGAGTATAAGAAATAAGAGGTCCTAAATGTTTATAGTTGAGTTTAACAATTAAGTTGTAAAATCTTGTGAGAGCCAAAATATTCTTTGTGTTTCTACCGTGCTGGCTTCCTACAGTGTGGTTTTGGTTCAGGAGGTCTGTAGTGGTCCTGGACATTTCTACAGGTGATTGTAAGGCCCAGCAGGCATGAGAACTACTGTTCTAAGCTTAAAGACATTAACCACCAGGTTCATATTTGAAGAACAAACACAAACAAGAAAGTCCTTTCCTTTAACATAGCCTTGTGTTAGCCTGAGGAAGCAGATCAATATTCTACTCCTATATGTCAATTTCTGAGAGACACTGACAGCCTGGGTGATCCCCCCTGGCTCTCCATCCAGAGTAGCTCAGTAAGTGATGAGGGAGAAAGCTCTGCTTCCAAAGACCCACCACCTTCCTTGGAGAAATGGTGGCATGTTATTTTTTTCACTTAAGAAAATACAGAATGGTTCAAGAGCTCGTTGCTTTCAGAAAGTCCACAGTGAACATAAAGGAGACACAAGCTAAAGTAAATTGGGAGATGACCCTAAAGAATGATCCATCTGCTTTCTTTGTTTTGTCAGTTCACCATGGGACGGTTTATTGAGAGTATCTGCCACTGATCACTTTTTTTTTTTAAATGTATTTATTTGACTGTACTGGGTCTTAGTTGTGGCTTATGGGATCTAGTTCCCCGACCAGGAATTGAACCCAGGGCCCTTGCATTGGGAGCTAGGATTCTCTGCCACTGGACCACCAGAAAAGTCCAGGAAGTCCCTCCCATGCCACTGATAACCTTTTTCTCTTAGTTGGTATTTTCGGCATTACAGAGATATCAGAATGGCTGGGAGGGGGAGGAGAAGATGGTAAATGTGAGCCCAGAGAGATTTCTGCAGGTCCCAGCTAGTAGCACCTTCCATGAGCTGGTTCATATAGGTAGATGCTTTCAAAAAAATAAAATAAAATAAATGACTATAGGATTAAGGGTGGAGAAGGCAATGGCACTCCACTCCAGTACTCTTGCCTGGAAAATCCCACGGATGGAGGAGTCTGGTAGGCTGCAGTCTAAGGGGTCGCTAAGAGTCAGACACGACTGAGCAACTTCACTTTCACTTTTCTCTTTCATGCATTGGAGAAGGAAATGGCAACCCACTCCAGTGTTCTTGCCTGGAGAATCCCAGGGACGGGGGAGCCTGGTGGGCTGCCGTCCATGGGGTCGCACAGAGTCAGACACGACTGAAGTGACTTAGCAATAGCAATAGGATTAAGGGACAAAGGTAAAGCTATAAGATTGGCACAAATGTCTATCCAGGCATTGAAATTTACAAAAGAGCCAGCAGTTTTCATTTAACCTCTTGCAAAAGTTTATGCATTGTCTTCTTGCAACCACAAAAGAAAACACAACCACAGGACTCTTTGAATGTTTCATAAGATATTAATAACCACAGCAATGATACAATTGTGCTCAGAGTAAAGTTTAAGAAGCTTTAAAATATTTTTAGTTCCTTTCATCTGACATTGTTTAGACTACCTTCAGAGATGTTTTTCAACAGTTTCCTTACTGGAAAGAGTTGAGAAGTTTTATAAGGCCAAGGTTACTACGGTGATGTGATTTATAAATTTCCTTTGAAAGAAAGAGGGGGAAAGAAGAAATGGAGGAGCAGCAGCAAACACATGTTAACCAAAGATAACTGAAGTAACAGAGACTGAGTTTTGTGGAGAAATAAAAGGTAGATATCTATTGTGGTTAGATCTTCTATCCTCGTTTCTAGAAATCAAGTTTGTTTGGTGTACGTTAGAGAAGTAGGTACTTTCTTTTTTTTTTAATTTTAGTTTTTTATTTTTTAAATTTTAAAATCTTTAATTCTTACATGCGTTCCCAAACATGAACCCCCCTCCCACCTCCCTCCCCATAACATCTAGAAGTAGGTACTTTCTAATGGTCCTCCCATAGCAACCAACCAAGTCCAATGCCCTTAGTCAAATAACTCAAGGAGAACTTTAAAGCCAAGTGGACCTATCCATAAAACTTCATATGAAGTCCTGTAACAGGGAGCCACAAAATTATCAGAGAAAATGCACCTGATTAAGAATGTGTCACCTTTGAATCATGTAATAATGGTTAAGACACAAAAAGAGGGAAAGAAGTACACGAGGAACAGTCCTTGAATCTGAGTTCAGTTTATAAATTTGTGCATTTGATGAACACTTCTGAAAGACTGGGGATTCTACAAAGAAGCAGCAAAAATTTTCCTGGAAGAGCCACCGTAACTGTGTCACTGGAAATAGTTGGGCTCTTTCTAGGGCAAGGAACAAAATCAGAGGCAGGAGTTTCCTCTTGCCTGTGTTTTCTTTCTTCTTTTTTTTTTCCAGGCAAAATGAGCAGTGGTGGGTATTTCCAGTGGTCAGGTTTGGCTGGAGTTGGTATCCTATGAGGTCAGTCAGTGCCCATTCGAAATAGCAACAAGCCCCTGCCTGATTTTTTCTGCCAAACTAAAGACAGGATGGCCTGTTGAGAAGGGTCTAGAAGAGCACAGTATTGAAACAGAAGCAAAGGCTTTCATTCTAGGATGCTGGGCATCAAGGTTCTTTCCAGCTTTGAAGTTTTGTGTCAAAGAAAGAGGGACAGGTACCAACAGGAGAAGAGGCATTTACGACCTGGCTTAACCTCATCCTGCCTCACCACTGGGACAGGCATCACTGGGACAGATTTTAAAGTTGGGGAGCACAGAACTGCCTAAAAACACCAAGATTTCACTATGACCCAACAACTGGTTTGACCCCAGGCTCTCTCACAGTAGAATGATTTCTTGTCTCACCGGAAACCCTCTTCAAGTGACCAAGAGGAGAGTGAAAAACATTTAGGGAGCCCAGGATGCAGGTCACAATATAAAAGTTTATCACAGCCTCGGGGACATTATGCAGGCAGGTCAGTGGAGTGTGGCTCATCCCCAGGTACAAACTACATCAAAATCCACTCAGGATTGTGCTGGCTGATTTTGCAATTGTTTGTTAAAACAACAAACCAAGGTGTTTCCCACACATGTGCTTATCTTTTACTGTCAGAGATGGCAAGTCCTGACCTGTCTGTCCCAAGTCCTCAGCCAAGAACTTGAACACCCTAACTTCCTATATCTCAATACATTTTAAACTGGGGGAAGGGGATGGGTGCACATCTGCCATTTTTTAGCCCCATTTCAGAGGCTACTTAGGTATGAGATATGCAGCAGGAAGTCATGTTGCCTCAAATTTGCTAGAACAATCCATACGTGCATGCTACTGCTGCAGTTGTGTCCGACTTTGTGACTGCATGGACTGCAGCCTACCAGGCTCCTCTGTCCCTGGGATTCTCCAGACAAGAATACTTGAGTGGGTTGCCATGCCCTCCTCCAGGGGATCTTCCCTGGACCAGGGATTGAACCGGCATCTCTACCTCTCCAGTATTGGCAGGTGGTTCTTCACCATTAACGTCACCTGAGAAGCCCCTGCTAGAGCACTGTTTGGCTCTAAAGTAAGGAAATATAAACGACCTTGAAGCTGGTCAAAGACCTGTTCTCTTGACTTTGCAGTTATTTTTAATGCAATCACAGGGGATGTCGGATTAAAAAGACAGTTGCTGTAGATCCTTCTCAGCTGGATTTGGGCTCTGTCTTGGAAATCCTCATCTAGAGAGGCTCATAGTGAAGTGGACACTGCACCCTGCCGGAACCATGTCCAGGCCACGCTGGGCCATGAAGAGCCGGTTGACAGGAAGATTCCTACTCACAGCTTTAGTTCGAAAAACCTGGGGTAGAGGGATGAAGGAGGTTGCAGATTGCAGGGTGACTCACACAAGCCCTCAGGTGGAAATTTCTCCTGCTTCTCAGTCCCTGGCCCTGGGAAGTGTAGGGGTGAAGCGCTGCGGACCTATCTCCACCTCTGTAAAAGGCAGAGATTAAAAGCGCCGCCCCCATTTCCCCAACTATGAAAAGTAACTTCTGTCCTCTGGGTCATTTCTCTGAAGGAGGTGTGGGGTGTACCGCCCTCCCTGGAGAGGCTGCAAAGTGCTAAACCGCTTTAGAGGCAGCAGGGCTTGCAAGGGTGAGGCGTCCCGCCGTGGAACCGGGCTGCCAGCCCAGCGATCCGTCAGGACTGTCCCCAGGGCAGCTCTCTCTGCCCAGAGGAAGCGTTTGAAGGCGGTTTTTCCAAAATCACCGCCGCTCTTCCTCCACTCCTTCCTTAAAGCCTCAAGGCGGGGAGGGCGCGGCCACCTTCTCCTCCCACTGCCTTAGAGCAGGAGCCCCGGGGAAACCTGTTGTAAAAATTGGGGTCAGGAGGGAGGCCCAAGGACGCGCAGGTCTACGGGGGGATCCCCTAGGCGGGCCCCCGGAAGGGCCCCGCGCAGGCTCCCGGCACAGCCTGCAGCGCGGGACACCCGCGCGCCGTGCCACCGCGGGCGGGGACAGCCCGGCGGGCTGAGGGCGCCCCGGATCGCCGTTCCTCCCTGCGCTCTGCCCACGGCCTCGCTCATCACCGCCGCTTCTCCCTCTCCAGCAGCCGTGCCGGGACCATGTCGACCGAGACCGCGAGCGGCCCCACTGAGGACCAGGTGGAGATCCTGGAGTACAACTTCAACAAGGTCAACAAGCACCCGGACCCCACCACGCTGTGCCTGATCGCGGCGGAGGCAGGCCTTTCAGAGGAGGAGACCCAGGTAAGCCCCGGCGCGCGCCCCGCGCGCCCACACGCCCGCCCCTCGGGACAGCCTCGATCTCGAGAAGGTGAGGGCCTCCCTCACCCTCGGCTCCCGCCTGGCCCTCTTCCCCCGGATCTGTCAGCGTTTCTGCCCGCACCCCGGGAGCCCAGACCTGCATCGCTTCCACCGCAGCATCCCTGCTTCTCGGCTCCACCCGCGCCGGGTCTGCCCTGCACCCCAGCCGAGTGGCTCCCGCAGGAGCTGCTTAGAAACCCCACGCCCGCCTTCCTGTCTGTTTGATTTTCCTCTCTCCCCTACAGCCAGAGAAAGCACTCTCTCCTCCCGCCGGGCTGGGAGCCGCGTCAATGGGCCCACTTTTGTCTCGCTTTCCCGGGTTCACTTTCCCCTTTGGGCTCTGAGCGAAATCTTCCGGAGAGGTGCGGTGTGCGCCCACTGAGCCCAGCGTCCACAAATCTGTTCCCAGCGGGAATGTCAGAGCTGGACGAGATCCTAGTGATAAGCTATAAATTTAGTCCTCGGGGTTGGTAAACGAGGAAACAGGTTCAGGGGGAGGGAATTGTCATGATGGCTCAGGTCGTTATGCATCCTCTTTCCACCACATCTCGCTGCAGCTTCCGCTCAGCTGCAGAGCTAAAACTGAAGGGAGTCAGGGAGATTTGGTTCTGATTTTTAAAAATTCCACGGCCCTAGGAGATCTAGGATCTTCTTTTTCTGGAGTTTTCTGACAAGGTAGACATCTAACATTACAACTGAAGGGAGTGAAGAAAGATGTCACTGTAAGTGCATTGATTTATTTATCTATTTTAAAAGCTTCTGTATTATCCTGAAAATCGTTTAGGACAGAGAATGTAACACTGCCCAGGATTTTAACCACTAGGAGCTGGCTTGAAGGAGTACTGGCTCCTTCAACCGACTTTTTTTTTTTTAACCCCTGCCTAAACTCTGACTTCTATTTTCCCTTTGGTCATGGAAAGACAATTAGTTATGCCTGATAATATCACTTGGAACTCCTCTAGCATCTCTCCCATGGGAACCCAAAGCACTTCGCACCACTCATCACAAGTCTAAAGCAGAGACTTTCTTAATCTTCCCATTTTATAGACCAGGGCATCAGACATTTTGTTCTCTCCTCACCATGAATCATTCTTAGATGAAGCTTAAGAGCTTATAATGGGTACTTCAATGGATCCTAGAATCAAGACTCCAAGATACATCTTGGATCCCAAGTCCAAAATGACTTTTACTAACTAAGCCTTTGAACGTGGTGGGCTACAGTCCATGGGGTTGCAAAGAGTCGGACACGACTGAGGGACTAACACTTTTGAAGAATTTGCCTGTAGGAGATCCTCCCATTTCTAGGTCAAACAGAAAGTCAAACATATCTTTTTAGAGAAGGAAACAGCTGTCTGGCTAACCAGAACCAGAACTTAATAGAAGGTAATTTAGTGATTTAGTGTAACCCAAGTCTAACAGCTCAAGTTTCTGTGAACCACCCCCTCTTTCCCCAGGAGGCAGCCTGCTGAACTTCTGTCATTTAAAATCCCACGCTATATTTAGAAAAGAGGAGTGATCATAGAGACAGTAACTCAACTTCTTAAAAAGAAAGCTGTGGATTCACTGTGGGCTCTGTGAAAGTGTTAGTCACTCAGTTATGTCCAAGCTGCTCTGTTTGTGGGATTTTCCAGACAAGAATACTGGAGTGGGTCACCATTCCCTTCTCCAGGGGATCTTCCCCACCCAAGGATTAAACCTGAGTCTCCCACATTACAGGCAGATTCTTTATCATCTGAGTCAGATTCTCCCTTGGCAAGTTACTGTCGTTCCCTTACCCGTAAAGCAGAATGATTACGTTGACCTTTATGAGAGATGATACTTGCCACCTATTGTTCCAGGTATTCTCCAAGTATTAAATCCTTTATTTTCCACAACAATGCTGTGAAGTAGGTGCTTTTGGCCCCATTGCACAGATAAGGGAATTGATTTACAGAAAGGTTAAATAATTTGCTCAAGGGCACAGCTAGGAGGTGGCAGAGCTGGGATCTGTGCCCTGGCAGTCTGGCCCCCTGGCCTGGATGCTTAAACACCATGCTGTTTTGTCTCCACAGAAAAGAAATGGAAACAACTGGATGGGATGGGAGGAAAGGACTGAAAATTCAATTTATGTTCTCTTTATTCCTAAAAAAAAAAAAAAACTATACCAAAAATGACAGTCATCTCAGGCCACATTTAGTCTTTCCTCAGGATACACCTTATATGAGAGAATTGCACTGAAATCAGGTTTGAGGCAGGAAGAAAGAGAGGGCACCCTTCTGTAATCAAGGTCAGTCAGTTCAGACCCCTGCACAGCAGGTTCCTCCACCGTCTTAGGCATCCCTTCTCCCATCTCACCTCTTCTCCCACCTTCAAATGGGCAAATGGTCGACCCAGCTCTGAAGTGAGCCTTTGCGGGGATGAGTCAGCCTCATAGCAGGGCCCTTTGCTTCCTTTTCCTGCCACAAGGCCAACACCTTCTTCCTCCCCAACATTGCCACAGCTCGGCTTTACCCCTCTGTCTTCCAGCACCAACTACAAGGAAGCATCTGAGACCCCAGAGCTCAGAGAGAGGAGAAATCAAGCAATTTCAGAGGAAGAGGCTTCCTAGGTGACCCTCTGTCCTCTCTTATCAGATTGGATCTCATCTTCCAACTTCCCATCCTCCCCACCAACCCACCATCCCCTTAACTCCTTGCCAGCCGTCCCACCCCCAACGTGGACTGGTGGGTGGGAACAGTTTCCCTGGAGGGACCCTGTAAATAACTGCTGGAGACCGGGGTGTGCCCAGCCTGCATATAAGCAGTGTCTGCTATCAATGCTTTCTCTGTTTCTTTTCTTTATTAATGTTACCTTTTTCCATAAGAAAAGGTCGTCAAAGCCAAGATAATATTTATTTCACATGCTTGCTCTCTTTATGCCTAATACCACCCACCTCCAGAATTGGATTCATATTCTTTTTCCTAGAACAAGGAATACTAGGAAAAGAAAAATAAGCATGCTATGCTACTGTGAGATATTAACAGTTTACTCAAGCTGATTCACACTGCTGATACTTTGGCAAAAGTAAGAGGGACTAAAAGGTTAAACTGTTCCCTGACTGGGGACTTTGACCCCTTTGTAACTGTCCCACTGTAGGACAGTGTTCTCTACTTGCAGGGAACGCCAACAGGAACCCAGCATGAGGTGAAGGATGCTCTAATGTAAATTACTTTTTATGGTGCATTTGCTGGGATCCTTGTTATCCAGCCGTGTCTAACTCTTTGCGATCCCGTGCACTGCAGCACACCAGGCTTCCCTGTCCTTCACTAGGTCCCAAAGTTTGAGCAAACTTCTGTCCATTCAGTCCATGATGCTGTCCAACCATCTCATCCTCTGCTGTGCCCTTCTCCTTCTGCCTTCAATCTTTCCCAACATCAGGGTCTTTTCTAATGGGTCAGTTCTTTGCATCAGAATGCCAAAGTATTGGAGCTTCAGCTTCAGTCCCAGAATGGATTTTTTTCTCATGACAGTAATTAGATTTCCCTTATATTTAAATTAGATAAACTTTACAGAATCTCAACCCCTGTGTCTTTTATTATTTTGAAGTCAGTGTGAGAAGGGGCTGGGAAAGCTCTCATCAGCCCCTTGGGAGGTTAGGATGATCTGCCATTTTCTATTTTCACTGATTCAACCCCAGTGTAGTTGGCATTGGTTCTTAGATTGGTTTCCAGAATTTTTATCTCCTCTTAATATCCTGGGATTCTTCCCAGAACCCTGGTTTTAGTTGTTAGATGTTTCATCAGTGGAAAAAGACCTCTAAAGGTCTCTTACTAAAAAGAATGAAATGTTAGTTACTGGAGAAAAGGACAGGAACAGTGTTATCTTGCCTCAACCCCTCCACATCACAGGGTCTAATTATCATCTGTCCCCTTGGAGTAAATAAATCTCCATCAATGGGTGAGGCTAATGAGGGCATCCATTTATAAGCAAGAAAGGGATGAATGTCTTTCCCAGGGGATGACCGACCAAAACAAAGAAGAGAAGGAGAAAAGCCAGGTGGAAAATTAGTCTCGACATGAGTGAGATGTGATAAGATTCTGCTCTGAAGGTGAAAAAAAGCAAGCAAGGTGTTTAATGGTTTTTGTTGGAGAGCAACTGGTTTGCTAAATTATTATACATGTGTGTGATTTAAAATATATATCTTCAGAAAATCAGTTCAGTCGCTCAAAAATAGCTGAGCTTTTCTTGAGCCTCCCCCCATTCCCCAATGCTAGGGTTCAATTTATTAAGCATTCGGATGCCAACTCACCGATTCACAAATGTGGTCATTGCTGAAGTTATTTTCAGTAACTGTATATTAATATTCTGCTTCATTACTCATGTAAGAATTGGCTCTTCTGAATGAGTCCAGCTCAATCATTTTGTCCTAAATGAATCCTGATAGAAAATGAGCCTTTCTCCCTCCAAGTTTTAATTAGTTGGTCTGTAAAACTCTGCTGCTTATTCAGCTCTAGTAACTGGAAATTCTGTTGAATCAGACCTTGTAGCCTCAAAATCCCTGCAGAGGCACCTCATTAATGAAACTGGAACCATGCTGCTCTCACACCAGATTCCAGAGTTAGCTAAATATATACATGGATCCCCGAAGCAAATATGCCCATCTTTAGCAGTAGAACATTGGCTGAAGTGTGAAGTGTTAGTCACTCAGTTGTGTCTGACTCCTTTTGAACCTGTGGACTGCAGCCCACCAAGCTTCTCTGCCCATGGAGTTTTCCAGGCAAGAGTACTGGAGTGTATAGCCATTGCCTTCTCTAGGGGATCTTCCCCACCCAGGGATTGAACCCGGGTCTCCAGCACTGCAGGCAGATTCTTTACCATCTGTGCCACCAGGGAAGCCCAGAACATTGGTTAAAGCTACCAAAAACACGTGAGTTCTCTATTGTCCTTAAGGAGGGAGACCCCTAAGAGCGAAATACTGCATCCAGAAAGCAACCCCTAAGAGGTTTCCCTAAGAGCAATCTGCTGCCACTGGTTTTCAATTCTTTTCTCTGCTGCCTCATCAACAGTACAAGTGTATAAGACCACAGATCTCAGTGGCTGTGTAACGGGCTTCAGTGTGTAAACTCTGTTGAACAGTTAGGGTGAAGTATAGGCGTGGTCCCTTGCTGTTCAGCCAGCTGAGCCTTGGTGCAGACCCTAGACCATCCTGTTTCCTCGCTTCCTAGCTCTCAGGCCTTGAGACACAGAAGCACTCCTTCCCCTGTGGTCCTTGCCCTTTCTTCTCATCTGGGGTGTATGCCGAAGTGCCTTTTGATTCCCTAGATCTCTGTAGAGATGAGGTCTTCCCGAGTGTGGCCCTGGAGCCCACGCTGTTTGTTGGGAGGCTGTGCCAAATCAGAGACGTCTAGGTGTCACCACACAATCTCCACACCATCTCCATCAGCACATCCCAGGTCTGGCATCCATCCCACAGCTGTGTTCTTTCTCTCTGCTTCCTTTCTGTCCCCTCATCTATTGGCCCCTAGAATAGGTACATTTAAAGTTTTATTTTATCTTTTAATATTTGTTCATTTATTTGGCTGTATTGGGGCTTAGTTGCAATGTACAGACCCTCTAGTTGCGGTGCCTGGGCTCAGTTGTTCCCGGGCATGTGGGATCTTAGTTCCCTGACCAGGGAACGAATCTGCATGCCATGCATTGCAAGGTGGATTCTTAACCACCAGACTCCCAGGGAAGTCCTAGGAATAGGTAAATGTTAGAAACCCTAACCAGGACAATAGAAACTCCCTAAGCTTCCCTCTTCACTTATAGTTGAGCTGACTGGTGCTCTAACGTCCTCAAGTTCTCAGAGCCAGTTGATTAGAATAGAGCTTCCTGTTGGCAGGGCCCAGGACTACAGAGCCACCAGTGGTCACCTACTCAAGCGTTGAGGTAGAGAAAGTGTGCCATGTTATGTGAAAGGTTGGGAAGCACAGGAGAATAAAGCCTAGAGGTTCCGTCCCGCCCATAGAGCCTTCTACTCATCATCTCCCGTGTAGATCAATGCTTGCTGCTTCTATGCCTTCACTCTTCTCTCTTCAATGTTGTTTTCTGAAAAATCCAGATCCCTCCTGGCCAACCTGCTTCAGTCGTGTCTGACTCTTTGTGACCCCATGGACTATAGCCCCTCCAGGCTCCTCTGTCCATGGAATTTTCCAGGCAAGAATATTGGAATGAGTTGCCATTTCTTTCTCCAATGGTATAATCTCAGTGGTGTAATTATGGTGTACTTGATGCTTTTGAACTGTGGTGTTGGAGAAGACTTTTGACAGTCTCTTGGACTGCAAGGAGATCAAACCAGTCAATCCTAAATGAAATCAGTCCTGAATATTCGTTGGCCACCTGATGTGAAAAACTGACTCATCAGAAAAGACCCTGATGCTGGGAAAGATTGAAGGTGGGAGGAGAAGGGGACGACAGAGGATGAGTTGGTCGGATAGCATCACTGACTCGATGGACATGAGTTTGAGTAAGCTCCAGAAGTTGGTGATGGACAGGGAAGCCTGGCGTGCTGCAGTCCATGAGGTCAAAAAGAGACAGAAGCAACTGAGTGACTGAACTGAACTGACTGATATGTTGTAAGGCAATTCTACAACATATGAAGAATGTTTTAGCCTTCACATAGGACCATGGCTAGAACTATCCCATCTGGGGCTTTTCTAAATCCATGGTTAATTTTGTGAGGTATGAATATTTGGGTCACACAAATCTAGAAGATTTTAAGTAAACTGGGAGTTCTACTCTATCTTTTCTCACTGCTCAGTGGCCCTGGAGCAAGAAAGATTGGGCCAGACTACTCCATAGATTCCCCCAAAAGAAGAGCCCCAAGGCTGTCCAGTGCCTAGTTTTTCATTCATTTTATTCAACAAATTCTAATGAAGCACTGTGGATGACCAAGGCCCTTGGGATCACCCCACACTGATGAGGTAAAACAGTTATATAGATTTATCTGGGGCAACAAGAAGATGCTTTGATTTCTTTTATCATTCAATGAACATTGATTAATCTCTGTTAAGCCCTTATGCTAGGGGCTAATAGTGATAAGACGGATACAGACTCTGCTTTCACGGCTCTTATCTTTTAGAAGGAAACGTAGACTAAAAGCAAGTGAATGCACAAGTTGATGAATTCATTACAGATATTCAAAGTTCTGGGAAGGTAACCAAGTATTAAAATAGAGACTAAGGAGAAGGATAGAGAATCTACTTTAGATAAAATGGTCAGGGAAGGCTTCAGTGAGGTTTTATTTAAGCATAGGAAATAGTATGTGCAAAGGTCCTGAGGCAGAAAGGTAAGTAAGTATCACAGAGAGAAGAACCAGCCCCATGGGCTCAGTTCTTACTTTCCTTTTTTACAACTGGGTCACAGAAGCTACTTTGAGAAAGGGAATGGATATTTTTCAATATGTGACAAGTAACTTTGCACATTTTCCTCCTCCAGAAATGGTTCAAGCAGCGCCTGGCCCAGTGGCGGCGGTCTGAAGGCCTACCCTCTGAGTGCAGATCCGTCACAGACTGAGGAGATGGTGGGCATTGGCACTCCCCTTCATGAAGACCATCTGCTATTTCTCTTCTCAGCTTCATTAAGCTATTTTGGTTTTTCAGTGTAGTGTTGTTATGTCCCACTGTTAGCTGTCCTGCTATTTAACACAATGTTGTATTTTTTTTTTAATGTACATAACTAAAGAAGATAATAACAATCTTTCTGTGTGCAAGCACATAGGAAGCTATGTGCAGCAGCTTCTGTGTAAAGCAGAGGTGTGGCTGCAAATGGTGTGGCTGGCATTTCCTTTTGAGTCATGATAACATATGGTGTTAAAAACCACCTAAGTTTCCTTTTGACCATCACCTCCCAATAACAATTTACTGTCAACATCCATTTCAGAATGGTCAAGGCTTCTGTTGAAAAGATAACATGACCAAGAGAAAGACGCATCTCCTTCTAATTCCACTTCCCTAATTCATTTTCCTTGTGTTTCATTTAATACATTGAGTGAGAATACAGAGGGACTTTGAGTCATGTGGATTTCATAAAGCAGTTCCTTGGATTATAGCTGAATTAACTTGGAAAGCACTCAGGCTGGAAGTCAGAAATCCCAACTGGCAAAAATCAAATAACTAAGGGGAAAAATCCACAAAAGTCTTAAATTTCCCTTATTTAAATACATTTGTCAATTTATTTTGCTAAACAAAATGAACTGCTTTTTGTCTCTGAAATGATGTTCTAAATAAAACCTTAACATTTTGTGAAAATGCACTGAGTCCTCTGCAGATTTTTAACTGAATAATAAGCATATCAAAGGAAAGCAGAATAGCTCAGCATAAGAGCAGCCTGACAAAAGAGCTGTCATTTTCTAATCCTTGCTATTCAAAGTGTGGTCCAGGACTGGCATCATCAGCATTAGCTGCAAGCTTGTGAGAAAGAAAAGTACAGAATCTCAGCTCCAATCCAGGCCTACTGAATCAGAATCTGCATTTTCAACAAGCTCTCCAGGTGATGTACATGCACACAAAAGCTTGAGCAACACTGATCTGAAAACTCTACGGTCGATTTGCATCCATTTTTTATTATACACAGCACATGAAACAGCTTAGCGGGGTCTATATTTGAGTGCATGAACAGTAACGTAATTACAATGGATTAACCAAATAGGCTTTCTATATGTTTGTTTAATTGACTGTTTTTACATAAGACATCAGCAGGTGAGGGTGACAAGGAACTGCAGTCGTTTTATTTTCCTACTTTCCTATCTTTAGCATGTGGCTCTTGTGTTCATGGAGACAAGATGGGTGCATTTTAAATAAAAAAGGAAAAAACAAAGGGCAAATGCTAGGTAAGACTCTTCCCTTTAAAAGTTTCTGGAGGCCCCTACCTAGGGACTTGCACCTACATCTCATCGGCCAGAGTTGGGTCACATGGTCACTCCCAATTGCAAGGGAGTCTGGGAAGGTGAGCATATGTAATTGGGCATCATACTGCCTTAAGAAAAATTAGGGTTCTGTTGGTAAGGAAGAAGAAAGGGGAGGATGGATATTGGAAAGGCCACTAGCAGTATCTGCCAACCCAGCCCAGAATGAGGCTGGTGTCCACTTCTGAACTCTTATGCAGGCACGGTCTTTTCAGTTCTTTATAAAGAGCTCAGAATAAGAAACAGTAACAGTTATTTGGAATACAAATATTTACAAGATCCCATTAAACATCTGCGGCAAGCTTCCTCCTCCTTTACCTTAAAACATTTCTTCTCTAAACAACACACAGTGAACCAGCATCTGAGCAGGACAGCCTCGTCTGGCATACTCCTCTGCAGCCCAGTCGGCGGTAGTCGGAGCATCTGTCAGCACGTGGCTCGGTGCTGACGTCATGTTCTGGAAGGAGAGAAGGGAGATGCACAAGAATGTGCACACTTCATAAGCACCTGCATAGAGAGAGCATTCTTTACTGTTCAGAGCACCTTCATAGTCACGGTCTAACAGGGAAAAAATGCACTGTTAATATTACAGGGGGTGAAGCAAACCCAGACAGAGCATGGAGATGAGCCCATGTCAGGCAATGAGAGAGATGCTAAACCAGGTCTAAGCCCCAGCTCAGAAGTCTGTCCAACACCAGAGAAATGATTCAAGAACAAGCCATCCAGAACAAGAAGAGTTAACCAGCTGAGCAGAAAGTGCGCCTTTGGCTTGGAGTTGAGAAGCATGTTTATGATAGAGGATCACTTCCCGTGTTTATCTGGCCCGAGAGTTGAATCCTCGAATGGCAGGTGCTGGAGGGGAATGAAGATAGAGTATCCTTTAACAAATTAATTATTCAATTAATATATGTATCTAACTAGGGTCAGGATCATTGTTTGTTCATTTCTTGCATTTTAAGTATTCCTTGACGATATCGTTGTCATAGTCCTTAACCACCACACAACAGCAACCAACCACTATGCCACGTTTTTCTCTCTGTCAGTGTTTCAGCGGTCTACCCACTGCCCTCGTTTCTTGATGTCATCAGCCTTAAGGTTGATTTAGTGTTCAGCAAGCAGAGCAAGCCCGGTCTGTGCTTCTGATGGACTGGCTGTAAATTGGAGGTTTCATGATCTTCTCCTCGGGGTGGATTGATTTTCCAGAGCAGCTCACAGAACTCAGGAAAAGTGTACTCCCTAGATTACCAGTTGATTATAAAGGCTGTAACTCAGCAACAGTCAGATGGAGGAGATGCAGAGGGCAAGACTTGAGGGAAGAATGTGGAGCTCCCAGGCTGGCTCTGGGTGCCACTCTCCCAGCACCTTCTCCTCTTTACCAAGCCAGGAGCTCTCTGAACCTTGCACTTTAGGGGCTTTTTACAGAGATTTCATTATGTAGGTGTGATTGGTTAAATCATTGGCTAATCATGATTAAACTCAATCTCCAGCCCTGATCCCCTCCCTGGAGGTCAGCAGTGGGAGGTGGGAGGGGGCTGAAAGTTCCAGCTCTCTAACCACCTGCTTGGTTCCCCTGGTGACCAGTCCCCAGTCCTGTGGTTATCTAAGGGCTTTCCAAAAATCACCTCCATAACACAAACTTAGGTGTGGTTGAAAGTGAAGTGAAATTCACTCAGCCGTGTCCGACTCTTCGACTCCATGGACTGTAGCCTGCCAGACTACTCTGTCCATTGGCTTACTCAAGCGAGAATACTGGAGTGGGTTGCCATTTCCTTCTCCAGGGGATCTTCCCGACCTAGAGATTGAACCCGGGTCTCCTGCATTGCAGGCAGATTCTTTACCATCTGAGCCACCAGGGAAGTCCTTGTTATTCATGACAAGAGGTTTCTTTTGCCTTTCTCACTCTGGAGCTACTTCAGGAACTGGAGCTATTTGAGGGCAAAAGACCAAATACTATTAAAAAAAAATAGCAAGACGTTCCCATTGCTCTCATCACTTAGGAAATTACAAGGGTTTTGGGAACTGTGTGCCAGGAGCAAGATGAAGAGCAAACATATATATTACTTATTAATAATCATAAGATCACAATATCCTTAGAAAGATTCTTCCTAAGGGAGAATTTGCTCTTTTGTTTATGAAAACACCTTGATGAGTTTGGGGGACCATAAAACATAAGCCTAGAAGGGAAGAAAATGAAGAATTCAGTGGCTGTGCACAAGAAAGTAGAAGAAACTTAGGACTGTATCCCATGGATGCTCAGGTGGGCAGCTAGCTGGGGCCCTCAGGCACTGAGGGGAGAGACAGAGGAGCATGATCTGGGACAGAGCACAAGCTCCAGCAACCTGCCTGCTGACCCAGAAGGCTGGTGGGTTGGCTCAGGGACTTTTAAATGCCATTTTATATTAACACTGCACAGTGGCTACCATCCCGCCACTGCTCTTTGTTATCCGTCACCTCGAGGATGGCGCTATTACACAAAATGGCCTTGCCTTGGCGATGCTTTGCGGGGTGCAGAGGGCAGGAGCCACTTGGGCCATGTCTGTGGCCCAGAGCGGGCAGTAGAAGCACTTGTTTCTGTAGGCTATCTTCCTGTGAAGGGGTAATAACACCCCTTTACATCTGGGGAGCACCTCCCACTTCATGCAGTAGAGCGGTTAATCATAGCATCCCCGTTTCCCTGCCCTACTCAGAGTTAGACACACGACCGAGGCCAGACAGTCACAACGCCACGGCCCTTCACACTTGGGGACTGAACCAAGATATGGGCTTTGGATCTAAGCTGGGCCAATTAAAATCCCTCACCAGAGTTTTCCCAACTGGAATGGTAGGGGAAGTTCTTTACTGTCCTCGTGCTTAGAGAGTTGTGAGGGTGGAGGCCTGGGGTTGCAGGCAGCCATAGACCCAGCTAGGGAGGGAATGTCATGAGAGAGAATGAAGCCAGACAGTGATGAAAGTTAGAAAGAGAGAGACACAGAGAGTGAGAGAGCACTAGGTTCGCGCTTCCATCCCTGCCTTCCTAGATCTGTGAACTAGTGAATCCCCTTCTTGGTGTGTATCTGCCATTGGCAGCAAAAAGAATCCTAACTAATGGGAGAGTGAAAAAAGGAAGAGAGGAGTGCACAGAAGGAGGAATCCTGGCCACTAGTGTAACTATGAATCCAGAAGAAGCAGGAATTCAGAGTAAAAGAAAGCCAGGAATACATAGGCCAACAAACCCTAAACAGAACCAGACAGAACACCAGACAATTCTCAGTTGATGGGGACTTGAGAAAAAAGTTATTTTTGCATATTAAAGGAAAAGATGACCACTGACAGGTAGGTAATTTATGGACGTTAAATACATACTTTTTGTAATTAAGTGCAAATGTTTGATAGATAGGATTTTGTTAGTTTCTTGTGGACATTTGGCTGCTCTCCCTCAACCCTGGCCATCTCCATGCAGCAATCTTGTTCCACATACTCCACTTTCCACTATAGGGTCATTTGAAAACCTTAACAAACTGTTTCAAACGTACCCCTGCCCAACCTCAATGCCAGAGTAACTAGCAATAACAACGGCAAAAAGAAAAGTCATTTTAAAATGTCATATTCTCAGATTTCCCTGGTGGTACAGTGGATAAGAATTTGCCTGATCCAGAAAGATCGCACATGCCTTGGAGCAACTAAGCCTATGCACCTCAACTACTGGTCCATGCGCTGCAACTACTGAAGCCCGTCTGCCGAGAGCCCACGCTCCACGACAAGAAGCCCCTACGATGAGAAGCGTGTGCGCTGCAACTAAAGAAAGCCTGCTTGCAGCTACAAGGACCCAGTGCAACCAAAAGATAAATAAATAAATTTTAAAAACTTCATAGTCTCTTCCCATGATGGAAGTACTAGGAGACGGTAGTGGAGTGCACAGAAGTCAGGCAAGGATACGGAACATGAGCTGTGCTTATATTGACAAGGCAGGGGAATAAGATTTCTTGGTTTTATGAAGCCCGGGGCTTTGATGGTGTGGTCTCCGTGAACAATTATAGGCATGAAGAAGTGAAGGTTTTAGAGAGAGTCTCCCTTCAGCTTCACCATCATCAGCTGTCATCTTACAAATATTTGAGCACTGCTCCCCTGGGGATGTACTCCTATAAAGATAAGTTTCCATGTGACTTCTTATAAGAGTTTTCCACCTAAACTTAGAAAAATATGAGAAACATTGGACTGGAATCTCAATTTATGTAACGCATCCAACTACCGAAATACTCATGACTCACTGACTCACAGTTCATGTGACTCATCCTTGGAGTTCCAGATGAGCAATGCAGAAGGATTTCCTTTCTCTTTCTTCCAGATGCAAGCTCCCTCTCCTCCTGCATTAAAAACAAAACAAAACAAAACAAAAAACAAACAAACAAACAAACAAAACCTTGTACCTTGTAATTCGACACTGCCCAGGAGCAAAGAAGGCAAGTTTCTGGGGATAGTGACGCTGAGGATGAGAATCCTCAAGGCACAGCATAGGAACCATAGTACAGAAGCACAGAATCTTTTCAAGATACAGAATGTGTGTTCATGAACCAGGAGAGATGTGAGCACATATATATATGTCCCCTTTCTCCAGGGGGAGAGCTGAGGCAGAGAACGCTGGTTGTCCCCTTAGGCCTTCTCTCTCTCTCTTTTCAAGAGTGCTTGCTGTTGGGTTTTTGTTTAGCTGGTTGTGTGTACACTAGCGCTTCTCTCTTTCTTCCTGTAATTTTATCTGAGGAGAACGGCTGTCCAGCTAAAGACTAAATAGTCTCATTTCCCATGTAGATAGATTTTTTTAGCCAGCCTCCAACGAGCTCTGCTTCCTGGTATTCACATATTTGCATAGGCCCTTCCCACACTGAACCAGGGCTGGTCTGTGTGACCAGAAAAAAACAAAAACAAAAACGATGTGTCACTTCTGAGATTAGTTTCTAAAAGATACTGCAGCTTCTCTCTCTCTTTCTCTCTCTCTCTCCCCCTGCTTCTTGGATTAGTTGCTCTGGGGAAAGGCAGCTGCCATGTGGAACTGAGACCCCTGAAAACAGCCAGTGAGGATAGAGGTCTGCCAAGAACCCTATGAGTAGGCTTGAAAGTGCATCCTCCGGCCCCTGTCTAGCCTTTAGGTAACTGCAACCTCAGAACCACAACCACCCAGCTAAGCTGCTCTTGGAATGGTTTGATAGAATAAAGGTCTGTTGTTTTAGTCTGGTAAGCTTGGGGATATTTGTTATGCAGCAATAGATAACTAAAGCACTGGATGTGACCAATGAAGTGATGTGTGCTACTTCCAGGTAATGCTCCTAAAAAGAGTAAGTGCACTCTCTTGTTACTCTTTCCCACTTCCCATGATCAAGGATGTGAGTATCTTAGTAAGCAGGAAGCCCACGTGGCCCAGTGGTAAAGAATCTACCTGCCAGCAGGAGATGCAAAAGACACGTGTTTCAATCCCTGGGTCAGGAAGATCTTCTCGAGTAGGAAACAGCAACCCATTCCAGTCTCCTTGCCTGGAGAATCCCATGGACCGAGGAGCCTGGGGGGCTACAGTCCATGGCATCGCACAGAGTCAGACACGGCTGAGCGCCATCCACACAAGGTAGTGAGCTGTCTCAGATATGCAGATGACTGCAACCCTTTAGGCTCAGGAGGGCAACAGAAGAGAAAGACCCTGGGTCTCAGGATTAGTCAAGAAATGCCAGGTTTAGCTGTGCTAACAACCTCTGATCTCAGAGGCCGGAGAGCAATGCTGTGTTTCTCACATCCACAAATCTGATACAGTTCTCTTCTGCAAGAGTTTCCGAAGAGAAACTCTCAGGATGGCTGTCCTTCATGTCAATAGTTCGCCCACAAATTTCAGGGAAAGGGAAAACAAGCACGAGAGCCTCGCGTTGGCATCTAAATGCTTCGGTGACACACCTCACACTCACTCACATTGTTGCTGTTGTTCAGTAGCTAAGCTGTGTCTGACTCTTTGTGACCCTATGGACTGCAGCACGCCAGGCTTCCCTGTCCTTCACCATCTCCCAGAGTTTGCGCAAACTCATGTCCACTGACTTGATAATGCCATCCAGCCATCTTGTTCTCTGTCACATTTCACTGGCCAAAGCAAGCTGCATGACCACAACTAACCCCAAGCAGGCAGAGAAGCACATTCCTTCCTTATTCCCAGAGGAAGAAGACTGGAAACACTTTTTCATAGAACTAACAATCACCAAAGTACTCAACACCACCAAGTCATTACATCAACCCTGGACTTCTATGCAGGATGATAACTGGTAGAGAAATAAACTTACATATTGATTAAGTCACAGTGTTGGGGATCTCTTATTATAGAGCTTAGCTTTTATCCTGAGCAATAAAGGCATATAGATTAATGAATGGATCTATATTTTAGTCAAGGCCATGGCTTCTGGCAGGAAGTCCTTTCACAGCTATAAGTCTCTTCAGCTTCCAGTTACCTCTTCCTTTCCTTGACCCATTCTAATCCAAGAGGTAATAACTGTTATCAGCTGGCATATTTCACTTCCTTGTTGGTTCCCTTACATCCTTGTAGAGGCCTTTCATTTAGTTCAGTTCAGTAGCTTGTCGTGTCCGACTCTTTGCAACCCCATGGACTGCAGCACACCAGGTTTCCCTGTCCATCACCAACTCCCAGAGCTTGCTCAAACTCATGTCCTTCTCTTAATTACTTCTGATATCTCTTTCCTGTCAGTACCCAAACCAATACAACACTCCTCCCTGGACTTAAAGCTGTTAGTCAAAATAAGCAATGACATAAGAAATGGGCAGATGTGAAAATCTCAGAAGGATGGTGATGATGTTTCAGATCAACAATGTAATAAAAGAGCAAACAGGGATTAGCACCCAGATCTCAGAGTGCACAGGAAATCTATCCCATGTATTGGCATCATCAAGATGGTGAGAAGCCAAGTGGCATCTTAAATACTTGCAACTTTACACTAAAATTGTTCCAGCAAAAGCTATTTGACATACTTATTCCAAAATTAAAGCTTATCCCCAAATATCTCCATTATTCATTTCAAATATCCCTGGCTTACCAACTTAATTCCTTAGCTGGAGTTCCACTGAGTTCAGCCAGGAAGCTTTGAATTAGAACATGGAATTTGCCCGTTTTCTCTTTGAACAAGATTCAAGGAGCCTCCAAAAATTTCACAGGTTACAAAGAGTACAGCTCACAGCCTCACTCATCTCGGGTAAAAGAAAGAAAGAGAAAAAAATAGTGAATGAGCTTGTGTGTGAGAGAGAGTGCTGGGGTGGGGGAAGAGAAGGAGGAAGTTTAGGGAGAGAGGGAGGGAGGAAGGAATGAAACTGCCTATCAAATTCATAGTAAGAAAGGTGATTCTTCAAACAAGGAGCTGCCTCTTCCGCATTAAAAAACCAAAATACCCTCAATTTGGAGTGCTCCCAAAGGCCCAACAGCTAGGGGACCCAGAAGAGAATGCGGCTTTGCTGCCAGACACGTCAGCTTCCTGTGGAGGGATCTGCAATGGCTGAAGGAAGACAGATCAAGGGAAATGACTTTCACACATAAAGATGTCTGGGATTTAAATTCCTCTAAGATCAAACAACACAGTTGAGAAGAAAATGAAAAATATGAGTCTTCATCCATTTATTAAAATATTCACTTCAGTTCAGTTCAGTCGCTCAGTCGTGTCCAACTCTTTGCGACCCCATCAATCGCAGCACACCAGGCCTCCCTGTCCATCACCAACTCCCGGAGTTCACTCAAACTCATGTCCAGCGAGTCACTGATGCCATCCAGCCATCTCATCCTCTGTTGTCCCCTGCTCCTACTGCCCCCAATCCCTCCCAGCTTCAGAGTCTTTTCCAATGAGTCAACTCTTCGCATGAGGTGGCCAAAGTTTTGGAGTTTCAGCTTTAGCATCATTCCTTCCAAAGAACACCCAGGACTGATCTCCTTCAGAATGGACTGGTTGGATCTCCTTGCAGTCCAAGGGACTCTCAAGAGTCTTCTCCAACACCACAGTTCAAAAGCATCAATTCTACAGTGCTCAGCTTTCTTCACAGTCCAACTCTCACATCCATACATGACCACAGGAAAAACCATAGCCTTGACTATATGGACCTTAGTCGGCAAAGTAATGTCTCTGCTTTTTTTTTTTTAATTTATTTATTTTAATTGGAGGTTAATTACTTCACAATACTGTATTGGTTCTGTCATACATCAATATGAATCCACCACAGGTATACACATGTTCCCCATCCTGAACCCCCCTCCCTCCCCCCTCCCTGTACCACCCCTCTGGGTCATCCCCAGCACCAGCCCCAAGCATCCAGTATCATGCATCGAACCTGGACTGACGATTCGTTTCATATATGATATTATACATGTTTCAATGCCATTCTCCCAAATCATCCCACCCTTTCCTTCTCCCACAGAGTCCAAAAGACTGTTCTATACATCTGTGTCTCTTTTGCTGACTTGCATATAGGGTTATCATTACCATCTTTCTAAATTCCGTTAGTATACTGTACTGATGTTTTTCTTTCTGGCTTACTTCACTCTGTATAATAGGCTCCAGTTTCATCCACCTCATTAGAACTGATTCAAATGTATTCTCTTTAATGGCTGAGTAATATTCCATGTACCACAGCTTTCTTATCCATTCATCTGCTGATGGACATCTAGGTTGCTTCCCTGTCCTGGCTATTATAAACAGTGCTGTGATGAACATTGGGGTACATGTGTCTCTTTCAATTCTGGTTTCCTCAGTGTGTATGCCCAGCAGTGGGATTGCTGGGTCATAAGGCAATTCTATTTCCAGTTTTTTAAGGCATCTCCACACTGTTCTCCATAGTGGCTGTACTAGTTTGCATTCCCACCAACAGCGTAAGAGGGTTCCCTTTTCTCCACACCCTCTCCAGCATTTATTGCTTGTAGACTTTTGGATCGCAGCCATTCTGACTGGCGTGAAATGGTACCACATTATGGTTTTGATTTGCATTTCTCTGATAATAAGTGATATTGAGCATCTTTTCATGTGTTTGTTAGCCATCTGTATGTCTTCTTAGGAGAAATGCCTATTTGGTTCGTTGGCCCATTTTTTGATTGGGTCATTTATTTTTCTGGAATTGAGCTGCATAAGTTGCTTGTATATTTTTGAGATTAGTTGTTTGTCAGTTGCTTCATTTGCTATTATTTTCTCCCATTCTGAAGGCTGTCTTTTCACCTTGCTTATAGTTTCCTTTTCAATGTCCTGTCTAGGTTGCTCATAACTTTCCTTCCAAGGAGTAAGCATCTTTTAATTTCATGGCTGCAATCACCATCTGCAGTGATTTTGGAGCCCAGAAAAATAAAGTCTGACACTGTTTCCACTCTTTCCCCATCTATTTCTCATGAAATGATGGGACCAGATGCCATGATCTTCGTTTTCTGAATGTTGAGCTTTAAGCCAACTTTTTCACTCTCCTCTTTCACTTTCAGCAAGAGGCTTTTTAGTTCCTCTTCACTTTCTGCCATAAGGGTGGTGTCACCTGCATATCTGAGGTTATTGATATTTCTCCTGACAGTCTTGATTCCAGCTTGTGCTTCTTCCAGCCCAGCGTTTCTCATGATGTACTCTGCATATAAATTAAATAAACAAGGTGACAATATACAGCATTGATGTACTTCTTTTCCTATTTGGAACCAGTCTGTTGTTCCATGTCCAGTTCTAACTGGTGCTTCCTGACCTGCATACAGGTTTCTCAAGAGGCAGGTCAGGTGGTCTGGTATTCCCATCTCTTGAAGAATTTTCCATAATTTATTGTGATCCACACAGACAAAGGCTTTGGCATAGTCAATAAAGCAGAGATAGATGTTTTTCTGGAACTCTCTGGCTTTTTCCATGATCCAGCAGATGTTGGCAATTTGATCTCTGGTTCCTCTGCCTTTTCTAAAACCAGCTTGAACATCTGGAAGTTCATGGTTCATGTATTGCTGGAGCCTGGCTTGGAGCATTACTTTACTAGTGTGTGAGATGAGTGCAATTGTGCGGTAGTTTGAGCATTCTTTGGCATTGCCTTTCTTTGGGATTGGAATGAAAACTGACCTTTTCCAGTCCTGTGGCCACTGCTGAGTTTTCCAAATTTGCTGGTATATTGAGTGCAGCACTTTCACAGCATCATCTTTCAGGATTTGAAATAGCTCCACTGGAATTCCATCACCTCCACTAGCTTTGTTCGTAGTGATGCTTCCTAAGGCCCATTTGACTTCACATTCCAGGATGTCTGGCTCTAGGTGAGTGATCACACCATTGTGATTATCTGGGTCGTGAAGATCTTTTTTGTACAGTTCTTCTGTGTATTCTTGCCACCTCTTCTTAATATCTTCTGCTTCTGTTAGGTCCATACCATTTTGGTCCTTTATTGAGCCCATCTTTGCATGAAATGTTCCCTTGGTATCTCTAATTTTCTTGAAGAGATCTCTAGTCTTTCCCATTCTGTTGTTTTCCTCTATTTCTTTGCATTGATCACTGAAGAAGGCTTTCTTATCTCTTCTTGCTGTTCTTTGGAGCTCTGCATTCAGATGCTTGTATCTTTCCTTTTCTCCTTTGCTTTTTGCTTCTCTTCTTTTCACAGCTATTTGTAAGGCCTCCTCAGACAGCCATTTTGCTTTTTTGCATTTCTTTTCCATGGGGATGGTCTTAATCCCTGTCTCCTGTACAATGTCACAAACCTCTGTCCATAGTTCATCAGGCACTCTATCTATCAGATCTAGTCCCTTAAATCTATTTCTCACTTTCACTGTATAATCATAAGGGATTTGATATAGGTCATACCTGAATGGTCTAGTGGTTTTCCCTACTTTCTTCAATTTAAGTCTGAATTTGGCAATAAGGAGCTCATGATCTGAGCCACAGTCAGCTCCTAGTCTTGTTTTTGCTGAGTGTATAAAGCTTCTCCATCTTTGGCTGCAAAGAATATAATCAATCTGATTTCAGTGTTGACCATCTGGTGATGTCCATGTGTAGAGTCTTCTCTTGTGTTGTTGGAAGAGGGTGTTTGCTATGACCAGTGTGTTCTCTTGGCAAAATTTTATTAGCCTTTGCCCTGCTTCATTCTGTATTCCAAGGCCAAATTTGCCTGTTACCCCAGGTGTTTCTTGACTTCTTACTTTTGCATTCCAGCCCCCTACAATGAAAAGGACATCTTTTGGGGTGTCAGTTCTGAAAGGTCTTGTAGGTCTTCATAGAACCGTTCAACTTCAGCTTCTTCAGTGTTACTGGTTGGGGTGTAGACTTGGATTACTGTGATATTGAATGGTTTGCCTTGGAAATAAACAGAGATCATTCTGTTGTTTGTGAGATTGCATCCAAGTACTGCATTTCAGACTCTTTTGTTGACCATGATGGCTACTCCATTTCTTCTGAGGGATTCCTGCCTGCAGTAGTAGATATAATGGTCATCTGAGTTAAATTCAGCCATTCCAGTCCATTTTAGTTCGCTGATTCCTAGAATGTCGATGTTCACTCTTGCCATCTCTTGTTTGACCACTGCCAATTTGCCTTGATTCATGGACCTGATATTCCAGGTGCCTATGCAATATTGCTCTTTACAGCATCGGACCTTGCTTCTATCACCAGTCACATCCACAACTGGGTATTGTTTTTGCTTTGGCTCCATCCCTCCATTCTTTCTGGAGTTATTTCTCCACTGATCTCCAGTAGCATATTGGGCACCTACTGACCTGGGGAGTTCCTCATTCAGTACCCTATCATTTTGCCTTTTCATACTGTTCATGGGGTTCTCAAGGCAAGAATAGTGAAGCGGTTTGCAATTACCTTCTCCAGTGGACCACATTCTGTCAGACCTCTCCACCATGCCTGCCCATCTTGCGCGGCCCCACTCAGTTTCATTGAGTTAGATGAGGCTGTGGTCCATGTGATTAGATTGACTAGTTTTCTGCGATTATAGTTTCAGTGTGTCTGCCCTCTGATGCCCGCTTGCAACACCTACCGTCTTACTTGGGTTTCTCTTACTTTGAACGTGGGGTATCTCTTCACGGCTGCTCCAGGAAATATGCCCTTATTCTAATACAAAACAAATAACACCAACAAAATCATGCATATTTTACCAGGATGCTTTTGGCTACAAGTGAATGAATATCTAACTGAAAGTGTCTTATCAGGCTTTCTATTGTCTTATATAAGAAAGGTAGGCCTTTCTTTTTTCAGGAAA